>NW_024100566.1:0-600000 GCF_016545835.1 Crotalus tigris
TTACTAGTTCATGAGAAGATTTATCCTACTATTATTCCCAAAGCTGCTTAGGAGTCTCTAACAAGTAACTTTGTGAAATACTTTCTAGAAATCTTTGATCATTCTTATATTACATTTCTTACTAGTGGGTTAGAATTACATCTGCAGAAATTATACTACTTCCTCTAGCATAGTTATGTTGGAAATAAATGCTGGGGACAAACTGAGGTTTATAGTAGTAATGGAACATATTATCCTAAATAGTCACACTGCTTTTGAGCTTTTTGTGTTTCTCTGCATTTTGAGTTTATGAAGATAATTGCAGGTTGATTTCAAATTCCTTTTTAGGATATAGGGATTGGAAACACAGTAAACAGAAAAGTGCATTATTCTGAATAATGTCACATCCTTATCGTTCCTTTTGGAAAAAATGGAAGCAATGATCAAGCAGACATGTGAAACACATAATAAGGAATGTTGTATTGAGCATATGTGCTGTATTTAAATTCAGTATTTTAGCATTCAGCACAGTTCTGTTCATTACAATCAAGAGAAAGAAAATAAATGAGTGACTGAATGTACAGAATGCACACTCTGTTATTGAACTGTGAAGGCCCCCTTAGATAAATTTATGGGAAGAACATGATAGAGGTTTATATAACATAGTAAATGGCAGAATAAATAAGACCCAAGAATTGTCTTTGTTTCCTTCTTGTAATCCCAGTTGAACTTCCAGCAAATAGATCAGATCATCTTTTACTCAGTGGCATAATTTGTTAGAATGTTATGATGTGTGATGGATATTCTGAGTGCTTAAAATTGGACAGTGTCAGAGAAAAAGACAGCAGAATGAGCATCCAATGTAACTCTAAATGAAATATAATCTCCCCCAACCGGATGCTCTTCCAATACGTTAGATTAAATATCTCAAAATTCACTGCTAGCAATCTCTGGCTGGGAATTGCAAGTTTCTGACCATCCCATCCTATCAATTCAAGAATTCTGATAAACTATTTGAGAGGCGGGGTACTTCTGAATGCTAACTGGTGCGAAGGAAGAAAACAGAAAAGGACAGCTGTTGCCATTAAGTCCTCTATCCCTCGCAGGAGAAAAAGGGAAGCGGTTATTAACGAGATTAATAATAACTCTTTAGTTTCATGGAACGGGGAATTTGCAAGGAGTGTATGTGTGTTGTATATCCCACACACTGTCTCACACACACATACACACACACCTCCCTTGATCACCGTTTGCATGTCCGAGGATGTCTATCAAGCTCAGGCGCTCTCTGCCTTTCACAGCAGTACCGCCGCCTGCCTCTTATTCATGCAGTGGAGCAGGCGGGGTTGAAAAACAGGCCGGTGAAACGAAGTATCCCGAGGCAGGCGGGGGTCTAGGAGACTGCCTTGGTCCAATGGCGCTTCAGCACTCGGCGCAAACGGCCAATGATGAGCCAAGAGGGCGGAGCTCACAAAGCGGTGGGAAGGCTGCAGGAGTTTAGAGCTGGCAGTGCTTATCTAGCTTGGCTCGTTGTGAGCCAAGCTGGAGACGAGCGCGGCTCGCTTGGCTGGTTCGCTGTCCGTGGTACTGAAAGCGCGCTCACAGTTCAACTCCTGTCCTATCAGGGCCGCTGAACCGCGGCTCGAAGGCGTTGAGAGACCCTCCATGGAAGAGATGGAAGAGGAGCTCAAGTGCCCGGTTTGCGGCTCCTTCTACCGAGAACCTCTAATCCTACCCTGTTCACACAATCTGTGTCAGGCATGTGCCCGAAACATCCTGGTGCAGACGCCAGAGACGGAGTCGCCTCAGAGCCGGCGTGCCTCAGGGTCAGTTGGCTCCTCATCTGACTATGACTACCTGGACCTGGACAAGATGAGCCTGTACAGTGAGGCGGACAGCGGCTATGGCTCATATGGTGGCTTTGCCAGTGCACCTACTACACCATGTCAGAAGTCACCCAATGGTGTGCGTGTCTTCCCTCCAACTGTCCCTCCAGCTGCACATCTCCCACCGGTTTCAGCCACTGCCTCATTGGCACCGGTGCCACGCAATTCCTGCCTCACCTGCCCACAGTGCCATCGCAGCCTGATTCTGGATGAGCGGGGCCTTCGTGGTTTCCCCAAGAATCGTGTTTTGGAGGGTGTCATTGACCGTTACCAGCAAAGCAAAGCAGCTGCTCTGCGCTGTCAACTGTGTGAGAAGGTACCCAAGGAGGCCACGGTCATGTGTGAACAGTGCGACGTCTTCTATTGTGACCCATGCCGGCTGCGCTGCCATCCGCCACGGGGCCCCCTGGCTAAGCACCGTTTGGTCCCTCCAGCTCAGGGCCGGGTCAGCCGGAGGCTCAGCCCACGCAAGATCTCCACCTGCACTGACCATGAGCTAGAGAATCACAGCATGTACTGTGTGCAGTGCAAGATGCCTGTTTGTTACCAGTGTCTGGAGGAAGGCAAGCATTCCAGTCATGAGGTGAAGGCATTGGGTGCCATGTGGAAACTACATAAGGTCAGTCCTGGGATGGGGGCACCGACTAATGAACAGAGCAAGTATGGTAGAATACCTTGGCAAGAGATGAAAATCCTCATTTCAGCCTTTGCACTGGGTCCTTGTGATCTTTCTCCTAAGTATCCATTGATCTCTCTTCCCTCTTTCTTACAGCTGTCTTTCTTTCTCTTACTTTTTCTCTAAAACAATTTTATTCCAATCCTCCTGTTTTAGTGTGCCTTTTTTTACTTGTCCATAAATGTTTACTGGAGTACTGCTTCCATCATACTCAGCCAATGATGGAGTTGTAGCCCAGCAATGCCTAAAGGCATGCTGTGAAACATAACAACAATTCTGGTCTTCCTTCTCTCAGCTCTTGATTTCTTCACCAATACTACAATCATAATCCTTCATGGCTAAATGACTTGTTCATCAATCCATTAGTCTATCTTTCTTTTCCATCTCTCTCCTCCCTGTTCCATATTTTAAGCATTTATGCAATGTGTAGTTTTTATTCTCATCAAAGAGCTGCTTCCTTACTTTTTCATCATTTCCCCTCCCTTGATTTCCTCCATCTTATTCTTCCTCCTACCTCTAATGAGTCAGTCTCCCTATCTGTAAACAGATTTCACTTCCCAGTCTTTGATTCTCTTTGCTGGAATGCTAGCGGTCTATCCTGCCAACTAATGTATGTGTTCTGAGAATGCATCTAGATTTTGTATTCAAGAAACACCTGAGCTGGTGTATCACATATTTTGCCCGGCCTGCCCATCTTCTTTGTTGGCTGCCATTCAAGTGTTTGCACCAAGATGCCTGCAGTAGCAAGCAATAGGATACTGGGGGGCTTGGTGGGGTGAGTTTTACACTGACGGTGAATGCAGCTGGGGGAGGAAGAAGGGAAAAAGCAGGGATGAGATTGCTGTATTTTTCCAGTATCCTATGCTCATAGGATAGGATTAACTGGCCTTCCATTTCCTTTTAAATGTCCCTTTGTCCTCATTTAGGCAATGTTATCATGGACTTCACTACAGAATCTTTGTATAGCTTGAGGTTGCCAGGCAGATTGTAATCCCTAAAATGGGAAGAGCAGGGCTTCTACAATCACCTAACTCTCTTTGTGCTAATATAATGGTAATGAGGACAGAGTTTATATTGCTTCAGTGATGGCTGGATGATGCTAGAAAATGTTATAAGTCACTAGTGAAAAAAATGGTCTGAATATAGAAAATGGCTCTTTCTATTTCCAAGTACGCAATGATGTGTGTTGTTTATAAATGGAGAGAAGGTATTTTGGACAAAATTAAAGGAAGATTTTTCACCAGTATTAACTCTGAGCATTGAGCACTAAATAGATCCCAGGGTTTAGTCTGCCTCAGATTAATCTCTTAGTTGGCTAGCTGATGGGAAAGGGCCCTTGGAGAAAGGGGCACACAACTAAAATGAAACCTGTTGGGGGAGACTTTAAAGATAGCAGAATGTGTGAATGTGATGTAAAAGAAAGAGGCAGAAAGAAGTTGTATGAGAATAGATTTCTTCTTTGAATATGAATTGCTTCCTCTGCCACAAGGAAGGTGTGTTTGCCTATTTCAGTTTCTCCATTTTTAATTTTTCCATGTACCATGTGTGAAATCTGATGTGTTGAATTTAAAAATTTCTCATCTTCCAAAAGGACATTTACACACATACAAAAACTACTTTGGGTGCACAGTACTACTGACATATGCTTATTGTCCTAATGAATCTACCTTTTACAAATAACTTCACTAATAGAAATTTGTACATAATTCTCACAAATATATGGGGTTTTGTGTTGATTTCCCCTTTTATCATGGTGTAATTGGAGAATTTTGAATGATAACTAAATTTCAGGCTGTGTGTTGCTTTGAAATTATGGAATTAGATATGTTTGCATCTGATTTCTCCCTATCATTACTCTGCTACTTGGTAATGCATTTTCTTCACAAACTACATATTCATGACGTATTAGAAACAGGTCCAATATGTGCAAAGCTGAAGTAGGGATATTCAGTTCATAGGGTAGCAACACATTAGCTTTTATAATGTGTTATGGATAACAATACAGTACAAGGGGTCCCAAAAGACAGTGCAGTTTTAAGCTTTAAAATCTGCACTAAGACTTTTGGTACACTGTATAATTCTTATGACTATACCAGGTAGAATTGTAGCTAAAGGATTCTATACCACATATTGTAATCCATATTTTATTTTTTCTCAATGCCTCTACACTGAGCTTTTGTAAAGTGTATTTTTGTTTGTATGTTTGAATTGAGCTATACCACAAAACATAAGTGAAGAGAGTGAAAAGGATGTAATTTTATCTCCCATTTAAATATCAATATCTCCTTTCCACACTCTTGCCACCCATCCTATTTTTCACATAGGATCTGGCTATATGGCAGCAACCCCATTTCTGAGGTAACTAGGCAGAGATATGTGACTACAAAGAGGATGGATATCCTCTCATCCTGCATATACCTATGGAACATGCAGGCATTTTTACCTACCCCTGTGTCCAGGTACAGAGATAGGATCAGTATTTGCAGTATTACATAGGTAGGATCTGATGCAGGAGGTGACTGTCCAGTAGCCTCTGCTAAAATAGACAATACAACAAACCACGAACACTTCATGGAAGCTAACCCAGATGAAAACCAAGTAGACTTCAATTGTATCACTGAAGCCAAACCACCATCTTAACTTATTCATCACACTTTGAAGACACCCCTGAAGATACCATAATTTGTTTAAGTACCCTTTGGTATAGCCAAAGTTGACTGGATTGAAACCATGAATTAACTTGTCAGACACCTGCCAAAGTCTCCCCTGCTAACTTTTGGTCTCCTAGTCTGGCTGCTGGTTCTCATTTTTACTCTTTATGCAAGCAGAGTCAAGCAGAGTCCTCCAGTGGTCTTGTACTGTTTCTGAGCAATTATTTTAGACCAGTGTTATTCAGCCTCAATAACTTTAAGATGTGTAGACTTCAACTCCCAGAATTCCCTAGCCATTGATGCTGGCTGGGGATTTCTGGGAGTTGAAGTCTACAGATTTTAAAGTTGCTGGGGTGGAGAAATATTGTTTTAAATTAAGGCTGAAAGGAGAGGGTAAATAAGTGGGTAGAAATGAAGAGGAAAAGAAAGAAAAAAACATGTGGAGAAGCCTGAGAGCATCTCACTAGGGCCCCATAAAATTGAAAATTGCTAATGGAGAAGAAAAATGAACTTTTCAACTACTTTTTTTTTACTTCCAATTGGTTCTGCCATTAGGATATAATGTAAAAAGCCCTTTGTGGCCCTTTGTGGCCTCTGGCCAATAATCTTTTCCTGTCACAACAGCAGCCTAAGACTGACCTTTGTAGATAGATTGACATCATTTCATGTCAGGGGCCTGCTAACATGCTTTAACCATGGGAAATAGCTTCACAGCCAGCACAGGAACAAAGCTCTGTTTGTCTTGGAGAAGGACAATGTTTACTGTTCAGGCAAGCAGAAGGAAAGAATTCCTCATAATTTATATCTGTCAACTGCTTACACAAGTGACAATAGTTTAAACTATACCTGGAGCCTCAGTGCAATTTCAATAACCTTTTATTTTATTCATGTACTAATTTTATTTCATATTTCTAAGCCCAAAGGCTTCTGGGCAGAAAACAATAGAATAAAAAAGAACAATTTTTTAACAGATATCACCTAATCCCATAGACTTCTCATTCCTATTAAAAATCATTGTAGTGCCCCAATCAATTGGACTTCCAGCACAATTAAATAAGTTTTAGCCTGCTTATGAAAATGTGCGGGCTACTATGACAAGATCTGCCATTCGGTTACCCCCATATAACCTGGAGCAGACTTTCAACAGACTCTCTTGTGATGACTAAACTGAGCCTATAGACTCTATTCTGGCAAGGTGCTGCTTGCTATATCTTCGTGCTCTGCTATGTAAGGCTTTAAAGATAATGTCTAGACCAGGGGTCTTCAAACTTGGCCCTTTTATGACTTGTGGACTTCAACTCCCAGAATTCCTCAGCCAGTGTGCCTTGCTGAGGAATTCTGGGAGTTGAAGTCCACAAGTCATAAAAGGGCCAGGTTTGAAGACCCCTGGTCTAGAACTTCAAACTGGGTTCAAAGTCTACTGCTAACCAGTGTTATGAATTTAAAATAGATGTTATTCTGCACTGGTGAGATTGTCTTACCAGGATTCTGGTTACTGTGCTTTGCCCCAGCTATAGTTCTGGGTTATCTACAAAGGGAGCCCCACATAGATTGTATTGCAGTAGTCCAGCAAGTGATGATAAAGGCATGAATTATGGCAGGGGTCTTCAAACCTGGCCCTTTTTGCCTTGTGGACTTCAACTCCCAGAATTCCTGAGCCAGCACAGGAAGTCCACAAGTCATAAAAGGGCCAAGTTTGAAGACCCCTGAATTATGGATACCAAAGTATCCTGCTACAGGTATGGCTATAATTGTTACACCAACCACCTAAGTGAAGCACCCCCTCCCCAAAATGTCACTTACTTGAGCTCAAGATTAATTATTCCTTCCTTTTTTTATTCCCATAGCTTAATTTCAAGTGCTTTTAAAGTCAGCTAATAAATATTAGTCACAAAAGAAATGAAGCTGCACTTTAACATACATATATACATTGGTCCATAATTCAGACTGGTGTCAATAGTAATAGGTGGCAACATCTATTCTTTAGGTGGCTGATCCTAGAAAACAAATAGTAGATTTAAATGTGGAAATCCCGAGGCTGTAGGCAAGGAGGTTTCAAAGAAAACATATAGTATAGGGGGTACCTTGCTCAATAGTATTAATGTGAGAGGGACCTCAGAGTCCTAGTGGACAATCACTTAAATATGAGCCAGTAGTGTACTGCAGCTGCCAAAAAGGCCAACACAGTGCTGGACTGCATTAACAGAGGGATAGAATCAAGATCACATGAAGTTTTAATACCACTTTACAATGCCTTGGTAAGGCCATACTTGGAACACTGCATCTAGTTTTGGTCACCACGATGTAAAAAAGATGTTGAGACTCTAGAAAGAGTACAGAGAAGAGCAACAAAGATGATTAGGAGACTGGAGGCTAAAGCATATAAGGAAAGGCTGCTGGAATTGGGTATGTCTAATTTAATGAAGAGAAGGGCGAGGGGGACATGATAGCAGTATTCCAATATCTCAGGGGCTGCCACAAAGAAGAGGGAGTCAAGCTATTTTCCAAGGCGCCTGAAGCAATGGACAGAAACTAATCAAGGAGAGAAGCAACCTAGAACTAAGGAGAAAATTCCTGGCAGTTAGAACAATTAACCAATGGAACAACCTGCCTCTAGAAGCTGTGAATGCTCCAACACTGGAAGTTTTTAAGAGACTGGACAGCCATCTGTGCGAAATGGTGTACAGTTTCCTGCCTAGGGGGTAGGGGGTTGGACTAGATAACCTCCAAGGTCCCATCCAACTTTATTTTTATTATTGTTGTTGTTGTTGTTGTTGTTGTTGTTGTTATTGATCATCGCACAGTCAGCCAGATGTTCAGACTGGATTTGGCATTTTGTCTACCTATCGAGTCCTTACCCAGGACCTGGGATAGGCAGATGTGGATGTTTGATGGTATTACAGGTATCGTCGCAGGATGGAAGCAGTTCCTAGTAAGGCCACCTTTTGCAAGTGACTAATAGCGAATTTGTCAATGCCAATGGTGTTCAAGTGGTGCTCCAGTTGTTTTGGGACAGCACCCAAGGAGCCTATGACTATTGGTACTACCCTTGCTTGCTTTTGCCACAGTCTTTCTATTTCTATTTGTAGGTCTTTGTATTTTGTTATCTTCTCCAGCTCTTTCTCTTCTATTCTGCTGTCTCCAGGCACTGCCACATCCACTATCCAGACTTTTTTGTCTTTCTATTATTATTATTACCCCCCAGTGAGGCACTACCTTGACGTGGTTGTGGGGCTTGTGTACTCTGAGGAAGATGAGAGCTATACCAGAGGTTCAACCATACTGGACAGGTCTCATCAGAGGAGTCAGACAAAGAGTCTCCAGGCACTGCCACATCCACTATCCAGACTTTTTTGTCTTTCTTATCGACAATTGTTAAGTCTGGGGTATTATGTTGCGGGTACTTGTCTGTTTGAATTCTGAAGTCCCCGAGCAGTTTAATTTTATCATTTTTATGACTTTCTCTATTTTATGATCCCACCAGTTTTTGCTTACAGGCAAATGATATTTTTTGCAGATCTTCCAATGCACCATTGTTGCTATTTTGTCATGCCGCTGCTTGTAGTCAGTCTGTGCAATCTTCTTGCAACAGCTTACCAAGTGGTCCACTGTTTCTTCAGCTTCTTTGCATAGGCGGCACTTACTGTCTGTTGCTGTCTTCTCAATTTTGACTTTGTATGCATTTGTCCTTAAGGCTTGGTCTTGTGCAGCCAGAATTAGTCCCTCGGTCTCTTTCTTCAATTTTCCTGCTCTTAGCCATTGCCAGGTTTTATTATTATCTGCTTTCCCAGCTATTTTTTTAATGTATTGGCCATGTAGTGCTTTGTCTTCCCATGCCTCTATTCTGTTCTTCATTTGGTCTTTCTTGTAGGCCAGTTTGGTCTCTCCAGTAGTCAGTAAGCCTTCCTGATATACTAATTTCAGTGCATCTTCATCATTGTTCTTCAGATATTCTTCCAAAGCCATTTTTTCTTCTTCAACCATCTGATGTACTTGTAGCATTCCACGCCCACCTATTTGCCTTGGTAGATAAAGTCTGTCAATGTCACTGCGTGGATGAAGGGCATGATTCATTGTCATTATTTTTCTGGTCTTCCTATCCATTGCTTTTAGTTCTGCTTGAGTCCAGTCCACTATTCCAGCTGTGTACTTAATGACTGGAATTGCCCAGGTGTTGATTGCCTTTATGATATTTCCTCCATTAAGTTTGGACTTTAAGATCTTCTTCACTCTTTTGATGTATTCACCTCTAATCTTTTTCTTGACTTCAGTGTGCTTGATGTTGTCAGCTTGAAGGATACCCAAGTATTTGTAATAATCTTCCTCATCCAGACTCTTAATGTTATTTTCGTGGGGCATCTTGATTCCTTCAGTTTTCACTATTTTTCCTTGTTTGATAGTAAGTGTGGCACATTTGTCCAAGCCAAACTCCATTACAATATCTTGGCTATATATACGGACAGTGTTGAGCAGCGATTCTATTTCAGATGATGTTTTTCCATACAGCTTCAGATCATCCATGTAAAGGAGGTGGGATAGTCTAGCAGATGTTTTTGATGTTGTTATTGTTGTTGTTGTTGTTATTGTTATTATTATTATCCTCAAAGGAAGGCAGTATTTGCACTGTTATTAAACAACAGCCTGACATGGATGTGTCTACGGATGTATCAACCCTTCAAGTTAAGCCAGACTTGAACATCAAAAACATGAATACTAAAACTACTTTTACTGTAGGATTGCAATAACAGAATTTTGCCACTCTACAAGAATACTAACGAGGATCAAGTCTGAAATGCTTTCTCCATTCTCATTCTACCTTTGCCTTTGTCAGATAAGAGAAATCTTCCTCCTTATCTTCCTCCTCTTCTTCAGGGTTACTGTCACAGTCCATTACAAGTTGTGACACTTCATTGAAAACACTTCATTGATGTTGTTGGTGAAAACATGGACAGGAGTTGTTGTAGGTCTCTATACACACTCTTCCCCCCCTCAGTGCCTTCTAAGGCCATTTTGGCTGGGGATGCTAGAAAAACTGAGCACTTGGCTCCTACAGGTGCCTCTAGCTGCTAATGCCTGAGTGAACATTATAAACTAACACTTTATTTAAAAAAAAAACAAACAAAGACCCACTGGCACTCTGGTCAAGTTAAGCCAGGAACAAGAGCCAGGTTCTGTCCATTGTTTGTTGCTCATTCTGTCCCTAATGACTGTCTCTGCCAACAAAAGGGGTTTGGGTCACTGTATTTTCTATTTGGGGGTATTACTTTGTCATTTTGAGTACTCCAAGGGCTAGTGGCAAATGATATGTTTTTTTAAAAATGGTTAGCAAGGTCTTGGTATTCTGTGTTTAGTGGGACATGAGGACTAACCCTCTACACTGGCCCTTGATATTTGGGCAAATATAAAGGTGGTTAAACCCTGCATTATGGATATGCAATAAAGCAAGAGATGGTGATGGTAGTTGCCTGCTTTGAAAACTAACATACAGGCCACTATTCTGATTTGTTGTTCTTTAAGAACTTTCTCCAAACCGACAAAAAGTGTCTCAACTTTGGTGAAATTCTTGACATAGTTCTACCCATTTGGCATGATTGCTCTATTCTTTGCAGCCCTTAGAAACTCCCCCCTCCCACACAGACATACTGTATACTAAATTGTATACATACTATATACTGTATAAGGCTGCAGGAACTGGGTGTGGCTAGTCTAGAGAAAAGAAGGACATGACAGCAGTGTTCCAGTATTTGAGGGTCTGCCACAAAGAAGAGTGGGTCAACCTATTTCCCAAAATGTCAGAAGACAAGATGAGAAACAATGGATGGAAACCGATCAAGGAGAGAAGCAACCTGGAATTAAGGAGAAACTTCCTAATGGTGAAATCCATCAACCAGTGGAACAGCTTTCCTTCAGAAGTTGTGGGTGCTTCATCACTGGAGGTCTTTAAGAAGAGACTGGTCAGCCACTTGTCTGGGTTTTGTGCTTGAACAGGGGTTTGGGCTAGAAGTCCTCCAAGATCCCTTCCAGCTCTATTCTGATTGATTAATTGAAATGCAACCAACGTATAATTGCCCATATTTAACCCACATCAGCACAGCTTAAAAATCATAATCATCCTTTTAAAGTGAATTAAAGTGATACTATTTCTGTTTTCCCTAAATCAGTGGTTCTCAACCTGTGGGTCGGGACCGCATTTGGGGTCGAACGACCATTTCACGGGGGTCGCCAAACAACGCAGTCCGCCATTTTCCCCCCCTTTTCCTTAGCTGTGCTACTCCCTTTTATTCTATTGGCTTTTGAAAGCCAATAGAATAGACTCTCTTGAATAGAGTCTAATTCTATTGGCTTTCAAAAGCCAATAGGAATTGTCCAGGGTGTCTCTGCCCTGCTGAGCCCGCCAAAAGTCCCATTCTGCAAACGGTGCTGCACCAGTTGAGTAGTCCTCGACTTACGACCGGTTGAGTAGTCCTCGACTTACGACCGGTTGGGGGTCGCGGCATTAAAAAGGTTGAGAACCACTGCCCTAAATGATCAACTGTAGGTCCATCAAGAGCCTAAGAGTTATCAAGGGACTGGTGACAATACCCAGCAGCTAAGATTCTAATAGGCTTCCAAGGCTTGCTTAGGTTTTCTATTCAGCGTAGAAAGACAGCATATTTCCTAATTATTGTCACCTACACTCTCTTTCTTTTCACATATGCAAACACACGGCTGCATCTCCTTCCAACTTGTTTTTCTAAAAGCCTACCCTCAGCCAGTCACATATCCAGTGGGACTAGAGAGAGTACAATTTGCTCATCAAGCAAAGTATAATTAAAGCTAAATGTGGAATCAGTTTAGTTGGGGAGATGCCTGGATGCCAAACCCATTAGTATTAGGCACAACACTGTGCAAATGTTGTGGAGGTTAGTGCACAGGAATATAATCACGCCGCTCAGACCCTTCGCCCATATTATTGCTTGGCATACTGTGTGACCCATATCTGAACAGTACATGTGAGTGGCACATATTTATACGCGTGAGAGGGACAATATTAAGATACAATTGGGCACACCTCTCTTCTCCACACCCCAGTCCAACCAAATATGCCTGTAAAGAGATATGCACATTTTAACCACCTCTTGCAACCAAATGCCAGAAAAACACTGTACGCCTCAGAAAAAGCAATATGTTTCTTTCTGGAACACGCCTAACTACAGTACCTCATTCTTCATTATATTTTATTTGAAGCCCTTGGCTGAAGGGCTGGTGCTTTTAACTAAGCCTCCTTCTGTTCTCTTGCCCTTTCCCTTCCTCCATCCAGCTCCTCCTGCCTTCCTTTTAGCTTCCCTCCCTCCCTAGAGGCTTTTTTCACTCTGCTCCAGTAATCTCATTTCTCCCTTAAGCAACAGTGGGCATCCAAGCACAAAAGATGGCTTGCTAATTACAATCTGGGGGTGGCGGGATCTTCTTCCAGGTCATCTGAGCTCAGGAATCCCTTCTACGTGACAGGCGAAGTTTTGGTCAGCACAGGAATCTAATGGTTGGGAAAGGCCAAAGGGAACGGCAGATGATTTAGTCAAATTGTGTTGGAATATTTTTCAGGAAGAAACAATAAGGCAACCAATTTCATCTCTCTCAAAAGCTGAAAAAAATAATCCATCTTTTAAAAAGTAATCTCTCAGAGCGGTTGAATGAAAGATGTCTGGAATGGATGATGAGGGGGGAGGGAGGGAGGGAGAATATTATTAAATTGTCCTCATACCTAACAGGCAGCCTTGAGGAAATTGTGAACTTCTTTGTTTCGGACTGGATTTTAGGGCCAGTCTGGCCCTCATTCTTCCCATTTAAAATCCTATGAATGGTCTCCTAGCCGCTGATTACAGGTAGTCCTCAACTTATGACCACAATTGAGCCCAAACTGTATGTTGTTAAGTGAGAAATTTGTTAAATGAGTTTTGCCCACTTTACAACTTTTGTTGCCACATTTGTTAAGGGAATTACTGTAGTTCTTAAATTAGTAAGACAGTTATTAAATGAATCTGGTTTCCCCATTGTTCTTGCTTGTCAGAAAGTCGCAAAAGGAGATCACATGACTCTGGGCCACTGCAACCGTTATAAGTATGAACCAGTTGCCAAGCAGCCGAATGTAAATCACCTGACTATGGAGAGGCTGCAATGGTCATAAGTCCCTTTTTTCAGTGTTGTTGTAACTTCAAACTGTTACTAAATGAACTGTTATAAGTCGAGGACTACCTGTATTTGAAAAGCCCTTTGTCTGTGTGGGTGTGGGGTGAGTGTGCCTTCGGATCAATTTTTGGCTCCAGGTGACTGCCTGAACTAGTCCCGGCAGTTTTCTTGGCAAGGTTTTTCAAAAGTCTTTGCCATTGCTTGCTTCCTAGAGCGAAAATGACAGGCCTATAATCACTCAGGTAGCTTTGCACCTAAGACAGGACTAGAACTCACAGTCTCCTGGCTTCTAACCTACTGGGTTCAAATCTGTCCATACCTTGCAGTTTATCTACAGGGGAGATGTTTATCTACATGCAGCTTATCTACAGGGTTTGCAAGGATAGAAACATATGTAGTGAATGGTAAGAGTATGAACTAATTTTGAGCTACGTTTCAGTTCTTTCTCTTACATCAGGCCTTTATTTGATTTGATCTCTCAGTCTTATTCCCTCTGTTTACCCTGAAAGGGAAGAGCACGGTGGTATGTACATGTGGTTTCAAAGCTATGTTCAGACATTCATTCAGCGAATGGCTTTTTTCTGGAAGTTATGCAAATGGTCCCATTCCATCATTCAGAAATTGGGCATAGTAAGAACCAACTTCAGTAGCAATGGCTTGAAACAATCATGCACGCTTCCTTCTACATTTTATAAAGGTACCACTTTCTGTCATGAGTACTGTGCTATATGTCAATTTAAAAGGCTGGCACCCTTAGCTATGCCCTGGATACATTTTGCCCTAGTAAAATCCCAGGTACCTGCTAAGGGAGTCTGATTTTATTGCCACCTTAAATTATACCTGTAAAACAAATATGCATATAGTATACTCATTAGCATTGTTAGTTCTATTGCTTGTTGAAATGATGCTCCAATTTCAGTAGGCTTTAATTTTCACTTGCCATGGATGTTTTGATTTTAATTTTAATTTAAGTTTAATTTGGGGGTTTATCATGGACCTTTTATTGTATTGGTACTGCTGTTAACCCCCAAGAGTGATAAAAATAATTAAATAAATTAAAAGTATTTCTCTGGTGTCTTAAATTTTAAAGTGCTTAATGTGCACGTAATTGTATTTAAACAGGCCAATCAAAGTGCTTTTTTTAAAAAAAAAATTTCTGGGCTTCTGTAATACTAAGTTGTGTGCCTTTTATTAAATCTTGGAATTACCAGCTGCAGTTGCCAGCACTTAGATGCAGTTGTATCAATGATTTCAAAATGTATAAACATTAATTGGTTAAATTTATTTGTTTATTTTCCCACCATTATTATTTTTATAAATAAGTCAAGGCAGTGAGCATACGTATTCCTTCTATTGGCCTATTTTCCCCACAACAATATCCCTCTAAGGTAGTTGGGCTGAGAGAAAGTGACTGACCCAAAATCATCCAGCCGGCTTTCATGCCTAAGGCAGGACTAGAACTCACAGTCTCTTGATTTCTAGCCTGGTGCCTTAATCACTAAGCCACACTGGCTCCTTGATCCCTTTCAGTCAGAAACCTTGTGATGCTAGCTCTGAAGCAGCTTTGCAACTTTGGCTGAGTCTTCAGAATCACTTGAAGAAGCTTCCAAGGAAATCCAAGAACTGAGAATAAGGAATATCTGTGGAAAAAAGTTAGGGAGACATAATCCATAAAGTTTCATCAACAGCAGCGATTAAAAAAATAACTGTTCACTCACAACCTGGTCACCTTGTGGCTTGATTACAGGTAAGTCCTTGATTGATCATTCAAAGCTACAACGGCACTGAAAAAAGTGATGTCATGGTTCTGATAGATGAAACCAGTAAAAGAACTTCAAAGCAAGAATTCTTCCCTAAAGAACATTTTATTAGGAAACAAAGTATTGGCACTTACTTGGTTGAACCCAAAACTGAGGTTCCCTCTCCCCAAATACAAAGTAACAAGTTGCAATTCCCACCCCACAAATGCTGTCATAAATCACATTCCCCAATTAACACAAGGGCCAAAACCTTATCAGACCATGACCTTGAGTTCCCACCCCACACTTCTATGTTGTTATGGCTAACTAAACCCTCAAGCATTTACCCCATCCCCCTGTCTACATCTGAACTCTAAAAGAATAGAAAAGGCACATTAGAAGCAAAAGTAAAAATGGCTGCTGATTCTCAGTTGTCAGAACGACAACATCCATTGTCACAGCGTTGGCAAGTGACTTATGACCATTTTTCCCATTTATGATCATTGCAGCATCCCATGGTCACGTGATTGAAATTTGGACACTTGGCAACTGGCATGCATTTATGAAGATCAGGTCTTTTGGGGACCTTCTGACACACAGAGTCAATGGGGAAGCCAGATTCACGTAGCCTTCAGGAGGTGTGGGTGCTCCATCATTGGAGGCTGTTAAAAAGAGATTGGACAGCCATTTATCTGAAATGGTATAGGGTCTCCTGCTTGAGCAGGGGATTGGACTAGATGACCTCCAAGGTCCTTCCAACTCTGTTATTCTATTCTATTCTATTCTACTCTACTCTACTCTACTCTACTCTACTCTACTCTACTCATTAGTGATGGCAAACAAAGATACTTAGAAGTTAGTGTGCATAGCCTATGTATGACTACTTGAAAGTAGGTATCATTAAATGAAATAGATGTGGCTTCCAAATAAATGCATATAGGATTGCAGCTTCAGTTCTAAACATTGTCAGAGAATGACTTTACGTTTCCAAGAATTCCCCCTCTCTTGAAATCAAAGGGAGTATGTACCCACTCACCCATTTCCATTATCCTTTAGTTTATGAGTGACTGTAGATCTAATTCCTACACTCCTTGGAATTGCTTAGTCCCTAGAAAGTCCCTTATAAGCCCGCAGAAGGTTTTTTTTTTACATTTCTTTGTGGGGGAGTTAAATGGGGCAAAGCTGATGAATGGTGTCATTATAATTAAAAAACCCAGCCACTGGCAAGCTTGTTCTTAATGATGACATTGCTATAAATTGTCCAGAAAAGAAGTAGCAAAGCATTGCATTGAACGTTCCTGCCAAGCTAAGGTCAGGGTCATTTTCCTGTCTATTAATTTTCTGCCTCATCCATTTGCCTTCTCATCTCAAAACTCTGGCACCAGCCCCTTTTTTTCTGAGCAGGTGGGAAGGAGATAATGGAATGGGAGGAAGAAAGAACAGTGTTTTAACCTAGTAATGTTTCCAGTCATTGCACACTAGATGATCTTTCCAATTTCAACGACCATTCCTGAGTCATTTTTTTCTCTTTGCACAAATTAAAAAGGGAATGAAATGGAAAGAATGAAATCCACCCTCCAAAGATGAGGACAAATTTTACAGTGGGGAATAAAGTTCTTAGGACATATTTTCTTAAAATGTGATGGATCCTCCCTCAGCTCAGTGGATGTTTCAAAGATCAGGTTGGAGAAATACCACACACTTTTCTATTGACCTTCCCATTGTGCCCAAACCTGAGGTTGATCATGGCTTAATTTCAAAAACCCTTTGAAAAAAAAATCAAGGGATACCCTAACAGTGGTTTTAACGATGCCCACTACCCTCTGGAGAGAAAATTTTCTTTACCCCTAGACCAGGGGTAGGCAACCTTGGCTCTTTTATGGCTTGTGGACTTGCTGGCTAAGGAATTCTGGGAGTTGAAGTCCACAAGTCATAAAAGAGCCAAGGTTGCCTACCCTGCCCTAGACTGTGTGATTCCAAGCTGAACACGTCAACATTGCCAATCTCTCATCTTTGCCTACACCATAATTCTGAAACTTTTTCTTTTTACTTTTGTTTCTCATTCTCAAAAGAACATGCTACCTCTGTCTGTAACAAGCCAGAGAGAGAGGAAAAGTTTTCTAGCCAGTCTGGATGAGTCCAAGACTATTGATACACCTAAAGAAGAAGAAAAGATTTATATTTTACTGCACATAAAATTCCTGCTCTATTTGTCCAACAAGGCAGACTCATTTACTTGCCAAGAACTGCTTGGCTATTGGCATTCAATTTTGGTGCCCAGGTATAAGTCTTAATGTCCCAGACACTTAAGTAGCATTTTATAGGCTAAATATGTTAAGACGATGGGACCAACAACACCTTTTTCTCTTACAATAACTGTTTCGAAAATGTGGTTATTCAGTGTGGGGGTCCTTGATGCACTCAAAGCTTGATTGTTTCCTTGCAGTTGTTTCATTACCCAACTAGGAAACATCATCAGGCACTGAGCTGAGCTACATGTGTTCTCTTCTATTGATGATTACTCATCCCAGACATGTCAGTTCTAAGATGGTTACTCGTTGTTTATGCCTTTCAATCATCTCAGAATTTAGTAGCCCTCCCAATGATTGCCATGTGAACTTAGTTCTAAATAACACAACCAAGATCACTATTGATCTAGCATGCTACATTAGCATAGACCAGAACTACAGTATACCGTTTCCTTCTGAGAGCTCACAAACAAGAGAAACCTGAAGAGGATGGGCTTTTTCCTTTGGCTCATTCTCAGCATCCCCTACTTATTTCCATAGAATCCTACTTAACTATCAAAAGTGAGCTACCTGATATTGCCCTGCATCAGTATGTGAAATCTTTTTTCAGCTCCTTTAAGCCAAATTTCCTACCACATTCTATGGATATTGAATTGTATCTAATGCAAAATCAAAACTTAAACTTAAGCAAACATTATTTTTGTACTAGATTGCTTTCTTTAGGGCATGAATCACAATCTTAGGCTAGGAAAATGGGAGAGGATGAAAAAAAGTCTTTTCCAAAGTTTACCTTTCAGTGGTCTTTTCCTTGCAATACAAAAGTTCCCATGATTGTTACCTTTCTGTCGCACTGAAGATCTTTCTAAACATTATATTTATAGTGAATTCTACTCTATTTAAACCCCATTTCAACTCCGGTCGGGCTGCTGAAACGTGCTACATTGCATCAGCTGCTGCTAATCTGTAAGTTTTGGGAGAATCCACCAGGAAAGTAGCGGCCCGCGTGCCTAACGGCGCGCAAATTATATAATTATATAACTAAAAATCACAAACAGTAGCAGTACATTCAGGACAAGTGTGTCTGACATCCCCTGTATGGCTTAGTTCAGTGCAACACCTGCTTTGCAGCTGTCTTTCGCAGTACCCTTTTCAAACTTGGAAACTGTCCTATCTGTAAACAAATCACTAGCCTACAAGGACAGATCATTTACCTAGGGTCTGTAATCCGTGCTCTTCGGGCAGAAATTAGGTGTCCAGTTCAGCTCTAGTAAGCCTCCGTGCTATCAGCCCCCTTTACCACAAAGATCCTGCAGGAAAAGGGCAGTGTGGACAAGCGTGGGATCTGGCAGGGTGAGAGCTGTGAACCATAAACACAAAGCTTTCGCTGTGTCCCTGCACAACAGTTACAGTGCCCTTGCTGACCTTAATAGGGACATTAAGGAGACAGGTAAAGGTATTTGTGAAGATAACTCAAATAAGCAGGGGATTGTGGTCCGAGATGAAGAACTAGATTTTGACAGGGAGAAGTGTGAATCAGGTATTGCACATCAGTCATGCAAGAATAGAAAGGCTCCCAAAAAGAGAAGCTACCTTCTGGTAGGTGATTCAATTATAAGGGATGTAAATTTAGGAAAGGACACAGAGGCTTTGAAAGAGGTCAGGTGTCTTCCAGGTGCTACTGCCAGTAGGGACAAGAAGCGTATTTCTAAAATAATCAAGAATGGCAGCAAGGACTGTGATGTGGAGGCTATTGTACATCTTGGCACTAACGATCTGTCCCAAAAAGATGTACTCTCTGTGCAGAACAATTTCCAGAGCTTGGGGAAGGAACTTAGCAGAATATACTGTAGGCTTACTTTCTCAGAGGTTTTACCAGTGTACAAGGAGCAAAATGGAAAAGGCCAGCGCATAGCACAATTCAATATGTGGCTAAAGGAGTGGTGTAAAGGGGAAGGCTTGGATATATTAGTCACGATGTCAGTAGCTGGTCCAATCAAAAGATGTACAAAAGAGATGGTTTGCATCCATCAAAAAAAGGGACTGAGTTACTCGGCTATAAATTCACAGATTTTCTGGAGGGAAATTTAAACTAAACAGCGGGGACAGGGAGTTAATTGATACGGAACAACCCTGTCCCCGGCAATTTAAAAACTATAGGGCTATCAGTGCATGTAGCATAGATGTGTGTGTGGACAAGAATACCAACCTTGCTATCAAGCAAAATGAAGCCTCTAATAGCGAGTGCCACATAAAGTGCACTAACCAAATAGGTGGTAAGACAATAGGGGAACTCAGGCACCACACAGGTTATGTAGAAAGGAAACACAGGGCCACCCACAAAGGACTCAAATGTTTATACACCAATGCACAGAGTATGAACAGCAAACAGGGTGAACTAGAAATTCAGGTTAATGAGGGCAGATACGATATTGTTGCCATTACGGAAACATGGTGGGATGAAACCCACACATGGAACACACAGCTAGAGGGATTTAAATTATTTAAAAGAAACAGACCAAATAAAAGAGGAGGTGGAGTTGCTCTCTATATAAGAAATAACTACATCTCCACAGAAATAGAGTACAACAATGATAAAAACTGTCTTGAATGCATTTGGGTCAATATAAAAGGGGGGGGAAATGACATTGCCATAGGTGTATACTACAGACCACCCAACCAAACAGAGGAAATAGATGAACTTTTTGCTAGTCAGCTAACTAAGGTATGTAGGAAGCACATCACAATAGTAATGGGGGACTTTAACTACCCTGACATCAACTGGGAGACAAACTCCGCACCAAGTGGAAGATCAAACAGGTTCCTGGCAAACCTAGCAGACAACTTTGTCTCCCAAAAAGTAGAGAAGGGAACCAGGGGATTAGCCATTTTGGATCTAATTCTCACTAACAGAGATGAAATGATAGACGGTGTTGAAGCCATAGGAACCCTGGGAGGAAGTGATCATGCAATATTAGAATTCAACATTATAGAAGCACAACCAATAGAACACAGTCAAACTAGAGTCTTGGACTTCAAGAGAGCTAATTTCAATAAACTTAGAGAGGGCTTGGGAAGGATTCCATGGATGAGAATCCTCAAGGGGAAAACAACTCAAGAAGCTTGGGAAATTTTGAAAAATGAGATAATAAAAGCACAGTCTAGCACAATACCAACAAAGAGGAAAAATAACAGCTCTCAAAAGAAACCAGCATGGCTGCATAAACAACTCTCTGACAAATTGAAAGATAAAAAGGACAAGTATAGAAAGTGGAAAGAGGGGAACATAACTAAGTCAGAATATCAGCAAATAGCCCGAGCCTGCAAAGATGAAGTGAAGAAAGCCAAGGCTCAAAATGAACTAAGGCTTGCGACCAAAGTCAAAAATAACAAAAAAAGCTTCTTTCAACATGTAAAAAACAAGAAAAAAGTGAAGGAAATGATTGGTCCATTAGTGGGTGGAAGTGGCAAGAAGGTGACAAGCAACAGGGAGAAAGCAGAACTATTTAACTCATTTTTTGCATCTGTCTTTACACAAAGGGAAAAAACAGACCAACCTATCAAAAATAGTGCCATAAAAAACAAAACAGAAACACAAGTTAAGATAGGCAAGAAAATGGTTAGTGAGCACCTGTCCAGCCTAGATGAGTTCAAATCGCCAGGACCAGATGGATTACACCCCAGAGTTCTCAAGGAACTGGCAGATGTGATATCGGAGCCACTGAACTATATTTTTCAAAGATCCTGGAACACAGGAGAACTACCAGAGGACTGGAAAAGAGCTGATGTAGTTCCCATCCTCAAAAAAGGAAAAAAAATGGATCCAGGAAATTACAGACCTATCAGCCTGACCTCAATACCTGGGAAGATCCTGGAAAAGATAATCAAACAACGAATCAACGAACACCTAGAGGCAAACAAAGTCATTACTAAAAGCCAACATGGGTTTGTCAAAAATAGATCATGCCAGACAAATCTTATTGCCTTCTTTGACCAAGTGACAAAATTAGTGGATCAGAGGAATGCTGTGGACCTAATTTACTTGGACTTCAGTAAGGCATTTGATAAAGTAGATCACAATCTACTACTTGACAAGATAGAAAAATGTGGGGTAGACAGAATCACCATCAGATGGATCCGTAGCTGGCTGACCAGCCGTACTCAGCGAGTGGTCCTCAATGGAACTGCATTTATATGGAGGGAAGTGTGTAGTGGGGTGCCCCAGGGCTCTGTTCTGGGCCCAGTACTCTTCAACATCTTCATCAACGATTTGGATGAAGGGATAGATGGGGAACTCACCAAATTTGCAGACTACACCAAGCTGGCAGGAATAGCCAACACTCCAGAAGACAGGCTTAAGATACAGAAGGATCTGGACAGACTTGAACACTGGGCACTAACTAACAAAATGAAATTCAATGGTGAAAAAAGCAAGGTTCTACATTTAGGCAAGAAAAACCCAATGCACAAGTACAGCATAGGTGGCACCATGCTCAATAGTAGTAACTGTGAGAGGGACCTCGGAGTCTTAGTAGACAATCACCTAAATATGAGCCAGCAGTGTGCTGCAGCTGCCAAAAGGCCAACACAGTGCTAGGCTGCATTAACAGAGGGATAGAATCAAGATCACGTGAAGTATTAATACCACTCTTCAATGCCTTGGTAAGGCCACACTTGGAATACTGCATCCAGTTTTGGTCACCACGATGTAAAAAAGATGTGAGACTCTAGAAAGAGTACAGAGAAGAGCAACAAAGATGATTAGGGGACTGGAGGCTAAAACATATAAGGAACGGTTGCTATAATTGGGTATGTCTAGTTTAACGAAGAGAAGGACAAGGGGGGACATGATAGCAGTATTCCAATATCTCAGGGCTGCCATAAAGAAGAGGGAATTAAGCTATTTTCCAAAGCACCTGAAGGCAGGACAAGAAGCAACGGATGGAAACTAATCAAGGAGAGAAGCAACCTAGAACTAAGGAGAAACTTCCTGACAGTGAGAACAATTAATCAGTGGAACAGCTTGCCTCCAGAAGCAGTAAATGCTCCAACACTGGAAGTTTTTAAGAAGAGACTGGACAGCCACTTGTCCGAAATGGTGTAGGGTTTCCTGCCCAAGCAGGGGGTTGGACTAGATGACCTCCAAGGTCCCTTCCAACTTTACTATTATTATTATTATTATTTTCCAAAAGAGGACAGTCAAGCTGTGAAAAATATTCCTAAGGCAACTTCCTGAAAGATGTATTATGGAAATTTTGGAAGAACTGGTTGCTTTATTTTATATTCCTTTCCAGTGCTTTTTTTTGTAAAAAAAAAAAAAAGGTGCTGGAATTCACACACGTCATACAACCTGCCTTGCCTACCCTACAAGGTTCCATCCAAAAAAGGTGCTGGACAAAAAAAGCCCTGTTCCTTTCCAAACTGTTTTGGGCCCAGGAACCAAAAGCTGGGAACCAGAAAGCTTCCTGAAAATGAGACCTTCCAGAGTGGACTGTAGCTCCCAGTATTCTCAGAAAGTGGGTTACTAGCTTGAAATTCTGTGAGTCACAGTATCAAAATACCTGGAAGGCAGCAGGCTGAGTAAAGCTAAGCAAATGGTTAGTCAACTCAGTAAGGAAACAGCGGCTCTGCTTCTTGGAAAACACAGGGAGATTACCAATTTAATGGTTCCTGGTACTTGTTTGCCTTTGAGTCCTGCTGATCAATCTTCCTCATCATTAAAAACCTTCCCTGGTTTTTTGATGCACATTTTGGACTCAGGTTATCTACTGTAGATAGATTGCACTATATCTCCTCAGGCCATGCTAGCTGAGGATTCTTGGAGCTAACTCCAAAATACCAATAGGGGCCCCAAGTTGGGAAAGGTTACATTGAATCATCTTCTTAATTTCCAATTTACATAATGTGGAAGCAATTGATTGCAAGGAACAGATAACTAAAGTGAAGGTAATTTGCCAGCCTCAGCTCCATTTACTGCTTTCTTGTCATTTTCCCTCCAGCAATCAAGGCACCATCTTGACTGAAAGAGCTTGACTGCTAAATGTGTATAGATTTTTAAAAAAGAAAGAAATTCCAGTTCTGAAGCAGCTGCTCTCTTCTCAAAATTGCTCCTGGAACCATTCAAGAGAGACCCACGGACTAAAATATCCCTCCTTCACCCCATTTTGTACTGGGTTAAAAATAATATTATGCCTTAATATTGAATCTAATAATATAGATGAACACAGAATTTTGGAAACTGCAAGAAGAATTTCCAACTGTTATTTCATTTGTTTAATTTACAAATTAACAAATTTGACAATTTGTTAAGACAGGGTCTCTCCCAAGTTTTTTTCACCAGCAAGATTGAGTTGACATTTATGAGATAAAGCTACCAACACACATCCCTTCTGTTTCTTGGTTGTGTAAGTCTACAGTTCCTTCCATTACCATCTCAATCTTCATGTCCCACAACCTCTCATATTATTGATTTGAAAGGTGGGAGGAAAAGGCCTAGAATTTAAACCCTGGGGGAGAGACATAAACACAGGGTATGATTTCTAAGCAGCTCTTGAATGTGTTCATTGTTGCCTGCAGTGAAGTAGTTAATCTAGCTGTGTTGGTCTGCCTGTCTGAATGTGGGTTAAATGTCAAGTTAGATGTGCCATGTTAGCTCTGGCATTTCCGCTGCATGTAGCCTTTTAATGGTTAACATTGTGGGAAGAGTCCACACAAAACAATCACCAGTAGGCAAACTGGTAATTGCTTGAAAATATTTTTTTATTCTGCCTTTGTTGTTTTCATAAATAACTCAAAGTGGCAAACATACTTAATACTCCTTCCTCCTCCGATTCCCCCCACCTCCAGCCTGCAAAGATGAAGTGAGGAAAGCTAAGGCTCAAAATGAACTAAGGCTTGCGACCAAAGTCAAAAATAACAAAAAAGCTTCTTTCAACATGTAAAAAATAAGAAAAAAGTGAAGGAAATTATTGGTCCATTAGTGGGGGAAAGTGGCAAGAAAGTGACAAGCAACAGGGAGAAAGCAGAACTATTTAATTCATTTTTTGCATCTGTCTTTACACAAAGGGAAAAAACAGACCAACCTACCAAAAATAGTGCCATAAAAAAACAGAATAGAAACAGAAGTTATGATAGGCAAGAAAACTGTAAGTGAGCACCTGTCCAGCCTAGACGAGTTCAAATCACTAGGACCAGATGGATTACACCCCAGGGTTCTCAAGGAACTGGCAGATGTGATCTCAGAACCATTGAACTGTATTTTTCAAAGATCCTAGAGCACTGGGGAACTACCGGAGGACTGGAAAAGAGCTGATGTAGTTCCCATCTTCAAAAAAGGAAAAAAATGGTCCAGGAAACTACAGACCTATCAGCCTGACCTCAATACCTGGGAAGATTCTGGAAAAGATAACCAAATAACGAATCAGCGAACATCTAGAGTCAAACAAAGTCATTACTAAAAGCCAACATGGGTTTGTCAAAAACAGATCATGCCAGACAAATCTTATTGCATTTTTTGACCAAGTGACAAAATTAGTGGATCAGAGGAATGCTGTGGATATAATTTACTTGGACTTCAGTAAGCCATTTGATAAAGTAGATCACAACCTATTACTTGATAAGATAGAAAAATGTGGGTTAGACAACATCACCATCAGATGGATCCATAGCTGGCTGATCGGCCGTACTCAGCGTGTGGTCCTCAATGGAACCGCATCTACATGGAGGGAAGTGTGTAGTGGGGTGCCCCAGGGCTCTATTCTGGACCCAGTACTCTTCAACATCTTCATCAACGATTTGGACGAGGGGATAGATGGGGAAATCGTCAAATTTGCAGATGACACCAAGCTGGCAGAAATAGCCAACACTCCAGAAGACAGGCTTAGGATACAGGAGGATCTGGACAGACTTGAACACTGGGCACTATCAAACAAAATGAAATTCAATGGTGAAAAACGTAAGGTTCTACATTTAGGCAAGAAAAACCAAATGTACAGGTATAGTATAGTATTAATTGTGAGAGGGACCTCGGAGTCCTAGTGGACAATCACTTAAATATGAGCCAGCAGCGTGCTGCAGCTGCCAAAAAAGCCAACACAGTGCTGGGCTGCATTAACAGAGGGATAGAATTAAGATCACGTGAAGTATTAATACCACTTCACAATGCCTTGGTAAGGCCACACTTGGAATACTGCATCCAGTTTTGATCACCATGATATAAAAAAGATGTTGAGACTCTAGAAAGAGTACAGAGAAGAACAACAAAGATGATTAGGGGACTGGAGGCTAAAACATATGAGGAACGGTTGCTAGAATTGGGTATGTCTAGTTTAATGAAGAGAAGGACGAGGGGGGACATGATAGCAGTGTTCCAATATCTCAGGGGCTGCCACAAAGAAGAGGGAGTCAAGCTATTTTCCAAGGCACCTGAAGGCAGGACAAGAAGCAATGGATGGAAATTAATCCAGGAGAGAAGCAACCTAGAACTAAGGAGAAACTTCCTGACAGTTAGAACAATTAACCAGTGGAACAACCTGCCTCCAGAAGCGGTGAATGCTCCAACACTGGAAGTTTTCAAGAAGAGACTGGACAGCCATTTGTCTGAAATGGTATAGGGTTTCCTGCCTGAGCAGGGGGTTGGACTAGATGACCTCCAAGGTACCTTCCAACCTTATTATTATTATTATTATTATTATTATTATTATTATTATTATTATTATTACTATTACAACCCTGTGAGGTGAGTTGGGTTGAGGGAGAAGAGTCTCCCACCCATTTTTCATGCCTAAAGCAGGACTAGAACTCACAGTTCTGGGTATTCAGCCTGGTGCTCTACTGGTAGTCACTAGACCAGACTGGGTCTTCTTTTTTTTGTGCAAAATGCACTGTACTAACATTCTTAGCCTTCCAGCAATCTATGTATGTATATTTTTTTCCATAAGTAGTCTTCCAAAGAAAACACTATGCTGAAGCCACCTATCATTTTAGTTTTCTAAATACCCCTCTAGTTTTCATCAAAACTCAGAGGCCTTACTGGAAATACACATTACATCTGAGGTTAAGCCTTTGCTTTGCAGCTTGATCATTATGAAAAAATTATGAGAAACATTTGAGGAACAGTTGGATGAGCTGGATATGTTTAGCCTGGAGAAGACAAGACTGTAGGGAGACATGATAGCTGTGCTGACATAACAGAAAGCTGTATTGTGAAAGATGGTGCAAAAATATTTATTTGTTGTTCCAGAAAACAGAACAAGAGACAATGGGTTTAAATAACAAGAAGTATTTTTTGCTTGGACATCAGGAAAAAAATCCAATTGTAAAAGCTGTTCACTAATGAAACAGCTATCTCAAGAGGAGGTGGGTTTAACTTGCCTGGAAGTATTCAACAGAGGCTGAATGGCCATTTATTGGAGATTGTCAGGCACTAAAGATCAGGACCATAGCTTAAGCTGCAATTCAGAAATATTTATTGTTCAAATCTGTACACAATAATCTAGTCAATACCAAATTGGTGCTAGATGAGGTTAATGGAATTCAAGGGCAGCTGGACTAGGATCTTTTGCAGCAATCCAAGGACTTCAAACTGATGATATGTTTAACTCTGCCCTCCAGCTCTGCATGTTCTTCTGGTAGATTTCTATTCTTGCACTGGGCAAAGACGTCGGACTGGAAGATCTCCAAGGCCCTTTCCAAAACTGCCATTCAAATAATGTTCTAAACCAGCGGTTCTCAACCTATGGGTCGCGACCCCATTTGGGGTCGATCGACCATTTTTTGGGGGTCGCCAAAGGCGGCGATCTGCCATTTCCTCCCCTCTGGGGCGCCGCCGCGCATGCGCACTGCGCATGGGGGCGCACTGCGCATGCGCACCGCACATGGGTGCGCCGCTCATGCGCACCGCGCATGGGGGCATGCCGTGCATGCGCGCCGTGCATGGGTGCGCTGCGCATGCGCGCCGTGCATGGGGGTGCACCTCGCATGTGTGGCGCGCCACGCATGCGCATAATGTTTGTGTGACGGGGGTCGCCGTCACACAAACGTTGAGAACCGCTGTTCTAAACAATTACAATTTATTTCATAATTAAAAGAATCTTAATATAATATAAAGCCAGTTTTGTGTATTGGTGAAAGCACCGGGCTAGAAACCCAACTGCAGCTTCACCTTGGATATAAACACAGCTAGATGACCTTGGGACAGTCACTCTCTCAGACGCTTAGGAAGGAGATGGTAGCAAACCACTTCCCAAAAAGACCTTGCCAAGAAACTGCAGGGACTAGTCCAGGCGGTCACCAAGTCAAGGAGTGAAGACTGACTTGAAGGCATCAAGCAGGCAACAAGGAGAGCAAGAAGCCCATCACATGCTAAGGGAGATGACACCTGACATTTGGTTCATCTGGGCATAATACTGAAAGATCCAGGCCTTAGACAATAATATAATTTAGAGACCCAAGACATGAAGTAGGACAAATACAACCATTTGTACATTTAGGAGGAACAGCCAGGAAGTTACCACCACCACCACCACTTTCCATCTTCCACCATCCATTTAACTTTATAGCCAACCCTGAAACAAAGCACCAATGACCTTCTTCAGTTCAATTTGTGGGATATACTAACTATATATTTTAAAATACAGAGTATGAACAACATAGGTCAGGAGGAGACAGTGTTTGCAGACATATTTATAATGTAGTTGTTAAGAGAACAAGATTGTTCAAAGTATGTTTTTTTACAAAAAGGCCATAATAATAAAATCCATAGGAATTATTAAAAAAATACAATGATAGCATATTATGAATACTAGTTGTAGCGATCAAAGAGAATAATGTCTGGGGGAGTTTTTTTCCTACCTGAAGATTTATCTCTTCTGTGGCTGGAGTTGGGGTGAAATAATTGAGTTGATTAGTTGACATAAAATAACCAAGAAAAGTTAAAATTTAATGTATTAATTATTTTGTAGATCAGCATTTACATCTTTCCCAATTGGGTATCTCCAAATGAAACAGGCTATAGATCCCAATATCATCAATCTAGTACAGGGGTTCTCAACCTTGGCAACTTTAAGACTTGTGGACTTCAACTCCCAGAATTCCTCAGCCAGCAAAGCAAAGCTGGCTGAGGAATTCTGGGAGTTGGTCCACAAGTCTTAAAGTTGCCAAGGTTGAGAACCCCTGATCTAGTACAATATTACCTTTGGGCTGATTTAGTCAACTATAATATCATATTTAATGAAGACATCCCCAAATTCTGTTTTGTTTTGTTTTGTCTTGTTTATTTATTAGATTTTCACCCTGTCTTCATTTACTTCAATGGACTGAATTACACTGAGAACTCAATTAATTAATTCCTTCCAGTGTTGGTACTTTGGACTGAGTGCATGTAGAATTCCTTTATGCTTCCTGCACTTTCTTTTCCTCTTTGTAGTCATGGGATCACTCAATTCATTTTTGGCTTTCTATCTTGCTGGTCTGTAAAAAGTGGCTAACAGAATGAGAATAACATTTCCAACTAGATAGCAACCATTTTTAGGGAAGGAATATAATAAACTAAATCGTTTAACATTTTGGTGGAAATCAGTTCTGATTAATTTCCTGTTCTGGGCTTTAACTGATGGCTTGGTTCCCTAACATGATTGGGAACGGGATGGGAAAGAAGGAATTCTGATCATCTGCTAGGATATAAATCAGTACATCTAGGAAATGTATATGGAAATAAATGCTCTTTTGATTCCCATTTCTTCTTCCTTTCTTGTTTTCTGCAGAGCCAGCTGTCCCAGGCCCTGAATGGACTTTCAGACAGAGCCAAAGAAGCCAAAGACTTTTTGGTACAGCTACGCAACATGGTTCAACAAATCCAGGTATTGTGTTGACTCTAATAGTCATGAACAGAAGTAGAATGTGAGCAGTGTCACTGTGTGGCATTCAATTCCCTGAGCTTAAAATACACACAAACAGCATAGCAAACCACAGCTGACAACAGATTGCCAGTCCTCCTCCTTTTTAGCAGTAACCCAATCAAATTTGTGATGACCAATTCTTTAACAAAACACCAAAGAATGGATGACTCATTGCATTTAGAGTGAAAAGGGGCTGATCTCACCCACCTCTCTGTCTCCTTGATGAGTAAATTGCACAAATAAGAACAGTTTTATTTCCCATGCAACCATGGTGCAGAGTCTAAACAGATGGAGAAGTGGAAAGTCTCTTGCAGTAGTAACTTTGTTCTAAATCCAGAATATAGAGGCTAAAGCTGATTCTTGGTTAAATCTCTATTTTGGGTGATACACTAGACTGTGCATAAAATAAGCTAATAACAGCCAGGCTGTAATTACAGTTTGTGATTAAGGCATTCTGTTGTAATCATCTTGACCCCGGTCTAAATTTGGATTATAGGATAAGGCAAAATACAATATGGCATAATATGGGATGCAAACATGAGCAGTTTTGACTAACTATCAGCCAGTAATAAAGATCAAGCTCTTTTGTATTAAATTGTGCATTCCATAATATTAGTAATAATGAAGATAAGGATGATGGGGATGTTACTATTTACAAATCATCATTTTATTGATTGTGTGTGTGTTTGTATCTGGATGTGTTTTCCCCTAAGAACAGCCAACCTCAATAACTTTAGGATGTGTGAACTTCAACTCCCAAAATACCCAACCAGCATTGCAGGCTGACGTATTCTCAGAGTTAGCAATAGCAATAACACTTAGACCAGTGGTTCTCAACCTTTCTAATACCACGACCCCATAATACAGTTCCCCATGTTGTGGTGACCCCCAACCACTTATACATCACCAGGTACCAGGGGCGTGGCCAAAGAAAAGGGGAAAAAAATGGCGGACAGCCTTGTTTGGTGACCCCCGTGAAATGGTCGTTCGACCCCAAATGGGGTCCCGACCCACAGGTTGAGAACCACTGACTTAGACTTATATACCTCTTCACAGTGCTTTAAAGTCCTCTCTAAACGGTTTAGTGGGTCCTCATTTTACCAATCTTGGAAGGATGGAAGGCTAAGTCAACCTTGAGCTGGTCAGAATTGAACTCCTGGCAGTTGGCAGAATTAGCCTGCAATACTGCATTCTAACCACTGTGCCACTAGGGCTCAATGTTGAAGTTCACACAGCTTAAGGCAGCTAGACATTTCAAGGAACATATTTGTCAGACTCTGAAGTTAATTTTCGCTCCTTGGAATAATACTCTACTGCAGTGTTACTCAACTTCTGCAGTTTTAAGGTATGTGGACTTCAATTCCCAGAATTCCCCAGCCAGCATGCCCAGGTTGAGAAAGATTGCTCTGTTGGAATAGCTGACTACCATCTATAAAATAGAGTCATATTTAATACACTGAAGTCACCTATATAAGCTCAGTATACTTTATTCTCACCCTCCAAAAGTACTTCCATGTCTCTACAATCTGATAATCGTACTGTACCTGCATTTGGCAGCTGATTTTTTTTTCTTCTAGCTGACCTGCACTGTATCAGAAATCACACTAAAAGTGATAATTTCCATTTGCTACACACAGAGGATGAATGGACCATTTCCTTTTGGGTCCTGCACTGTTGCAACATTATATCCCTCCCTGTGCCCTACTCCTTTAGCATCCCTTCTTAGTGCTTATTGGAAAATTATTCTAAACATAGTCTCTCTCCCACCTTCCACCCACTCTGGCTGTCATAGCAGCAAATTACCAGGATTAAGGTATTGGAAAACCTGTCTAGCCACAAGAAAATGCCAATGTGCTGTCATTTTACCGTGATAATTTGCAAGAGGTAGCAGAAGAATGTTATCTTTGATGCTGGAAAGTTTCTTCTTATAACAATTGATTAGGTTTATTTATTCATGTATTGCAAATCACTTTCCAAATGCTCATAACAGCCTTGTTTCTACAACATGCTTAATCAAATCACCTACAAACTCAACCAAATGTTCTTAGTAGTAATTCTGTTAGTAGTAATTCTTCCTAACAGGATCAAATACCATCACCTGGGAAGTACAAAATTCTAGGAAATGAATTCATTTAAGTGTGTTGTGGGAAAGGGGTTAATGTAACTCACGGGTCTTCAAACTTGGCCCTTTTATGACTTGTGGACTTCAACTCCCAGAATTCCTCAGCCAGCCACAAGAAATAAAAGGGCCAAGTTTGAAGACCCCTGGTGTAACTGAAAATGGGATATTGGGAACTGACTCTTTGGAGAACTTTTTCACACTGTATTGTACTGTTGATCAGTTAGTGGTGAACACCAATTGGTTCTTAGTGTTCTCTGTATTAATCTCAACATTTCAAGCTCAGCCTAAGTGATAGTTGCAACAGTTCAGCTTCAATCCACTTTGTGGGAAATTGGGGAGGGGGGAATGGTGTCATGTGGAAGTCCCTTAAACTCCGGCTGGTCTACAGCTAGCCCTTGATTTACTATATGACTACAATTGTGACCAGAATTTCTGTTGCTAACCAAGGCAAGAGAGTCACACCCAATTTTACTATCTTTTTTGCCACAGTTATTAAGTGAATCACTGTAGTTATTAAATGGATCATGCAGTCATTAAGCAAATCCACCTTCTCCCATTGACTTTGCTTGTCAGAAGGAAACTGCAACCATTGTAAATTCATCTTGGTATTACAGGACGATAGGGCTGCTGCAACAGTGCTAGGTGTGAGGATCAGTTGTAAGTCACTTTTCTCAGTGCATTGTAATTTCAAATGGCCACTGAATGAATGGCTGTAACTTGAAAACTACTTGTATGTTTTCCCAAGGGCATGTCTACGGAGATTCTCAGTCATCCAGGTCATGGTTGCCCCAAAGGTACTTTTCCAAAAGACAACTGGACTGTCTTGGTTTTTCCCTTTAAAACTTTTCACTTCTCATCCAGGAAGCTTCAGAGTCAGAACTGAAGAGGCTTCTTGGATGAGAAGTGAAATGTTTTCAAGGAAAAAAACAAACAAACAAGGAAGTTCAGTTGCTTTTGGAAAAGCACCTTTGGGATTCCCAGGCATATCCATAGAATGATGTCCAAATGGTAAGTACAAGTGGATAATTGATGTCTCACCCCTTTTTAGATCTATGAGATGTATCTAACACATATTAAAAGGGGAGGGGGTTCAATTGCCTGGTAGTGCCCATAATTTTGAGATTATTGGTACATCCCCCTCCCCGTGACACCTTCTACCCCAGTGATGGCGAACCTTTTAGAGATCAAGTGCCCAAACTGCAACCCAAAACCCACTTATTTATCGCCGGGTGCCAGGTGGGCGTGGCCCACTGGGTGGGCGTGGCTGTGGTCATGGCAGACTGGTTGGGTGTGGCCAAGGTGGGCGTGGTCACCTCAGTGTTGCTCGTGGGGAGGGATGCCTGTGGGGGCTGGGCAGGGTTGGGGGAGATCCAGGGGGTCTCTGGCAAGTGGGGCAGTGGGCAAGAGGCTCGTCCTGCGGGGTGAGGTGAGGCAAGGCGAGATAGGGTGGGGATTCCATTGTCACAGGGCAAGGCGAGGCAGTGGCTGGGGCAGCTGCTGCCTGACACCATCGGCCCCCACACATAGAGGCCAGCGAGCGCATGAGGGCCCCTCGACCAGCGCACTCTGGGGCTCCACAGTCCGCTGCCAGCATTTCAAAGAAGCCGCCTCTGAGCTGGATGGCGGATGACAGCTGAGAAGGCGATGCAGTGTGTCATGCCTGGGAAAAGGAGAGCATGCGAGGCCAGGAGGGATGGGAGGGGGGAAGGGAAACCAGCCAAACTGGGATGCATCCGAGCACGTGGGACCTCGGCGAGTTAGCAGGCAGCTGGTTGAAGAGGGACAGTTGTCATCTCCGGGGCATGGTGCGTGTGCCCACAGAGAGGGCTCTGAGTGCCACCTCTGGCATGGGTGCCATAGGTTCGCCACCACTATTCTACCCTCTCCTTCCCATTCCCTACTTCTTCAGGGAATTCTACTTTTGGACCTAAAGCCAGGATAATTACTTGCAATCTTCTCCAACCTGATATTTTCCAAAGTATTGGACTGTCACTGCCATTACCTGATGCTGGTTGGGAATAACAGGGCTAGCAGTTGGCAACATTGGAGAGTGCCAGAGTGGGGGGAAATTGCTCTGTTAGAACAAAAGGCTCAGGGAGAGAGGAATGCTGGGAAGGAGGAGCAAAGGGAGACTCTTTGAAAGATCCAGCACAGTATAATTTCCTCATTGCCTCTCTGCCACCCCAACCCAATAACCCCAAAGAAATAAGCTTGTTGCAATAATGCTTTGCATTCTTTCAGGTGGAATCAGACCTTTAGTCAGAATCAATTTAAATTTCGGTGGCACAGGTAATTTGTCTTGGCTCTTTTGGGATACTGCCTCGTCCTCCCACCATCATTTTGAGTGAGCAGGAGTCTAATCCATCAAGTCACTTCAACTCTGTGGCCAAATCATTCCCTCTTTCCTTGTGGCTGCCTCCCCCATGAGCACACTGCTTTTTTATTCAGTTCAGTGGAGGCACATTCCTCCATGAGCTGCTTCTCCTGTCCTTCACTTTGTTCATGCATCATGGGACTCATCCATTCTGAGACTTGTGATTTTCCCTTAAGAGAGTGATCATTGCTAGATAGAGACATAAAAGCTTCAGTCAGGGCTTTCAATTTCCAGGAATGTCTCAGGTTTTAGGAGAATTTCTGTGTGAGCCAAATTAGAATAATAGGGCTACTCCTGGCTTGGAAGAACCAAATTCTGCCCAAATCAGAACTTTATCCTATGAACTTTCAGTCTGAGAATATGAATATGCATTTGGACTCGGGAGACCAACATTCTGAACTTTCCTTCTGCAAATGTTCTCAGAGACTCTTTGGGCAACTTGGAACCTCACATCTGATTCTACAAGGTTCTTTGGGAAATATTATTTTTAAAATAAATATTATAAAGTGAAAAAAAAACCCACTCTCTGTTTGGAATAGCAGCTTTTAAAACACTGTAAGATGGAAATGATAAACATGTACAGGTAGCCCTTGACCTATAGCAGTTTGTTTCGTGACCATTCAAAGTTAGAACTGCACTGAAAAAAGGGACTTATGATCATTTTTCACACTTATGACCGTTGCAGCATCCCCGTACTCACGTGATCAAAATTCAGACTCTTGGCAATTGACTCATTTTTATGATGGTTGCACTGTCCTGGGGTCATGTGATCACCTTTTGCGATCTTCTGACTAGCAAAATCGATGGGGAAGCCAGAGTCATTTAACAACCGTGTCACTAATGTAACAACTGCAGTGATTCACTTAACAACTGTTAAAAGGTTGTAAAATGGGGCAAAATTCACTTAACAAATGTCTCACTTAGGAACAGAAATTTTGGACTCAATTGTGGTCACAAGTTGAGGACTACCTGTATATGTGATTCAATATCTGTTTCTCAGTCTTCCCTATCTTGCCTCATGCTTCAAACAAGCTTTAAATATCTCTAAAATCTTATGTGAATCTTTATTTATATTATTTTACTCGAAAATGATTTTTATCTGGAAGTTACTTTCCCAAGTAAAAAAATATGGAGGTGTTCTGTTGACTGTACATACGTTGACCAACTAGTGTCTGCAAAGATAATGGAAACTGTCTTTGTGATTAGGATGTGTCTTTGGCAGCCACTGGTTGGTTCCATTTGCATGATATATTTAAATATATCATTTAAAAGCTGGTGTGTGAATTGAAAAACACAGTTATTTCTGAGCCAAGGAGTGGGTTTCATCCTCTCCCAAATCACCAGGGTAAATTATAAGGTTATCTATAATCCAGCCAAGGCCCGTTGTTTAATTCCATTATTGAGGAATCAATAGTTCCATAACTCCATTATCCAACGTCTTCCATGTATTTTTGAAGATAGGCAAGCAGAGAGAAAGAGATAAGAGCATAATTTGCTGTAAGCATTTCTTTTTCCTTCCACCAACTCCCTTCACCACTAGCCCCCAAAACATCTATAGGAATGAAGCAAAGACAGAAAAGAGATGAGACTGAGTCCAAATATCATCAGCCCATGCTGATTGCATATACGTGTGTATACAACACACGCATGCATGTACAAAGGAAATGATAATGGTTCCATCAAAACAAAGACGACTGTATTATGATCAGAGCAGCCATCTCACTCCAGCACTGTCTAGCACCAATTAATTACCTGTAGATAGAGCTAGGCTGAGCTTGCTGTGTAGTGCAAGAAAAGCCCCTGTATTTACACAATACACTGAATCATCATTAATTCAACCTATTGTCTGGTTTCATGCAACACATTGAACCAGAAACCATCTAACTTAGCCATAGTATATGAACCCAGCCAGAATGGCTCCTAGAAGCAGTCTAAAAAGAACAAAGAGCCCAGAGTATTTTTTTTTTAAAAAAAAACAAAACAAAAAACCGATGCTGCTGAAAATCTCAACAAGTTGTTGCAGGAAAGTGTGACCTCAGTCTCTTGTGATGGCAAATCCAACATGTCAGCTGCTTTTAGTCCTTCCCGTTGCTTTGACTGATGAGTATTTTATTTTGACTGCAGGAGAACAGCGTGGAGTTTGAAGCGTGCCTGGTTGCCCAGTGTGATGCGCTTATTGATGCTCTCAACAGAAGGAAAGCCCAGCTGTTGTCACGGGTCAACAAAGAACATGAGCACAAACTGAAGGTTAGTCTGGGGTAGTGAAATTTAAGTGATGAACTGTTCTTGGTGGACAATGCCTGTGTCCATGTAAGGTGCCAGGTATGTTAAGCCAGGCACCTTGAGACACTGTTGCAGTGTAAGGGTGAATAAATCTCAGCTAGTCCTACTGAAAATGGCCAAGATATGCTGCTAAAGCTACTGGCTCAGTAGGAAACTTGACCCAAAAAAAGGCCTTTGTTCTAACCTCTTTTCAAATAGGAATGATTGCTTCATTTCCTGTTCCTTGCATAAATATTTCCTTCCCTGCAGACATTTTATCCTCATGAAGAAAAATCTATCTACTGATTGCTAAGAGTCTACACTGACTTGAAGGCACATAATCAATCAGTCCATCAATCATTCAGACAGCATTTTGGGACTCATACATCATGCTAAGCCATGCTATATTTATTGGTAAAACTCAATTAGATGGTTTGCACAATACACTAAATCAAAACCAAATAAATATATATGATGTCTTAGAGTAGCCACAAAATTCAGAGAACACATTAAAGTACAAACTAGTCAATCACAGCTTATGTGATGAATTTATGGTTATCTTCCACAGCCAGAAAATTGTGTTATTGAGCAAATATTGGTTCAATAATTATTAGTAAACATTGTATGCATCTACTATAGATGAGTGTTAGGTGTGCCAATAGGAATCTTTGGCATTAGGCTAAGAATATTGCAAAGTAGTTATATATGAGAGGAGATACAGAATGTATGGGTGAATTGCAAATACAAATTTGCTTTTAGGGAAACTCAAACCAACCTCCCCACTAATCTCTAGGGCTGCATATGTTTCAAAATGATTGGAACAACTTCAAATCCATTTTAAAAAAGCCTGCCTTTTCTCACACTTCTGCATCAGGAATCTATTTAATGTTGCTACATTTTTAAAAAAAGAAATGCACCTTTTTTCAAGTTTTGTTTAATGAATAGCAGAAAGATGCTACGTTCATCTTGTGCGGTCCAAAAGCTTCTTCCAAATCCTCTCTGAAGCGTGCAAAGCTATATTGATTTTCCCTTACTCCTTGGTTTAATGCTTTAGTTAGAGTGCCTCGATCCAGCTTCATCCTGCCTCCCAAGTACCTCTGAATCCACCAGGAAAGAAGCGAGGATCCTTATAGCTATGCAGCACTCAGACTAATGTGGGAGCTGAAATGAATTAGTAGGGGGCGCATGAGTCCGTGAGAGGGAGGGCCTGAATATTTGCCATGGCAGCTGTTGCCATAGAGACTTCCTAGGATGGAGGGATGGAGGGAGGGATGACACTGTAGCTGCTAAGGACCAGCAACAGATAAACCCAGAGGAGTAAACCTGAAAGGGGAAGACAACCAGTTGGCCACAATGTATATTTGCTGTGAAAACATTATGACTCTCTTTGAGAGTGGCTGCCTAAGAGAACTGATAGAAAGAGAATTGCTTGTGGAGAAACAAGGATTTGTAAGATGTTTAATGGCAGATTGGAAGACAAGTAGGCAACCTTAGAATGCATTGAGTCAGCGGTATTATAGTCCCCCCCCCCAGCATTTAAAAAAGCACTGAGGCCTTTTTCAGCCAGTTGACCCAGATGGCTTTTGTTCAACAGGAAAAAAAAATCAACCAAGAGATTTCTGGGTGTCCTTTCTTTGCATGCAGAGACATTTCAGTTACAGTATTTAGGATTCCTTAAATGTACGTCCCTTGTTCCATCACTGGTTTTTATAGAGCAGTGTCAGAATTACAGAATAACATAGTTGGAAGGATCTTGGAGGTCTTCTAGTCCAACCCCCTGCTCAAGCAGGACACCCTATAATATCATTTCAGACAAATGACTGTCCAGTTTCTTCTTAAAAGCCTCCAGTGATGGAGCACCCACAACTTCTTAAGACAAACTGTTCCACTGGCCCATGTTGCCCATGTTTATGTTCAAAAGGAAGAACATGAGTCACCTATATTCTTCCTTTTAAGCAGTATATAGGGGAAGAGTTAAGGTTAGATTTCTCTGGATTCATGGAGAGTTCCCACAACATGCAGGACTATTAGTTTTGGTTTAGTGTGGGAATCCAGCCAGTGTTTTTGTAATCTTAACTTATGTTTAACATGTTGTACAAACTGAACCAATTGTGGTTTATTCAATAATCAGTGATAACAATATTCTGTGAGACAGCTTCTGCCTTCTCACAACATTTTTGCTGCCTTTAATGGCTCTTCTGCTATGACATCTGAACCACTTATTAGCCGACCACAATATTAGTTCAGTGTGTTTGGTAAACACAGTCTATGTGGTTAATTTGTGGTTCAGTCTTTTGTGTGAATTTAGAAAATTAAAATAAACATAAGTTTAATTAATTATTGGAAAGTGTCTTGTATGAACATTGCCAGTGCATAAATTATGATATTCTTTGGTTTAGTAGGTCTTACTCAAATCAGGGAAACAGATGGGGTGGAATATTTCCCTGAGTCTACTATAACAGGAGAGTGGGAGAAAGAAACAGTTAATTCTGCAAAGCTGATAATGAGCTTTGTGGTTTCTTAAATGCCTTGGACATAAATGTTGAAGGAAAAACCATTAATTAACTCAACAATCACACACTGTCAAGAAATATCAAGTCCCTCCCTTTGGTTCTTTATCCCATTTGTTTGTTGTTTATTAGCTATAAAATTATTGAGGATTCAGATATTTTACTGTTGGAAAGAATTCAGTTGTGTAAATAAAACATTCAACCCTATGGATCAATCTCCCTCCATATAACATCTTGCAGAAACATTCATCAGCATGGATGAAGGTGCTGCAGCCCAACTCATCTGAAGGGGTCCCAGTTAGAGAAGACAAGATTGACATACATATTTTAGCCTTTTGAGAACCCATCTTGATCATTTCCAACTTGCAAAAATGAAGACTTATTTTGGCAATTAAATCTTTTCAAATGATTGTCAAAACTTAGGAGGTCAGTGATGTTCCCAGTAACATTACTAAAGGCAAGACAACTTCAATACCACCTCAACATGATCAAGGTTTTTCTTTCCAAACTTTTTTGGGAACCGTTATTGGTTCTGAGCCTCTAAACAACATTCTTTACATTTCTGCTTCTTTTGCATGCAGATAGATCTTACCATTTTTTTCTTTTTACCGCCCTTTAATCCCTTTATTTGGGGTGGAGTCAGGACGACTGAATGGAGATGAATGTTTACTGGCAGGATGCCCTTCCTGATGCCTATATGGAGTTCACACAGCAGATATTTTCTCTTTGTCCCCTGATAGAGAAATATCTGCTGCTGCCTCAGATTGAACTCTCAACCTTCCAAGTGGGAGGCAAACGTCTTCACCTCTAGGCCACCACATCATATCATTTATATATTGCCTTAATTTTCTTGGTCTGGCACCAATATTTGACTTGATGATCAGGTGTAGCTAGCCTTTCAGATAGAAAGAAAATGACTCTGGAGAGAAATTACAGAGGAGGACAGGACAAACTCCAATTATTTATCAACTCATTTTTCTTGCTCGCATACAGAGCTGTTTTTGGTCCTTCTGAAGGGAACTGGGTTTATGCCACAGTTTCCTCCTTCCACTTGTCAGGCAGAATCTTGTTCAGTGAAATTAGCTAGAAGGAAATTCAGTCATTAATCATCTCCCTTGCAGCTCCATGCCCAAGACAGACATTTTGAAGATCACCTTAGGTCCACTTGCTTGTTAAGTGCTGAGATGAATTGCCAGGGAGTGGAGAGAAATGAAATAAAGGGTAGGGGGGGAGGCATTTAAAACTTTTAGCAGTCTGAGTTTGGTAGCTATGCAGAAGGACATTTGTCTGTGTCATTGATGTCTGTATTCTCCCAAAATGGCAAATTATGTTTTTCTTATTGAATAAAGCACAATTGGATGAGTTTAAGGCTATCATACAATACATTTTACAAATCATGATGCCTGGCAAACCATCCAAAGGTCAACTTGCTATGCATAGCCTGGCCCAATACAGTGATAAAATGCCCCCCCCAAAAGACTGCACCATTATTAGGGGAGTTTACTAGGCAGTAGATGGGCAGTTGTGTTTCTTTTTCAGAAATTCAGCAGAGTGTCGCTCTGAGCCAAGGCTATGATTGCCTGGCGCCTTATTTTCTCCCAGAATGCTTCTGTGCTTTGATTTAGGAAAATCATTCCGGGAAAATGAAGATGGATGATGGCCACAGCTTTGGCATCTGCTTTGCTTCATAGTATACTGCTCGCATCAATAAACATTGTTAAAAAGGATGATGGGAGATTTTTTTTTAAAAAAACTAGGTTTTCCATCTTTGGCATTTCTCCAATGAATGCTAAGTGCCTGTTAATAATGGAAGAATTCCCTAATGCTGGCTCATCTGGCCCAGCTAGACTAATAACAAATGACTTTGAAAATTTGTTCAGCCATCATGCTAAGGCAGGGGTTGCTTAACCATGCTCTGTTGCCTGGGTGTCTTCACACAATACACTGAATTTGGGGTTTCTATCATCATCAGATACTACTTAAAAAAGCATACAGATATAGCTGTAATTTGTTAAATATTTCCCTGAGGCAATGTATAACAGATGGTGATTCCTCCGATGGTATTCTGAAAATGTGAACCCTGAGTAAACAAGGGAATAATGATGACATTATCTGAGGAGAACAAGGAAGCTCAGCTTAAAGAACATAAGGAGATAATAGATTATTTCTTATCCTAAAACATAGATATGATGTCACACTCCAGATCAGGGCTTTTCAACCAGTGGTACGGGTACCACCTGTGGTACATTGGCACCTGGCAGGTGGTACGCAACCATCTTAGAAAAGTGGTAGAGGGGGAGGGGAATGAGCTGAACGGGTGGCAGCACTGCACAAGTCTGAGCGAGAGATGGCTGGAGCTGCAGGGCTGTCAGAGCTCAGCAGAAGCGCCAGGATCAGTGCCGCTTTCCAGCTGATTGGTGCTTCTTCAGGGCTGTCAAGGCTCAGTGGAAGCGCCAGGATCAGCGCCGGGCTCCAGTTGGAGCTTGGTGCTGATCCTGGTGCTTCTGCTGAGCCCTGAAGAAGTACCAAACAGCTGGAATGTTGCAGCATCTCCAGGGTTTTGTGATTTACATTCAGATGTTTGGCAACTGATTCATATTTATGACAGTCACAGTGTCCCAGGGTCATGTGAAGTAACCAAAACCTGCTGCAACCACCCAGCAGATGGGGGGAATAAAAACCAAACACCCCCCACCCCACCTTTGCTGCCAATCCTCCACAGAAATGCTACAACAATGAAAACTTCAGACAGGAGGAAGAGCGCCACCGGGTGGGCAGGCAGGTGCTCTATGCTTTGGTTGTGGCTTGGGGGGCACTTTTTTCAGTGCCATTGTAACTTCGAACAGTCACTAAGCGAAATGTTGTAAGTCAAGGACTACCTGTACTTTATCACTTTTTTCTTTTTTTTTATTTTTGGTCATCAAGTTTTTGACACCTTGCTAGGCGACTGGTGGTACTTGGATATTGCCATATCCTAAAAGTGGTACAGTGGGTGAAAAGGTTGAAAAGCCCTGTTCCAGATCACCTTTTCTTTCAAGAACAACATTCTAAGAAGTGCGATGGTAAAAAAGGACATTTCTTCCATGTGTATTTCTAAGAGATCAGAGTAAAAGAAAAATGCAGTGAAAACCCTGTATTTTGTATTTTGCTTGGGCAACCAGTGTGGAAATCAGGATCAAATCCTGATCAGGACAGGACTTATCCAATGACATGCTTTTCGGATCAGATATGAAATAGAGTGGAGACTAAGTCAAAAAAAGTCACTGTATTTTCCATTTTTTTCAATTGAAATACTCAGTGAGAAGCTACCTGTTAGATTTATCACTGATTTTGTAGCTGGAAAATGATTATTTCTTTTTTTTTTACGCATTAAAATGGTTATATACTATTAGAATCGCCAATCAGGAGATTCGATTGGGCTAGCAGCCAAGTGGGTTATGCACATTGTGAGAATGGGGTCAACGAAAAGCTGTAGCTAATCCCGAAAGCCTTAAAAATGTGACTTCCACATGTTCCTGAGCTTCATAATTGAAGATGTCACATGAGTCCCTCTAGTGGTCAATTGTGGAATTAAATTACAATGCAGAATACTATCCCAAATTGTAGCATCGCCAGCCAGTCTTTCTACCTTCCTAAGCAAAGCCAGTATAAGACGTAGCTCCCTTCCCTTTTCTGATTTCAGAGCTAAGAGGAACAGTAATGTGAGCAAACTCCCACTAAGCCACACAGGAAAGGAAAAGGGATTGATGAGGTAGCTGGCTTCCTTTCTTAAGTTGGGTTTGACCAGGACCCTTCGAGAATAAGAGTTGGAAAGGACCTTGGAGGTCTTCTAGTCCAACCCCCCCTTCAACTAAGCCATTGGACCCATTTAATATTTGGAATAGTTCATATGGTTTCCTATTGCCATTATTTATTTAGCTGCTGAACAGCACAACTAGTGTTGGGGAAAGAACTTCTCCTGCATCTTCTCTATCCATTTTCTTTTAATCTGGTGAAAGAATATTTGCTTGGAAACTTCTTAAGAGAGAAGAGAAATTCCAGAGCAGTGTTTCTCAACAACAGCAATAATAATAATAATAATGAGGAGGAGGAGGAGGAAGGGACCTTGGAGGTCATCCAGTCCAACCTCAGACAGGAAACCCTATACTATACCAGGGGTGTCAAACTGCCTGCCAGTGGGCCGGACACGTCATCCAGAAGCCGTGCCCACCCCATTGCCAGCAATGGCAAAACCGTCCTGATACATTGCGCAACGTCACGTGACGTCACAAGTTTGACATGTCTGCCCTATACCATTTCAGACAGCTACTTGTGGATTACAACTCTCAGGAGCTCCAATGGCCCACAGCTTCTCTGACTTCCCACATTTCTATTCAGTACAAAAGGGGGAGGGGCAGTGGTAGGATTCAGCCAGTTAGCACCAGTTCAGCAGAACCAGTAGCTAATTTTTTGTTGCCCAGGTCCAGAATGGACTTCCGGAAGCGGCATCCAGACAGAGAACCAGTTGTTCACATATTTGAATCCCACCACTTGGGGGGGGGTATATTATGAGAGAATTCTTCCCATGGGTTTTTTTTCAAGTGACCCTCCAGGAGAAATTGTGCCTTTGAGAACATTTTCTTTTTCTTGGAAGAAATTTGTAGATACTGTCCACCAAATTTTTCTGCTCATATATTTGATGGAGAATTTAAATAAAGAGAGTGTCCAGCTTCTGCTGCACCCCTCAAGAATGTACCCCAGAAATCATCACAAAAGAATATACCGTGAAGCTGGCCTAAGGTAATATGATGGGGGTCATAACCAGATCAAAACAAGTATGGGACTATTTGAGGATTTTGACCTTGATGCTTTTTCTGAGTGTTGGCACATAATGCTCAAGTGGTTTATGCAATTGTAGCACCTAGAAAAATAACATTTTTCAGAGTGAGCAAAGAATAACACTGCTAGTCCCAAACAACCATGGACATCTTCAGAGCAAGAGAAGGTATGGTTGGAGAGAAATGCAAGCCTAATCTTGAATCATCCGCTGTTTCTTGCACTCTGGAATGTTTGGAGAAAACCACTCTCGGATTATAATACTGAAGGTGGAAGAACTTGAGCAGATTCAGGGTCAAATTTCAAAACCTCTCTTTTTCTTTCCAACCATGAATGCTGTATATTGCCAGAGCCTGAAAATGCTCATTTAAATCCTGCTCCAAGTTTCCATTGTACATAATGCACCAGAAGCTTTTGATGCCGTTGTTGATACATTTGCCTTTCAAGAGCAAAGATGCACAACAGATATTCAGCCTCTGAAGACAGAACTTTGGCAATAAAGAGACAGCTCAGAAAGTTTGGAAAACAAGATTCTGATAGTCTCAGGGGTGGCATAGCCTCTCTCCTTTGCTCCAATGCAAATGTCCTTGAATGTCCTTGCCTATGAGGAAATATAACTGATACCAGTTCTATTAGTGGTGCCCAGTGGAATAGAGGCAGGGCTGGAGCTGCTGACTAGGCCTCTGGAGGATCTCAACTTTGGAAATTTGTTTTGACAGTGCTAAAACTAGAAATTGTGGTTGAAGAAATGTCAGGGCCCTTTCCCGCTCCAAAGAATGATTTGCCAAGTTATGATTTATTTAACCATTTTTGATGAAATTATCATTGGCCAGATTCACCCCATATGTTAAACCAAAGCCATATAAACACTGTTATGGCTTAATAAGAATGCAGCCAATTTAGTTGTTCCTCTGTTTATGAGAGAAGCAATTGTTAAAACAGAATCACTGACAACAGGATGGTTAACCACCATACTCTGAATGCCAGCAGGCTCCTGTCAGATTCCATCAGGATTGCACACTGTTGCCTCCAAGCACAATAGCAAATACTATGGCTTGAGGAAGAGGTTGTGGTTTTGTGTAGGGCTAGAATTAAGCAGATAGCCTGGTGTTTGCCAGAATTAGAATTCCAAGCCCTTAAGGTTTCTTAGACTTTGAGGGACCCAGCAAAATCAGCTCAGGGGCAACGAGGAATAAGTGATCCATTGCATTTCTGGCCAGAACACTCTCCCCAAATTCTCCAGCCATAGCTCTTATCTGCCAAAGCATCTCTACCCAGTCTACGCACTTTTATCATTTCTGTATTTTATTGCAGGTGGTACGTGATCAGATCTCTCACTGCACAGTAAAGCTGCGCCAGACCACAGGGCTGATGGAATACTGTCTGGAGGTCATCAAAGAGAATGACCCCAGTGGATTCTTGCAGGTGACTGCTTGATTTTCTTTTTTCTTTCCAGTTAGGGAAGTATGGATTGGCTCTTCTCATGGTTTCACCCACTGTGAGCTGAGTAACATGTGGTGATGTTTCAAAAGGGCCCATTCCGTGATGTCACAACAATTTTCTAAGGAATAGAATGGAAACTAATCAGTCCATGATTGGAATTGTGCTGTGATCCTCTCATTCAAAATTTGTTGAGGCAAGAATATATGAAAGGAAGGAAGGCTATGTTATTCAGAGTCCTTTGATAAAATAGCTTTAATGCATCTCCCCAAACACTTAGATCCATTTCCCATTGAATCCAGTGGAAGTCATTACAATTCCATCCATATTTGCATCTCCCTGCCTGGATTATTTTTCTGTCTTACAAGAAGTTGGAATCAGGAACATAAATTCTTTAAATAAATACATTGAAAAGAGAAATAACAATGGAGTTGGCTTGAGAAAATAAGCTACTTAGTCTTTTTAGTATTTAAAACGTTCTGTCAAGAATTAGACAGAATTAAAGCTGTGTCCCTTTTTACAGGGGTCATGACAGAAAAGGAGCAGAGCTTCAACTGCATAATTAGTGCCAGCATTTTTATATTTCCTTGTTGGTGGATCACCCTGTTCTTTCCTCCTTGCAGTTTAGGCAAATGAGTAAAATCTCTCTATATAAATACTTTGGGAAGTGTTGCAGATCCATAGACTATCTTTGGATGATTTGATCAGTAATCGAGTTGTCAATTTTTCTGAGCTCCCAGAAATCACGAAAGATGCTGAGAGACTGATATTTCCAATCCCATTCATCAGCTCCCCCAAATCAAATGCACGCTTGCATGATGAGGGTGTGTATCAATCATTGTTTAGGTTTTTTTCCCCGTGTGACTGGTGTTAAGGGCGAAAAACAAAATGTCCACAGAGATGTTAATCTCAGTTTTGGACACAACGGGCAAGGAAAAGGTGGTTGACTGTAGGGAGTCCATTTACACTCCCATTCCCCCCAGCTCCAAAAAATTTATGGTTAAACTAAGATCCTTAGGGTTAATTAGCTATGCCATAGTCCTATTAAATGATTTTGTATATGTGAATGAAGATGTCATTCTACCACGTATACCACATCTACCACGTTATACCACATGTATACATGGTAGCTACTGATTGACTGACTGATTTCAAGCCAAGTCCTCCAGTAACTGTCTTAAAGCAACAGGCTCTTAAAGTTTTATCCCTTTTTTGTGAAATCAATATTTTCCCCAGTGAGTAAACATTATCCCAAAATATGTTGGAATTGTAATGAACTATATCTCCTTAGCAAGCATTGGGTTGTATAAACAGAGGCACAGAATCAAGATCACACGTAATATTAGTACCGCTTTAAAAAACCCTAGTAAGACCACACCTGGAATACTGCAACCAATTTTGGTCACCATACAACAACAAAAAATGTTGAGAATTTGGAAAAAGCTCAGAGAAGAGCAACTAAGATGATCAAAGGCCTGGAGACTAAAACATATGAAAAACAGTTGCAGGATTTGGGTTTGGCTAGTCTAGAGAAAAGAAGAAATAAGGGTGACATGGCAGCAGTATTCCAGTTTTTGAGGGGCTGCTACAAGGGGGAGGGGGTTAAATTATTCTCCAAAGCACCAGAGGGCAGGATAATAACAATGGTTGGAAACTGATCAAAGAGAGAAGCAACCTGGAATTAAGGAGAAATTTCCTAACAGTGAGGACAATTAACCAGTGGAACAGCTTGCCTTCAAACATTGTTGACAGTCACTAGACAGTCACTTGTCTGAAATGGTATAGGTTCTCTTGCTTGAGCAGGGGCCTGGACTAGAAGACCTCCAAGGTCCCTTCCAGCTCTATTCTATTCATATTTATTTATTTATTCCATTAATAGGGGTACCTAACTGAGAACTAATATTCTCATTTAGCCTTAGGTGCAACCAGGAACATACTGAGATTGAAAATGTGTTTTGTATTATCTATAGAGATTTATGATCCTCCCAAGCTGTTCTTCTCCCAGAGAGCTTTGTATAAATCTGACTATGGTGCATATTGATTCTTGGATTTTCCTTCTCAACAGATTTCTGATGCACTGATACGAAGAGTGCATTTGACTGAGGATCAGTGGGGGAAAGGGACACTCTCTCCAAGGATGACCACAGACTTCGACCTCAACCTTGATAGTGCCCCTTTGTTGCAGTCCATCCACCAACTCGACTTCATGCAAATGAAATGTAAATGTATTTATCTGTTTGCTTTCAAAGTTGCAATTGACTTAAAGTACTATCCAAAGCTATCTTAAGAATCCATGTAATTAAATATATATTAAAATACTGAAGGTTCTACAGCTGACAACAGCTCAGATTTAAATAGAGTGAAAGGGAGAATGAATTGTGTCCTACACACCATTCTTGGCCTCATCCCATCTGTCTAATCTGGATTCCAAATCCAATGTTTGCTTATCAGTATCTTTTATTCAGTTCTCAGAAAGAAATTAAGCTGGCCCCAGGCCACCAGGAACACAATGGCGGGTGTATGGCCAATAGATGTGATTTTATAACTATATTTATAAATGATAATTATATATAATTATAATTATATAAATTTTATACATATTATATACATGTAATATTACATAAATATTACATATTTATATCATATGTAATGGGTGAGATGGGTGGGGTTGCATCAGTCGTAATTCCTGGCAATTACACGGGCAAGTCGATGCAGTTTTCTGGGTAGAAGTTTTGGAAATTGTTTACCACTGCCTTTTTCCTAGAGTGAAAGTGACTGACTGAAGTTCATCAAGTTAGCTTCCATCCTTAAGGCAGGATTAGAACTCAGGTCTTCTTACTTCTAATGCAATGGCTTAACCACTAGCCTGGGGTAGGCAACCGTGGCTCTTTTATGACTCGTGTACTTCAACTCCCAGAATTCCTGAGCCAGCATGGCTGGCTCAGGAATTCTGGGAGTTGAAGTACACGAGTCATAAAAGAGCCACGGTTGCCTACCCCTGCACTAGGCCAAACAAATCCTGTAATATATGAATAGGGCTTATGTAACAGATATATCAAGTCCACAACAGCTAGATGTTTCTCCTTCTAGGACGTCTCAGCTGTTGATAGTCAAAATAAAATAACTGAGTCTAGCATTCCACAACTGAGACTTCCTGTTGCAAGGGGCAGAGCTGAGCCTGTGTGGGATTTTGGTTTTTACTCTTGCTTGAGATGATTTAAGCCAAACCTTTAGCTTACGTACCTTATTTCTTTGGAAAGCAATAAGAAATGTCATCATTATTTGGCATTTGCTCTCTTTAATGAATAAAAATACATAAATAATTTGGGGTACTGAATTTTAATGATAGAATTTTTTGAGACTAGAAAAAGGGGGTTGGGAACTTTTTTGACCCACAAGCTAAAAGCTGATTATGTTAAAAACATATCAAGATTTCCCCTTTATGACTGATCTTGGAATAACATAACAATGTTGTGGCAACATCGTTACAAGGAAATAGTCCCAGTCTTGCCTAACCTCAGGTTTCCTCTGGCAGCCTCCCTTCCAAATATTAACCAGGCCTGCCTGGAGTTTTTTTATCCGTTGAGAAATGATTAAGAATGATTGTGAAAGCTTGGAGTTTGCAGGCTTTAACAGGATGTGCTTGCTACTATATGTCTTATACTGTTGGACAGCTTTAGTTTAAACCAGGCTTTTCAACCAGTGGTACAGGTACCACTTGTGGTACATTGGCACTTAGCAGGTGGTACGCAACCATCCTAGAAAAGTGGTAGTGGGGGAGGGGAATGAGCTGAACCAGTGGCAGCACCGCACAAGTCTGAACGAGAGATGGCTGGAGCTGCAGGGCTGTCAGGGCTCAGTGGAAGCGCCAGGATTAGCGCCAGGCTCCAGCTGGAGCTCGCTGCTGATCCTGGTGCTTCTGCTGAGCCCTGAAGAAGTACCAATCAGCTGGAAAGAAGCACTGATCCTGGCACTTCTGCTGAGCCCAGAAGAGGCTCTGATCAGCTGGAATGTTGCAGCATCTCCAGGGTCTTGTGATTTACATTCAGATGCTTGGTAACTGATTCATATTTATGACGGTCACAGTGTCCCAGGGTCATGTGAAGTGACCAAAACCTGCTGCAACCACCCAGCAGACAGGGGGAATAAAAACCAAACACCACCACCCCACCCCCGCTGCCAATCCTCAACAGAAATGCTCACAACAATGAAAACCTTGGATAGAAGGAAGAGCACAGCTGGGCGGGCAGGCAGGTGTCTTGCTGGGCTGTGGCTTGGAGGGCACTTTTTTCAGTGCCATTGTAACTTCAAACAGTCACTAAGCAAACTGTTGTAAGTCGAGGACTACCTGTACTTTATCACTTTTTTCCTTTTGGGGGGGGTCATCAAGTTTTGACACCTTGCTAGGCAACTGGTGGTACTCGGATGTTGCCATATCCTAAAAGTGGTACAATGGGTGAAAAGGTTGAAAAGCCCTGGTGTAAACAACAGCTCAGAAATCTAGGAAGTGTCACGTTCATTAAAAACTATTTCATCTTTTTTTTTTTTTTTTATTGAAAATTTTTACATTTTACAAAAACAAATCCCCTTCCCATACCCCCCCCCTACCTCACCCCCCCCCCCTTCCCAACCTCCCAAACCCTCCCCTGGACTTCCCAGAGCTGAGTACAGGCTTAATTAAAAAAAAAAAAAACTTAAAACACTTTTAAAACCTAAACAAATTTAAATACAATCATCATTCTATATAAGCTCCCTCCAAAAACACAAATTTAAACATTACTTTCTTTGAATATCTATATCTATAATATAAAATCTAATTTCTCCCTCTTTCTTTATCCTAAAACGAAAAAATAAACATACAAATCTTTGTTATACCATTAAAGCTAAATACTCTTAAAGAACTTAAAGTAAGTACATATTTCCTTCAATCTTCATAATCTTCTCTCCTATCCAAAAAGAAGAAAAAAAAAAAAAAAAAACAAAAAACAAAAACTTAAAAAACCTATAAGTCCTAAACAATTCATCTTCTCAGGATACTGAATGCACATATTTTTCTGCCAAGCTTCTTTGCTACAGTGTTGATATACAAAGTTTTTACCCCTCTGAATTCATCTTTTTTTCTGACAGGGAGAGAGTAAATATATTACTGGGATTTCTTTATTTGCCAATTCATGTTTCTCCATCCATACCCTCAATCACATTCTTTCTTTAATCTGATTCTTCCTGTGCTGCCTTTGTACCAGGGCACAATGAACCACAACAGGCAGGGCTGCCAAGTAAAGAAATATTTGAAACTGTCTTCAAACATGCTTTGAATCAACAATCTAACAATTAAAAAAAACTTCCCTAAAAATTAGAAAATAAAAGAAGTAGGCTTTAGCTTGTTTTCTTAGAATCTACAAACAGGTTCCATGAACTTTTTGAGGCCATTAATTTCTAGATTTGCTCTCAGATTAAAACATTTTAGCTGGTCTTTGAGCTCAAATTCTTTAGCTCACAACTTGCTGGCTCATGGAAGTTAGCCTCTTTCTAAACTTCCAAGAGAGGCTTCAGAATGAGATTATTTCATGATGTAGCCTTGTTTAATATAGGCATTCCAAAAGAGGATCTATAGACAGAGTGTTGCAACAGCATAGTACATCTGTTGATGTTCTTCCGATAAAGTATTCTCATTGCATATCTTTGTTATTAAGTGAAATATTTTTGGATCTCTCCTCCAGAACCAAGCTAACTCTTGCAGAATCCAGAAGCCACAATTTGCATCTTGGCTGGAGGTAGAAGTCAGGGTTACACTAATTTCTGTTTAGCTTCCTCCCCAGTGCCAGCCCCCCCAATCCTTCAACTGGAAGAATGTTGTACCCATAACAACAGTGCCACATTGTCATGGAAGCAGCCACCTCTGTCCACAGTGCAGGTGGAAGGATACATCTTGGAACTGGATGATGGGAATGGTGGTCAATTCAGGGTAAGCATTTAATAAAGAAAAGTGAGGTGAGTGTGGAAAGGAATTTGGCTACTGATGAACAAACCTGATTGAACAGTGTTTGAGCTGAAGCTATGTTTTTCAAACATGGCAATTTTTAAGATGTGTAGACTTCAACTCCCAGAATTCCCCAGCCAGCATCTGGGATTAAGATTCATACATCTTAAAGTTGCCAAGTTTGAAAAACATTGAGCTAAAGACTTGTGGGTTCATAGCCTACGTTCACAACTGCTATGCTATGAAAAATATGTGTGCACTAAGAGCCATCATTTTTTAAGTTAATTCTAAACAGCTGTGGAACACATTTGTGATTAGCAAAAAATAGTCAGCATTCATGGGTATAACCATCTGTTACCAAGGTTGCATGGGAGGAAGACTTTGTCACTTAGGGATTCAAAATTGGTAAGGAAAATCTACATTATCTGCAACCCCAAATCCTTTAGGTGTGGCCTTCCAGAGCTCTTCCCAAAATTGCCAACAAATCATATTGTAAAATAATTTACTCTGTTTGGAGTATTTATATTACTTGTACTTTTGGATCCCCATCTATGTATGGGTTCCATCACTTTTTTGGCGTGTAGGCTCTGGCATCACATTCATACTCCAAGTGTCACCTTTGACCTGGAAAAACTAGCTCACCTGTGATGTAGAAATCTAATCCAGCCTTCTGCTCACAGAGAGATAGCAAGTTAGGGGAGGCTAATTATTTCCAAATTTAAGAATGGCATGTTGGAAAACATGAGAACTCCTGCTGCTATTTGGAAGAATTATTACCAGGCAGAGAAGTCAGAGCTTGACAAATTGGAAAAGAGGTCATCTGGCCCATTACAAGGCACCTTTGTCTCTTTGGTGTTTAGGAGGTTTACGTTGGGAAGGAGACAATGTGCACTGTGGATGGTCTGCACTTCAACAGCACCTACAGTGCTCGGGTAAAGGCTTTCAACAAGACAGGGGTCAGCCCCTACAGCAAGACATTGGTCCTGCAGACTTCAGAGGGTAAGTTCTGATTGGAAGGCTTTTCAACGGAAGAGAACATATGTAGCTCAGGGTTGACTGATCGAATCTTTGGTGCTCTCTGAGCTTGATTTTTTGCTTGCAAACATTTCATTACCCAATTAGGTAACATCATCAGGGGCTGGGGTTCTTGAAAGAGTTTTCTCATGGAGTATAACTTTTCTGTATGTGCATCTGAGGAAACAAGGATATATTGCCCACCTTAGCACTGCCTCTTTGAACCACATTTCTTATTCTATTTGCCAGGTTGGAGTCTCATTCTGCCCAACACCAAAATTAACAGAGAAAGAATTGGTCAAGGGGTACTTTTTTGCTCATTCTTAAGATAAATTGCAAAAGCACTTGGGGGAGGGGCACATGAATTGGATATGCCAAAATTCATAGAGTGTTTGTGTTTGTACAGGTGTTTGTTTTAATTCTTGGACTTCTCTTTAACTTCTCCCTGGCCTTTCTTATACCTTGGCAGCCTCTTGTGCCTTTGTTTCTACTTACGTAATAATAATTTGGTTAATTGTTTGGAATTTGAATTATGAAACTCCATCAGAAAACACAAACTATAATATAGAGCAGTCTTTCCTAAGCTGGTGTCCTCCATATGTGTTAAATTAGGATAAAATCTGTAGAAAAACCTGTTGCACAAAGATTTCTATTTCAAAATGTGAGCAAGTGTCAAACATAGAGCTTTTATAGGGGAAAAAAAGCAATGTGGGTTTCTTCTGGTCAATTTGAATGTTTTCTTGATATCTAGAAAAGAGAAGATGTATTGTGTAAGCCACCCAGAGTCTTCTGCATTGGGTGATTCTAACAGACCTAATAAATTAAATGAATATGTTAAATATAAAGTATTTTAAGAGGGAGATGCTGAAGTATTTCAGTGTTGTTGAAGCAAATTATCATCTTTTCCTTCCATTGTTTAGCCATACAGTCTCTTCCTATTTTATTACTTAGGAGACATTCCCAAATGTGAATTGTTAAAACATAAAATACTTTAAGGATTACTCTTTACTAAAACTAAACCTCATTTATATTTGTTCTAAATAATGTTTACAACTTTGAAACTATGTTGTCCTATTTTCTTCCAGAATAGGCTTAAACCTTATTCTATAAACCAGGTACAGCTTTTCCACATTATAAGATCCATTTCTCTTGCAGTCTGGTAGTTGCTTTCCTAAGGACAGAGGAATGGTGCATCAATTAAATGTCAACAATATATTTACCATATGCTCTATTATTAGTCCATTTTCTCAGTTACTGATAGCACTAATCTGTGGTTTTCGCTCCCCTATCCTGTTCTAGCTTGGTTATAAATTGATAGGTGGGAAAATCTGTTTTGAAATAGACAAGGTCAGCGGTTTAAAAACAGGTAAGATGAACCTGGTAATACCAGCTGTTTCAGGACCTCAGACAGCTCCATGGCATGCAGACATTGCTCCAGTAGTGCTGTTTGTGAACTAATACTGTAACTGCTACACTCCTTCTAGTAAAGTGGTGACTAATTTACAGAGGAGAGGATTGTGATGTGTAGGCATGAACAATAAATGATTGCCACTGTGGCCACTTGCCTTTAAGTCTAGGCTTTTGTAGTGATTCAAGCTCCTTATAGAAAACTTTATGATTTCCTGATAAGGTTTTTTTTCCTATCTAACCTGGGAAATTGAGAAGGGTATCAGACAAGAAATGTCAGCCTTCAGCTATCAATAAACTGAACATGTGGGAATTCCTGATAATGAAAGCTGAGCAGGAAAATAGAGAGTATCTATCACAAACCTGGATTTTTTTTTTATTCAATTGTTTCAAGTTCTTGGACACTAGTGACTGTTTCCTTCCTAGGGCTGAGAGAAAGTGACTAGCCCAAGATCACTCAGTTGGCTAGATGTTCATTGTGAGATGAGCTTACCATCTTCCAGTTTCTAGCCTGATGCCTTAACCATTACACCAAACTGGAAATTGTAACTCTGGGAAATTTTATGTGGACAATAGAAAGCATACTCATTTTGGTCAAGGAAAGTGGGATAACTGACAAGAAATTCAACCATTCGAGCAACATCTACCATCAGGGAGGCCATTTAGGTGTAACTAGAGAAGGCCAATCAAGTAAAGAACATCTTTTCCTGAATTGTAATTTATGAAATTTTCATGGACCAAAGACTCAGTAGAGTCTTTTCTTTTGGTATAGTGTTGTGTGAATCCAGCCATTTTAGCTTATTGAATGCACTATGCTTAAAGCAAACTATGGCTTGGTGAGAATCCAGACATTCAGCAATTGTGTGGAATTCTTCTCTATCTTTAATACGTTAGTTGCAATAACAAAAACTTCTTATAGTTCTTTTTGAAGAAAAGTGGGAAATGAGCATTGAACAACTTTTGGAGAAAAGAAATGGAAATTATACAACCTAGGCTTTTTTTAAAAAAAAAGGAATAGCAGGAACTGGAAAACCTACTAGAGATTTGTATGGAAAGTAGTGGAAAAAACCTCCCCATACTAGTTGACTTTGCTACCTCTTCTGCAACATTTTAATATAGATAGTCCTCTATTTATAACTATTTGTTTAGCTATCATCTGAAATTACATCAGCATTGGAAAAAGGACTTATGACTACTCATTGCACTTAGGACCACTGCAGCGTCCCATGGACATGTGACCAAATTTTGGGTGCTTGGCAATTGATATTTATTTATGATGGTGGCAGTGTGTCTGGTCATATGATCAACTTTTCTGATCTTCCCAGCCAGCTTCTCACACAAATCAATGGGGGAAGCTGGATTTGCTTAATGACATAACAATTGCAGTGATTTGCTTAACAATAATGGCAAAAGCCGTAAAATCAGTCATGACTCACTTAACAAGCACCTTGTTTAGCAACGGAAATTCTTGTTCCAATTGCAATCATAAGCTGAGGACTACTTGTACATCCAGGTTAATGGTGGGGTGGAGAGTTCTCCTTTTCTTCGTCTCTGCAGTTGCTCTGTAAGTACTCACTGGGGAGTCAACATTTCTTCTTCTTTTTGTTCTAGAATTGCAATCTTATTATTTAGAGCAGCAATCCCTCCTATCCCACTGCATTTACGCCAATGGTAGTTGTGGTAGCTTGTTGGAAGTATGTCTATGTAATGGCATACCATTTTTTTAACAGAGTTCTGACCTTGAGTTTGCCTTGATCTTACATTTAGACTCTGAACCTGAGGAGCAGGCCCTGACATTCCCAGTGCCTTTGGAAAGGCTGCCGCTGCGTAGATCAAGTCCTTTCTCTTCCACCCTTAACCTGCAAAACAGCTTTCCGGGGAGATCCTACTTTGAGCTAAGATCCTCGTCCCACCAAATGAGTTTGCACTCCTCTTTACAATCTCTGAATTCGGCCGGTGGGTGAGCCGAGCACGCTTAGCATTGCCTCATGAGCTACGCTTCTGGGCATTTTTTTTTTGTTCTGTTTCAGGGTGTGGTTCTTCTTTTGTTGCTGTTTTGCTTTCGCTTTCCTTTTTGGATATTTTTTTTGAGGGGTTCCCCTCTTCCTGCCCCCATCCTGCCCATGACATCCACATGAAATGGGACCAAGTGTTCTATGTTGTCGGTGGCCTGCTGCTTTCCAACTGTGGAGAAGACTGATGATGTAGATGTGTGACATGTTTTGTCTCTTTGTGACAAGGCTGTAGTACATTGAAATGCACTAGTGAGCAAGCAAGAAAACCCTCGCAGAACTAGTGAAATAACTGCTTCTATCAGGCTGGCTGTGAAGGAAGCATGGATCTCTAGTTCACCATTTGTCTTCCATAGATTAAAGAAACTCCATTTTGCCACCCCCTTTACCATACACACACACACACACACAAACAAACACACACACACACACATAAAACGCATGGAAATTAGTCAGGTGCAAATTACATTTAGAATATATATTGATTCCAAAATGTACATTAGATGACTGTGTTAGGCAAATTTGGAGGTTACCAAAAATGTTCCAGATTTCTATTTTGCAACCCCAGAGTTAGCTTAATAAATATTTTAACCTAATAGGGATTTTGGCATTTTTCTTATGGCTGATAATCTTTCCTTTTCTTACTGTGTGGCTTAAATATACTAATGGATTTTAAGATAGCATTGCGATAAGATGATACAGGATTTATCATTACTTAGTCATTCTCTTGATTTCTTGCACGATTCCTCCTACCATACCTAGGGTACCCATACATTTATTGTAAGTCACATGAATTGGACATAGATACTGAGTTGTTCCTATCTCCTTTTTTCTGTAGATATTGATAGGTCCTATCTATGGGACATGTTTGAGAAGGCTGCCATTGGGAAAACTTTAGAAGAGGGGCAAGACTTGTTAACTTGGCTTTGCTACTACAACCACCATAAGAATCTGGAGTAGAAGAAAGATGTGGCTTTTATGTTTCCTCTGTTCCCACATGCCATGCCCCCTCCCCAAGAAGTCAATGAGAACCATTTATGGTTACAGCTGAAGTGCTGTCTAGTGGTGGGCATTAGATTATCTGCACAGATCTGATTCTCAAATTATTTTTATGAGTTGAAGTTTCATGGGAGGATAATTTTGGTAGAATTGCATCTGCTGTGTCCAAATAACCTATCTTGATACATTCCCAAAACTACAAGTACAAATATTTTTTTAAGAACTATTTTTGGTGAAATGCTTGGAATATGCTTTTTCTCTCCCCTGTAAATGGTTGGGGTTGCTAATACAGTACTTTCAGAGGGACCAGCAGGTAAGATCCAATGAGATCAAGTGTGATCCACTTTTCATTGGTTAATTTCTGCTGAGTTTCATTGCATCCAAAATAGTATTATGCATTGGGATGCAAATACATATGTGTTATTACACATACAATTATTAAGCGTTCAGTTATATAGAAATCCATTCAACACTACTTTGAATCTATAAAATAATCTTAGAAATAAACACAATGTAAGCTTGGTAGGAAGAATTCACATTATGTTCTTACCAGGGGGAAAAAGAACTTCCTTTTTCTATTGCAATGGTTCCCCATAAGTAGTTCCCTAAAAGATATTACTGGCACTTTTTAAAATATGCCTGTTAAATGTAAACATGAATGAAATCAAAAGCATAGTTTGGTGATCAATATTCCCATTTTACATATGAGTAACTAATTTGATCAAGACACCCACTATGTTCAGGATAAAACCAGACTCTGACTTAGTGCTATGTCACAAAGCAATGATGGATTATTACAGAAACGTTTATTTACTTTATTTTTATTTATTTATCACATTTCTACATCACCCATCTCACCTAAGTGAATAGGTATAGTAATAAATGTGTAATAATAACTATGCTAAGCAATAATATAATGATAGAAATTGGAAGTTACGATTTACATTTAATGTGTTGTATGGAATCAGTCAATTGTGATTTTTCCAATTTCTTATGGCTTTGCAATTCATGGCAACAACCACAAAATGCTGGAGCAGAAATTTTTCCAAAATATGCCAGCTTCTCACTGGCCTTGGACAACATTCAATATAACAACACCTAATAACTCTGATTAAGACTTGATCAATTATAGGTGAGTGCCTGGGATGGAGAGCTTAGCTGTCTTTTAAATTTTCCATGTGACAAACTGGAGAACAGAGAGTGTTTGCATCAATGAACTTTCAGTCAGGCTATTTTTCAACATGATTTTAGTGTCCTTCAGGAAGGACATTAGATTTTGTTCAAAAAAAAATTAGTTGAATGGTCAGAAAGTATGAAAAGCATTTGAGGCACCTTCTTCCACTTCATCCAGTTATCCTCTGCCATATAGGTCTTGTCAATTTCACCCCAGTTCTTTTTACACGGGCCCTTTTATATAACAGATGTCAATTGCAAGATGTTGATAAAGTTGAGGTTGCTGTCACATACTTATCCCAAACTGGTAAATATTTCAAGGAGATATCAAGCCTGGCAGTGAATGGAGAGACATTCCCTGCAGATGGGCTCCAGCACGAGTCCGAAAGCTAGGAAGACAAAATGTCTGGTCCCAGTGACTGACCCAGATTGGATCCTGCAACATTATCCTGGGACACGTGCCAGTATATCCGCCTTCATTTGTGAATGGCCCTTGTTGACTGAACTTGGAAGAGTAATCAATTTACCATAGAACTAGGCCAAGGGTAGGCAACCTTGGCTCTTTTATGACTCGTGGACTTCAACTCCCAGCATTCCTGAGCCAGCCATGCCACAAGTCATAAAGGGCCAAGGTTGCCTACCCCTAAACTAGGCAAAGGACTGTAATAAAAAGAGACAAAGGTAGAGTCATGGAAAAACTCTTCTCAGCAGAGCTAGAAGAACATCTACAATGCGTTCATTGGGCCCAAACCAGCAGAAGGCAGCCCTCTTTTCCAGGCTTTTTATGCAATACAGATCTAACACTCTTCTTTTTAAAAACATACAGATCTTTCAAGCACTATTGTTCTTTGAACAGAGCAGAAACCCATGTATTCTGAAGTGTCAGCTGGACATTTTTTTTTTTTTTTAGAAAGATACCTCTGTTGAAGCTAGATGTCCAGGATCCTCTCCAGTCCAAATCAAAGTTGGCTATGAAAGGCAATGCCCAGCTTCTGGAGAAACCTAAAAGGGCCAATGAGGAATTCTTCAGGAATTGCTGTATATCATATCCACAGCAAAAAAAAATGTGTCTAGAAAGAGGGAAAACATGATTTTAAATTGGGAATGAGATGAAGGCAGCCTGATTAGAATATGCTCTTTAAAAATATATAGGAATCATATTGCAGTGCCAAACCCTGTCATTTTTTTTCAATCTTTAGCAAGAGGTTGCCCAAGTAGGAAAGCAATTCTAGATATTGGCTCTGTGCTTTTGTCTAAGACAAGCCATAAACTTCTGCTTCTTTCTGAGATGTGCAGCATTATTGGATTTTCCAGAGGTCTATAACCTTTTAAGCCAGCAGGCACATTTGGAATGTTCAGAATATATTGTAAAGTCTACAGCAGCTCTGGGGAAGTGGGGGGGGGGTGCTTTCAAAACTAAATGACTGTCACAATATGTGGGACCAGTCATAAAACAAGAAAGGGGGTAGGACAGGAAACCTGGTGGGCCCTAAGGGAAGAATGTGTGGACAAATTGGATTCACAGTCATACTATTGAGGTTCTCAAGAAGCCATCAGTTCTTAATGTATGTACCGAGACTTAAGCAAAATTGAGGTCCGTCTATAGTTATGATTAGCTCTGCACAATAGCCAGTGTCTTTTCTTTTCTTTTCTTTTCTTTTCTGGATTCTCCTGTATCACTAGCTTACCCCACTACCGGCATCTTCCTGACATTATCATAAATGAAGGAACATAGTTCTGACACATCTGTATATCTTCAAAGGAGGAACGATGTAGCATTTCAGTTGCTGGGCTACACCACGGGCCACCACCTGGCCTTTGTTCTCTTTGTTATACTGTTTCCCCATTGTGCTTTTATGGGTTTTGCATCCCATTGCCTTGGCTTTCAACATTTTCATACCTGAACGTTTTGATCTCTCGTCCAATGTACTAAGTGTTAATGACTCTTTCTGTTTTCCTGTATGTGGAATTTATATATTTTGCAGGAGTCTAATATTAATGTGGGCACAAAGTTTGGAGGGGATGGGGTAGGAGGGCCTCATTCCCAAATTGAAAATGTGTGTTTCTGTTTGTACTATTTATGGACAAAATGTACTGTATAATATATGAGTTTTCAATTTTCCAAGCTGGTAAAAGTTCATAATCATTTAAAAGGCCTTATGGGATCCTTCTAAAGAGGGCTGTGTGCATTTTCCATATTCATGTGCAAAATTCTACAGCCACATCTCTAATCACACGTTTATGCAAACTAAATTATGCATACAATTGCTTAAGTTATTGTACATTATTGTTTCCAAGTCTCGATGCTTGGAGAAAAAAAGTACCGAAGAGTGATAGAGAAAAAGGTGGAACTCTTCCTAACTTTAATTGGAAAAGAAAATTAATGGGGGGAGGGTGAGGAAGAGGAGGAAATAAAAGCAGAAATTTCCAATACAGGTATTATTGAACTCCAGTCTGTATTAAGAACATCTAACTCTGCAGCTCATTCCATCAGTTCAGCATCTCATTCCATCCTAGGGACATACCAGATGCTTTGGGGAAACCTTACAAGCAAGGCTTCAGCCATTTGGTGTTCTCATTCTCTAGTAGTTGATACTCTGAGGTACACTGCACATTGAATGTGGAAATGTCATTTTACATGGCTAAGACTTTCCACTGATCCATTCCTTCTTCACTGAACTAATGAAGCACAATGTGAAGACCAATTGTCTCGGTTTTGCTCTGACTCTGCTGCTACTTACTTCCAAAGGCCAACTGGGAATTCTGGATGTCCTGGTTCATGTGCAGATACCTCTGTTTTTACATCAGGTCTTCAGCCTTTGGAGTAAATCTGGCAGTTTGCTTGTACAGCAAGTCCCTGGGTTAAGGACAGACTTATAGTTAAGAATGGCGTCTATTGTAGAAAAATTAGAGTTAAATACCCAATAATGCAAGTTAAATATACACAGTGGTTAAAGTTCATTATTTACACAGTATTAAAAATAATGCTGTTCTGGCTTATATACACATCCGACTTAAGGACAGGCCTTGGGAATGGAACCCGTTCTTAAACTGGGGCTAGCTGATAAACGCAAGCACCCACTGTTGCCTGCGTCTGGTTGCAATTTCTTGGTGTCAGTGTGTGAAATGTAGTATCTCTTTATAGGTTTTGAGGCTCAGTCAGGACCTTTCTCCCAATTAGGCAAGTATATTTGTTCCACTTCAGTGATGTGGCCTTTATTCTGGTCTGTTGTTTCTCCAGCTTTCTTGTTTGTACAAAGATCTCCATTCAGTCTAAGACAATGTCTGTTCTGCTGTAATGTGTGACCGTTCTGAGACAAGGGTGTTACTGCAGAATATTCCATGGAGGGGATTTCAAAGTGAGAAAGACTCGGAAGATCACAAGGGTTAGTTTGTTGAAGAGAGAGTAGGCATTAGGCTCCAATGGATACACAACTTCGTTAATACTCTCCCTCATTCATGCATGCTTCCTACATACATTCTATGCACATTCCTATACTCTCCTATAATCTATATAAATAAAAATGTAAATGTTTGTTTGTTCAAAATCTTAAATCTCTGAAAGTTCTTCACTGATTGCTTTGAAATTTTGACACAAGGTTGCATTCGAATACGTGCGTGTTTTTATATACCTATATTATATAGATGTCACACCTGTGACAGGTAAAAACATGCTTTTTACAGCTTTTTACAGATTACGTCCAACAGTGCCATCTGTTGGACGTAATCTCTATATCTGCACCCAATGGAACAACAAAAAATATTGTATACCCACAAGCATTGTGAAATTAAACATATTACAAGCATGCGCTTTCTCTTTTCTTTCTTTTCCATTTAACCACACTGAGCCACAGCAATGCGTGGCTGGGTACAGCTAATATACTAATAAGTTCCTGAATCCCCCTTTGGTGTCAGAGCCTCTCAGGAAGACAGGATTTAGATCCCTACAGATTTGAGGCTTTTCTACTGATTAGGTTATCTAAGTGAGATATTCAAAATAGTAGCTCAGAGTGGAAAGCACCAATCCAAACACACAGGTAGAGGGAAATGTATGGCACAAGGGCTGTGGAATTCTACAGTGAAAAGCCAACACAATTAGCAAAAAAATGGGCTTCCAAAGCAAGCGTAGGCAGGGCATTCCAAGTCTATGAGATGCAATCTGTGAAATGCATCTGTTTCATATTTAGTCTGCAGATTGGAAGTTTATGTAGGGCTGGGGAAAAGTTGTGATCAGCTGTAACACCAAGAAAAAGTAACATCACAAGCCTCAAGAAGCCAATGGCTTGCCATCAAGATTTAATAGCTCAAGGTTCCTTTCCAACACCTGACCCCATTTTTAGCCAATGAACATGGCTACAAATGGTGGACTTTTACCCCATATTGCAGGGGTGTCAAACTCGCAGCGTCACATGATGTGTCGCAACGTATTGCGACTTTTTCCCCATTGCCGGCAATGGAGTGGGCATGGTTTTGGCATGACACATCTGGCCTGTGGGCTGGTAGTTTGACACCCCTGCCCTATTGACTCAAAAGCTGTCCAGAAAGAATGACTGATTGAGTTATTAAACCAGGTTCCATGAACTTGGATTCAGCTATTGCAATATAGAAGATGAGGGCTGAATATTCTTTTTACTGAATCATATGGAAACTGAGGAATGTTCAGTTCCCATTTGGTTCTGAAAGAGTTTTTGGAAAAGCAGGTGATCCAAACCAAAAAAAAAATCCATTCTGATTTAAGTTGATTTGCTCATACCTTCCCCTTCCCATCTGTACAGCTATGTGGTCCTTTTGTATATTACATAGGGTTTTTGTTATCACCCAACTGATGGAACAGCTCTGGAAGCAGAGCTAAGTAAGAGAGAAATGATGCAGTTAATCTCCATGTGTGAATATAGTAAAGATCATAATTGGAAGTTTTGATCTGTGTATAATTGCCAGTTTTACTTATTGTTTATTCTCCTTCATGCATTCCACTTGGAATGACAACAGTTGATATTAAAAAAATGGTAGCAGGTATGAGCTCTCTTTGGTGCATGGGGAACATGTGTATGTACGTGGGTATATAAACAAACTGCATTGATTGGCATTGAGTGGATATGTGTGTGTTTATCCTATATGTTTGTGGCATGACACCAAAAATTATGTTCCTCTTGTGTTGTAGACAAGGTGGTGTCTTTTCAAGTATGCAGGTGGAATATGCTAGGTAGCTATATAAAAGTTCCATAGCGTCAGGAAGGCAGTTATAAGGAGGAAAGTTGATCAGGTGTGTTAAGACCTCTCTTAAGATTTCTCCTTTGTATTTCACTCTGATAACTGCCTTCCTCTGCCCTCTCATTTTGCAATATATATCTCCAGTTCTGGCCCACTGACTGACATGCACAAAGTAAATATACAGTAGCTGCAAATAAGAAAGTTATATGAGATGATTCTATATTGTTTGACGGGACATAGAAATTACTTTAGGGTATAGCTTTTTCTTTTCTGACATTTGCTTGGCTCATCACCATCTGACGTCTTGCCAGGTTTAAAATATTGATTGTCTTTCCTGGTGCCACTTAAAAAAGGCCTTTAAAATTTCAGAATAGAAAAACAGTCAATATTTTTGCAAAGACTCGACCCAAGTAAAATGGTGTTGTTTTTGTGCTTTTGTTCATTTTCTCACAAAATGCATGAAAGACTTATTTATGAATTTACAAAGCCTGATTTAATTTGGTTATCTGCAATATAGTATATCCACGTGTTTGTGACCCCCTCTAAAACCATTAGCTGAATATTAGGCTAAATCTCCAGTTTAATAGTGGGACCAATGTTAGAGAGGATGTGTTTGGGATGCATTTTAATCTAGATTCCTACACTGAGCAAGGGGCTGAATGCAATGGTCTAAATGGCCCCTTCCAACTCTAAAATCCATAGATAGAATCCTACCAGGTTGATTATTATGCATGTTAGCTCCAGGAGTGCTAGTTTTCTGCTGCTATGTAATATCCTTCACATGGTGAATGGTATAATATGTGGCCACATTCTTGGTATTCCATTTCATTTCAGCTCTTCCATTCACTAAGCGTTAGGCTTTTTAGCAGAACTTTCTCCAAACAGACTACTGTTTCTCAGCCGCAACAATTTTAAGATGCGTGGACTTCAACTCCTAGAATTCTGGGAGTTGAAGTCTGCACATCTTAAAGTTTCCAAGGTTGAAAAACATCAGAATACATATTTTCCAACCTTCTTGCTTTTTAAGCCGACCCAGTTTGCCTCTGTGTCCCACATTTTGGATTTACTGCAGAAACACTCATCAAAACCCTCTTGAGGAGTCTTTACTGGATACAGACTCAACTTCTTCCTCTTGCATGGCAGCATGCAATGCTTTTGGTGACAACTGTGTGTCTCTGCCTACCATCATATTCACACTGATAACTGTTCCATGCTTGTGTGCATTGCAGTGGCTTGGTTTTCGTTTGACCCCAGCACTGCTCACTCCGACATCATCTTCTCAAATGACAACCTGACAGTTACCTGCAACAGTTATGATGACAGGGTCGTGTTGGGCAAAACTGGCTTCTCCAAGGGGCTCCACTACTGGGAGTTATCCATCGATCGCTATGACAACCACCCAGATCCAGCTTTTGGAGTTGCCCGAATGGATGTTCTCAAAGATGTCATGCTAGGGAAAGATGACAAGGCTTGGGCCATGTATGTGGATAATAACCGAAGCTGGTTCATGCATAACAACTCACATACCAACAGGTACTTGCCTCCAAATTGGTTCTGTTGTTCTTGTTTTGTGCACTTGGAATCTTTTTAATTAAATATCTGGGGATGAGGGACTAAACTGTCCTCCTAAAAAGCATGCAACATTGTATTATTGAGCAGGAGAGTCCATCACATGCTAGACCAAATTGTTCTAACCAGACTGAAGTCAACAGCTTTAGTGAATCAGAAGGAACTCTGTTCCCCAATCCACTTGCCCCTCCTGAATTGGGACATTCAAATTGGCATTTATAACATCACCATTTGCTATCTATAGTGAAAATGTTTCAGATCGTTAGAGAGTGTGCAAGAAGTTCCCCATCCTGAGGTAGAGGACAGAAAGGAAAGTAGTTTCCAGTTCCAGGATTTTAAAGGGGAGCCAGGCTGGCAGATCCAGGATACATTCCATGTAAAAGGACATTGATCTGACTTCCAAACCTTGGTGGTGAAGTCTAAGGTATGCTCAGCCTGTTTTTATTTTCTTGAGCCAAAACTCCACTTGCAATAAAAATGCAACAAAGCTTATCCAACAGATAAGAGGCAATCTTTAAACAAAATTTTAGGCACTTAGCCCAGCAAAAGCTTGCTGGAATAAAATGGTCTTTCCTCATCTGATGAAAGATAGCTAGACTGGGGACAACCTAAACTCTATGAGATAACTAAGAATGTTTTAACTTTTTTCCCACCCTTTTCCATATTTCTACCTTGGTTGGTAGATTGTCCCAGATGATTTCGTAAATGGGTATATGGATCTTAAATATAATTTCCAGCCAGAATGATCTTCAGCTGATTTAGGACTTTAAATGTAATCACTAAAATTCTGAATTCAGCCTGAAGCAATGCATAATATATCCCAACTAACATTTTACATTCTGGATCAAGAATCTGGACCAAAAAGAACCAAAAGACTCTTCAAAAACAGGCCCAGTTGGAGGACATTGTAGATATACAATTTTGATGTAACTAAGGCATATATTACCACAATCAATTCTAACTTGCTCAGGTACAATAGCCACTGTTTAGAAGTTCAAGCCAGTGCTGAATCCTGTTCCAGATCCTTCAGTGTAGTCATTAGACCAAAAACACTGGATTGTCTATTGGGCATCTAAGTAGATGGCATGTCTCTTTGTGGAGAATGTATGTGTTCCTCTGCAAGTGGAACACATACGTTCTCCACAAAAAGCCATACCATCTATAAGACCAACTTGGATGTGCTTGCAGGATGATCCCTCAAATGTCAACATGCAATAGTGGTCAAGAACATTGAACTAGGATGGGGAAAGTGGTTTATATCTTAATTGGACCATAAATCTCACTGAAAAACTAGAGGCAATCATTATCTCTAAGTCTGACGTATCTATCAGAACTGTTGTGAAAACTAAATATACGGGTACCCATCTAACGTACCTTTAAGTAGTGAAGATGAGTAGTGTAAATTAAATAGATGCTAACTGGCATTTCTTTTCAAAAGGACTGAAGGAGGTATCACCAAAGGTGCCACTGTAGGCATATTGCTTGATTTGACCAGGAGGACCTTGACTTTCTCCATCAATGAAGATCAGCAAGGACCAGTGGCCTTTGAGAATCTGGAGGGTATATTCTTTCCTGCTGTCAGTCTCAACCGGAATGTGCAAGTAAGGATGGGCTGGGATCTGGCTGGTTGAGAAATGCCAGTTGGAAGTTGTGTCTTGACGTGTGAAGTGGCAATGGGGATAGAAAGCTGTACAGAATGACAGGAGTAAAATGCAGGGCTGAGGTAGATGACAAGGTATGCAAGAATGAATACTGTAGTGTCAGTTTATTATGAACAGTGCTACGAAGCTGCATCTAGCTGATATTCTCCCACAATATCTATTTATTATAAGCCACCTAATATCACGTAAAAGTGAGATAAGAGGCTATATACATTGAACATTTCAATTAATACTTATTTGACAGGCACTATGTTAGGGGCAATTTAGAAAACTAAATGGATGTAACATTTGTCTGTCTAGTGGCCAAAGGATTAAACTGAAACTAGAAAAGAACATGTATAGTTCAGGACTGAACCATGGGTTCTTGGTGCTCCTTGAGGCTGCTAATATTTGCTTGCCAACATTTCATTACCCAACTTGGGGAAATGTTGGCAGGCAAATAACCAAGTTCAGAAAACACCAAGAAACCTAAATATTGAAAATTAGAAGACAAATTTCAATTGTGGGACTTACTGAAGCGAAGTTGAACTCTCAGACTATGTGATCTGATACTCAGAATCCATTTTTCTATCAGTTAGGGTTATGGCAAAAAATGTTCTAAATTAAAAAAAAACATTAGTAAAAAGGAAAAAATTCACCTTAACTTTGCTTTTTGACGGTCATCATTTGTTTTGCAGCAAAGGGTAATTGTATGTGGGAATGTCCTCAAAAGACAGGAAGAAGAGCCACAGGCCTAGACAAGGGGTCTCATAAATCAAATCTGAGTCCAAAAGATGACCGGTGACAAAAGAGTCTTAAAAAGGATCCTCCCTTGTTCTCATGGAAGTAAATGTGGGAGGGACAGAGATATACTTTCAAACTTGCAAGATTCTGTTAATGTAACCTTACAATAAAATTACTCCTGGTTGTGCTTCTTGTTTGGATTACTTCACAAGGATAACATTAATCTTGCCAGTCTGAAAGTATCTCTCCTGTCCCTCATTTTTCTCTCCTGAAAACTAGAGAGGGTCCCTTCTGAGATACTTTTGCCACTTCTCCTCCTTTGATCTAAAGTTTTATCAGGCCACTGTCTTGGCTGCACATGTTCCTCCTGTCTCCCAAGGTCAGTCCCACAGATCATCACATAAAAACATTGACCAACCCTGAACAGGAAGCCATTGATTTTTCCCACACTGCTCTCAGTAGCCATTAAATTTTGTAGATTATTAAACTTCAGTGGAACATTCTGGGGATGGGAAGGAGGGATGGGGAAATTAATCTCCCAATAGATATCTGGAATTATTATCCTTCTAAATTCTTCTCAGAACAATGCTTTTGCAAATCTCCCACCCAAATTCAACTCAAAACAGTCTTCCGTAATAATTAAGGTCAGGAAGCTTGGAGGAGTGGGGCATAAGAAAGCAGAGAGCTCCATGCTGCAAATGGTAAATTTATTCTGAACCAAAATAGTATCCACCCCTACAAATTCCAACTCGTTAGCCATTTTATTTCCTAGGGCACCATTCAGCTTAAGACTACTTTTTGCTTTTTCTGTGGAATTAAAAAATTCTCTACAGTTGTAACTATGCATAATCCAGTAAAGGGCTCACTTAAAAAATATGGTCTTGATCTAGCGAAAGTGGGGCAGAGTAAGAAAAATTTAAACACTAGTTTAGCTGGCTCCTTCAAAAACCTAGGGGAGTTAAAGTGTCTTAGTTGTTTACATTTTGATGTACAATTTAATATCTTCCCATTTAACTATTATTTTTGTACGAAATTATTATCAATTTGTTGTATATTTGTGAGAATGTTTGTTTTTATGGATTTGTACACTGAGGGTTGGTTCTGCGAGCATGAAAAAGCAAATTCTAGCTAATTAAAAGTTGTTTTAAAATGCTATCCAGGTTGCACACTCTCCAACTGTCCTTGGTTTCAGGTAACACTTCACACTGGCCTGCCGGTCCCAGACTTCTACAATGCACGGGGATCCCTGCAGTAGAGAAGCCCCATGCCTTTTTCTCAGGACACAACAAGAGGGCTGCACTGACCTTCTTCAAGAATTGACCTCACAGGAGCAAGAAGGAGAATATCTGGTCATCTGGCAATTCCAGAGCAGCAAAAAAAACAGTTTTTTAAAAAAGCAAAGGGGCAGAAACTAAAGAAAATAAAGGACAAACCAGACTTTGCACCTCGACATGGTGTAGCAATTGACCCCTCCCCCTAGTTTCTCTAACCCCACATGCTGTGCGTGAGTTAGCTTTGCTATTTTTGCTTTTTGGTTGATCACAAAATTCCTGGACAATCTGAGGTGTAACTCTTTTTCCCAGTTTGGTTTCATTCCTTGCCCGGGTTTTTCCTTTTCTTGAATGCGAATCAGGTGTCATGACATAGCAGATGTGGTTGAGCCACTTTGACCCCCAGAGAAGGGATGGTTGTATTCATATTGCTGTGGATTAAGTTCAAAAATGGCATGCCAAACATTTATAAGACTTGATGGCTTGCAAGAATTGCTTTCTTTGAGTCCAACTAACTTTATTTCCACCTTCTCCTCCTTTGCAGCCTTTCTCAATGAAGAATATCATCAAAAAGTATTAGACTTGGATTGCCATGTAGTTGGTGTTGTAGGGACAAATAATAAAAAACATACCATAATGGAACCTCCAGCCTTGTCATATTTGCATGTGATGTTGCAATGCAGGTATGAAAGGGTGGAGCTTATATTGTGACACCACAGCACATGTCTTGTTTTGGCATCTTCCTGGTTACTGGAAGTTATGGAAGTCTATGAATGTCTCCAAATATCATCATGAAATCCTTCTGAGACAATTGCATAAGCAGATGCCATCAAACATAGTGGTCATGGGATCCCAGAATTAAATAAGAATTTGGTTTTTAAAAATGGCCCAAACCTCACAAGATTGCCAAATCTCATGAGACTCATTTGGAGCAGGAATGCCCAAATGTATTACATTTTTATTGGCTTCTTTAAAAATAAATGTATATTGGTAGCCATGACAGGGATGACTTGTGTCTTCTGATGGACTATCACTCCTCCTGAGATTAAAGATTGAGAATCTATATATAAAGTCCTGTAGAATTAATAGTTTTTAAAAGTCAGCATTTCATTTTTCCAGAGAAAGCAAATAGAACGAAGATCATATTATTTCCATAGAAATGGTAGGCAAGCACTTGTGTTGTAACAAAGAGAGCTCACAACATCCACACATTTACTAAAGGAATTTATTCTTCACTTTTAATTCATAGACCATTTTTTGGATCAGAATAATAGCCACTGCAGATCATCAGCAATGCAGAAAATGGGAAACTAACCATTTAGTTTTTGAACAACAGCAGGAACCTCTAGGGTACATGCAGTGAGACTGCCATGTTTGTTTCTTATGATAGCAGCAAACAATAGCAACAGCATTAGAGTTACATTACATTTTTTCTCTTGGATATCAAACTGGCTTATATAAAAATTCTTCCCTCACTTTATTTCCCATAAATAATAGGAGACAGGCTGAGCTGGGTATGTGGAAGATAAATGCAAAGTTGGCTCTAAATTTAAACCATGGTTGGTTTACCCAGTCAACCTTCTAAGGTGGCAATTCCATCAGATACTCTTGATTCTCTTTTGTTCAGATAAACTAGTGCAGTTTTTTTAATTTTTTCCTTCCAGTCTTGAGAGTGTATTGAAAGCAAGGGAGATCTAAACAATCTAGGATTCTTACTTTGTATCAGTTTTGTCATATGAAAGAGGTCCAAAGCCAGATTTTCCTATATCATCATCATCATCATCACCACCACCACCACCACAAAATAATGAAGCCAAATGCAATAAACCCCAGCTATGTTGCAGAATCAACATCCTGCTAGAGAAAACAAGTGGGCGTCATTCATAGATAGCCATTATCTACTGCCAAACCATCCAAGATGGTTCTACCTCTCCATGGCAAGCTAACAGGGAAAACAGATGATTCAGAGAAGTTCAGCATACGATTGTGTCTGAAGAGCCTTATGAGCCATCAGCCTAACCTAGACCAAATGTTGCCAATCTGCTGTGCTCCATGGTAGTTGGGAAACATGAGGTCACATGCAGAAAACACCATTTGGGAGAACCCTGTCCAAGACTCATACTCCTGCAGAGGCAGCTGGGATTCTGGATGCTGACCCTTGCTTCGAATTCCTGGATGGTTTGCAAAGCAACCAACTGACTTATGGCTTCCAACAGATGTCACTTACCACTTTGGGAAGATAAAAAGATACAACCCTTTTGCTACTGTTATTGCTCTTAAACAAAGGGAAATTCCCTGATCATATAAACACAGAGCATTATTTCTTGACAATATTTCTAAATAAACTTTGGGGATGGGGGAAGTATCTCTTGAGGTGTTTTTCTGATTCTGTAAGCAAACTATTATATGGGTATGTCTTTCTCTTGATTGTACACTGGCACTTATCACGCGTCTTTTCTCCCAGACATAAATGTGAGCAGTTTGTTAGCCATTTTAGGTAACAGCATTTTTTCATAGCTATAGTGAAAGTGTTGCATCTATTTAAAAAAAAAAAGAGGGCATGCTGTATCAGACTGAGCACATGTTTGTGGCTAATGTACGGAAAGACAAAGATGCCTCCTTTGTGTATTCTTCTTTTCAAGAAATGAACTCTGCCATGGTAACATTTCAAGATTCCTAGCTGTCTTGGCATTGTTAACATTTTGCAATTGTAATGCTGCAATCCTATGTTTCTGATGGGTCAGAATGAATGGTTTTTGCAGGGGCCTATCATTCCAGAAGACCTACATTATGTCTGGCTATAGTGCAAAATGGGTGCATAATATATGTGGAGATCAGTGCACATTTAATTCATTAGCATGAAAAATTAGTTATGGCCTAGAAACTTGTTCAGTTGTATGTATTCGTGGAACTTTGCTACTTTCTTTGGAAGATCTAGATGATTGCTAGAGAAAGAGAATAGTTTGTTATAAGAGTATATCCAGCAGTGAATAAAGTAGCAAAGCAGTAAGTGAATATCAGATAGTAGAAATAGATAGTAGTGAGAGGGACCTCAGAGTCCTAGTAGACAATCACCTAAATATGAGCGAGCAGTGTGCTGCAGCTGCCAAAAAGGCCAACACAATGCTAGGCTGCATTAACAGAGGGATAGGATCAAGATCACGTGAAGTATTAATACCACTCTTCAATGCCTTGATAAGGCCACACTTGGAATACTGCATCCAGTTTTGGTCACCACGATGTAAAAAAGATGTTGAGACTCTAGAAAGAGTACAGAGAAGAGCAACAAAGATGATTAGGGGACTGGAGGCTAAAACATATAAGGAACGGTTGCTAGAATTGGGTATGTCTAGTTTAACGAAGAGAAGGACAAGGGGGGACATGATAGCAGTATTCCAATATCTCAGGGGCTGCCATAAAGAAGAGGGAATTAAGCTATTTTCCAAAGCACCTGAAGGCAGGACAAGAAGCAACGGGTGGAAACTAATCAAGGAGAGAAGCAACCTAGAACTAAGGAGAAACTTCCTGACAGTGAGAACAATTAATCAGTGGAACAGCCTGCCTCCAGAAGCAGTAAATGCTCCAACACTGGAAGTTTTTAAGAAGAGACTGGACAGCCATTTGTCCGAAATGGTGTAGGGTTTCCTGCCTGACTAGATGGACTAGGTCCCTTCCAACTTTACTACTATTACTATTACTAAATTGGGAGATCTTGGAAACAGCTAAGATGCTGTTCCAGCAGGAGACAAAGTACAGATGAGCCCTGGTGTTTTGATGGTGCTGATCTGAGTTCTCCTGACCTCCCTCAATTTGGAGACAAGGACCTGAAAAGAGAGGGACTTCTTAAAACTTAGTAGTTTTGTGGCAGTTAGAAATAGTTAAAATTGTAAGACTTGGCCTAGCTCAAAAAGAGATTGTGCTGCCCGTATGGGCTGTGGGTTTTAGAGTTTGACATCACTTTCATTGAGATTGTGGTGGATGGTCCTTCGCAAGTTGGGACTACCCCTGCTTTTGCGACAATGTATGTGGCTCATTTGGGGGATTCAGCTTGGTGCTATTTTAGAGGAAGTCACCTCTGAATGTTATGCTTATCACTCTCTGCCAATGGATCTTGCTCCCCATTTGAAGGTGACTGGTTATTTAGGCCCGGGGTAGGCAACCTTGGCTCTTTTATGACTCGTGGACTTCAACTCCCAGAATTCCTGAGGCTCAGGAATTCTGGGAGTTGAAGTCCACGAGTCATAAAAGAGCCAAGGTTGCCTACCCCTGATTTAGGCTAATTATGTACATAATCCATTCCCCACATTCATTCATTATGGTTGCTGCCATTGTATTTTTTTTTTTCTCCAATCACAGACAGCATGTTGGACTCCATAGTGTTTGCTTTCAATTTAGTGATGTTCTCTCTCTCTCTTTCTTTCTCTCTCTCTCTCGCTCAAACACACAACAAAGCAACAAAAAAGACAGTTGTGTTTGACAGCGGAAATAGTTTTTTTCTTTACCACTGTATCACATCATAAATTCTCAATGTTTTTTTATTATTTTAATAAGGAGTGGAGATAAGCAAGAAGGAGCTGAAGAAAAAGATCATGTGTTTAACAACATGACCACAAAAATAAAATAAAACTCTGAAACAAAACAAGAAAAGACATGTCTGTAAATAAGTTGCTGGTTCCCACCAAGAATTCCTTCCCTGTAGAATTCATCTTTCTCTGTGGTGATGGTATTCTTGATTTGTTTGCCTTGTTTATGTTTACCTAATTTATTCAATGGGTGCTATTTTGCATTCATATTGTTGGTTTTCTTTGCTGCAAAGGAGTCAGGTTCCAGGCTGACACATATCTCCTTACAGTTTTAAATTTATAAAGTGGCTTGGTGGCTGGGCCACTACAGCCCTGTTTTCCACAGACATCTGTTCTGCTTCCTTACAATGTTCCTGATGCTTAGAATAGATTCCTAGTGGTGCATTACATGTCATTGGCAATTGTTAGCTCTAAACAGCTGCCCTCCAGGCCCACCGGGCTCCTATGTATTCTAATAAAAAGAATAGGTGGAGAACTACAAATTTCTGCGGTATTTTGAATATATATTTAAGGAAGTTTGTGTGTCTGTGTGTGTTTGTGTGTGTGGTGTTCATATGTGAACAAGAAAGCTATAAAAACACACCAGCAGTATTCCCAGGGGTTAAAAAGTCAAGATGGTGGCCACAACTGTCCAACCCTTTCCCATTTTTTTTGTATACAGCAGAAAGAGGCGGAGACTAGAATGTGCAGTTACAGCCACCATCTTGCCTTTTTAAACCTCCTCTATGGATACGCATATTGCTGAAATTAGATTGGAAGACCAGGCATATCCATGGATGCATCTAAATGGAGCTTATCCTCCCTAAAAAAGTTTAAATATGGAGACCTAAGAATCAAAAGGAGTAACTCATGGAAAAGTCTTGCAGTCACATCCTATAGCAGTGGTGGCGAACCTCTGCACCCGTGCCATAGGGGGCACGGGTGCCAGAGGTGGCACTCAGAGCCCTCTCTGTGGGCATGCACACCGTCGCCCAGTCCTAGGCCTTCAGCTGGGTTTTATAAAACCTTTTCGCTTTAGGCCTCCGTCGCCCTGTACAAAAAAAAAAGATTCAATCAATCAATTTCAACTTCTCACGGGGGAAAAAAAGATCTTGCAAAGTTGGAATTGATTGATTGAACTTTTTAGTCCCACCCAGTCTGCTGTTACCACTGCAGCCACGCCCACCCAATGGGCCACACTCCCTCAATGGGTCACACCCACCCGGCACCCGACGATGCATAAGTGGGTTTTCGGTTGCAGTTTGGGCATTCAGTCTCTAAAAGGTTCGCCATCACTGTCCTATAGCTTTGGTGCATTATACAGAATAACAAAAAAAATTAAATATATGTTTACGTGAACTATTTTGTTTAGATTTACCTTTCTGGGCTCACACTGAACCATAGTATGATATGAATGAAGATGAATATAGGTGTCCCAGGATAATGTTGCAGGATCCAGTCTGGGTCAGTCACTGGGACCAGAGGTTTTTGTCTTCCAAGCTTTCAGACCCATGCAGGAGCCCATCTTTGGGGAACTTCTCTCTAGCAGAGTGTGTGCTGTTCTGTGTGTGGTATTTATAGTGCCTGTTGCAAGTGACTTTTTAGATGTTGATTGGGGTGTCTTGATGGCTGGCTTTTAAGTCGTTGGCTGTCATTTTCTTGTGCTGTCCAACCTTCGCCTTCTAAGTACCACTCAATAGTGATAAATCAGCATCCCTGTGACTGACCAGGGGTGTGTGTGTGTGTCTGTGTGTGTCTGTGTGTGTGTTTCCCAGGCTTCAATCACTTCACTGGTTGTTTTTAAGCTTGTTTGTCCAACAGCCTATCAAGCACTTAGAAGAACACACATTCAATTTTGCAGCTACTAAGATTGTGGGGATTGCCTGGACAAGTTCCTGCAGTTTTCTTCGCAAGATTTCAGCAGTGGTTTGTCCATACCTGTTTCCTAGGGCTGAGAGAAACTGATGAGCCCAAGGCTACTCAGCTGGCTTTGTGCTTAAGGCGGGACTAGAACTTATGCCTTTCCTGTTTCTAGCCTGAAGCCTTAACCGCTATGCCAAACTGGTTCTCCACATGTACACTTTAGCTGAGGTGTTTAAGTTTTACCTGTGAGAACAGCCAGCGTCAAAATTTCATAAGAGCAGAATGGTTTTTTAAATTGGTAAAATGAATAAGAAATAATATTTGGAGGCATTAATTGGCAATGTGCAGTCTCATTCATTTCCGTGGTCAACATGAACTCCGTGTTCTCCCATTAAATGAAATGCAGGCTCAGAGGAAATCTATAGGTCACTTCATTAGGGTACATAGGGTTTCCTGCCTGAGCAAGGGGTTGGACTAGATGACCTCTAAAGTCCCTTCCAACTATTATTGTTGTTGTTATTATTGTTATTTTACTCTGGCCCCATGCCTGTTACTTTCCACAAGATGGCAGTGTAACCATGCTTTACTTACTAATTATTTATATGGTGTTCTGCAAAGTTTCTTTCTTCCAAAGCTTTATGCCACTTTTATTGCATTCCACATAGAGCCTAGATTCACATTATCATTTAAAACCATGGTTTACTTAGCTTTGGTTTGTGGCATAAATTATAATATGCTGAGTTTTCATTACATGCAACGAGAAAACCAATTAAATCACATTCTATCTTGGTTAATTGCTTACAGCAAGAGTTGCAGATGAACATAGATAGAATTTTGTCCAGAATTCATTTTGTTAGATGCATTAATAATATACTTAATGGTAAATATACTTAATGCTTTCATTTTTATAAAGTCTCTAACGGTTCAGGGCATTCCTGCATATACTGTACACATATACATACATATATATGCACAAGCGTGCGCGCATACACACACATTGCACACACACATTGCACACCGGATCAGTCAAGGAATTCCAGCTGGCAGGGTCCAGGAGAAAGGCCTTTTCTGCTATGGCCCTGCCTGCTGCAGCATTGTGCCCTTCAAGGTGAGATCCACCCCACCCTCTTAGCCTTCCGTAAGAGCCTCAAAATATGACTCTGCCATTTGGCCCTGGACCCCGACAGGTGCATTCCACGCTGAGAGTGTTTAATAACTAGGAAGAAATCCTCACCCCCATTGTACCCCGTTTTAACAATCTTTGTTCATTCTAATATTTATTTTACTATTTTCTATCTTTGCTTTTATGATGTTAAGCTTCCCAGAGTTACTTACAGTGAGATGGATAAATTTAATAAATAACTACTCAAATACACGAACGCACCAGCAGTGTTTTCAGAATCTGGTTATCTTACACCCAATTCTGTGAGCATCACCCAAAACACAGAGCTACCTTGTTTGCCTTCCTTTGAAGTGAACTGAGTATTTTGTAGCATCATGTTTACTCACAATCATATAAGTCATGTTTTTTAAAAAACTGCAAGCCATGTCCTAAAACTGACTCCTCTCGGATTTTGCAGGGACAGTTAGTAACTGGGTAACTCTAGAGCTCTCAAGCTCTTCTTTTTTTCTCATCTGGTACTTAGCAGCTATCAAGATATACCCCTTGGTGAGCAGCTATTAGCTCTGGCTTCTTCTAAGGGTTGTTTTTTTTTTTTTTTTTGTCTCCTACAGCCTTTCAAGCAGAGGGGACTGGCATTTTAAAGTACCAGGCCCAAGTAAAGAAGTTCATATTAATCTACAAAGCTCAAGATGTCTTCTCCGAGAACCAGTTAACCCCTACACTACAGCTATGTAGTACAGGCTCACTGCCCAATATAATCAATATTCCTTAAAAAAAATAATCAAATTCCATGCTTTTGGTAATATAGTAGTATTCTCACATTTATCTTCAGAACATTTACCCAAACATTTACTTATGGAGTTAACAGTTCCTTGATCATATAGGTAGTCCTCAACTTATGACCACAGTTGAAACCAGAAGTTTCTTCCTAAGCAATGCAGTTATTAAGTGTGTAATGCCCAATTTTTTTATTGTGATTGTTGAGAGAATCAGACGGTCATTAAGCAGATCCAGCTTCCCCCATTGATTTTGATTGTCAGAAGCCCCCTGGGAGGGTGGCATATGGTGATCACATGATCCCAGGACACTGCAATCATTGCAAATACATGCCAGTTGCCAAGTAGCTACATTTTGTCTCTCCACACTGGCTCAGGAATTCTGGGAGTTGAAGTCCATCGGTTGTAAAAGTGCCATAACTGCCCACCCCGGCTCCAAAGTAACTGCTGAAGTGAATGTTTTTTTCAACTTCCCAGAGTTTTGCTCCCCATATTTCCGGATGGCATCCATTCAACTACGAACCAGGTCAGATTCAGTTTATTTTCAAAGTCTTCACAGGGCCAACCAGATGTTGCTACTCAGACTCTTCTTAGCAGGATTTCCTCTGGCAACTAATTAAACATTATGTTTATCTCATTATGAGATAACCAATTGTCACTATGTTCTTTTATTATTTCTACAGCCAACTATTATTAACATTTCCAAAGGATAAAAAAAGAGTATCTTGTAACACTTTAAAAAACACCACACACAAAAAAACAAAAAAACAGATGTGGTCTACAAAGGTTTTTGCCCTCAGTTTAATGACTCTTCAGACTTTGTTACATATCGTGTTAGCCATTCTGGTTACATTTAACTGCAACTAATTCCTCATAGACCCATATTTCTGCTTCTCATGGCTTCTATATAGATACACATTATCCCTTCATTAAACCCCACAAATCAGTTCTGTGCTCCACCATGCCTTTATTCCCAAAAGTAATGCATGAAATGAAATGGTCCTAATCTTTGCTTTCCAGTTTCTTCTTACTACATTTTCTACATTTTGGTGTCAGAGAGAAAAGACAAAAAGGATGAGGGCATATCATGGATTTTATGAGGAGCTGACTATAATGCCAGACATTTATAGTTTTTAAAAAGTTATCAGAGAGATGCTATCATCCTGGTAAAGCCTATAGGCCAGTGGTTCTCAACCTGTGGGTCGCGACCCCATTTGGGGTTGAACGACCATTTCACGGGGGTCGCCAAACAACGCGATCTGCCATTTTTTTTCGTCAGCCGGCGCAGGGGGCGGCGGCCCGCATGCGTGCCGCGCAGGGGGCCGCGCCACACATGCGTGCCGCCTGCTTATGACCGGGGTTGCCGTATAAAAAGGTTGAGAACCACTGCTATAGGCAGTCTTGTAAATAAATAAAAATTAGTGTTTTGCAACATTCCAGTTCCCCTTTTTAAAGCTTTTTATTTTTAGTTACTCTTTTAATGGCTTATTTTAAGGTCCTTGGGTCAGGATGACTGGAAGCCAGGAATCTAGGCCACCTTACTGCCAGTCCTACAGTCTTTCTTTAAAAGACAAGACACAAAAAGCATTACCCACAAGCCACATATGCCTTCTTACATTGCTTTCGTGGTCCCAAGAGAGATTGTGTTTACTTTGGGGGGAACAAAGGATCCCAAAAGACTCTGACCCTAGCCAATTTTGCAGTGTAGCCTTGCTGGATGTGCCAGGAAGATCTTAACACAGTCCTCTAGTCCAGGGGTCCTCAACCCCCCCCCCAGTCCATGGGTGGACACCGGTCCGTGGCATGCCAACAACCATTCCGCGCAAACAAGCAAAGCCCCATCCATAGGATGCAGGCAGTATGCAAAACCATGCACCTTCCGGTCCGTGGAAAAACCGCTCTCCATGGAACCGGTCCCTGGAGCCCAAAAGGTTGGGGGCCACTGCTCTAGTCAACAGACGTTGAAAATCCCTGCCTAAAGGATTCCTATAGAGGTGAACTACTATACAGTATAAAGCAGCGGTTCTCAACCTATGGGTCGTGACCCCATTTGGGGTCGAACGACCATTTTACGGGGGTCCCCAAACGTGATCCACCATTTTTCCCCCTCAGGGGGCAGCGCCACGCATGCACGCTGCACATGGGGGCGGCGCCGCGCATGCACGGCGCGTCCGTGTGGCCGGGGGTCGCCGTATGAAAAGGTTGAGAACCGCTGGTATAAAGGTAATCCTCAACTTATGATCACAATTGAGCCCAAAATTCATGTTGCTAAATGAGAAATTTGTTGAGTGAGTTTTGCCCCATTTTACAGCTTTTCTTGCTACATTTGTTAAGTGAATCACTTAATAGTTGTTAAATTAGTAACACGGCTGTTAAGCGAATCTGTTTTTCCCATTGACTTTGCTTTTCAGAAGATTGCAAAAGTTGATCACATGACTCACACACACACACACACACACACACACACACACACACTGCAAGTTATAAATATGAGTCAGTTGTCAAGCCTCCGAATGCAAACCACATGACCATGGGGATGCTGCAAGCCTCAGAAATGTGAGAAATGGTCATAAGTCATTTTTAGTGCGGTCACTGAGCGAATTGTTGTAACGTGGAGGACTTGCCTGTATAAGTTTGGCCCGTTGAATTTCTTGGTGGCAAGTTAACAGCCGAGGCCCCTGAGACGGTCTACCTTGATTGCTCCTCCCCTTCTTGCAACCTTTCTTTGCCCTTGAAAAACACCGCTCTGAACCGCTCCGGGCCAGCAGGGCTCGCTCCTGTCCTCTTATTACCCAGGAGCTCCATTTGCTCCCCCCGGACGACTTTTCCTTTCCAATTGCCTCTCCGGCTTCAGTTCTTCGGATTCCCGCCGCCACGTATTCTCCCGCTGCTCTTCCTACAGAACATGGCAAGATCCTGCCAGTCCACCCAGTTCGAGCCACCGCAACGCCTCCAAGCGGGCTCGGAGCCCAGCTCTGGAGCCTAGCGAACCCAGAGGGCTGGGCGCGCTTCGGGCAGGCTGAATCCCGCCCTCCGGGGCCCCGAATCCATCTCTCGCTTCCCTTAGCAGCAGCCCAGCTCGCCACTCCAGCCCCTCCCTTCCTCACCCCACCCCGCGGACGAGGAAACTTCCCCATCCAACGATGAGGAGGCGGTGCCAGCATCCGGACAGGCGTGGAACCTGACGAATGGCAATCTATAAAAACAGGGCTTGAGTCTGCGCCTTTCCTGGAAGAAAACTACTTCGGCTAACTGAAGCTCGAAGAGAGGAGGAGAAAAAAGATTCCTCATCGTAGGATCGAGAGCAGGTAGAGTGGCTGTCTTTGCTCTTGAACGCCAACCGGGCTCTGTGTTTGCCTGGCGTGGGCGTTTGTCTTGCGTGGACAAGGTGCAGGCAGGGTGGATCTGGGGACACGCCCTGCGGCTCCTGGAACGCGGAAGGCTTCGGAGTAGTTACCTAGCATCGGGGCACCGGAGGAAAACGCTGCGATCTCTCTTGCGAAGTGCAGGGGGAAGGCAGGGAAGAAGGGCCCTCTCGGCCCCTGATTCCAGCCCCCTTTCTCGCTCCGTAAATGGAAGAGGCTCTGACCGCTTTCTCACACTACCGCTTCCTCTAAGTGCAAGTCAGCGAGTTAGGAAAGTCACTGCTCACAAGTGACATGTAAATACGACCTGCAAACGTTCACACCTCCGCTCTTTCGCAGTAGAAACTAGTCCGTAATATGTTTGATTTTGTGACCTGTGTGTGTGACCTGAATCGTTGTGCTTTTCTAATTGGTGGTTTAACTCGAGCATATCCACCAAGCGGTGCCCTATATAGCAGTTCATGGTGAAATAAATTATGGCTTAATGGCATTTGAGAATTCTGTCCTAGTGTCGGTCTAGGATTAGGGAGAAATTAGTGCAAAATTTCCACTTGCTTATGGGGTAGTTTCTTGGCCCACCAGATGTTACAGATGCACTGTATAAAATGACAAGAAATTATGTGCAGCACCTTGAACTTCTGGAGGAGATATATATAAAGTAAAAACAGGTTTTGCCCTAGGACTGAGTCCAAAGCATTTTTTTTTTCTACCAGTAAGAGGCTACAAATATTCCATGCATCCTTGCTGGGAAATAAATCTCATTGAACTTGGTGGAAATGACTTTTCTAACCAATTTTCTGAGTAAGCAAATGCCCTGAACCTTCAGTTAAGATGCCCCAGTCTGCAGAGTTATGAAGAATCACATTAAGGTTAAAACTAAACAGACTTAGCATATTATGTGAATTTTCTAAGCCAGTCTTTCTCAACCTTGGTCATTTTAAGATGTGTGAATCTTAATGCTAGGCTGCCAGGGGAATACTGGGAATAAAAGGCCAGACATTTTAAAGTGATCAAGGTTGAAAAATAGTGTCTAGGCCTTTCAGTAGTCATGTTAATCTTCTAATTGGATATAACTGGTGATATGGGTTATATGGCTGCAGTACCAATTGAATTTGGCAAAAAATAAAATGTTATTTCTGAATATATGTGCTTAGAAAGAGCATACTGTGCTTCTGTGATCCTTATGCGGAGGGGGGGGTGGCTGATCCATAAACTGGTCAAACTAGCTTTAGTTTGCATTTTTCAAATCTAAATCGTCTGCTGATTTTATTGTATACCATGTATATGCAAATCAGCTTTAAAGCTGGGGTTTGTTTGTTTGCTTTTTGCAGTTATTTACATTTTTAACAATTTTTGCCATTACTGTTCATGGTAGTTGGGGATGAAAGGAGTTGTAGTACAATATACTTGGAGGGCATCAAATTGAAAAAGGCAAATCTACAATTAAATAACATACCCTCTTGGCTGAGATGCACTTTCAGTAAATTTGAGTGTGCCTCTTGTGATGTTTATGCTGCAATAGTGTTGCCCCATACCAGACAACAAAATGAATGCATGTTACCAAAAGGACAGTCGTAGCATTTTTTGGACTAACTTTTTTTTTCAGAGGCGTAAACTTTGATGTATGGGAGTTCTGCAGTCTCAAGCTTGATTTTGCTCTTAAAAGTTTCTTTTTTCCCCAGAGGGATATTGATATCTGTAATGGATTGTCTTAGGAGATGAAAATGCCCTGACATTTTATGCATTTAAATATGTTCTTCTGAGAAGGAATCCTTAAATTTCATGAAACTCTCAATGGGGTCCACAGCACAAAAAAAGTTAAGAAGCCTTGATTTGGGGTGTTAATCTGTTTAATAGGTCCTTCCTGGGACTTGATCTACCTTTGTTGCATTATTGTTGTAGAAGTTGCATATATCAGATTTCACCTAAGAAAGTGTTAACACTTTCTAATTACATGGAAAATGTGGCACTTGTAATCTGCCAACTGTGTTTAACTTGCACTAGTATAATAACCACTTTGTCATCCCCTCCTTTACTTTAATTTACTTTAATATATATCTCCTATCAGTTTAGCCACTGTATGCTTCTGGTGAAATGTGATGCAGCTCACACTAGCTAATGCCTTTTAACAAAATATATTCATCTGAAAAAATGCCCTTTTCAGATTTCAATTTTCCTTCTGATTATTGGCCATCACAGACTAACACGGATCTCTTCCTAGTAAGTTACACCCAGTTTAACATTTTAGTTTAAGTAATGGCTCTCTCTGTGTAAGATGTCTCTTGGTTTAATGCCAAAAAACAAAGAAATCAGATCTTTTCTCTGATCCCTCTCTGTAAGCAGCAAACAGAAAATTATCCCACTATCTCAACTTCTCCCCAACTTGCTGTCTACTGGATATTCTGGACTATAACTTCCACCAACTACAAATATGATCTTGCTGGCTTAGCATGCCAGGACTTGCAGTTTGGACAGCATTTGCCCTTCACTCTGACATTGCTCTTTTTTCTCCAAAATGGACAACTTGCTTCCGGATTGCACTGCCTAAAGCTGCAATGAAGGACTCCTATAACATTGTTCCTCATAAGAAAGAAGCTGATATTGTCCCAAACTGCTCATTTTTGTGTGTGTGTATAGTGTACATCCTGTCCTGTTTTGGAGGAAAGACCTTTTGGGTGGATAGTTTCTCCTTTTTGCTTCTCTTGCACTCTTTGAACAGGGTCAGCATTCAGATGTGGCAAGTTTCTTTGGGAACATTTCTTTAAACGTGGCTTTATTTGCATTACTAATATAATAAGAATTACATAGAGTTGGACCCAGGTCAATGCATTTGAGTTTGGCTGTGGATGTCTCTCTCTCTCTCTCTCTCTCTCGCTCGCTCTCTCTCTCTCTCTCACACACACACACACACACACACACACACACACACACCTCTTTGGAGGGAGACTGTGATTCAGCTTTGGAGGCCTGCTTAAAGCTGGACACTGTTATCATTAAACTCCTCCCTTCGAGCGGAACCTAGTCCCAAAGAGAGGAGGCGAGAAGCTGGCTGCAGGACCTGAGGTCAGTGTTCTGTTGGTGCTGCAAGCAGATCAGATTAAAATCTTCCTGCTCTTTTTCTCCAGATCACAGCCTTGGCAGCCATGTCTCGGCCCCTCACCGACCAGGAGAAGCGTAAACAGATCAGCATTCGTGGCATTGTTGGAGTGGAGAATGTGGCTGAGCTGAAAAAGGGCTTTAACCGACACCTACATTTTACTCTTGTTAAGGACCGCAATGTAGCCACCCCTCGTGACTACTATTTTGCCCTGGCCCACACTGTACGGGATCACCTGGTGGGCAGGTGGATCCGCACCCAGCAGTACTACTATGAAAAGGACCCCAAGGTGAGACAAAGTGGGAGAGATTGGGAAGCAAAAAATTCATTGATTAGCATTTTATGTAAGTCTTCATTTAGCATGGAAAACGTTCTATGGGACTCTTGGGCAACACACTCAACCATGTTCTGTGAGTGACAGTATGAGTTCTCTCTGTTGACATGTAGAAGGAAGAAGAACCTTGACCCAAATGACCCAAACCTTGACCCACGATGTAAAAAAGATGCTGAGACTCTAGAAAGAGTACAGAGAAGAGCAACAAAGATGATTAGGGGACTGGAGGCTAAAACATATGAGGAACGGTTGCTGGAATTGGGTATGTCTAGTTTAATGAAGAGAAGAACAAGGGGGGACATGATAACAGTGTTCCAATATCTCAGGGGCTGCCACAAAGAAGAGGGAGTCAAGCGATTCTCCAAGGCGCCCGAGGGCAGGACAAGATGCAACGGATGGAAACTAATCAAGGAGAGAAGCAACCTAGAACTAAGGAGAAACTTCCTGACAATTAGAACAATTAACCAGTGGAACAACCTGCCTCCAGAATTGGTGAATGCTCCAACACTGGACGTTTTTAAGAAGAGACTGGACAGCCATCTGTCCGAAATGGTGTAGGGTTTCCTGCCTGAGCAGGGGGTTGGACTCGATGACCTCCAAGGTCCCTTCCAACATTATTATTATTATTATTATTATTATTCAATAAAATGAGAGTTGAAAATGAGAGTTGGAGAAGGCAAATAAGCATTTTCCTTCCCAAGCTTTGGAAAGGAAAAAGAGTTCTTCATACAAGACAGAATCAATAAATCAGTCATGTTTCAAACATCTGATGTCCACCAGATTAGAAGACTTTTAAAAGATATTAGCCTGTGGTCCCCTCAATGTGGTGGGTTTACAACTGAAAATAGCTTGCAGCTTTGGCCCTATTGGCCAAATTCTGGGAGTTGTAGTTTCATCTCAACTGGGGGTGGGGGTGACTGCAAAGGCTGGTAACTAGAAAAAGACACACATTCAGAAACAATATATGTTTGAATAGCATTTTTTTTTTTTAGAAGAACAAGTCATGTCTTGTAAATTTCTTAGAAGTACCTAGTGCAAGTGCCTGTTTATTTGTTTGCTTGTTTAATCATATCAGATGAACTCAATCTGATTAAATGAGATTCCAATGTAGACAGAAATTCCTTATCTGTTCAACTGATAGAGAACACAGTTACTCTAAGCTTTTTGTTTTCCTTCCTTGCCTAAGTGATTAAAGGAATTCATCCTTCAAAACAAAGAATGTGTTATTACTTGTATTTTTTTTTAAAAAAAATGATAACATCACACAAAAACACTGGCCTACCTAGAAGGAAAAAATAAGGCAGGAATGTATCCTTTGTCGTAATTTATTTATAGTTATATGCCAGAAAAGGATGTTTCTACAGCAGGTAGCAAAGCTGCTGCTCCTTTTTCATCCGATTAAATGTTGATGCCACTCTTTAGTGAATTCAAAGAGCCAATGTACATGCAATACAGCAGGTATACATAGATAACAACTCAGTGAATCAGAGAAATGGTGTATTTGAAATTGGCTTAAGGCAAATTTACCCTCAGAATTAAAATGCAGATTTTGGATTGATTCTGTAGTCTCCTAGTTCCTAATATACAGCCGAACAATATACTGATAGAGTCAATCAGTAGGTTCTGGAGGGACTGAGGTCAAAAATTGTTAAGGCAAAAAAGGAAAGAAGGTGAGATTATATCATGTACTATGTGGAACTAAGATTTTTTGAGGGAGGAGAGTTCACCTTGGTTTTATGGGGAGGGTAAGTTCCTTATTTTATTTCAAAATCTATATTTGGGGATGCAAGGGGCTCATCCTTGTCTTTCATCTGTCATCTTTGAACTGAATTTTCAGGACACCTACACATTTAAGTAAATTAAGTTTGATCAAACCATACATTTGTTAAAAGGCCTGGCCTGGCTCCTTTATTTGCTTCAGTTAGGCCAGTCAAATCCATAACGGAAAGATTACTGTTGAGTATTTGGCTCCTGAGATGATTTTTTTTAAAAAAAATGTTTGCTTACTAAAGAGTGAAAAAGCAAAGCTAGCTAGGGAAATACTTTTTGAGTGCTACACATGGGCCTGGCAATGAATGAATTACCTCTGGGTTTGCTAGGCTAATTCTTGAAAGGGATGTAGAATCATCTGGGTCAAAGGTGAGTTTGAGCCAATTTCACAATCTGGTAATAATCTGTCAAGTGAATCTGTGTCCTTTCTAGATAAAGTCCAGCATTCTTTGTACCCATCCTAGAAAGAAAAAAAAGCAAGTCCTCAAGTGGACCATAGAAATTCTGAAATACACCCAGGAGGAGAATAAAAAGCCATCCTGTACTGTCTTACTGATCTAGCCCACTGCTAACTACTGTGCTCCAATATCAATGGTTCTGCAGAGCTTCTGGATGCGAAGTCTACATGCTCCCCATAATCTGCTACCTGAACCTTTCCAGGGCTTCTTACAGACCTTGAAAGCTGCAACCCTCAGAGACTCCAGAGGATATTAGATAATTATTGCATGTAATAGTTAATACAACAAAGGAGGGAATCATGGCTGGAATCGTATTAACTAGATTGCATATTGCTTACATTGAATTGCAGTTCAAACATTGTCCCAGCCATATAGACTATTTTTTTTTAGAGAAGACCCCCAGCATGCTGCTCAGAAGCTGAGTGAAAAGTAGAAACTTGGCATCTGAAGAGGTTTTGCACCCTGAGATGGGCCCTGAGATGCTCTGCATTTCTTTGACTTAAATTCTTTGGGGTTTCATTGATTGAGAACATTCCAAGGCATTGTTTCATTGGTGGGTTTTTTGTTTTGTTTTGCTTGTTGAAGGACCTTCTCTTTGGGTTCCTCCAAATGTGGACAGGTTGCAATCATGGAATCAGGAGTCCCAGGCTGAGTGAGATTTTATTATATACTCTGTTTTTTTCTCCCAGAGAATCTACTACCTTTCCTTGGAATTTTACATGGGCCGGACTTTGCAAAATACCATGATCAACCTAGGACTACAGAATGCCTGTGATGAGGCAATTTATCAGGTAAAGAAAAAAAGCTGCCAGTCATATCCTTCTGAAGGTACAAGGCACCCTCTCTCTGATAAATCACCTGTTCTGCAATCTGTCTAGTTGAGATGTAGATACGGTTGTTCCAGTTTTCACTAGATTATAGTCTAGCTGAGGACATGAAGAAGTAAAATTTTCTTGAGTACCCTCGATCAACCAACACTCTCCCAATGTATTTGATCTGCATCTCCCTTAGTTCCCAGGCAGGAATAGAAGTAATATAGATAGAATATAGAAATTGTTATAAGAACAGAATATAGGATAAAAGTAATAGGAAGCACTCACATATAGATTTGTTAAGTTTCACATCTCGATTTTATATTTTTATATCACAAAATAAAACATCTTCCCATATTTTATCCTATAACATCTTATAGGAGATATAAAGAATCCACCAAGGAGCCAGTGGTTTTATGTATCTCTTGATTCTGAGTTAATATAATTGGCTATGATTTTAAAAAAGCACCCATGATGAGTATCTGTGAGATTCATGCTAACTCAGATGTGACATTTTCAGTTGATGGTGGATCTGCTATCATCTCTTGCTAGGGATCTTGCTGGCTAGGGCTGATTTCAGCTGAACTTCAATAACGTCTTCTCCATAGTTTCCCCACTTACGATCTAATCTTTCCTACATTGGAATTGTGTTCTTTTCAAAATCTTCTACCATAGCTGGGGTCTACTAGTCGCAGGAAATGCAGTCATGCTGGCATTGAAGTTTAAATCTGAGCAAATGCTGCTCTGATTCTGGAGAGGGAGGTACTTACTTGTATCACTTACATACCTTGGAGCCTCTCTTAACAGCTGTAAGGCAGGGTTGGGCATCCTGTTTCCTCAGACTCTGGAGGCTTCTAGATCCTCTTTTTGGGGCCCTTATTTTCCACCAGCCATGATTACTGAAAACTGCTAGCAAAGCATCCTGTCATTTTCACTTGGGAAACAAATCCAGTGTGAATTATAGAATGGGCATACCACAGTTAAAACAAAAGCAATGCTCCTTTCAGTTCTCTAAGAAATTATTCTTCAAAAAATATTCCTCAACCTCCCCAAAATGTTAGGTGTAAATCTGGCCATCAGAATATTACCCATTTCTGCTTTAAAAGGTATAATGTTTTCTGTGAACTTGTATGTGAGAATGTTTTTAATAACAGCTTTGTTAGAATGCTTGCTGTGCAAAACCTAACATTCCACATGAAAGAAATCTAAACAGGCTTGCTACCTTTTTCTTTATGCCTTCATGTCTTGTTCACAGCAAATCAGTTATGAGAATTTGTCTTGGTCACCAAATAGCCAAAGGGGATACTGTGATTTATAGAGTATTTCTGTAATGAGGCCTTCCTGGAAAATGATTGCTTTCTCTTTAAATTGAGGGTAAATGAACTCAATTTTCTCTAAGTGGCAACCTTTCCTAGCTCACATAGGGCAATATATGTTGCAAATTGGCACCATACTATGGTTCTTCTTTTATGATAAACCTACCGTATATTCCGGCGTATAAGGCGACTGGGCGTATAAGACGACCCCCAACTTTTGAGAAGATTTTCAGGGTTTAGAAAGTCATCTTATACACCAGGAAATACAGTACAATATTGAATTTCTGTTTATAGATGAGCACAATAGGAGCTCCTTTGCTGCTAGAAAGCTTTGTCCTGTTAGTGCTTATTTCTGTAAAAAAAAATAGGGCTGGCCACTAGGGGACAGATTGGTTTTAAATTCAGAGAACAGCTACCCATATATTCCTGCGTATAAGACGACCCCTGACTTTTGAGAAGATTTTCAGGGTTTAGAAAGTCATCTTATACACCAGAAAATACAGTAATTAATTCTGAATACTACTTTAGATTTTGCAGATGTCCTCATTCTTTGTAGATCTGTTGAAGAATTAAATCCAGTCTACATTTCATTTCCTTTTTTTTTCTGTTTGAATGCACTCCAGAGTGACTCCGTTATTTGTAATGAACCTCTAAGTGAAGCAATGGGTAGAAGGAAACTTTGGAAATATGCAGTTGATAAATGCAATTGAGCTAATTGCCCTGCGGAAATTTGACTAATCCACAATAAAACTACATTTCTCTTACAATCATTTCCCCATTTTAATCCTAGCCAACTGAGGTGAATTCTTTCAGAACCACTGTGTAGATCTCCGATGGTTCTGAACCTGATGCTATGAAAATTGAGCAAGCTAGGAGAACCTTATTTTATTTTTACTTAATCAGATTTCAAAACTGTATTTATAATACTATAGTATATACAATATTTATAATAGGTCTTCCAGCTCTCTCTGACTTTAACACCCAAGCACAATTTTGAGTGGATTTAATTTGTCTCTGTGTGGTTTATTAGCTAGGGCTGGACATAGAAGAGCTGGAAGAGATTGAAGAAGATGCTGGTCTGGGCAATGGAGGTCTTGGCAGGCTGGCAGGTAAGCAGTCATTGCGTAAATATACATACCGTACATTGTACTTAATCATTGCTAGAATGTAGCAATGGCCCATTGACAACCTGTCCCTACTTTTGCTCTTCCTTTAAAGTCAAATTAAGATTGTAGCAGGAGTGGACAGGCAAGCCATTGGGGGTTTTCTGACTCCCATGATGCATTTATGATAAGCTTCTTCTCTACTTGCCATCCAAATTTGGAAATAGTAATCTGTTTGAGCAATTGTAATGCTTTTGGAAAGAAGGGCTAAAATGTGTAATGATCCCCCCCCTCTCTTTTTCTCAGATTTGTCTTGGCCCTGCCCATTTTCCTTATTTTAGCCCTACCCCCTTTTCTGAGTAGCACATAGCACACGGCTTAGGCAAAATGTTGCCATCCAGGTGTGCCTTCCCTCAGTCTTGGTTTTGAGTTTTTAATAATGCAGTGAAAAGTGTGTATGGTGGAAGATTCCAACTTCTTGCCCTTCAGCTTGTGCTGGAGACATTTCTCTCAGCACTGAAACTTTTACATCCCCCAATATCGCTTCTTATTTCTTCCCACTCCCACTAGATCTTCCTAGAACTTCTTTCTCCCTAAATGCTTGGTTGAATGTTGAGGTATTGAGGTGTGGCGGATGCTGCCAAGGAGCTGAGCCCAATTTTGTTTCCCTTCAATAGCCTGCTTCCTTGATTCAATGGCCACCCTTGGGCTTGCAGCCTACGGTTATGGAATACGCTATGAGTATGGCATTTTCAATCAGAAGATCAGAGAAGGATGGCAGGTAACTACAAAGCCTTAAACACTTAGAGGTGCTTCCCATCCAACATTATTACTCCAAGGACTGGACAAGAAAACTAACGTATGACATGTGACGATTACAGAAATGCATATTTTCCTGAGCCTTTTTATTTTTGTTTATTTTTAATCCCACTTTTATTATTTTTATAAATAACTCAAGGTAGCAAACATACCTAATACTCTTTCCTCCTCCTGTTTTTCCCACAGCAACAATCCTGTGAGATGGGTTGGGCTGAGAGAGAAGGATTGGCCCAAAGTCATCACCCAGCTTTCATGCCTAATGCAGGATTAGGTCTCCAAAATGATTTTATGTATTTTTTTATTAATCAAATTTATATAGCTGCCAAACTCACCAAAATGACTCTGGGTGCCACATAAAAAGTAGATAAAAACAATGTGTGTAAAAACAATATAAAATATAAAAATCCATATTAATCATAAAAATCAAAAATGCAAACCATAGATGAAGGGAGGATAAAAATGGCCACTTCAACAATGATAAACTCTTAAGCAAGATTGTTGTTTATAAGCAGCAAAATATGTTCAAGAGCTTCACACCTAAGTAAGTGAAATCATTCTGTCTGTCCTGTTGCATGAAGTGTTCTATGTGGTATACTCTTAAGGTTCAGGACTTTCCAAAATCAGAGTATTCAAGATGCCTATATGAACAGAAACAAGGGGGGATTGAATGCAGTTGCACCCATCTAGAGCATCAAAGATCTAATTAAGAACTGCAGGTTAATAAAACTGCAGGTTATTAAGGAATAAATTGTACTAGTTGAGATCCTGAAATATCCAGTCCTTAACATCCTTCAGGAATGTTAAAAATACCTTTGTTTTGTTAATGAAATATTATAAAATGTCAACATGTTGGAATGAAGTTGTAATTTTAATCTAAGTGTCTTTTGATAGCACAATATTTGTATTATCTGTTGCTATATTTGGTTTTATCTTGGCTTTGTATTGTAAGATGGATATATATTTTGGTTAAAAATGCCAAATGCCATCATACTGCAGCCAAATTCATTTCCTGCTCTACTATTTTTTTTAAGGAATATCTTTATTCAAAGAACTATATAGAAAAGAGTGAACATTTACACTAAAGTCTGAATTTGTGGATTGTGCAAATAAGAGAGGGAAACCTGTAAATGGTTAGATTTGTGCTCTGTCTTTCTTTCAAAGGCTTCTAGGGAGTGTGTTAAGATAATGATTAACAAAAGATAATCTGACAAGTAGATCACTGGGGTTTAGGTGAAAGGATTACAACATGGCATGTATTGGCTAATTCTTGATTTCAGTGAGACAACTTTCTTCAGGTGACAGACAGGAAGTTCTGTTGAATCATTGATGTACAATGGTGGGATTCTCAGTGCAAAGGGAAAATAAAATTATCTGTTCTTGAGCAAGGAGAGGAGAATTCTATTTTCTCAACTTTGTACATCGATAGTCAACTGAGGAGTGCCAATTAGCTGTTGAAGAGAGTTTTGGAAAAGCCAGTGATTGAAATGGTAGATTTGGGCTTTCCATATGCGAGTTCCATCCCTGATCATGCAAATGAAATGATATGGCTGCAAATTATCTAGAAGACAAATAAAGACCAATGGGCTCATTTCTTCTTGTCCTGCAAAGCTTGAACTATCTTTCTAATGCTTGGCCTCTTGTCATGGCAGGTGGAAGAAGCTGATGATTGGCTAAGACATGGAAACCCCTGGGAGAAGGCTCGGCCAGAGTACATGCTTCCTATTCATTTTTATGGAAAAGTAGAGAATACAGAGACTGGTGTGAGATGGGTTGATACTCAGGTAATGTCCCTTGGAGAAGGGAAGCACATTTCAGTCATGTTACTTGTGGGGTGGGAGAATTTCAAATGTTCTCTACTACCGTCAAGCTTAATTGTGCGAACTTAAGCAGAAAATTCCTACCAGGCAAGTCTAATGTGCAGCCATCTTGTAGAGGAGAATCATGCTTGCTGGCCCAAATTCTTTATGTAAATAAGATTTAATATCTAAATGCATCACAAAATCTAAGTAGGGGAAAACTTTGTTTCAGGTTAAAATCCGTGTACCACTTTTGTTTTCATTAAAATGCTTAAGTAGCTTAGAACAGTGGTCCCCATTCTTTTTGGCACTCGGGACCGGTTTTGTGGAAGACAATTTTTGTGCATAGGCATGAGCAATAAATCTTCTGAACTGACATGTGATCCTATTTTTCACACATGGCAGGAACCACTGAATGTTATAATATTCTAATGTTGGAATAACATTCCATTTTAAACCCAATATAACTGCGGCAATCTCTGTCTTTAGGTTGTTTTGGCTTTGCCCTATGATACACCTATTCCTGGTTATATGAACAACACAGTTAATACAATGAGACTCTGGTCTGCTCGAGCGCCCAATGACTTTAATCTCCGTGACTGTAAGTATTGTCAAGGATTTCTCATTCTTTGGCTGGAGGAAATGTTAGGAAAATGGTTGTCTTCAGGCGTAGGCAGACCTAGTTTTGCAAGCCACCAAGGCCCACTCTGACCACACTGCCGAAGTTTGAAGGTAGTTTCCTCACTGGAAACAACAATGGAAGAATGGAAGAGCTCATATCTGCAGCATTAGTGTAAAAACAAATACTTTGGATGGTTATTTTGTATTTTGATAGGATTTCATTATGGGCCTATCCATGGTGGCCTTCATTACAGATTGAACCTTGGCAATGACAGGACTGGAGATTATAGCCCATAATAATTTATTATAACAAAATAGGGCTTTTTTTACCTAGTAACTGAAGTGTGTGGCAGTAGTTCCTAGTGTGATCAACAGTTCTCAAATACAGATTGGAGAGTTTCAGGGATTTGGGGTAGGATACACATTTTTCTGACCTGTAGATAGCTGTGAAAAACAGAATTCTAACTGAGTTCCTCTTCTGCAAACTAGTATATTGTCAGACTAATAATGGGCAAAGAGATCTATTTTTCTCCCTCCTACCCTCTTGTCAGGGTTTTTTCTTTCCTAAGGAGAGTAGAGGCTATTTTCTGCCTTTAGCAATGTTGCTATGAAACAACTAGAGACATGGAAGCTTGGGAGAGAAGAGAACATCCCTGGAACCAGGGATCGGAAACCCATGATCCTCCTCATGCGGCTGAACTACAGTTCCCAGCAGCCTCTGCACAGAGTCAAATGCTGGGAATTGGTGTTTAACAACAATTGGAGGGCCATGGCTCTCTCCACCTTGCCTTAAATGCAATAGGAGGAGTAGCTGCTCCTGGCAGAGTGTCCTTAGGAAACATCTCCCAAGCATTTTCTTGGGGTCTAGGGATTCATGAAGAAAGCTGGAGATACTAAATAAAGAGAGAAATAAATAGATAAATCAAGGAAGCAGAGATGCTTGGAAAATTGATAATACTTGGGGCAAAGGAAGATCTAATAAAGTATTTCCCAACCTTAGCTATTTTAAGACGTGTAGACTTCATCTCCCAGAATATCCCTGCCAGGAATGCTGGGTGGGGTATTCTGGGAGTGGAAGTTCACACATCTTAAAATGGCTAAAGGTGGGAAAGAGTGGTCTAGTCTATTAGCTCAGCATCAGGAAGAGAGAGTCCCTTCCATTTCCTTCCTCTGGTATATTAACACTTCTGGTAAGGGAAGACCAAAAAGAAACTAGAGCAGGCTTCTCCAGCCTGGACATCCAAATTTCCAATCTGTCTGACTAATGGCTGGAAGTTCTGGAAGTCGTCATCCCAACATAACTCAAGAACATCAGATTGAGGAGAGCTGGGATAAAGGACTTCTTTTGAGGAGCTGGAAGGAAACTTGATACTTCACACTAGTAAATTTACTCTTTAAACGCTAAGCAAATGCCTTGTTTTGGAAAGAAGAAGCCCTGCACATTCCTAATATAATTCTGCGCTAAGTAGACAGGAAAAAAGTTGTGTGTTTTTTTTTCAACTCTCCATTCTCCCCTCCCACTGATATTGAACAGCCGTGCATGTTTTATTTCAACCTCCCTTTGCAGTTAATGTTGGTGATTACATTCAAGCGGTGCTGGACAGAAACTTGGCAGAGAATATCTCCCGCGTCCTCTATCCAAATGATAACGTAAGTTCCAAGCAATGTGAAGTGTTGCCTGCTGGTGGGAGGGAATCAAAGGAATGGGGGCTGTGACCAGTTTACTTCTTAAGTGGGCACCCTGCTGATCATTCAGAACTAAACATGGTGGCAAGTTGCCTCTTTTTGTGTATATTGCAGAGCTGATTGCCTAAGTCAGTGGTGGCGAATCTATGCCACGGGTGCCAGAGGCGGCACTCAGAGCCCTCTCTGTGGGCACGTGTGCCATTGCCTCCCCCGTGGCCCCCTCCTCACCAGCAGCTCCTCCCTGGAGGAGAGTCATCCCCGGACACGGCCCATATGGAGCAGTGCAGCCAAGGACATGGCACCGGGCAGCAGGGACAAGATTTTGCCCCCACACCCCATCGTGTGCAGATGCTGCTGCGGGTGGAAGACATGGCCAACATGGCGCTGCAGGGCCACCTGGGTGATTTGCAGCAGGCCGTGGAGGTGGTAGGTGGCCCTGCAGGTGGGGGATGGAACAGGGGCGATGGGGCGGAGCAGGCGGGGCAAAGAGGGGGCTGGTGGGGCGGTTTTGGGGCACTCGGTGTCTAAAAGGTTCACCATCACTGGCCTAAGTCATCAAGCCCATAAGCAACTAACCCAGGGCCTGGGAGAACAACCAGGATTTAAACAGTTTATGAAAGGTCAGAAGGTTAGGAACAGTCTGAATATCCAGGGGGCTATAATTCCAGAAAGCAGTAGCCATCCCTGTAAAGAAATGCTTCCTAGGCCCCACCAGATGACACTGCTTGATAGGACACAAAGCATGCATGCTCTGCCAACCCTGATCAGATGAGCAAAAACATATGGGGACAGGTGGTCTATCCAGTAGCCAGGCTAATGTGCACATTTGTGTGGGGGTTTATAAATGACAATCAGCACCTTGAATTGCCCCAGAAGCCAACTGGCAAATCATGTACTTGTGAAGCAATGGTGTTATGTGCGCATACTGTGACACACCCATCAGAGCCCACCCCACTGCATTCTGGATCAGTTGTAGCTTCTGAGTGGTCTTCAAGGGCAGCCCTTACAAGGGCAGCCCTTCAAGGGCAGCCCTTAGCCAAGAAGTGACCAAGGCATGAGTGACTGTCTAAAGAGCCTCCCAGTCCAGAAGTGGGCACACTAGATACACTTGATAAACCCACACAGAGACCCTCCTGTCCATAGTTATCATCTCACATGGGGTAATGCTGCTCCATTGATAATGAAATATGGAGGGTCCAGAAGACAGACAAAGGCATCTGATCCTCTTAGGATTAAGCCTGAGCCTGTCCCTCCCCATCCACACCTCCACCGCCTCCAGGCATCGGGTCAGGACAGCATCATTTGGTGGTCCTGTGGTCAAGTTGTATAATTGGGTATCATCCACATATAAGATGATTTCTGACTCCAGACTGATGGATCAACAATTTTCATGTAGAAATTGAACACTCGTTAGAGGAAGTGTTGCAATACTTCTCCTAACAAACCCACAATGTAGTCGCAGTTTATCTCACTATGTAGAGAGGAAGTTGAAACAGAGAGGGACTTATGCAAAATTACCAGTTACATTCAATTACATTCATAAGGGACCTACACCAATTTATACTAAAAAGCATAACATTCCTTGTAAAGTAAAGCTGAAATCTCTGACATATATCAACCGTGTGAATTTTTCCACTGACTAGCCTATTTTGCACACAGACTCTGCTGTTAACCACTAGAAAATATCCTAATGTCTGTGATTATTAACCTGGCTTTCCTTTTTTCCAATACTGAGAATTTAAATTAAAATTATCTAATCCAAACAACTGAAAGAAGCTCTCCTTGACAGGGTAGCATGGAGAGCACTTGCCTATAAAGTCGCCAAGAGTCAGACATGACTGAATAATTAAAACAGCAACATTTCTAGATGCTGTATCAGGGGTTGCTGCATTCTCCCAGTCTATGCAATATTTCAGGTTAATTAAACGAAGTTACTACAGGTGTAACAGCATAGATAGGTCCAACCAATGGGCTGTCTGTGCCAGCCTTCCAGCTCCCCCCAAGGACTAATTAATCAAAGGTCTCCAGGAAGATGCCAAGAAAGGCAGGAAGGCCATAGCACACTTACGCAGTTGTCTTCTAGCCTTGGCATTTTGAGATTTGGAATATTTCTGTTGTTCCCATAATAACAAAGAGCCACTGATTGACCTCCCTCTTTTTCCATAATTTATCTAATTCTTTTCTTAAGTCATTAGTGGTAGTCCTCCACTTACGATGATATTGGGACTAGAATTTCAATTGCTAAGCAATGCGGTTGTTATGTGAATCATCATGTGACCAGGCCCAATTTTATGATAATTTTTACTGCAGTCATTAAATGAATCACACAGTTAAGCAAATCCAAATTCCCCAATTGACTGTCAAAAAAGGTTGCAAAATGAGATCAGAGGACTGCAGGACACTGCAACTAGTCGTAAAAGCGAGCTCGTTACTAAGCACCCTTATTGCAATCATTTGACCACTGGGTTGCACAAACATCTTAAGTGCCAGGACAGGCTATAAATATTTTTTTCTGAGGTGTGTTATAACTTTGAATTGTTGTTAAACGAACGGTTGTGAGTCAAGGACTACCTGTACCTCATTTTGAAAATTGAAAGTCTTAAGAGAAATGAGATGATACTGGGGGATATCAGAGTTGGCATCTATTGTGTGGTCCGTGGGTCAGAATACATCAGAGGGACAAGTACACCAATCAGCCTCTCCCAGTTTTTGTGTACAGCTGTATGATGATGCATGACTGTAATATCCTGAAGATGCTTTTTCACAAAGCAGCTGGACTTTCTTGGATGAGAAGCGAAATGTCTCCAATGAAAAACAAGAAAGTCCAGTTGCCTTGTGAAAAAGCATCTTTGGGATAACTATGACCTGGATGACTGAGAATCTCCATAGACATATGACTGTAATAAAGATTTGATTTGTTTATAGCTGCCCAAAGGCTCACAATTGGATGACTGCTGCTGGCTCACTTCAAGGGAGAGGGAAATTAATGAAATCAGTCAGATAATGCCACCTTTTCTTCAAGCCTATCCTTGTCCTTGTAGCTAAAACTAAATTTGAGGGTTTTGACCACACCCAAACTGCTTTTCTTATCTGCTTATATAATGTCATAGATGCCTGGGAGACCAAGAAGGGCTTAAATGTGGCAATTTAAGAAAATGTAGCCTACAGTCAGGTACCGTATTTTCCGGTGTATAGGACGACTCGGCGTATAAGACGACCCCCAACTTCAGCGCCGAGTTGCATGCCTAGAAAGTCGTCTTATACGCCAGAAACTACGGTATTTATTTATCATTATAAACGTGATAAATACCATTAATGGACTTTGATCCTCCTCAAACTCACTTTGCATTTTTCTTACCAACCTGACATTCTTGCTTCATCTGGTAGTTTTTTGAAGGCAAGGAGCTGCGTCTGAAGCAGGAATACTTTGTGGTAGCTGCCACCTTACAAGACATCATCCGACGGTACAAAGCTTCCAAGTTTGGGACTACTGAAAGTGTCCGGACTGCTTTTGATTCATTCCCAGACCAGGTCATTGCTTTTGGGGTGATATATCTGGGGGTGTGGGGTATTGGGCTGAGACATGTCATATCTGGCAGGCAAAATGTGGTTGTGAAGGGGGATACCATCTTGGATGTAGAAAACCAGTGGGATGAAGTCAGGAAAATATTAGACTAGGACAGTGGTTCCCAACCTTCTGTATACCCCGCACCCCTGGAACACTTCTGATATATTCTCGCACCCCTTACAAAATAACAGCCAATAAATTATACATATACACTATAATTTTGAAAACCCAAGTTTTCGCATCTCCTGGAATATCATCTCGCACCCCTGGTTGGCAACCCCTGGGCTAGGGTCAGGCAGACCCCTGATCATAGTTAGGCTCACTCTTAGAAGCTCATTGGGTGATGTTGATCAGACACTGTCGCCCGACTCAATCTCACAGATTGAGGATAAAATTGGAGATGGGAATGTTAAGTGGGCTACCTTAAGTTCTAGAGGAAAGGCACGATGTAAATCAAATAATAAAACAAAGACAAATTGAGAATATTTTGACTACTTATGCAGTTCAACCAGGGCTCTTGCTCAAGAAGATCTTCTTCTGGGAGTTGTGTAATAGTAATAACAATGGCATGCAATCATATAAAGTCTATTGTTCTCCCTAGCTTGATTTAAGTTTTAGCTCCTTAACTTCTTGCAATTAATTGATAGAATTGAATCCATTTTTCTGCTTAAACTTTTTCCTCTGGATTTTTAACATATTTTTTCCCTTTGTTTTCAATAGGTTGCAATCCAGCTGAATGATACACATCCATCAATGGCTATTCCTGAGTTGATGCGTGTGTTTTTGGATATAGAGAAGCTGCCCTGGTCCAAGGTTGGGATCACTTTTCTATTTCAGCTCTGTTTCTAGGGTTTGCAAGATTCCCACCTTCACTCTGTTTTCCAGAACCTTCATTTTTTTCAGCCTCTTGCCTAATTCTGAAGCCATGGCTTCAAGTCTTCTTTTGCTTCCCGTTTCCAGTTTTCAGACAAACACAAGTTGGTTTACAAAATATGCTGAAACCTAAAAAAAAAAAAAAAGTTGTTGTGCAATGCCCAAATAAATTACTTAATTTGATGACTTGGTTCATGCAACATGTTAAATCTCATTTTGACCTAGTCTAGTATATTGTGTAAACTGAATCATACAGTCATTGTCTTAGATCTCAAAATTTTGGAAATAGTGATATTAGGGGTATTAATACCCTCCGGTTTGCCTCAAGAGTATAATCTTATAATAACAGTTCCATGGTGATGAGGGCTATTGTAAAGCAATAACCCTCCAGGCTGCATTCAGCTCCAACATAACTTCAAAGATTGCTGTCAAAGTCTCCAGGCTGCTTACAATCATAAAAGCAACAAGATTAAACATTAAAGAATAAATATTTGCACTAAAATTGATTTCAAAATTAACAAAAAGGAAGAAGATGCATATGGGGAGGAGGCAGGGTATTAGTCCATTAACTACTAATTAATTAGTCCATTAATAAGTTTTAATTAAATTTAGATGTAAACTAAATTAAATTTGGTCTTTGATTTGGCCCAACTTTCAATTTAGTGGGAATGTGGCACCTTGCAAACCACTTAAGGCTAAGGGTGACGACCTTCAGCTCTAGGTATGTAGTTCTGCTAAAAAGAGTTCCACTGTGGCATGAAAGTTCACGCTAGCTCCATCTGCTGGGCATTATTGGCATTATTGGCAAGGCATCAGTTGCTGCCACATACAGTACTCCGTTGTATTTCCCTACTTTGCACATGTATTAAATGTATTAGAACTGCAGTTGCTAGTTAAATGTGTGTCATAGAACACACTCCTTATTACTTGGGTTCTAGGGAAAAGCCAAAAAAATGTAGAACAGTCTCTTTGGCTGAGTTAAAGTTTTATAGTGGTATTGTAAAGTTTCTGAGTTGAGCTTGACTCCTAATGATTTCAGGAACACGGACGCTAATTTTTTTGAAAGTGATTTTCCACTGGCACCCTATAGGATATACTTGTATTTATATAATTATTTTGAATTTGATTCTGAAAATGCTTCAGAGGTGCAAGGGAATGAGCATAACTCATGCCTCCAACTCCTTAGAGCAAAAGCGTCACTTCTTGGGATCATGTGGTTGCCCTCTGCCTTTTCCAGGCATGATTATTTAATGTGGTTGGGATTAACATTCTCATATGGGGAAGTTTATGACTGGCCCTAGTGAGCAACCTTTTCCTACTATAAGTGATGAGGAGCAAGCAGCAAGCCAACTTGTAGTTTGCCAAACTCAATCAATTTGTTCGCATACTCAGACTATAAGAATTGAAGCTCATCCAAAGAAGTTTAGCCAGACATGGGACTGAATATTTCTAAAGTATTGTCATGATGAATTTGATTTTATCCTCCAAAGTGTCTAGCCTATATATGACAGTATCTACTGAGGACTGTATGTGATCTTGACCAAGATCAGATCTCAAAATGGCCTGAACCACTTGAGGAATTCCATTGCATGACACTGAGAAAACACAGTGGTGGAGGAGAAATACTACTTTTTGCCTCCTTCACCTCTACAAAGTAGATGTTGATAGTACATAATATGCTCTTTGTCAGGCTCCAAAAAACAAAGATGCCAAACTAAAGCAAACCACTTGTATCACTAAATTATACTCTGAGAAATCCTTGGGAGGAGCTGTCTTGGCTCTCTTCCTCCCAGACAATCTAAACTTTGCTGTTTCTTGTACCTCTGGAATGCAGCCCCTCCCTCCTCTTCTAATTAACTCCTAGCTTTCGTTATTGCTCTCACCTGAAATGAGAAATGCTGTGGAGGTACTGTTTGGGTGTTTTTATTGATTGGACTGTTTTATAGACTTGTAAGGCTCCCAGAGTCACTTGACTGAGATGTACGGCTATAGAAATCAAATGAATAAATAAATAATATTTAGACTTCTTAAGGCAATTGATAAAGTTGACCATAGCCACTTTCATGATAAAATGGAATATTTTGGAATGGATGGTCTTGCTACCAGATGGATTTTACAGTTGGTCGAACCATATGGATCTATGTCTACATTGGCTGACACTCCAGAAGACAGGCTGTGGGTTCAGAAGAATATTGATATCTAATAATATGTGCAGTTCTCAATAGTGAGAAATGTAATGTAAGATTTCTGCATTTTAGTAAGAAAACTATATGCTCAGATACTGTACAAAGAAGGCAGCACATGGCTTAGCAGTGGTAGTTGGGAGCAGATGTTAAAGAAAATGCATAAATTGTTTTTCTCAGTTTGCCTTATTATCTTTCTCTTCAAAAACACAAGGCCTGGAATATCACCACAAGGACCTTTGCTTATACAAACCACACAGTTCTCCCTGAAGCTCTTGAGCGTTGGCCAGTTGAACTGGTGGAGAAGCTGCTTCCAAGACACTTGCAGATTATCTATGAAATCAATCAGAGGCATTTGGACGTAAGTAGGGTTTTATTAAACATTTTCTGACAGCTGTTTATTTTCTGGATGAATTTTTAAAAAGACAAAGGAACAGTTTTATGAAAACTCACTCTCCCCCCCTTCCAAGGCCCTTTTCAAGCTGGAAAAGTTGTATTATGCTTTTGATTCAGTCAAGAAATCTTTGTTCAGGTAGCCATATTGAATTGGGAAAAAAAATGTTGCATAGCATTTGCCTTAAAAATGTGGTTAGTCCAAGGATTCTTTCTTGCTAAAAATCCAAACTGAATTGAATAGTTGGGAATGCACTTGAACGGGATTAACTGATGTTGCTTTTCATCTTCACACATACTCAGAAAATTAGAGCCCTGTTTCCCACGGATGTTGACCGTCTCAGGCGGATGTCCTTGATTGAAGAGGAAGGGGTCAAGCGTATTAACATGGCCCACCTCTGCATTGTGGGCTCTCACGCAGTAAATGGAGTTGCAAAGATTCACTCAGATATCGTCAAATCTCAAGTGTGAGTAGTGATGTGTATTTTGTTTGTGTACAGCAACCAGGGACAATTTCCTTTTACTTTTGTCAACGGAAAAGTTTTAATTTGATTTAGACTTCTGAATGTTCTACTGTGGGATCAATTTTGAATTTTAAGGCTGAACTCTGGGTGCCACTGAGTTCGTGCTAATATATAGTTTTGTCTGTTGCTATTATTGCTTTGATAATTTTCTGCCCTCCCAAACTTTGTGTTCTATAATTAAATTCTTGAGTGTTGCCATATGCATTTTTTGGTGAAAGACTGCAGGGCAAATTTCCTCAAACTTATTTCAACTCTAGTACTTTGAAATCTTCATTTTCAATTTACTTCAGAGTTTGCAGGGAGTGCCACAATTAAACACCCACATGAATAACTTTAGGTATTATGCTAAATATTAAGATTCAGATGTGGGCCACTTTTGTTCTTCTGTGATGAACTGGCTGTTCTCATTCAACATATTTTACATAGTTACTGAATTAACCCATTTTCAGAGTACCTACAATACACTGAATCATGTCAATTAAGGTTAAAACTAAGACTCTGTGCAGGGACTGCCATTAAATCTGCTAGTTCTTTAAATGACCTAATTAATCAGATCATGTGAACATAAACCTTATGTGAGCAAATAAATCATCAATACAGCAATGGTTTGTGGAATAATTTTGTACTACATATAACATAAACACATAAAAAACTTATGCTGTTGCTTTCAGCCTTGTGGGCTTCCATCTATTTATGCAAAAATTAAGTATATAAAAAAGTGTAGGGTAATTATGCAATTAGTATTAATTGAAAATTTAAAACATTGGATGGCAAATATTTTTTATCACATCTGTTTAACTAGTAAATCTTGAGGATGTTCCATGAATATACTTTCTTGTTTTTTGTTCAGGTTCAAGGACTTTGCAGAGTTGGAGCCAGAAAAGTTTCAGAATAAAACAAATGGGATCACGCCTCGTCGCTGGCTCCTGCTTTGCAATCCAGGACTTGCAGAATTAATTGCAGAGGTAAAAAAAAACAAAACTGCTCAGTTGTTCTGCTTAGCAAAATAATTATTATAATAACTTGTGTGTGTTTTTTTATAAATTTTATTTTAAAAAAAAAAATAGTTCCTGATGTATAATCAGGCAGTTTCCATCTCCTTTCAAAGCTATGAAAACACTTCGTAAGTAGGATCTCTGCTTCTGCTGTCTACTCATCTACTGTCATTCTAGTTAAATAGTGTTTGTAGGCCTTGATAGTGTTTCACAACCTGCAGAACTTATTGAATAATAAAAGGAAAGATGGTTGGTGTATTGTAGGCCATGGAAGAATGTCTGTGGAGTCCTTGGTGCTCACTGAGCTTAGTCGCATTTTGCAGTCATTTCATTATCCAGCTAGGTAATATCATCCTCCATCATCCAGGTATTGATAATGAAATGTCTGCAAACACACAATTAACCTCAGAGAGAATGAAGGACTTCACAGTTCAGCCCTGAGCCACATGTATATTCTCTTTTATAGGAATGCCTATCTCAATCCATTGAGCCTAAAATATTTTTGAGAGGGCAATATAGCAATAGCATTTAGATTTATATACCACTTAACAGTGCTTTACAGCCCTCTCTAAGTGATTTCCAGAGTTAGCATATTGGCCCCAGCAATCTGGGTCCTCATTTTACCGACCTCGGAAGTATGGAAGACTGAGTCAAACTGCCAAACTGCAGGCAGCTATCAGTCAGCAGAAGTAGCCTGCAGTACTGCACTCTAATCACTGCATCACCATGGCTTTTATGCTTAGATTCATTAGGTACCACAATGAGTAGGTACCACAATGAGTATCAATGGGGAATGACAATGGAATGACTGGATTCTTAAAGGGCTCTGTCTTTTGAGATGATGCATATGTGAAATCTCTTTCTTCTTTGTATAGAAAATAGGAGAGGAATATGTGAAAGATTTGAGTCAGCTAACAAAGCTGCATCGGTTTGTAAATGATGATGTTTTCATCAGAGAGGTGGCCAAAGTCAAGCAGGTAAGGGGAATTTCTCCCTTTTTAAGAATTTTCTGTCTCTAAATAGCTTTCTATCTCTAAATAGATAATCCTTCATTGCATTTTGTTGTATCTGGCAAATACAGGAAGATTCAAGTGACAAATTCAGTTCATCATCATTCATTTTATCATACCAGCACCAGGTTAGGCTAAAACAGATAATTTGTTCAAAGTGATGTAAGGAGCTCTGTGCTTAAGTAGATACATGAACCCAGGTCTCTGGGAATTATCATATAGAGAGGGAATTAGAAGGCAGATGTAAGTTGATTGTTACTTGGTAAGAAATCTGGAGAGTATCAGCTTTTGGAAGACTGCAATACAATAAGACTTTCAGAAAACCTTAAAGGCCATTTAAGAGGCACTGTTGAGCAACTGTGCCACGTTTCTTGCTTTCTACTTACCAGACAGAATACAAACTTCAGGGAAGACCCTATTTCTACAAAGTCCAACATATCTTCTATCAAAGGATGTTGGTGTGGGCAGGCTACACTAATCTACATATACACAAACAAGAAAATAGCTACTGAATAAGATTCTTCGTTCTCCACAGGTGAAGTACAAGTGGCTATGGGGCTTAGAGCTCAGTGACTAGATGGGAGGAAGCAGTTTGTAATGGACCAGTGGAAGGCCACCAGCTCACCAAACTCCCAAAATGATTCCTGCATGCAACTAGAATGTCCATATAGGAGGTTTTACTCTATTTTCCTGGGAAAAACATTATGCTCAAGCTGTAACATTATGCTCAAGCTATAATTGCTTCATCTTGCTTCAGTGATGGTCTGGTTACAAGATAGAAGTAGTGTTTCAAGGACATGTCCTTAGCTCAAAGCAAATAAATCGTGTTTTTGCTGATGCAAGAAAGTTGTGTAGATGAGCACTATGTTATCAGGCTTCCTTCAGGGACAGTAGAAGAACTTGTTCCATTGCCAATCTAGTCGATCTTTGCAAGTAGAATTGAACACCTAGAGCAAAAGGTTTTTGGCTGGCTCTAACTTCTTTCCATTTGGTTATAAAAGTATCCTGTCAAAAGAGTGGCCATACCTCCCTTTCTCTTCACAGGAAAACAAAGTCAAATTTGCTCAATATCTGGAGCAGGAATATAAAGTGAAGATCAACCCAGCTTCCATGTTTGATGTGCAAGTCAAGAGAATTCATGAATACAAACGGCAGCTCATGAATTGCCTACATGTGATTACCATGTACAACCGTGAGTAAAATTGAGCCTAGCTGAGCAAACAGAGCATTCTTGTGGCTTTTCTGCTTGCATAAATATAACTGCACTGCTTTAAAATAGAATCAAATGATAAACAAAAATATTTAATGATTTTTAAAGAATTATAATCTGAAACAAAAACTCTACCAATGAATAGGAATAACAGAACATTTCGGGATGCTCATTTTAAGCTTTTCGTGATGCACAATCAATAAAAACAAAATAAGAACTATTTAGATTGTGAGAGTCATAAGGAAAGAGACTGTTTCCCTGGCTTAATTCCAGGTCCTGCCTGCCTGGATGCCTTGGCTTCTTTTGAACCCTTTTTCAAAGCCAATAATTTTCATCAGATGCCTGATATGGGTAAAAACTTCAGAATTACATTCCATCTTATCTCAATCCTCCTCACTTCCAGTTTGTAGAAACTGTTAATTGCCAGTCATTCTAGGCACAGTCTCCCATTTTTAGTACAATTGTATAACAATTCACAATTATTGCTCATTGAGCACATGATTAATAGAACACTGCAGAAGCAGACAATGTAAATGTGGGTCACACAGTAATGCACTAGGTTTGTGATTCCTTCTTTTATACTTTGTTTTGCCTTTTTCCTTGATTCCTTTACAGCAGGGATTCCCAACCTATGGTCAGCAGCCCGGTAGCGGGCCATGGCCTATTGGTTACTGGGCCGCAGGAATAACTGGCAAGCCCCCCCACTTCCGGTAGCGCTGCCACATGGGCACTAGCAGCCCCATTTGTGCATGCGTAGGTGCGCTAGCACCGCCACCAGTGTTATATGGGCCTAGCGGCTTCTTTGTGCATGCCAGCAGCCCATTTGCGCACACACCAGCAGTCCGTTTGCGCATGCACACGGGCACCAGCCACCGCGGGTGCACGCAGCTTGCTTGTGCATGCACATGGGTGCTAGCTCATTTGTGCCTGCATGCGGGGGGCGCTGCACTGCCACAGATACACGTGGCTTGCTTGTACATGCGTGTAGGTGCTAGTGCCACTGGCGCGCAGGTCCCCGTTTGTGTGTGCACACGTGTGGACCACACATGCGCACATTTCTCTGCTCCTCCCTTTCCTTCCAGACCACCAAGCTGGAAAGGTTGGGGAACTCTGCTTTACAGTGTCCACTATGTTCAGGAACTGATACCTGAAAACACCTGAGATTATTAAGATAGGATGAAACACCTCCATGATTCCTCTGTGAATAGGGAGAAGAAGCGTTACTTCCCAAGTTCCCAGGGAGGAACTTTGGGACTCCTTAGCGATACTTCCCTTGGCAAATGCCAGATTTCATGCCCTACTTTTACTTAGTAGGTAGTCTTTGACGTACAACCATTCGTTTAGTGAGTGTTCAATGGCACTGAAAAAAAGTGTACAGTGGCACTGAAAAAAGTTACAACCGGTCCTCACAACTGACACAGCATCCTCATGGTCATGTCAGATGCTGGGCAACCGGCATAGATTTACAGCTTCCCAGGGTCACATGATTTGCCATTTGTGATCTTCCCAGCCAGCTTTTGATAAGCAAAGTCAATGAGGGAAGCTGGATTCCCTTAATAACCAAGTGATTTACTTCACAACTGCAATGATTCACTTAACAACCATGGCAATAAAGACTGTAAAATCAGGTGACTCACTTAACAATCACCTTGCTTAACAATGGAAATTCTGGTGTCAATTGTGGTCATAAGTTGAGGACTACCTGATATTAACATTCTTTAATTAAAAATAAATGGGAATGTTGCATTTCGTATAGAAAAGAGTCAGTGTTAGACTGGCTGTTACCACATAGCTGTCCAAGCCTTCAAAAAAAAAAAAAAAACTATGGGTGATTTCAATTGCGTCCTTTATCTGGAAATATTCTTCTCAGTTAGAAATATGACATAGTGGCAGAGGAGCTGGAAGAATCTGGGGCCATCTAGGCCAGTTTGCCTTCTGCTAAATGGGTGTTTTGTGGTTTGCATTATGAAAATCACTTGATGTCAACCGTCGTACTCAGTCATCTTGCTTTCACCAAGAGTATATTTTCCTAAGCCAAAGTGGTTACAGAAGTAGCAAAGCTGGATCTGGCATTTTCACATGCAAACTGCACAATTAACTTTCCCTTTTCCCTGGCTATCCCCCTGTTTCAGTCAATGTCCAATTGGGTGCCGTCATATTGTTTAGGTAAGGGACCCTCTGTTTGTGGCTTTCCAGGTCTGTGTTCTGATGAGTGACCTTGGGTTGGCTGGTGTCTCTCAGGCTGGCATGGCTTGGTTCCCATTCCCCGATTCCTCCCTACATTCCAATCTCTTCTCCCTCCTCCCCCCCCCCCATTACTAATGTCAGGCTATAAGCTTGCAATGTAAGGTTAGCAGAATGGCAGCCATGATACTTGGAGAAAATGTTCTAACATTATCTGAGAATTCCAAAGATGTCCATCAGCACCCTCAAAGTTGGAGATCTCTTGGCAAGAAAAGGAAGCCAAATTGGCTGCAGTCATTCAAGAAAGAGCAGAGCTGGCATGATGGGCCTCAAAGAAAGTAACTCCAGGGAAGCAAAGAGCGATGAGGGGTGGAAGAGGCAAGGACAATTTACTTTTTGCCTGGACAGAAGTCAAGCTTGGAATCTCTTGTCTTTCTCCTTTGCAGGCATTAAGCGAGATCCAACGAAGCCATTTGTGCCCAGGACTGTGATAATAGGTGGAAAAGTGAGTGATGAATTTGAGGTTCAAGATTCATCTTTTGGGTGTTCTGCAAAGCAAATTGTAACATTGCTGGAAATGTCATTTTCTGCCTCTATCCTGAACTCTCATTACTAATCCATCTTTAATTATGCAAATAGGTAGTAGTGAGAGAGTCTTTGTTTTCTCACTAGGTTAAATTGTGTGCGTGTGTGTGTTTATGTACATGTATATATAGCCTAAAGTAGATATGGATAGAGTTATGCTGCTTCTTATGGAAGTGTCTGCCGTTGCCTTCTAGGATTTTTTAAAAAAATCCTTATCAAGTCTACAGCCGTGAAATTTCTTGATATTTTCCTTCTGAACTCCTGACTAGATTCACATCCATTTAACAATTAAAGGATAGTGAAGATGGCAAGAATATTCATCTATCTATCTATCTATCTATCTATCTATCTATCTATCTATCTATCTCTGTCTACTTGTCTATCATCTATTCTCTCTCTCTCTCTCTCTCTCTCTCTCTCTCTCTCTCTCTCTCTCTCTCTCTCTCTCTCTCTCTCTGTCTCTCATCTATCTGTAATTCAATGAAAATTATTCCCACTTAAATGTATGCAGCTTTTAATATCCCATTTTCCCCTGCCCACCACCATGAAAAATCCCATGCATTCTAGCTCACTTTTTCCAAATGGTGCTTTCTAGATGCATTGGAGTTATGCAACTGTCCAAATTCTTTCAGGCTCTTTGGGAATTGTGAGAGTTGTAGTCCCATTTCATTTGAAAGCATAGCAGATTGGGTAAGGCTGCTCTAACAGTTTCTTAGATGCTGGTCAGGAGATGCTAGCTTGATTATGTTGGTTTTCTGCAGGTTTTATTCAGTTGGGAGTAGAATTCGTAGTCATGACCATCATAATCTCAACTCCTTACTGTTGCATTGCTTGCTTTCTTCTAGGCTGCTCCTGGGTATCATATGGCTAAGATAATAATAAAGCTGATCACTTCTGTAGGCCATGTAGTAAACAATGATCCTGGGGTTGGAAGCAAGCTGAAGGTCATCTTTCTGGAGAATTACAGAGTCTCACTGGCTGAAAAAGGTAATGCAATCCATCTTGGAGATACCAGGCTGGGAAATATAGGAAGGAGAGCAGTTTGATGACCAGTAGCCATGCTGTGCCTAAGGAACTAATAAATAGGACTGATCAGAGTTTCAGATTTGATTCCAAAAGCGGCTTCAGAGCATTGAGTATAGGACCCATCTGCAGCTTTTTCAAGCATCTTCAACATTTCCTATGAATGTGTGGCTGCCATGCAATCTAGGAATAATGCAGCTGCTTTAAAAAGTTTTGGAGAAATGCTCCTTTTATGCTGCTGTGAACTCTAGAATATCTCTTTGGAAATGAATCTGTAGTGCTTCACAGCACAATACTATCTACACAGAAAAGTAATCAGCACACTGAAAAGTACCAAAGTTTTCAGAATTGAGGGGATGGGGACAATATATTTAATGAGCTCAGAGTGCTGACTGATAAGTGTAGAGAATAGAAGAATGTTCAGTTGGACTCTTTAAAGTCCTTGAACAAAGAATTAAACTGGGTGCTGTTGTGGTATTCATCCAATGATGGATTAGGAAGTGTCCTGGATGCATAGGTTTTGAATTTGAAGGACTCCTGGGATTTTATACATCCTGTATATATATACTCTACTTAATATAAACAACAAGAACAACAACAAGAAGAAGAAATATTTCCTAACTCTTATACTGAACCTCCTCCAGACCACACCATTCACAGGAGCAGGTTTTTGGAAATAAAGTCCCACCTCAAAGTAATTCAAAGTGTTCCCAGACATGGCTTTCCAGACACAGTAGTGTCTTTCAAGACCAAATCATTCCTAGAACACCTTAAATCATTTGCAATTTAGAGGATTTGCTTCCAGAATCTTCTAGACCATTTCAGTTAGTTGAAGGAGAGCAAAATACTCTGGGATTTTCTACAAAGTTATATCTCAGATTGATAAGCTTTGTATATCTCTTTTACTTGTATTACATAATTATTCGTAATAGCAATTTGTCTTCTTCTTTTACTATTTCATAACAAAGGGATTAAAAGGTCTCACTTTTGTGCACCTCAATTAGGCCCCATAAATGAGATGAAAAAGGGGGATACAAATAGACAAGCTAGTTGTTAAAGCTGGCCTTGAAATGTAACATTTTTCAAGATGCTGAATAATAACCTCTTATGAACAGAAACATCTCTGCTTTCTTTGATTTTTTCCAAACTAATGGGCAGGAGCCATGCACCCACAAGAAATTTTGTCTATTGGTGGGCTTAGTTCAAAAAGTGCACAAATCAGCAACAGGGAGTCAGCCTTGCTACATTGCCAACCAGTTGCAATGCAAATGAGGGAAAAAGGAATGCCCAGATACTAAGATAATATTTTCTTGGCAGTGATCCCTGCTACAGATTTATCAGAGCAGATTTCGACAGCTGGCACTGAAGCTTCAGGCACTGGCAACATGAAATTCATGCTCAATGGGGCTCTGACCATCGGGACCATGGATGGTGCCAATGTAGAAATGGCAGAAGAAGCTGGAGAAGAGAATCTTTTCATATTTGGCATGAGAGTGCCAGATGTGGCAGAGTTGGACCAGAGAGGGTAAGACTGGTTAACAGCTCAACTTTGGCACAAGTGGTGTAGGAAAAATCCTCAATTGTCTGAAGTGAAACTGACTTCCAAAACTTGAATTGAGGAGGAAGACACAGAATAGAATAATGGTGTTTGCGTGACCTCACATTTTAATGGCATAAGATTTAGCACTATGGGTGCTACAAATTTATATTATTGGGGTGAAAAAATGTATGGAATTCTATTCCTGCCTTATTAAGGCATCGAGGCCTGGAGATAGAATGTTCTCTTGAACTTCCCACTTCCTACAGTCATTTTTTTTGTCCATGTGCTAATGTCATATTAAAAAGGGAGTGGGTGGAATCAGCCAAAATGCTGAAATAGATAGTGAGTTATATTTTTCATGGATTAATTGCTTTGAATGAAAAACATCTGAGCATTTCAAATAATAAACCTTTGTGCTGTGGATCCCATCTGTAGGGGAACTACACTTGGCGGGTCTCAAGAGGCGGGTCTTTTCTGCCCTAGTGCCCACCTTGTGGAATCTTCTCTTCCTGGAAGTGAGGTTAGCTCACTGTTAACATTCTGCTAGTCCTTCAAGAACTAGTTGTCATCTGCTTGGGGATCCCGGGGGACCTGTGAGAGCTTGTGATGGCTCCCTTAACCGTGGTTTACATTATTTTCTCTTATTCTTGGGCTTTTAATATATATTTATAAATGAATATTTTTATATGTGTATTGTTTTAATTAAGTGTTGTGTGCCATCCAATATTGCTTTTTTGTGAGATGAGCAGCCATACAAATTTGACCAATCAATACCATAAATAAAACATCTTTTGGATTCGGTGCCATTCTGCATCTCGCCTCCACTCTCTGGGCACCTTTCCTGGTCTGCTGTCAAAGTGAATATTCTGTGGTACCTGTTACTCATCTAACAGTGATGGCTCCATCTTCTTCCACCAGGTACCATGCTCAGGAATATTATAACAAGCTTCCTGAATTGAAGCAAGCTATGGATCAGATCAAAAGTGGTTTCTTTTCACCACAACAACCTGATCTGTTCAAAGATTTGGTCAACATGTTGTTCCACCATGACCGGTGAGTAAAGATGCCTTACAGATTTGTTTTTTAAATGACCATATGTCCCCTTATCACTTGTCAGACAAACATTTGAGTCCTGTTAAGGTCGGTTAAAATTAAGGTCAGTTTTCTTTGGTCTACTATGTAATTTAAAAGCACCAAGAATCTTGAATCCATTATGAAGTTCTTCCCTTAAATTATTTTGTCATGCCAATGAAATTCAGGTTGGAATTGCAGGATAGTGGTATATGCATATAATCACAGTTTTAATGTTTGGGATCACCAATGGTTAAAGAAAATGTGTTACTCCCCACCCAAGTGGAGACTTGTCAAAAGATTTTTGCAGTATCCTCTATTCTTGGACAAGGTTTTGGACTACATTAAGATTAAATGCCAGTAGACTAATTCTAAATTTTGGGAACATACTTTTGGCTTGCTCACAAATTAAATGATATGGAGGTGATTTGTTATCATAGAGTACCCAATTATCAGAAACAGACTGGTGTGGTTGTTGCCCATCATTCTCCCGTGCCTTCATGGATGCTTATTACAAGATATGTTAAAATTTATTGTTCTGGATCCTTCTGGAATACAGTGTTTATTTCTATTCTGATTTAACAATCCTATGTATGGTCTGGTAGTTTCCCAGAAGCTAATCCTCTGAACAAAAAATAATTTGTAGTGTTCTAAAGATGGTTTTTGGAATAATGAATTCAAGACCATTCAAGACTAACCAATGGTCTAGATCTAGAAATCTAAAACTCAGATTGCCTTTAAAACATTTCACACATTTTGGTTTTCTTTTGGATAGATTTAAAGTGTTTGCAGATTATGAAGCTTATGTCAAGTGCCAAGACAGTGTCAGTCAACTCTACATGGTAAGCTGGGTGTGGAGAAATTTCTGTGTTATAAACTAATGACCTGTTACTAATTAATTTGTGTCCAAATCCATTATGTTTACAGTGTTTACTGTATAAGCATCTGAATGAATGATCAAAGTGCAAATCTCCAGTGTTCTGTCCTGTGTGTCTCTGACTGGACAAATTAACCACCTTTTCTACAATGAATTTGTACAACACACATACCCAGTTAAATTAACCATGTTTACTGGACCAAATTTTCTGAATTTGCATGACATACTGGGCTAACCACTAACTGAAATTGATGGATTAACAAACACTAGAGTAAAAGTTATTTGTGTATCAGGCCAAGCTACTCAGAACTTTACTTTTTTGAATGCCTTACACATGCATCTGCTTAGTAAGTTTGCTGGAGGTGATAGATTTTATTCACTACAGTGACTAAATTTATGTGCTTCTAAGTCTTTCTATAATTCTATTGCTCTATAATTAGTGACCAGGATTCTACAAATGAACAAATAACTAAAATAATTAAGCAGCTTTTACAGCCCAGAGAGTGCTGTAAAGCGCTATGAGGCAGTATGTAAGCATAAAATGCTAATGCTATTTTACTTAAAATTATAGCTAGGTCATTAAGATGATCAGAGTATGTCTAATTTTAAAAACAGTAGCACACTATATAATACATTCAAGGAAATGAAAGCATTACTGACCTGATAAAAGCAACTGTGCATAAAATAAATCAATTGTTTGGGTACTTCACTAGATAGGAATTATAAAATGGGCCCTTAAGTCTTTTTAGGAAGGTGCAGTATAACAAGACATGTGGAATGTAGTTCAGAGTCGCAGGAAGGAAGGGCTGTGTTCCCAGGGAACAAAGAGATCACATAGCTTGAAATCTTTAGTATGAAAGGAAAAGATGGAAGGCGGATGTCGCTCCCCCCCCCCGCTCCACCCCCCATCAGTGGTGCACAGGGTGTATCTAATTGTTATATAGATAAATGCTTTAGTTTTTGGCAAGATATCTGTCTGTAAGCAAACAATAAAATACTCCAATTGTCCTTGGTTCCTTGGGCCTGGTAGGACATGAGCTATGGATTTGATAGCTTCTTCTCCACAAGAGTATAATCTTAGCTCATAAGGGATGGTTTTGTATTTGCTGCCAAGAACAGTTTTTGGGAGGACATTGGAATATCCTAATGTTTGTACTCTTCAAAGTTATGCGATTTAAATATCTAGCTAACCTGCAAAAGGAGCATGACCGCTCAGGAATGTGTTCCTGGATAAAGGAGATCGATCCAGTTACAACATCTCCACAGTCAAATGATCGAAATGTGGATGATTGGCAACAGGCGTGTATTTATGATGGGTGCCATGTCCCGGGGTCATGGGATCAACTTTTGTGACCTTCTGACAAGCAAAGTCAATGGGGAAGCCAGTTTCACTTAACAAACGTGTGACTAACTTAACAAATGCAGTGATTCACTTAGCAACTGTGCCAAAAAGGTCATAAAATAAGGCAAAACTCACCTAACCACAGAAAGTTTGGGCTCAGTTGAGGTTGGAAGTTAAGGACTACCTGTACTAAACAGGTTAAATGTGCTCAACAAGCAACCAGTGGAGAAGGAAAGGCTGAAATACAGTATCTCTAAACCAGGGGTAGGCAACCTTGGCTCTTTTATGACTCGTGGACTTCCATGCTGGCTCAGGAATTCTGGGAGTTGAAGTCCATGAATCATAAAAGTGCCAAAGTTGCCTACCCCTGCTCTAAACCCACTAAGAGGGAAAAAAAAAGAACTGATAGATCTGTCAAAACCACAAAGAAGTTCCAAATGCTGTTACTGTTTAAGCAACCTATAATTTCAAGCATGTGGTTAAAATGATTCCCTTCTTGAGCAATTTCCTCAGTATTTCCAATACAGCTATTTTGTTCTGATAGTCCTTTGGCTTATGATCACAATTGAGCTCCAAATTTCTGTTGCTAAGTGAGGCAGTTGTTATGCGAGTCATGCCCCATTTTATGACCTTTTTGTCATGGTTATGAAGTGAATCATTACAGAGGTGAATGAATCAGGCGGTCATTGAATATGGCTTCCCTCGTGGTCTTCGCTTGTCAGAAGCTCCTAAGGACTAAAGCATTAAAATCATTCATAAAATAGTTAACTAATTTGCCAAATAAAACCCTAAAAGCTAAAATAATATGTTATATAATAAGACTGAACAGCTTCCCAACGAGCTCCTGTCCCGTCAACTTCCTCCTGCCAACACTCTATAGATATGTGGGTTTTCAGCACTGAAATCCTTTTCTGCTCATCTCATCTCACTATAGACAACAGCTGCCTGTTCTGTGTTCTTTCATCTTGATACTCTCTTTACTGGCTTCAAGCCTTATAATACATCCTTCACCTCTCTTGGTCGAGCTCTTCTAATATATTGAATTAATTTCCTCCAACTAGGTTTGTCTTAGAAATGGAGTTGAACTGACTCCTGTAATTGTTTCCACCATGCACTTTGCCATCAGATTAGGATGGATGTTATACATCTATTCTTGTCTTTCACGAATGAAGATGAATATAACCTGTCCCAGAATAACGTTGCAGGATCTGAGTGGATCACCGGAAACAGAAATTTAGTCTTCCAAGCTTTCAGACTCGTTCTGGAGCTCATCCACAGAGAACTTCTCTCTAGCAGAGTGTTTCCCAAACTTGACAATTTTAAGGCATGTGGACTTCAACTCCCAGAATTCCACAGCCAGCATCTAGCGGAGTGGTTCTTTCTTTTCTTTTCCTTCTGTATTTTTTTATCATAGCATTTACCAGCAAGAAGAAAGGGAGTTTCTTTCTCATCCCTGCTGCAGGATGCAGGAGACATGGCAGTGATATGTGCCATCAGAGGAAGTTAAAATAATGCTTATCTGTTATTTTTGGTAATGCAAAATAGATGTCATTGAGCTTTTGCTCTAATTTACCTTCTTTTTCCATCCAAAATTAATTGGCTATATTTTTTATGCATTCTTGAAGGACAGGAAAAATGGGGGTGGACTGTTATTTGCCTACTCCTGATCTAACATGTATTGCTTGTTAGGAATTTGAGGTGAATTATAGTGTGTCATGCAGGGCTGTGCCATATTCAGTACCATGTAGGTGGCTGTACCATGTTTGATTGTCATGCAAGAGCCAGGTTCACATTAGCTCTTTCTTACAGAACACCAAAGAATGGACCAAAATGGTCATCAGGAACATTGCAGCCTCTGGGAAGTTTTCCAGTGACAGGACCATCAAAGAATACGCCCGTGATATCTGGAATGTGGAACCTTCTGACCTCAAGATCCCACCACCCAATGTACCTCGCGATGTTGCTGATGAGATGCTGGCCAATGACTCAGCTGAAAAGTTGCGTGTGTGAGTCCAAGCAGTCCTGCAAGCTTAACTCCACATGGATAATGCACAGTACACCCTACACTGGGAAAAGCATACATGGATTTAACAAGTAATGGTAATAAAGTGGCCTCTTCTCTTTTGCTTACAAGCACTGAGGGCAGTTGGGGTATCTTATGCATTGTCTACATTTATTTGTTCTCTCCTTCCCTTCTTTGGGAACTCTGGGAATTGTTCCAAAAAATTTTGCTCTGATACATTCTATTTCACCTGATGGCTCCTAAGTGTGCCGGACTATTTATCTCTCATGTTCGCCAATATGATCTTTGGCCATGCTAGATAGTAGTCCCAGCACAACTAGAGAGTACAGTTCAAAGGGCACATTTTTACTAATTTATAGTAGATGTTATAAAAAATGCCATTAATGAGACCAAATATTCTATTTTGCTCAATTGTTGTCTTTTAAAGAAAATGAAAGGGGTTGTCCAAGATGTACATTCATGAAATGAGCTATTAGCAGAAAGAATACATTTTAAGAAAAGACAGCGTTAACACAGAATTTGTATTGTTTTGTATAGAATCTGGATTACATGTTCTTCTTTCAAAGGGCGAGCATATGTTCCTACTTAGCAATGATAGTTATTTGAAGTATTCTGAAGAACACCTTGTCCCTTTTAGCAGATATTGACAGCATTGGGCCTTTAAGGAAGTTGCCCTGTATAGTACACTATAAATCAAATTGATTCATACTGGCAACATAACTGTGAGTAAGAAGACATGCTGAGACAAAAAAGATGTTCTGCTGAAATAAGGCTTATAGCACTCAAGATGAGGTGCATTTATATAAAAAGAAGAAATCTTTGCTAGACTCAAAAGCTCCTGTATTTTTGCCCAGTAATGTTCTGTAACGTATATCTGCAAATTTCACCTGATAAAATAAACTGAAATCCACTTTTTTTATCTTCCAACTGTTCGTTATTTTAATATCCGTGGCAAGAACAGATGTCTCCTTGAGGTTGCTGCAAAGTCACTGTCCACTTGATTGCTGATCCTACGTAATGCTCTTGAGGAAGTCTCTGTTGTGGAACACACAGAAAGAATTTATGTTCTTTAGATTTGGTGCCGTATAAAATCAACCTCCTGCTCAAATTGTCTGACTCACTTGGCCAGGTTTGGGTAGGATATTTTATGCAGAAAAATTATGAAACTACAAATTGTGACAGCAGAAGCTTTACACACACCTCCTTCAACATAATATACTGCCTTTCTGCAGATAGGGAACTTAAGGCAGCTAGAAGGCAAGGATGAAATATTAAGCAATTAGAAACCATCAAAACAACAATAATATATCTGAATATAATCTTTTAAGCCCTGGTGATACAATGGTTAAAGTGCAGTATTGCAGGCAAACTCTGCCCACAGCCTGGAATTCAATCCTGAAGGGGCTCAAGGTTGACTTCCGAGATCGATTTAACGAGTACTCAGATTGTTGGGGTCAATATGCAAATCATGCTTCTACACTGTAAAGTAGAGAGTGCTGTAAAGCATTATGGGACGGTATATAAGTTTAAGTGCTATTACTATTGCTATTGCTTTTTAAACTGGAGCTAGAAAAATAAATAGCCCACTCACCACTCAGTGGTAGTCATCTGAACTTTTCCATTTATTGAAATTCATCATCCCCAACCCCGTCACAGCAGTACAGTATGTAGCAATAACAATTGGCCAGTTTGACCATGCATGGGACAGAAGTATTGCATGATAAATTTTCAGCCACTGCTGCTGGAACTCTTTTCCAAAATGACTTCTCTCTCGAAATCTCAGAAGCACAAGCTCATCTGCTTGATTAAGCTACTCTTAATCGGGTAAGAAGAAAATCTACATTTTGCCATTAAAAATGGATTTTCTGTACTATGGCCTAGTTTATATAACAAACGTGAAATTTATATAACATGAAACCGTAATGTGGTTGCTTGGATTTTCACTTAATATATTCCATGGATTCTGTCCTTTGGGTTTATTCAGTAAACCCAGATAAGCGAATCATGGCTTAATATAAATACAGTCACACTTGTAGTGTATTGGGTTGGCATGTATTCTGTGTCCTTCTCTATTTCAAGCCACTGAAGCATCAAAAGAGAAAACTTTTCACAGAAGTCTTAACAGTAGCATAAACTTGGCTCAGTGTGCTTACTTGAGAATGGAAGCAAGCTCGGGATGAGAGGAGATGTGGTCGTGCCCCAAACCCATGGAAGGTGGGAAGGAAAGAAACTTGATGTTGTCTTTCTTCTCAGAGGCACCGTATGTGATCTCAAAAAGCTGTGCATGTAGAAAAAGAGGAGTGAGAATGAATCTCCAAGTGGACTGTAAGTACTGCTGCACAACTGATTTTTTTCCCCTTAAGAATGGAATTAAATATAGGTAGTCCTTGACTTATAACCACAATTGAACCTAAAATTTCTGTTGCTAAGCAAAGATAGTGAATTTTGCCCCGTTTTATGACCTTTCTTGCCACGGTTGTTAGGTGAATCACTGCAGCTGTTAAGTTAGTAACCCAGTCATTAAGTAAATCTGGCTTCCCCATTGACTTTGCTTCTCAGAAAGTTGCAAAAGGTGATCACGTGACTCTGGGACACTGCAACTGTCATAAATACATGCCAGCTACCAACCATCCAAATTTTGATCACTTGACTGTGGGGATGTTACAACGGTCCTAAGTGTAAGTCATTAAGTCATTAAGTCACTTTTTTCAGTGCCACTGTAACTTTGAATGGTCACTAACAAATGTTTGTAAGTCAAAGACTACCTGTATGATTTGGGCTCCACCAGTTCCCAAGCTCCCACTCTTGGCCAAGTTGCTGGGAGCTACTAGTTACGGTGGTTTACTAGGCTCTACAAGTCCCCAAGATAATAACTCTACCCTCTCACACCATTAATGACAATTACCCTGTGGTGAGATGGGTGGCCCACTGGAAGCTGGATTGTCACTTCAAATAAAAGATGGGATGCTCTGTTTGTTCAGGATATGGCTATGTTACCAAGGATTTAGGACAATGGTTTAAAGGGAATTACTAAAGGAAAACCCTAAGCCCTAGTGGCACAGTGGTCAGAATGCAGTATCGCAGGCTGACTCTGCCCACAGCCAGGAGTTCAATCCTGACCGGCTCAAGGTTGCCTCAGCATTCCATCCTTCTGAGGTCAGTAAAATCATGACCCAGATTGTTGAGGGCAATATGCTGACTCTGTAAACCACTCAGAGAATGCTGTAAAGCACAGGTCCCCAGCCTATGGGCCTCAGGCCATTACTGGGCCATTGCCTTCTGGCCACCAGGCCATGAGACAGGCGGGAACCATTCGCGCTAATGCCTGCAGACCCATTTGTGCATGCATGTGGGGCTAGCACGGCCCATTTGCGCATGCGCATGGGGTTAGCGGCGGCTAGAACCTGCACGCATGTGCAAATTGGGCCACTAGCGCCATATAGGTTGCGTGGCCAATTTGTGCATGTGTGCAGGTGCTAGCAGTGGCGGCTAGCACATGCATGCATGCACAAACAGGGCTGCTAGCACCATGTGGATGTGCATGGCCCAGTGCACGTGCGTGCACGCGCACACAAATTTCCCAGCTGCTCCTTTTCCTTGCGGATTGCCAGAATGAAAAGGTTGGTGACCTTTGCTATAAAGCACTGTGGGGCGGTATATAAATCTAAGTGGTATTGCTATCTCACAAAAGGAAGATCTGAATTTTATGATTGATCTACACTGAGGAAGAAAAGAGAATCCTCTTTTTTCTAGTACTAGAACATTTTACAAATGACCAAAGGTGTGCCATTTGGTTTTTTTTCCAAGACTGCTGTGAAAATATAAAACTATATTGATGATTCATGTTGCAAAAGTACAATTCACAATTAGCAGTAAAACCAAACCTGTTAATATGTGCAGTGACTTTCCAGTCGTGTAGCTTATTTCTATAGAAAGAGTGATCTCTACATTTTTTGTATATTATCCCTTTATATGTACACTTTTAAAAGAGTAATTCACTGCAGTTACTGTTTAGGTACCTTTCTTCCTTGTTGTATAGGTATCATCTTGTCATCTTCTGAATGCAAGATCAAAATAGGACTAGATAACACTTGAACACTATGGACAAGAAAAACAACATTTTAGCTCAATTCAACTATTTTTGGATATCTTCATCCTGCTTTTCAATCAAAAATTGTCTTCCAAGTAATTGAGTAACATTTCTAACCATTAATGAAACCTTAAGTGATTGTGGCTGTCATCTTTTGATTCCTGGCAAAGTATCTCATGAAATCATAGGATTACATAGCTCTTCCACTCCAAAGAAGGAAAGAGAGCCACCTTTATAGATCTAATAAAGGAGAATATTTGTGGCTCAGGGTTGAAATGAGGGGTCCTTGGTGCTCTCTGAGGTTGGTTGTTTTCTTGCAGATGTTTCATTACTCAACTAAGTAACATCATCAGTGCTACTAGTTTCCTAAGTTGGGTAATGAAACGTCTGCAAGGAAACAACCAAACTCAGAGAGCACCAAGGATTTCTCAACCTTATAGGAGATGTTAACTTAGGAAAAGACTTCAGAAATCTTTAAAAAATTTAAAAGACACTCATTTTTCTTTCTACAATAGTACAACATATTTGCAGTTGTGCCTTCAGTATCCCATTACCCTGAATTTCCCATCTCTCCTGAATACATTTCCCTTTCCAGACAGTGGATTTCAAATCACTGGTCAAGCCTATCTCCCATCTGAGTTCATCAAAATCTATCTGACTCTTCTCTATTCCTCCTCTCCTGAATATCACAAATGTTGTACATCAATAGGACCAGCAGGCAAATTGCGGAATCCATGCCTTCAGATGCTACCTTATTCAAGCAAGAGTGTCTGCGGGATCTTGTTGCTTTTGTCACACTGATGAAAGCACTGAGATGGCATCACATCACAACATCTCCCTCTTTTGGGCAAGTGTGTAATAACTCTGCATGCATAGAGAAGGGGCAGGGCTGGCATAGTAATACTTGTCAATCTGTCCCTCCATGCAAATGCCACTGGATCTACCAGTTTGAAAGAAGCAAATCAAGCCTATCATTTGATTGCAACATAAAGTCAGAATAGTAAAGGGCAACTTATTCCAGAACCTGATATCTTCCACATAATTTGGGACTGTGTAATTCTGAACTCACTTTTCCTCATTCAGAAAGAACATGTCAGCTCGGGCCATGGTGTCCAAAATGAAATATTCAAAGCCAGGAAACTTGCGGTAGATCTGATAAAAGAAAACAAAAAAAGATATTTTCCATTCCTGAAAACTCCTTTGTCAACTGCTATAAGAAATACCTTGATTTAGTTGTTTATTTACAATGATTATGTGCCACTTCAGTGAAACTGACTCTGAGTAGCATGCAATTCCCATCTTCACAGATTCAGATGAAAAGCAAAATTAAATGTATAATTGAACAAAAAGAAAATTAGAAGTACCAGAGAGATCCAACCTAGAAATAAGGAGAATTTTTTTGACAGTGAGAACAATTAATTAATGGAATGGTATAAGGTTTTCTGCCTCAGGCATGGGGTAGGACTAGAAGACCTCTGAGGTCCCTTTTTGTTGTATATGGGCATATCAAAGCATTCACATAACTACTTGAATTGCTGCATTCTGGAGTAGCTATATCTTCCCAATGCTCTTCAATTACAAACTCATGTACAGTGCATTCCAACAAAAGATGATTAATACATAAGTTTTAATCTCCCATTCCAAGGGCCACTGTAAAGTCTCCCACTCCAAGGGACATTGTAACAGGAACAGAAAGTGGAGATATGTGAAAAGGCTTCTTGGCCAATGCTGCCACCTGCTCAAGCAGCAGCTGTGAGTACAGGGCGACCCTCAAATTATGGTCCAGGTCTATGTAAGGAATGCAATCTCATTCAGAACTAAAAATGGAATCTCTCCAGACTGAAATGGTTTATGAACGCAGAGCCATGCTACTGTATCTTGATAAAATTAAGCCTCCACTTGTTCTTCCTCAACCAGACCCTAATGACCTCCAGCATCAGCATCACTTGGCTGATCTGAGAAGTAAAGAAATAAGTTGATATCGTGTCAGCAGATGACCTCATTCAGCTCAAGCAACACTGGAATAATCTGATTCCCCCAAAGATCAACTATCAAGTGTGATCAATGTGGTCTCTGTGCCTGAAACCTGATTGCAATAAATCTGTATAACCTGTTTCTTCCAGGGCTCTCTGCAGCTGCAGCCTCCACTGTTTTCTCAACAATTTTCCCCAAAAAGAAAAGGTAGAAGACTGATAATAATCTGCATTGAGCAATGGTTTTTTGAGGACAAGATGCAGCACTCCCTCACTCAAGGATATGTTGTTATCACATATATGCTAAAAACCTAGTACCTATTTTGTTCTTAATAATAAAAGTAAGACTATTAACAGAAATATACATTATTCTTCCTATAAGGAATCCTTTTCTTTTGCTAATTGTGTTTCATACAATATGGAAGATCCTTGGAACATAAATGTGACCTTCTAATGGCTGCTGAACTACAATTCCCAGCATTCTTCATTGCTATACAGTCTATGGCAAGTCAGAATTTTTGTTCAGCAACATCTGAAAGGACTCAATTCCTTTTCCTTCTTCTAGTTGTGTTCTGATATCTATTTTCTCTTCTGCATGAACACATAAATCCAGATTGCATAACACATAAATCCAGTCCCCTAGGTGGACTCAACTGCAGGAGTTCTCACAGTTCAAGTGAGCCAGGCACATATTCTCACTGCAACCTGGCATGCTGCTAAATAAAGAATGCATATATGGAACTAAAAATAAGAGTGCCAAGACTTACTGTTGTTAGTGGGATGCTGGCAGCTGCATCCCGAATAGTGGTATAAGCAGCCTCCAGGATGATTGCATCCACTATGATACCTTCTAGAGGAAAAAAAGAGAATTATATCAGGAAAACAAAAAAAAGTGGAGAGAAACCAAAGAGGAGCAGGTTGTTTTCTGAGACTAAGGCCCTCATTCTGAAAAACAAATGTGACAACCAGAGAACAAGACACACTGGTCTAGCAGAGACAAAGTACATCAAAGCCTCAATGCTAAATATACAATCCACAATTCCCAACATCAGTTTAAAGAGCAGGATTAAGGGAGAAGGCCCAACTAATCATTCAAAACAATCTTATCAGGAGCTGAGTTTTATTACAAGCTGTTCTCTTCTTACCCACAGTTTTCTTGAAAAATTAAGAATACTGCTGGCATTCCTCCCATCTATTTGACTCTAGCTGCTCTCAGCTTTCTAAACTGGAGGAGCTTGAATGATAGGCTCCCCAAAATAGGCAGAATAAATAAGTAGGTGGAGCTAAACCAAAACTAAATATGTTTGTATGAAATTAATTCAATGCAATTACTACAATTATACTCTGGGAATGTGATGATTTTCCCATTCAAGTATCTCGAAAACTACAATTTTGACGGCAGATTTTACAAGAGCTCTGAGACCACACTCAAAGGAGCCCACAGGAAACAGGTTGCACACTTTTGCTTGAAATACTGGGGCAATTTGCAAACAATTTGTCAATGGAAAACATGCCTGGCCCCTCCCCATTTCTTTCCATTCAACACTGATAGAGTCAGTGAGAAAAATGCATCACAACATCGTTAACATGCTCAAACAGCAGAAATAAGTTACACAAGAACTAAGAACTTCCATTTCTGTTGTTTGTTCCATTCTTCACAGGAAGAAGTGACTGCAGAAAAGTCAAGATGGCAGTCATGATCACACAATAAAAACCTTGCTCTCTTAAGCACTTGCAAATTGCTCAAGTGAATGATCACACACACACACACACACACACACACACACAAACAAACAACTGGGTAGTCTTTTAGTGTATGTGCAACATGTAATGGTGTTGGGAAGGGCAGTTTGCATGAATGGGCAACAATGCAAAATGAGTGAAGCTAAATGAGTGAAGCATTAAATTTTCAGATTTTTCTCTCTCTTTTTTTGCCGTTTGCAGATATTTGGATTATATTTGTTAACAGTGTTAAACATATATTACAGGGGTTTTTTATATTTTTTTTTCTCCTGCTTTATATTGGCAAAAAAGGTGTCCTCAGGATACAGTAAAAAGTGTCTGAGTCCCTGGGCTTGGTTGGCATCCTTCAGTCTCGAGAGAGTATGGTATTGTGCTCTGGAAAGAGGACCTAAGACAGCATCTGGTGGCCATGCTGTGTCTTTAGCCTCCAGACTGAAGATCAGAGGTCAAGAATTCCCAGCTGTTAATGTCCATTCCCAAGGCCTTTAGGTCCCTCTTGCAGATATACTTATATTGCAGCTCAGGTCTCCCTCTGGGGCGCTTTCCCTGCACTAGTTCTCCATACAGGAGATCTTTCGGAATCCAACCATCAGCCATTCTCACAACATGCCCAAGCCAGCGTAGATGTCACTGTTTCAATAGTGTATACATGCTAGAGATTCCAGCACATTCCAGGACTGCACTATTTGGGACTTTGTCATGCCAGGTGATGCCGAGAATATGTCGGAGACAGTGCATATGAAAGGTGTTCAGCTTTCTCTCCTGCCGTACATGAAGGGTCCAAGACTCACTGCAGTACAGGAGTGTGCTCAAGACGCAGGCTTTATAGACCTGAATCTTTGTATGTTCTGTCAACTTCTTATTAAGCAATATTCTCTTTGTAAGTCTGGAAAATGTAGTGGCCACTTTACCAATACGTTTATTCAGCTCAGTATCTAAAGAGAGAGTGTCAGAGATAGTTGAGCCGAGGTACACAAAGTCATGGACAACTTCCAATTCCTATGCAAAGATTGTAATACAGGGAGGTAGATCCACATCCTGACCCATGACGTGTTTTTTTCAGGCTAATTGTTAAACCAAAGTCTTGGCAGGCTTTACTAAAACAGTCCATAAGTTGTTGAAGATCTTCGGCAGAGTGAGCAGTAACAGCAGCATCATCAGCGAAGAGGAAATCCCATAGGCATTTCAGCTGGGCTTTAGACTTTGCTCTCAATCTAGAGAGATTAAAGAGTTTACCATCTGATCTGGTCCAGAGATAGATACCCTCTGTTGCAGTTCCAAAAGCGTGTTTCAGCATGACAGCAAAAAAGATCCTGAATAAAGTTGGCTTTAGACTTTGCTCTCAATCTAGAGAGATTAAAGAGTTTACCATCTGATCTGGTCCGGAGATAGATACCCTCTGTTGCAGTTCCAAAAGCGTGTTTCAGCATGACAGCAAAAAAGATCCTGAATAAAGTTGGCGCGAGGATGCAGCCCTGCTTCACTCCAGTTCGAACGTCAAAGGAATCTGATATTAGGCCATCAAAAACAACAGTGCCCTTCATATCCTCATGAAAGGACCTGATGATGTTGAGGAGCTGAGGTGGACATCCAATCTTGAGGAGAATTTTATATAAGCCATCCCTACTAACCAAGTCAAAAGCCTTCATAAGATCTATGAAGGCTACGAAAAGTGGCTGTCTTTGCTCCCTGCATTTCTCCTGCAACTGTCTAAGGGAAAATACCATGTCAATGGTGGACCTGTTGGCTCGGAATCCACACTGTGATTCTGGATAGACTCTCTCTGCAAGCCCCTGGAGCCTCTTCAGTACGACACAGGCAAGCAGCTTCCCTACAACACTGAGAAGAGAGATGCCATGATAGTTGTTACAATCACCCGTCGCCTTTGTTCTTATACAGTGTGATGATATTTGCATCCTTCATGACCTGTGGTATTACACCTTCCCTCCAACAGAGGCAGAAGATTTCGTGCAATTCAATGGGGATGCTCTCTTTGCAGCACTTCAGAATTTCAGCAGAGATGTTATCTTTCCCAGGTGCCTTGCTGGAGGCAAGGGAGTCCAGGGCCACATTTAATTCTTCTAGAGTTGGTTCACTGTCAAGCTCCTCCAAGACAGGCAGACACTCAATATTATTTAATGCTTCTTCAGTTACCTCGTTTTCTCTGGAATATAACTCGGAGTAGTGCTGCACCCAGCATGCCATCTGCTGTGCCCGGTCCTGGATAACCTCGCCTGTGGCAGACTTCAGAGGGGCAGATTTCTTCTGTGTTGGACCTAAGGCCTGTTTGATGCTATCGTACATCCCCTTGATGTTGCCTGTGTCAGCTGTTATCTGGATCCAAGAGCAAAGTTCCAGCCAATAATTGTTAGCACATCTCCTGGTGGTCTGTTGGACTTTGCTACATGCAGCGCGCAGAACCCGTAAGTTGCGCTCACTGGAACAGGCTTTATATGCAATTAAAGCTCTTCTTTTTTCCTTGATGGCTGGCATCAGGTCATCCGAATGGGCTTCAAACCAATCTGCTGTCTTTCTGACCTCTTTACCAAATATTGACAGAGCGGTGTTATAAACAGCGTTCTTGAAATATACCCAATGTTCAGATGCATTTGCTTCAGCCGGGCCTGGGAGTCTCCTTTAGTGCTTGTGCAAATTCCTCCACTTTGCCCTGATTGTGGGTCTTGCTAGTATCGATACGTAGTCTTCCTTCCTTCTTCGAGTGATGCAATCTCTTTATTTTCAGTTTTATTTTGCTGCACACCAAGGAGTGATCTGTATCACAATCAGCACCCTGATAGCTGCGTGTGATTGTAACACTGGGAAGGTTGGAACGCCTGGTAAGAATCAAGTCGAGCTGGTGCCAATGCTTCAATCTTGGGTGTCTCCAAGAGGCACTGTGTTGAGGCTTTGTTTTAAAGAATGTATTGCTAACACAAAAACTGTAATAGCAGCAGAACTCCAGAAGGCATTGGCCATTTTTGTTCATCTTCCCGACGCTGAACTGACCTAGGCAAGTGGGCCAAGAACTATAATCAGCTCCAACCCTGGCATTAAAGTTGCCAAGGATAAACAGTGATTCTTTCTCAGGGATTTTCTTAATAATAGCAGCCAGATCATTGTAGAATTTGTCTTTGGATTCTACTGAAGATGATAATGTTGGTGCGTATGCGCTGATAAGAGTAACCAATCCTGCTGATGAGTGTAGTTGCAAGGACAGAATTCTTTCACTTCCAGCAGCAGGTGGAGTAATGAATCCTAGTAGGATGTTTCTAATTCCTGAAGCCTTTTCCAATAGTAGATATAGCCACAAGGCAGTGGAGGTTTGAAATCAGAGTTTCCCTTCTCCTAGATGATGGTTCTGCCACTTTATGCTTTATCCGCTGTTGGGGCATAAAGCTCTCTCCTGCCTTCAAAACCACTGACCATCTTCTCCTGTAACCCTGGAAAGGGGCCCTTACGAGGTGCTACCAGCCAGGCCAGCTGGACCAAGGTTTTTTAAGGAGGTATTACTCCTCCAGCACTCCTCCCCACTCCAGGACTCCTACTCCAGATTTTGCCTCGGGATTGCTCATTCACTCCTTTACTTACTACTCCATTGCTTCCAAATGCCATTTGCTCATTCACTCCCACACATACTACCCCGTCAGTTGCAAATGCCATTTGCTCGTACACTCCCTCACTTGCTGCCCTTCACTTCCAAATGCCGTTTACTCATTCATTCATTCCCTCGCTTACTACCCCGTCGCTTCCAAACACCATTTACTCATTCACTCATTACTCATTCACTCCCACACATTCACTCCCACACATACTGCCCCGTCGCTTCCAAAATGCTCCATCGCCCCATCACTCCCACATGTACTACCCCGTCGCTTCCAAACACCATTTACCTCATCGCTTCCAAACGCCATTTGCTCATTCACTCGCAGACACATTACCCCGTCAGTTACAAACGCCATTTGCTCATACACTCCCTCATTTGCTGCCCCATCGCTTCCAAACGCTGTATACATTCACACACAACTTTACTCACAAACATTGCATTCCTACATGGATTCCATTTCAATGGAAGAGGAGATGCTCTATCCTTCTAACATCGTCTTTTCCTAGCTAGGAACAGCTAGTTAGGAACAGCACAACTACTGTACCCGAATCCTCGACCAGGAAGGGAGGCATGGCAAGTCAGCCTTGGACTTCTGGCACCTCCGCTCTTCCCTCCCAGCTGTCCATCCCTCCCAGCTGTCTGTCCCAAGCCTGGGCTTATAAGGCTATTAAAGAGTCAGTTTGAGCTAGTGATTAAGTCACGAGGTTAGAAACCAGAAGACGGTGAATTCTAGTTCTGCCTTAACCATCAAAGCCAGTTGTTGACCTTGGACCAGTCACTTTTTCTTAGACCTACTCACTTCACAGGGTTATTGTTTATGGGGAAAACAGAAGGTGGAAGGTGTATTGGATATGTTTGCGGCCTTGACCTCCTTATAAAAATAATAAAGGCAGGATACAAATAAATAAGTTGCATTCCCCTGCAATAGACTCATTCCCAAGCCAATTTTGCAGAGGAAATTTTTTTGAGATTGGCCCTTTTAAGTACTTGGGATATACCATGATGCACTTGGAGGGGAGGTATAGGTTACCTACAATTATGTAGGTAACCTATATAATTCTACCATTTTGACTTAGCTGAGAGAGATTGGAGAAGAAGCTACAAGGAACTGGAAAGTGAACATCAAAGTAGAAAAGAATATTACGTTTTACAGATTCTTAACAGCTTTCTGACAACTCAATCATAACAGATGGATAGCAGGGGATAATTTCAGTGTTTTTCAAACTTGCCAACTTTAAGATGTATAGACTTCAATTCCCAGAATTCTCCAGCCAGCTACTGCATGCCTGTCAGGGCCAGTGTTCCAGATGTCTAATATTTAATATGTTCCTCCTTCCCTCTACATCTTTTATTACCAGCTTTTACCACATTTCCAATATGCTCTTTGTATAAACCAGTGTTTTTCAAACTTGATGTGGACTTCAACTCCCAGAAGTTGAAGGGAGTTGAAGTCCATACATCTGAAAGTTGACAAGTCTGAAAACAGTGTTCTAGGTCATACAGACTATGCAAAAAGAGACAGAATCTTCCACAACAATTCAATGAGAAATGTTATTTTCTCCATTCATATAATAATTACCTTGTTCTTTCAGCTTTCTGGCAGTATTGGTAGCAATTCTACAAGGAAGGAAGAAATTGTGAGGATACAAAAAGTCTTAACATATCTATTCTGAAGTAAGTCTCATCTATGTTGTTTGTTTTGGCATAAATTAGGGAAGAGTTACCATCTTAAGCTACATCCTAAACCACTGGTTCTCAACCTGGGGTCCGCAGAACCCTGGGGGAGCACAATGTCATCGGGGGGGAGGTCTGCAAAGACTTGAAGAAATGCTGAGTTAAGGCTTGGTGGTCCATGGCCACAAAAGGTATTTAAAGGGGGTCTGTAGTGAAGAAAAGGTTGAGAACCACTGGCCTAACAATTACGAACTTCTTTCATGACTGCCACAAAAACCCCTTCTCAAACCCACTGAAAGCTTCTGAAATCTGTGGTCTTAGTACATTATAGCTAATTAAGCATTAATCAAAAAGATTAATTTTATTTTAAAATACTATTGAGGTCGAAGTTCAGCAGGCTTTGTACTGCTGATCCATCGCTTATATATTCCTTTCAAGTCTTCCTGACTGTGATAATGCTATAGTGCCTTTGTTTGTAAAATATTTATATATAATAATTAAGAATTTATAAAGAACATGCACACCAATGTCCAAAATATAGTCATCAATTTTCAAGCTATCAGATGGAAAGAAACATTTTCTCTTGCTCTGAAGGTCAAAATAATAACCTACCCGGTGCCCAGGGAGTGTCCCCAGAAGATGATTGTGCTATTTCCACTCCGTGCTTTTATCCAGTTGTAAAGGCAGAGAACATCTGTTGTAAAGCCTTTTTCACTAGGTTTACCAGTAGAGTCTGCATAGCCTTGGAGAAACCATGAGGCAAATTAGACGGAAATATGCTGAACATCTAGAAATCAACTTTGCATTGAAACTTACCTCTGTAGTCCACAGTCAAGACATGAAAGCCACCATCACTCATTCCCTGTATTAAAAGTTAGAGAAATTTCAAACACAAATAACTTTCTAAAAGGGATAAAGTCATATCTCAAAGTTAATTAGTCACAAAACCCTACCACTGAGGCATAACGTCAACCTTCAAGGCAATCAGACTTGGAAGCCAATGTAGGTCAGTACTAGTTTTTTGATAAAGTTATATAAATAATCCTCAACTTATGGCCACAAATGAGTCCAAAATTTCTGTTGCTAAAGAAGAATTTTGCCCCATTTTACTACCTTTTTTCCCACAGTTCTTAAGTTATTCACTGTGGTCGTTAAGTAACACAGTTAAGTAACACAGTTGTAAATTGAATTTGGCTTCCCTATTAACTTTGCTTGTCAGAAGGTTGCAACAGTACCATTGTAACTTCAACTGGTCACTAAATGGACTGTTGCAAGTCAAGGATTATCTGTAGCAACAGAATCTTGAAGTCTGAATGCGCTTCCCTCTTCCCTCCCTTTCTCTTTATGAGAACGAGGAAGGGCTCTTCCCAGAGACATTTACTCAGGTTACATTCCAACCCATTTGTGTTCCTTTGATCTGACCACTGCCTTGGCAACAGCTCTTCTTCCTGTTCCTCAAGGCCATTCCTACTGTCATCTATACATAATTCAGTTGGGTTGGGCTAAGTAAGATTGGAATTGTCCACCCAGCTATTTAGAAGAAAGCGTGTGGTTTACAACTGTGTGTACTATGTAAAGCAGCGGTCCCAACCTTTGAAGTAGTGAGCTGAGGATGGGATGAAGGCAATGAGGATATGCCATACAAAAATAGTTACCAGGACGTATTTGTTCTGGGGTTTAGAGCAACACAAGGATGAGACCCATGTAAGCTACAGTCTATAAACCACTTCTAACAGATTTGCATCAGTAGCCATACCATAGCTAGACAATCCAGACATCTGTTGGGTTCTTAGTGTTCTCTGCTGATGTTGTTTTCCTGCCGATGGTAGCAAGTTGGGTAACATTATCAGTATAAGGGGGAGTGGAGTTTGCTGATTATTTATATATAGCAGCTTGCCTTACTAGTCTTGGCTTGTTTAAATGTTGGTTGCTAAAGAGGATGTGTTCTGGGTTATTAGTTTTCATCCCTAATTTTTTATTCTACCTTTTAAATGTATGTAGATGGAGTTTAGCCGTATGTGTTAGTTGATGGCTGATCTGTTAGAATGTATTTATTTAAATAATTTGTATAGCTACCCATCTCATAGGCAGTAACTCTGAATAGCAGACAGAGGATTAAACTAAAAGAAACAGGTAACATGCAAAATAATGGGCCCAAATACTGATAAAAGCAATAATAATGATAATAATAATAAGACATAGCCCAGGTCAAAACACATCCCATTTTCTATCAATAAATAAACAAATCCAATCTTTTACCTGTCTGTTCTACATAGTAGCTGTTATAATTTTTACAATATATGTTATAAATGACTTCTGTTTCTTCTTCTTTGGTTATTGGGTCTTTGGGTTTGCTTAAGATGTTTCAGAAGGTTTTCTTTTATTTTCTTTGTAAACCGACAAGTAATAGTTGTCTGCTGGCTGTCTCAGAGATGTTTCTGATATAGGGCAGTTATACTTTTCATCGTTAAATATCCCTGAACATCAATGAGCAGTCTAAAGAAAGTTCATCTTCTTCTCTGACTGCCCACTGAATGTTCTTAGATGTTTAAAATGAAAAGGATATCTCTCCCAATACACAGTCAATTTCAAACTGGGAAACTGTTGACAATTTACTTCAAGCCATACCCAAAAATTCTAGGGAATCCAATTTATTATAATTATTTTAAATTTATTATAGCTGTCCACTCCATAGACTCTAGACAACTTACAAATATAAAGACTAAAAATCATTAAAAACATTTAACATCATAGGCAGCCCAGATTAAAACAATCAAATAATTCAGACAACCACTAGATGACACTAAAGAGACAAGGATTGCTGCACCTCTTTGCTGCCACCTACTGGCCAGTGTCATATGGGAGGACTAGGCATTGAAATGCTCTACACAGCATTGGATATGCTCAAATGAGTATTTGTAATAGAAAGAAGAATAGATTTTTGAAGAGACTATAACATGTTAATGCCATGCAGTTCAAAAATAGCAATAAAATATCTGTATCTGCAGATTAAACAACAGGAAGATCTGTTTAACTGCTAAGAATAAGAACCTCAGTCCTAGGGAGTGAAAAGGAATGCACAGAAAAAGGTAGATAAAATGGAAGTGATTTCAACAGCATTAGGATATCAAGAAAAGTATTATTTCTGCCCATAAGGCTGGCACATTCACTAATAAACTAGTCAATCCCAGAAAAAAAAGACAAGCACAGGCATGGCTCTGTGAAAACAAAGGCACTGCAGCCCAGGCAGAAACTTTACTAATCACAGATTCTTTAATACATACCTTTATGAAATTAACTCGGTGACTTGTTGCCCTGGAAGAGAGTTCAGAAATTAGCTACAACAAAATACTGAAAGAAGAAGAATGCTGTAGCTGCCCACTTCACTACTTCCAGAAGCATCTAGTTAACGCTTATGGTCATGAGGAAACTGGTCTAGGTGGGTATTTGGTCTGATTCAGCAACCAAACTCTTTGGATGTTGTTTGATAGCTTTCCACCAAGAGGATGCCCTCCAGCTCTCTTGGCTTCCAGTATAGCCATTCAACCTAACAAATATGGGAATGAAGGTGTAATATAACTGGAGGGCATCAGACTGAACAAGCTGTATTGATATCCTCAAAATATTTCTTGGTTTTATTTTAAAATTCTTATTTCACGAATGGTTCTTGAAGGGAAAAAGAAAAGAAATGTGTTATTTTGTTCCATAACGACAGGTATTTTAATGTAAGGATCTGAGTTAGAAAACCTTGCATTGATGATGTTCCCTAGGCTGATCTAAAAAAAAAAAAAAAAACTGAAAGAAGAAAATCAAGCTCCAATATCAAGACAAGAACTAATAAAATGTAGACAACAGCTGGAATTGGTGAAAGAATAACTATAGATGGTACTGATTGACTGGCATCTGTAATGTCATCAACCTATTTCTCCCCACATCTATACAATGGTTTTTGAATTATTTTTTACTTCAATTTTCAATGTTGTTTAGTTATAAGGGAAAGGAAGAATGCATATATGAACAAGCATTCCCAGCTGTTTCAAAAGAACAAATCCAGTGGAGGAGAATGAAATAATGGGAACTCAACTCTAAAGTTTGCAATAGAAAGAGAATCTTCTACAACTCCCTTTTAAATTCTCCTTTGTCTTCTCTTGGATGCAAGCTATGAAGTTTCTCTACTTTCTATTTCCAGTTGGAAATTTTGAACTAATATTCTTGTCACTAAACATGCATTTAAGTAATATTAAAGCATATGATAAATAAAAAACAGTAATTAAACAATTGAAAGAAGCTATTAAAAGGACTAATGAAAATTTCAGACTTTTACAAAAAAGAACTACATCTAAAAAAACAAATCCAGACTATTTGCAAAAATGAGTAGTTGTTATGAGCACCTTTGCTAAGACAGACAAGGTTTTTTGTTTGCCAACATAGATTATGAAAACCTGTCCAAGATGAAGGATGACAAACCATCTCTTTCATCTTTTTTTTTTAAAAAAATGTCAATCAGACTCCCGCTTATGCAAAAAGAGGCCTCTGGGTATTCACACCTTGTTGGATGAGAAACAGGATATGTTTCCCAGACTGTAGCTAGCTTGTGCATGCATTCTTGCAAAAGAAGTTGGAACAATGCTTGGAGAGGGAGAGGTTTTTGCTCAGTCTTCCTCCAGACAATAAAAGCCCCGATGAGCACAATTCCAGCTTCTTCTGAATGACTGTAAATGCCAAATCCTGGCTGTCACTATTCCCAGGATAATAATTTAAAATGCAAAAGGAACCAGATACATTATTAGTCTTGCAAAAGAGCTCAGATTTCACAAGAATTTTGTCACTGAAATCACTGCTCAACTCCTCCAAAGCTTTTCTTGCTTAATCCTAGGGAAAATACAAATGTTGAAAGAAAAGGAACAGTATATGGAATATTATATGGAAGCAGGAGATTCTGGGGAGGGAAGGATGGGACCTTCCTATTTGTTTTCTTCACTAGAACCAGGCCTTAATCTTTCCTACACCATTCCAGCCATGTACCTTTGCCAGTTTTCCTGCCTCTGGACTCCTGCATTCCACCAGATGCTGAAATTCTTGCTACTTCATATGTTTCAACAGAGTGGTACTGAGTTCTCGCTTTTAATTATGATTATGCTGCGATGGGAAGCCCCAATGCTTCCAAATCAATGAACACGTGGGCCATTCCAGCATCTTGTCACAGACACTCTCGCAAAATGGAGGTTATGGTGGTGGCCCATAAAATATTCACTATCAGCAGATAAATAGATAAAGTAGCTGTCCGTTACCTTCTCAACTACCTCTGGCTTTTCACTAAGTACAGAAATCCATGTCTAAACGAGGCCCTGAGCTATAGCCCTCGATTTGTTTACTTTCTAATAACATCTCTCTATATATATCCCAGAAACTTTCTTGGAAAGAAAGATTATACCTGAGATTGGCTCTATGCTCTACAGCAGGGGTCTTCAGACTTGGCCCTTTTATGACTTGTGGACTTCAATTCCCAGAATTCCTCAGCCAACATGCCTGGCTGAGGAATTCTGGGAGTTGAAGTCCACAAGTCATAAAAGGGCCAAGTCTGAAGACCCCTGCTCTACAGAATGCTGGGTTTCCATCAAACTATTTCAGAGATCTTAATCTATTGTTTGGTATCTTCCAGACGTCACAAACAAGCAACTAAATTTCGTTTTTAATGTGTGCCATTGTGCCTACAGTAAAAAATGACAATAAAGGTTGTCTGTCTATCTATCTATCTATCTATCTATCTATCTATCTATCTATCTATCTAAAAGGTCAAAATGTTTTTTTTTCCCCAACCTGGTTCCAAGCACATGAAGACTAAACCCCAGAATTTGGATAGTTATTCCAAATTCATTCTAGGTTAGAGTGAAAGCTACAACGGACAGTTGCCATATCATAAAGTTTGAGAAATCCTACAATATAGATTAAAATGGCATATTTATTTCTTGAACAACTCTAACACTAATATAATGCTTAATAAAATTATTCTTTAAATAAAACTCCAGCATTAATGAAATTATTAGCATTAGTCATGGGAGGAGTCATATTGTTGAGCTCCGGGGGAAAATGGAAAAAGAAAATAGTTCCACTAAAAGTAGAGCCAATAACTGCAATGGAATTAAAGCCAATGAGCAGATGGACTCTTTAAAATTCTTCTCTGGACAAGAAAAGGACTTGGGATCACTCACAAGTGTTCCAGAGAATTGCTCCTCACAAGGAGACTGCAAGATAGCAGTCTTCAGGGGATTTAGTTCTCTAATCTAAGAGATAAAGGAATGAGATCTCCACCTAAACATGGTTGGAGTGTTTATGGACAAAGGATTCACCTATTTTTTTTTCTAATCACTTTTGGAAATTGCTTGTCGATTGCTTTTCAGATATTAGGAACCTATAGATTAGCAGGTAATTTTCCTTCAATCCTTAGTGAAAGAAATGTCAAATACAAGGACTTTAAAAAATCATGTTTTGCAAAAAGGTAATTTTAGAAATGCACTAAGGATCCAGATGGATTTGAAATAACATTTGAAATTAATTACAGTCGTTCCCATTCAAAACAACAAATGCTGTTTGATAGGATGGAACAAAGAAAAAATGAAAAGAAATTATATTCTAGGATATTATTTGAAGGGATTAGAAAACAAGATTGTCAAAAGTAAAAGGAAGGAATATAAAGTTAGCTTATTTGATCAAGTTTAAAATAGATAGGTTATATCTTGTAACTCTTAATGGTCTTTTGTTGACCACAACTGAACAACTTTAAGGATCCATTTATAGATAAGAGATATGGAAAAAAGAGATCGTTCACTACATTTTAAGAGAAAGTGATAAGTAACTAAAATTGTTTATACTTGTCATCAGAGAGGAAGTATTTCTTCATACATACATATATATGTGTGTGTGTGTGTGTGTGTGTGTGTGTGTGTGTTTATTGTGTTCCTATTTTTTTCTGTTTTCTGTTTTTTCTCTTTTTTTTCTTTTCTGTGCTTTTAGGGTTTTAATGAATTAGTTTTTAGCTTTTTAACTGTAATGTTTAATAAATTACTACAAAAAAGTAAAGTCATACTGCTTAATTCATCATTTTATGGGATCTCTGTATTGCAAGTTAAGAACGCTGGCAACTAATGGTAAAAAATTCAGCCCATAATAAAGGATGTGTGAAGTCCTTGCTTCTCAGTCCGGCAGAGAAAGTGAAGCCACTTTCTCCCTCCCTGGATTTCCACCCCAACATAGATCACCTAGGATAATCTCAGCATTAATGTTTCTGCTGAGAGTACGAAATTCACCTGGTACCCCCATTGCCGTGGAGATAGATGATGATGGGGTTATCATCTGCGAGGGCCTCTTCATACCAGCTGAAGTCTTTTCCTTCAGCTTCCTTCCGTCTGTTGTCTGCTAGAGTATACCTAAGACAGGAAGCCAACAGGTCAGACAAGCCTCTTTTTAGTCCTCCAAGGTAGGCCAGACAAGCCTACCTCAGAAGTACTAACTGTGTTTATTGTAAGGTTACATTAACAGAATCTTGCAAGACTGAAAATATTTCTCCCCTTCTTTCCTTTTACTCTCCAGGAAACTAGGGAGGATCCCTTCTGAAATGTTTCCCATGCCTTCCCTCCTTCTGTAGCTGAGATTATCTTTTTCATGCTGGTTGTCCAAAGGAGGTAAGTTTCCTTTGTCCAAATTACTTAATGAACCAGGCCACTGAATTAACTGAAATAGCCAAGATGTTTATTTTAAAAAAGAATTAGATTCATACATGCATCAACAGAAACAAAACAAAAATGGGAGAACACTGATCCAGCTTTTCTACTAAGGATATCACAGGAGATGTCAAAAAGATCAACGTGGCAACTTCACTCATGCAATCAAATATGCTTTGTGCATGCATAAAAAAACAGGGATCAATTGTACAGTTGTAGCCATCATCTTGTCTTTGTTTACTCTTCCATGAATGCCCCACATAGGTACTTTGAAGTAGAATGGAACAACTCACTGAGGCCAACTCACCCCAGTCAACTCACCATAGCCAATTCACCCCAACCAACTTGCTGTGGGACAATCCGAGAGAGGAACAAGTGAATTGCAACGGCCTTGTCTCACTTTAGGTTTGAACACTCTCATGTTGGAAGTCCTCGAGGCTGGGTGAGCTGCAATTCATTTGTCCCTCTCTTGAGTTATCCTGCTTTGAATTGTCCTGGAGCAAGTTGGCTGGGTGAGTCTGCTGGAGTGTGTTCTCCTAGACCAGGGGTAGGGAACCTGGGCTCTTTTAAGACTTGTGGACTTCAATACCCAGAATTCCTGAACCAGACATGCTGACTCAGGAATTCTGGGAGTTGAAGTCCACAAGTCATAAAAGAGCCAAGGTTCCCTACCCCTGTCCTAGACCCATTTGAAGTATGATCTCTTGGCCACAGATCTGATCTCAAGTGAGCCTGACCAAGGGAACTGCAAGTTGGACCTATATAATCTATGCCAAAGAGGCTGATGGAGCCAAGTAATTACTCACCAAATGCCAAAAGTGATTCCTGGTTCAGAGGTAAGATAGAAGTTTCGGGTGTTCTTTAGAAATACCTCAGGCTTATTATAATCTACTCCAAAAGGGTAAGCCACTGCAAAAGAAAATAACGTTGAAGTTTGCTTTCTGTAAAATCAGTTGATCTCCCCTCCCATTTCCAGCACCCTATGCCATGACAAAGACTCTGAAAACGTCAAAAACTTCAAGTTGCTTTAACTGAGTTTTTTCCCCTGCACCCACAGAATGCTGGGGGTTAATAATATTGTGATGGACAGAACCACAAGTTCTTCAGAGAGAATGATCTACAGCAAGGTGTCAAACTGCCGGCCCATGGGCCGGATGCACCATAGCAAAACCGTGCTTAACCCATTGCCGGCAATGAAAAAAAAATCATGACACATCACAACACGTCACGTGACATTGCGAGTTTGACATACCTGATCTACAGTTATCCAAACTCGATTCTGGTGATATTTTGAACCAAGGACTAGCAGTGTTTTCATGAGTCAAGCACTGTTGTGTGATTTTGTTTAAAAGTATGGGCACCAAATTTCTTGAAAATGTATTTAAAAGGGCCAAGATCTCCCACAAGATCAACAAATCTTATGTCAGATTTATGACCTCATACCTGGAAGAAAGGCACAATCTCAAAGAATCCTGTGTTTTGCAATAAGATGAGAGCTTGGCCATTTCTTCTTTTAAATTCATGTTTATTTAAATGGATATAATCTGAAGCAGTCCCCAGTTTTGGAAAATCAGAATATCACTTGGAAATCAATGATAATCATCTTAAAATCCCTGCAATTATTATTAGGCTAGTAAGATAAATGCTGTTTTTAAAACAGAAGAGAGTATTAAAAATATCAAGGGAAGCACTTCCTTTATCTACAGCTATGGCCTACTACCACATTCAGGTGGAGTATATTTAGAAATTAATGCTATGCAGTTGTTAACAATTTATCAATGTTTATTTAAACAAGCCTCTTTTAACTATTAGCATGACTTTGGAGAGCTTGTTTGGCATCATGATTAAAAGCATGGAAGTTACAACTGGAAGTTCCAGTCCTGGTTTAAGCATAAAATCACCTGAATACCTTCGCCAACCAGCTTCTCGGTTACCAAGAAACCTGCATGAACTTGTCCACATACCTGCATAATACTGTGAACATCTTTCATTAAAATGTTTACGCAAAAAGTATATTCATCACTTTAACAGCATAGTAATTTAGAAACCTTGGGGACACTATTAAAGTTGATCTTTTGCAACAATATTTTGAATAGATTTCTTGAGCAAGATGTAGATCCACCCTGTATTTGAGTTACAATTGCATTATCTGACATTTTCAATAAAGATTAACTTAGTCAATCTGGTAAAAACAAAGATATTTTGAGTGGTTTCCAACAAGTCCTTAATTAATCATTGCATACAAGTAGTCATTCACAGATAAATTTTCAGTTGAGATAGATGGATAAAACAATAGGAATACTTACAAAAATTGAGATATACAAATTTTCTTATTATTGAAGGGAATAGTCGAACACTCAATGGTACAGAGACATATACAATAAATAAATACAGTAACACCGCCATGACTATAGAGACATAATTCAGAAGTTCCCTAGAGAAAAAAAGATGGAATGAGATTTAATGTATTGCTAATTATAATAATTATACTGTTTACCGAGATAATCCAACGACAAATGGCTAATACTTGTGAAGATTACAGGTAGTCCTAGACTTATGACTATAATTGAGCCCAAAATTTCCTTTGCTAAGCAAGGCAGTTGTTAAGTGAGTTCCACTCCATTGTACAACCTTTTTGCCACAGTCATTAAGTGAATCTAGCTTCCCCCATTGTCTTCGCCTGTCAGAAGCCAGCTGGGAAGGTCACAGTGGGTGATAACAGGATCCCAAGATACGGCCACTGTCATAAGTACGTGTCAATTGCCAAGTTCCTGAATTCTGATCACCCCATCATGGAGATGCTGCAACAGTCATTAAGTGTGAAAATTGGTCATAAATCACTTTTTGCAGGGCTGTTGTAACTTCGAACAGTCACTACACAAATGGTTGTAAGTCGAGAACTACCTGTATATATTACCTCCAACATTGGAAGCAGTGACTTTTTCAATTTAAGTACTGGGAAACCAAAAGAAGAGAGACAACTGATTGAGCAGAAGGACCGTACTACCAGTACAGGGTAGTCCTCAGCTTAGGAACCCATATCTTAACAACTGTGGTATTTACAACAGCCCCCTCCCCTTACTTAGGACCCAGTTTTGAAGTTCTGATGGCTGGGCTCTCCCTGCAGTGTCGTAATTGTATTTTGGATGCTAAGCCACTGGCCACAACTATCACTGCCTCCAATAAGGCATTTGATAAAGTAGACCACAACCTAGTACTTGATAAGATAGAAAAATGTGGGTTAGACAGCATCGCTATCAGGTGGATTCGTAGTTGGCTGACCAGCCATACTCAGCGTGTGGTCCTCAATGGAACTGCATCTATATGGAGGGAAGTGTATAATGGGGTGCACCAGGGCTCTGTCCTGGGCCCAGTGCTCTTCAACATCTTCATCAATGATTTGGATGAGGGGATAGATGGGGAACTCATCAAATTTGCAGATGACACCAAGCTGGCAAGAATAGCCAACACTCCAGAAGACAGGTTTAAGATACAGAAGGATCTTGACAGACTTGAACATTGGGTGCTATCTAACAAAATGAAAATTAATGGTGAAAAAAGTAAGGTTCTACATTTAGGCAAGAAAAACCAAATGTACAGGTATAGTATAGGTGATACCTCACTCAATAGTAGTAACTGTGAGAGGGATCTCAGTCCTAGTGGACAATCACTTAAATATGAGCCAGCAATGTGCTGCAGCTGCCAAAAAAGCCAACACAGTGCTAGGCTGCATTAACAGAGGGACAGAATCAAGATCACATGAAATGCTAATACCACTTTACAATGCCTTGGTAAGGCCACACTTGGAATACTACATCCAGTTTTGGTCACGATGTAAAAAAGATGTTGAGACTCTAGAAAGAGTACAGAAAAAAGCAACAAAGATGATTAGGGGATTGGAGGCTAAAACATATAAGGAATGGTTGCTGGAATGGATATGTCTAGTTTAATGAAAAGAAGGATTAGGGGTGACATGATAGCAGTGTTCCAATATCTCAGGGTTGCCACAAAGAAGAGGGAGCCAAGCTATTCTCCAAAGCACCTGAAGGCAAAACAAGAAGCAATGGATGGAAATTAATCAAGGAGAGAAGCAACCTAGAACTAAGGAGAAATTTCCTGACAGTTAGAACAATTAATCAGTGGAACAACCTGATTTTAAGAAGAGACTGGACAACCATTTGTCCAAAATGGTATAGGGCAGTGGTGGCGAACCTATGGCACCATGCCAGAGGTGGCACTCAGAGCCCTCTTTATGGGCACACGTGCCGTTGCCCCAGCCTTGCCTCTCCCGTGACCCCCTCCTCACCAGCAGCTAACAATAAACTAAGATCCCTGGAGGAAAGTCACCCCTGAGCGTGGCCCACACCCGATCACGCACAGTTGATGCTGTGGGGCGCGGGCAGAGGACATGGCCGCAATGGTGCTGCTAGGCTGCCTAGGCGATCTGCGGCGGGCCCTGAGGGTGGTGAGTGGCCCTGCGGGCAGATGAGGTGGGGGCGGGGCAGGGGGTGGAGCAGGGGCGGGGCCAGTTTTTGGGCACTCAGACCCTAAAAGGTTTGCCATCACTAGTATAGGGTTTCCTGCCTAAGCAGAGGGTTGGACTAGAAGACCTCCAAGGTCCCTTCCAACTTCAAAATTACAATTTCTGCCATACAAAATTTCTGCCCCGAGGCAAACTGAAACCTACAAGGCAACACTGGAACTGCAGAAAGCTCTTCAGCTTCCAGTTGAAGGTTTTCATCATGAAACTAATTATCCAGATCTTGGTACAATGATATGTATTAGTGACAATGGTGCCTATGTCAATAGTGACAATGATGCCTAGACCATTTTTAAAAGGATGCTCGAGACTATATTACAAGGATGCTCAAAAAAAATACCTCAACATGTAGAGGCAATATGTGTGCAATCTAGGCAACATTATCATGTCATCATCTTCATTCTACATCAGCTAGAATCTGTCTTTCATCTGATCTTCCAAACACTATTCCCATAGATCATACATAGTGATTACGACTACAGATTAATTTACATAACTGTCTAAGCAATAAAGTGACATACTTCATTCAAATTTAGTATGTTATTTCAACCCAATTATATGTGATTTATATAACAAACATGATTATATACTTTGGTCTACTATAAGAGGTAAACCATATCTAAATAGGGCAACCCTGTCAAGCTCAGGAAATCAAGAATCCAGGGAGTTCAAATGGATATATAGGTTTATTGCAGGATCCAATCTGAATCAGTCACTGGGACCAGAGGTTTATCTTTTGAGCTTTCGGAATCATGCTGGGCCCATCCTCAGGGAATTTCTTTCTGGCAGACATTCTTTCTGGGCTTGTCATTAAAAGAACTTAATCTGGATGCCTCAATTTATGACCATAGAGACTTACAACCATAAATACGATCACATTGGGTTATAAATCAAGAATTACTTACACACAAACATGAACACACACAAATAAGAATAAGAATCTCTGTACTCTGGAACTTGTACCCTGGTAGAAAAATGAATAATAGATTCTTAACTATGTCAAAAACAATATTCTTGAAAACCTGTTTCCTTAGCAGACCAGGGAAAAGGCTTGTTCAAAAATGCAACTTCAGTTGGACTTCTGGGAAAGAAGTGGCGAACTGAAGACAGCTCCACTAAAAGCAGAGTAGACAAAGAGAGTGGAATGAAGAGCCAGCAATCAGCTCTTTATAATTCTTCTCCAAACAAGAGATATCTTGAGATTGTGTGTTTACTCCTTGTGAAAGAGATTGCAAGACAAACCTGTCTCCAGCAAGTTACAAGCTCTGGGAGATAAGGTGATGAAGATGATGCAACCAATCTGTGCTCAAAACGTGATCAAATATTGGGTTTACATATTTCCTTTTTAAATCACTTTTCGATTTAAAAAACTTGTTAATTACTTTTCAGATATTAGGAACCTCTAGATCATAAGTTCTGTTATAGCACCAGGTTAAGTTCATGTAAATGTAAGTTCTAGGACAATTATTTGAGATAAAGATTGTTAAAAGTAAAAGGAAGGAATACAAAGCTAGTTTATTTGACCAAGGTTAAAATAGGAATGTTATCTCTGTTAACCCTTAATGGACTTTTGCTGACCAGAACTGAACAAGGCTTTAAGGATCTATTTATAGATAAGAGATGAAACATCCACAATTGGGATGTGGGGAATATGTCAACCATATGAAAAACAGCTGCACAACTGGACAGTTGAACCCCCAACAATTGCATGTGTGTAAAGGAGGTTTTATTGAGTCAACTGACACACATCTCTGTGGGCACTCCTGGGCCTAAGACTAACGTCATACTCTAATCTAGTGATTCTTAAACTTGGCATAATCTGGGTTTATTGCGGAGGTAATGGAGCAACTGGCAATTGTGAGTCCTATTTGGGACTGCCCATTGCTGAGACAAGGTGTCTGGGGTTTGGGGGTAGGTGAGAGATACTGACCAAGAAAAGGGGTAATTGGATTAAGCAGTTTAAGAACTACTGGTATAATCTACACATACACGTGCTGAAAAGAGTCAAACTGAATGCAATGATAAAGAGAAGGGGATTTTTTTTTTATAAAATGGCAACTCTAGGGATCTTAGGCTCCCTCACTGTGGTGTGACATAAGGGAGTCAAGCTTTTGCTTGGAGAAAAGGTGCAAGCCAGCATTCCAAAGGAGATGAAAAGATTTATCTGATCAGGTTCAACATCCCTAAAGAACTGGGATCACACAGACAGACTCAGAAGGGAACAATTTGTGAGCCATGCCAGTGGAGGAAGAACAGATGGCACTCTAGCAGGGAAAGGGGCCAATCCTTTGTCTGGTTGCCAGGCTGGGTTGCTTCAGTTGAAAATTTTACATACTGATACACTTCACACTATTTTCATTCAGCCACCCTAATATAATCATTGTTTTGATCAACTTTGGCTTGCCAAAATACTCTGAACGGATTTTCTTAATTGTTCAAAACAGCTTTAAATGCTTGTGTCACAATGGATGAGTGTCTTAATATGAGCAGTGCCTGCATTATCAGAACTCTCATCTCAGCACACCTGAAAAGCTATCATTGGACATGCCTTACATATTTTCAAATCTGCCCAGCTTGCATTCTGCAGTTTCTATTCCAACTAAACATATGAAGTCCCAAATCCTGGTAAATAAGGTGGTTACCAAATATCAAATATGTTAAACCATAGTTTGTTTTAACATACATTGTTGAACAAGACACAGTTGAGTAAATTTCTAAAATGAACTAAAATGTGAGGGGAAATAAATCATACATTAATCTACACACTACATTTATATAATATATAATGGTAGTTAAAATGAATTAAGACTGAAATAAAAAGTTCTGCTTTTTAAAATTTTCTGTTCCCAAGAACATCCAGTAGATAGATGCACATTTATCTCAGTATTGACTACTTTTAAGATATGTGGATTTCAACTCCCATATTTCCCCATTCTGGCTGGTGAATTCTGGGAGCTGAAATCCATACATCTTAAAGTTGCCAAAGCTGCCCTGTACTAGAGGACCAACAGTTGCTAAGTTTGAGACTATAAGCTGTTCTATTTTCCATCACCAATTCTTGGAGGATGTGTTTTGAGCACAGTAGTAAAATAGTTGGATTTTATGAGAGGTATTGCCTAGGTTTAAATGACATACGCAGCCAGGCTACTGAAATATCCCATTTATGGAATATATTGGATCATAAGCTAATCTGATTTTGTCCACGAACTAACCAGCTCTGATTATGTTAGAATCCACCAGATTCTGCCAAAGTCAACTCAGTATATTGTATATAATAACTTAAGGGCACAAAAAAAGGCAGTGGTGCATTTTGGGCACTATGTACTTCAAATGATGATCACAACAGCTCACTTAGACCAGAGATAACGGAGGTGGAAACCTCTTAGACTTAAAAAGTTCACCGGATAGCCTTGACTCAACTTCCACCACTCAGCCCATTTCACTAGGCTAATACAAGGATACTAAAGGATCCCTTCCACTTACACTAATCTGGAATCAGGCTGAGATTTGAACTGGAGTAGTAAACAAAGTCCCCAATGCCACCTCTTGGAGTACCGCGGGACTGAGCGTCAGGAGCGCGTTCGACCCGTTTCCACCTCCTTTACTTATCGCGCTTCTAAAGCGCGCCGCGCTCGCCGGCGCATTTCCCATACCCATGCGCCTGTTCTTAATTTTATCCATTCGAAAACCGGTTTGGAATTTAATTCTGAGAAAAAGCTCAGCTCGCCTCGACTCCTTCATCTCCTCCACCCGTCCTTCCTCCACGCGACCGATTGATGAAATCGGCGGCAAAAGGAGATGATGTCCAGCGACGCAGAGACGAGACGGCCGGACGCAAAGAGAAATCTCAGAGAGCGGCACCCGAGGTAGCAACCCCGGCTCCCATCGCTCTCCGGACCATGCAGCAGCGCCTTACCCGTCAGACAACTCGGAGGAAGCGGCGTGGCTCATGGCAGCCGAGGCGATAGAACCGCTTTTCTTGACGCCGCGGATACCGGCACCTACGCGCCTCGCCGCTTCATAGTCTGCTGTTAAGGGAGAAACCAGCAACTCTCCGCCTTCGGCAAGGGGTGGATTGGAGCTGGAGTCCGCCGAGGTCGCCCAATCGACGGCAGGTTACACCCTCAACCCGGGTAGAATGGTGGGAGGCGGGGCCAGTCGTTCGAAGCCACGCCCAGGGTGCACATAAACTGGAGCAGAGTTTCTTCCCTTTCTGCGTAATTTTTGTATCTGTTATACCGGATGTGGTGGGTGGGAGGAGGGAGGGGAAACTAGCAATATGACGATGATGGTGCGGTATTTAAAAAAACGTGTGTAAGTGCATGTACACACAAATATAATTTATCCGTGGGCTCCTACAACATCCAAAATTACAAAAAGGCAACTGCTACTAATTTTTTAAGTAACCCCTGCTTAAGCCTATAACAGTGATGGCAAACCTTTTAGAGACCGAGTGCCCAAACTGCAACCCAAAATCCACTTATGCATTCTCGGGTGCCGGCTGGGTGTGGTCCATTGGCTGGGCGTGGCCCACTGGGTGGGTGTGGCTGTGGTGGTAATGGCAGACTGGGTGGGACTAAAAAGTTCAATCAATCAGTTCTAACTTTGCAAGATTTTTTTTTCCTGCAAGAAGTTGAAATTGACTGATTGAAACTTTTTTTTTTTTTGCACAGTGGTGGAGGCCTAAAGCAAAAAGATTTTATAAAACCCAGCTGAAGGCCTAGGACTGGGGTGACGGCATACGTGCCCTCAGAGAGGGCTCTGAGTGCCGCCTCTGGCACCCGTGCCATAGGTTTGCCACCACTGGCCTATAAGCAATGGTGGGACTCAGCCAGTACGCACCAGTCCGGCAAAAGTGGTAGCTAATTTTTGTTGTCCAAGCCCAGAATGTACTTCCTGAAGCGGCATTCACACAGAGAACCAGTTGTTCCCATATTTGAATCCCATCACTGCCTATAAGGTAAACTTTTCCAAACAAAATAACCTTGTAACCAGTGGTGAGATTCAACCAGTTCGCACCAGTTCTATAGAACTGGTAGCTAATTTTTTGTTGCCCAGGCCCAGAATGGACTTCCGGAAGCGGCATCCACACAGAGAACTGATTGTTCACATATTTGAACCCCACCACTGCTTGTAACCCTTGGGTAATAGTGTGACACCAGCTAGATGTCAGCAAGATGAAACAAAGCAAAGAAACTTGAGTTCCAAAAGTGTGCAAGGGTTATTTGCAGCGTAGAACTATGAAGGCCAAATGTGACTTTTAGGCTCATGACTCAGCATGCATATTTTCCAGTGAGACAAACCAAGACAGGAAGATCATTTTATTACAATTTATCAGAATATTCAGACAAAAGAGATTCCTCTCATTCAAAGAGGGAGCCCCAATCTTTAGCTTACAACACTTTTTATAGTTAGCATAACAAAGAAACATTCAAGAGGAAAGTTGATTGGACATGATAAAAGTAACCTCCCCTTTGCATAGGGAATCAGTCACATGTGGTCAAGCATCTTACACATTTGCATCCCATAATATAGGGGTGTCAAATTGCCAGTCCGTGGGCCGGATGTGTCAGTGAAACCGCGCCTACTCCATTGCCTGCAATGGAAAAAAAGTCACAATACGTTGTGACATGTCACATGATGTTGCGAGTTTGACACCCCTGCCATAATATCACACATGTTTGTTAAAAAGAGGTCTGATGTCAGAAGCCGCGTAAATTGTAAGGAAAAAGGTTGTTTAGGGTTTGCTAAAGAGATAAACCAGACCCCAATTTGTACTAACAAACTTTTTCTTATCTTCAGATAATCTTCAGCCTGTTTATTTCTTCAATTTAGGAATGTTAAAAGCTATTCCTAAATTCCTGTCTGTACTGTACCTGAACAGAGAACATAATCAATCTGAAAATTTATCTTTTCAGTTTAGAAATGTTAAATGCTATCTAACCAATATAGGATACAACTATCCTATATTACAATCTGTAATGAACTATTTTAAAAGAGAGAAAATACATCAATTTAAAATACAAAATAACTGTTGAAGGGTTCTGTAACAGGAACAAAAAAAAATTGTTTAGCCTAACTATTGCTTTTGTAATTGTCGTTTGCGTCAGGGATAAATTTCATGTAAGTGTGGGAAACGTGTACATGGATGGGATGTACTGAAGGAGGGAATAAGGGAGTGTACAGGAATGATTGATGTCTTCTTTATGATGTAATGGCTCTGTTGTCTGATTTTCATTGGCTTACAAAGTTTATAAAGCAATGCTACCAACTTTCTAAGATGTGGCACTTCTGGACGTAATTCTGTCAGCATTCCAGATTTTTTGCCACCCGGCTGTTTTATTTGATCAATTAAAGCACTGTTTCCTCAAAAAACCTCTGTTTGAGTTGCCTGATTAGACTTTTAATGGTATCTCAAATTTAAGTAAGGGCCAGTGACCTTATACCAGGGGTGTCAAACTCGCAACATCACGTGACGTATTGCGACTTTGTCCCCATTGCCAGCAATGGGGTGGGCATAGTTTCGGCATGACGCATCCAGCCCATGGGTGGGCAGTTTGACACCCCTGCCTTACACTGTGTTAGTTAACAAATTACAAAATCCATGTCATTTGTCCCTCAGCTGTTTCAGAGAGATGATGGCATCCACAAATGTGCTATTAGAGAATATAAAGATCAGGAGAAGGAAGGTCCATAGGACATGTTGCCCAAGACCCCAAGGCTGAGAGTGCCATTGTCCCATATGTTTAATGCTTAAAATATTCCTCCTTTCTCTTAAATCTACTTTTATTTTACTGGCTTTTGACTGCATTTCTATCAAGCAGTTGCAATTTTTATCTTTGTAGAAATCAATGTTGTTGTTTTTAATCTTGGGAACTTTAAGATGTATGGACTTCAACTCCAGAATTCCTAGGGAATCCTCCTGCCTTATGTTGGCCAGGGAGTTCTAGGAGCTAACATCCATACATCTTAAAATTGCCAAGGTTGAACAGCACTGGTATAAACCCTTTTGTAAATTTTGAACTGAAGTGGGATACAAATGATATATATTCTTAATCAGCACAGCAATCATATCTGTCATTGCAATAGATCGTCCTGGGAATCCTTCCTCCATGTTATACCTTATACTTTTCTGGGTGCTGGTACATCATCAAGGATATTAAATGAGTTACTGAGAGACTGGCAGCAACATTATTTCTACCATTTGGAGCAAGAGGCAATGTAGCAACACTGAGTTTATAGCAGATGACACTATAGTATTTAGGCCTGTTCCATCATGCAGTTATCATTTTAGGGCTTGTCATCTCTTGAAACCTTTTTCTCAAAGTCAGCTCTAAGTTCTGATCTGGAAGATGTAATCAGAAAGAATGTGCCTCTATTAGCTGATACTGAATCTTTAAATACGGTATTTAATTTTAGCTATCTATTAAATCCTGCCCTCTCAAGTGCTGCTATTTTGCTTCATCATGGCAGGAGAAAATTGCTGGAAGGCATGAACAAAGAACATTGAAAGGGCATATCAAGAGTATACATGCCCACTAGGGTCACCCAAGGTGTGAAGATCATCCCAGCTGCCCAGCTAAAGCAAGCAGACACCTAACTGGGCAGCAGCAACATAGATCATTGGAAGATGCCAGAGGCAGATGATCACTTTACTGACAATCTCAAAGGCATCAATTCATATTGGTAAATATGGTAAACCCCTCCCATATTTTTACCAAAAAACCCCACATGAATAGAAATTATTAAAAGATGATGTACCACAGGATGATGGGCTCCCTCAGGTCAGATGATACTCAACACTGTATCAAGGAAGAGCTGAAAATCTTTTGGAGTCCTAATGGTATTTATGATGTGACTTGATTAAAGGCTTTGGGATGTCTAGTTGTTGATGCTGTCATATGGGAACAGAAAATCTGAAGTTGCAAAAACAGAATTACAATGGGAAATATGGAAGATAAGCATAAAAATGAGAAGGCGGAGTAAAAGATGAAAGGAAACAATTACAAACGGGCATGTTTGGCGAATTGAGATGGACCAGGATAGGGCACTTTCAGTCAGAATATCATATTATTATTCAAAACATGAAAAACAAAGACTTAACAGAATGTGCAAACAGTCATAAAATAACCTTCATTTCACATGCTAACAAAATAATGTTTAGAATCATCCAACAAGCTCTACATGGAAAAAGAGATGCTAGATGTGCAAACTGGCTTTAGAAAAAAACTGGGGAATACAAGACATTATTGTTAAAGAATGCTAGATAAATGAGAAAGTAAAAACAAAAACAAAGTTACAGAAAGGGCTTTGATTGTGTTTATTACATCAAGCTGTGTAATGCACGTAGAAAATTGGGAATTCCAGAACATCTCCTTGTCCCAATGAGAAACCTATATACAAAGATGGATTTTGAAGAAGCCCAATAAGAAGGCTATTTCATCCTTTTGAATTTTAGTGTTGGAGAAGACTCCAAAGCAGGGGTGGGCAATTAATTTTCCCAAAGGGCCACATGAGAAACTGGAACGCTTGTGGAGGGCCACTGCTGTTGCCCTAACCCTGCCATCCCCTGCCATCAATGCCTGCCCCCCACCAATATCAATGCCATAGGCCAGACAGAGAAGCCGAAGGGCCAAATGTGGCCCCAGGCCATAAAAGTCTGCTCCAGAGAATAGTTGAGTTCTCATTTAAGGTACAAATAACCAGATTCAAATCATCCTACTTAAGATATATTATGAGAAGATCTAATTCTCTGGAGAAGAATCAAAATCAGAATTGAGCTGGAAGGGACCTTGGAGGTCTTCTAGTCCAACCCCCTGCTCAAGACTCTAATGCTGGAAAAGGTGGAAGAGGACAACCAGTAACAAGGCAAATGAACTCAGTTATAGCGGTGATGGGGACAGATTGTAATAGATAAAATCTTTCTGTGTAGTTGCTGACAGTTGATAATAACGTCATGGTATATCAATCAATTACCCAACCATTAAATTAACTAATTTATGACATGAACTTATGCACTTATTCATAGCATGGGCCTGAAATTTAGGATATTTCAGCTGTCACCAAACTACAAGTCCCAGAATGCTTCACCCTTGACTTTCCAACTAGAGCTACTGAGTGCATAAGGGCCACACATTCTCCATCCCTGACAAGTTTCATACGCCAGCCAGAATTTAGTTTTACGGTGTTGAAGGAAAAGTCTTCATCATGGTTCAGTCCAAGCCAGGAATAAACAACATGGCGACTGCTTTAGAAAAAGGTTGCAGTTTATTGAAGAGGAGAGCCAGACAGAAAGATGGCTCTGGAAGAAAAGAGAGAGAGCACATGTAGGGAGTGGGTTTTTATACCCTCTGGGGCTTTTGAGGTTCTTTCCTATTCCTGTTTGAGGCTTTGTATTTCGTGTGTCATGTATTCTGACCTGAGTCTAGGTGTGCCCTTTGGCATCTGGGGTTAATCCTATTATGTCTGTTTTAGAGTTTGGGTGGGGTATGTAGATTTTAGATGTCTTTGTCTTCCTAAACTTCTAGCTGGAGTCCTCCAACCTTTGTGGATTATTTACATCTGCATTTCTACAGAGCTGGTTTCTGCTTGGGGGAAGGGGACTTGGGGCTATTAAGAAAAACTGGGCATGCTTTTCTGCCTCTTTAAGATCCTTTGAGGAAATATATTTTTCTGCTCTTTTAATATTTCCTTCTCTGGGGGGCTGACTTCCCACAACAGTTAACGGTCACCAAAGTGCTCCCATATTATCACTAGATTGCATCCATGGATCTTCAGAATATTTCTCAAAAACTATAAAGTAAAATAATAAATCACAAAAGTGAAAAATACCTTCAAATCTCACAAGACTGCCCGATCTTGTAATAAAAGTTTTTGCATATGTTTTCACATGAGTTTTCAAATGATGCACATGTGAGATCTGGTGATATTTTTGCGTCGATTTTTGTTAAATGGTTTAATTTTTTACTTACTTTTTAATCATGGGTGACTAAGCCAACATACAAAATTACATACTAGCATAGTAAAGTTGCAGATCCTAGCTCCAGGAGATCAGTCTTCTGCTGAAGAGAAAATATCTTGCTGCTTCACCACAAAGCAAGCAAGTGCTGAAAACCTCATTCACTTTGGCACTTGACATCCCATAATAATATTTCATTTGTCATAGGCATAATATTAAGAGCCTCATTACTTTACATGATTGGAGGCATTGTCAGCTGCATAAAATGTACACAGCCTGGGGATGCACATCATGACACATGGCCTATAACTTTGTTTTTAAAAAGACATAAATATATACTGAGGCTTCTTCCTGTGCCTTACCTGAGCTAATTACTTATTATAGTTGCTCACCAGCTTCTCATCCACTAACAATCATTAATTTCTAAAGTATTCTTTTAGCTCCCTTCTCATGGAGTCACTATAACTGAGTTTTTAGAATTTGTCTTAATCGTAATTTGACAATCTTTGAGGGCACACAAGCATATTTTTAGACAGAGGGTGGGCTCAAAAGTCTCTTTCTTGTCAGAAAAGTGGAAGCAAGGGGTCCTGGCGCAGAGCAACACCTTTTGGAGGTAACCCTTTTTTTCAATTCTTTCTTTTATGTGCTTACTTTATTAATCTATATCTAATTTATCTTTATCTGTCTGTCTGTCTGTCTGTCTGTCTGTTTATTTGTATCCCAGGTTTATTATTTTTACAAATAAGATTCTCATTTGGACACACTCAGAAAAAGGAAAGAGAAAACACAAATTGGTTCTGTGAAGGAGTTGAAACAATTGAATGCAAGATGGGCATTTGTGGAGGAAGGTCAGAAAAGTCAAGATGGCAGCTTCAACCACAAGATCAGACATATCCCTTTTTAAATGGACTGCATATTAAAAAGGGAATAAGGCTTCAGTTGGTTAGCCATGGCTGCTACTGATTTTTTTTTTTTTTTTTAACATTCTCCTCATCCCCAACACACATGCAGAGGTGCATTTGAATAATAAAAAGCTTTTGAAAATAAGCCAAGCATCCTTTCTGGTCTCCAGAAGTAGGTCACTCACTTCTGATGTGGCAAAAGGAAATTCCACACCAATATATTCTGTCCTCAGCCCTGGCGCAGAGATAACTCGTGGACTATCCCATTTTTTTCCTAGTATGCATTTTCTGTGTATATTTGATTATATTGTCTCAGCTGTAGTGTGGTGTTTATCACCTCATTAAATGGACTGGATGTGCCCACCAAAAGGAGTGGAGATCAAAACACCTCCTCACCAGCAATCAACAACCAGTTTAGAAGAGATTAATACCAAGATTAATACTAGACCAGTGATGGCAAACCTTTTAGAGACCAAGTGCCCAAACTGCAATCCAAAACCCACTTATGTATCGTCGGGTGCCAGATGGGTGTGGCCCATTTGTGGGTGTGGCCAATTGGGTGGGTGTGGCCAATTGGGTGGACGTGGCTGTGGTGGTAATGGCAGACTGGTGGGACTAAAAAGTTCAATTAGTCAATTACAACTTTGCGAGATCTTTTTTTTCCCTGTGAGAAAATTGAAATCGAAATTGATTGAACCTTTTTTTTTTTGCACACAGAGCGGAAACCTAAAGTGAAAAGGTTTGATAAAACCCAGCTGAAGGCCTAGGATCTGGACTCTGCGTGCCACCTGTGGCACGCATGCCATAGGTTCGCCACCACGGTACTAGACCATCAGTCAAGAAGTAAACAATACTCCAATCAAGGAACTATCAACTCAAACAAACAAGCTATCAGTAAACAACAGTTTAATTAAGGAACCACCAAGAATACTCCCACCAACTGCGGCAGGCAAGCCACTGTTCATTTATTGGTATCCCACCTTTCTTTTTTTTTTTGCAAATAATTCAAGGCGGGAAACATGTTCAACCCATCATCTTCCTCCTATTTTCTCCTTTGAGATGGATTGGGCTGAGAAAGAGTGACTGGCCCAAAGTCACTCAGCTGGCTTTTGTGGCTAAGGTAGGGCTTGAGCTTACCTCGCCTGCTTTCTAGCCTGCTATCTTAACCACTAGACCAGGGGTAGGCAACCTTGACTCTTTTATGACTCATGGACTTCAACTCCCAGAATGGCTGGCTCAGGAATTCTGGGAGTTGAAGTCCACAAGTCATAAAAGAGCCAAGGTTGCCTACCTCTGCACTACACCAAATTTGCTCTAATATATAAAAAGAGAGCAAACCTCACTCCCTTCTAGCACTGATGAAGTTATCTAGTTTGGTAATAAAACGCCTGCAAGAAAACAATCAAACTCACAGAGCATCAAAAACCCACAGTTCAAGCTACAAATGCTCTCTTCCATCAAAAGCCAGTAAATGTAGCAATTAAGGCATCAAACTAGAAACTGGAGACTATGAGTTCTAGTCCCATCTTAGATAAAAAGATAGCTGGGTGACCTTGGGCTAATAATCATTTCCTCTTAGCCCAGAGAAATAGGAATGGCAGACTACTTCTGAAAGTCCTTACCAAGAAAACATCACTCTTTCATTCAGTTACCAGAGGTCAACACTGACTCAAAGGTACACACACAAAAAGATCATCTAGGGAAAAAGTACTCCTACTGCCCCAGCTATCAGAGGGATAGAATCAAGATCACGTGAAGTATTAATACCACTTTACAATGCCTTGGTAAGGCCACACTTGGAATACTGCATCCAGTTTTGGTCACCACGATGTAAAAAAGATGTTGAGACTCTAGAAAGAGTACAGAGAAGAGCAACAAAGATGATTAGGGGACTGGAGGCTAAAATATATAAGGAACGGTGACTGAAATTGGGTATGTCTAATTTAACAATGAGAAGGATGAGGGGGGATATGATAGCAGTGTTCCAATATCTCAGGGCCTGTCACAAAAAAGAGGGAGTCAAGACAGGACAAGAAGCAATGGATGGAAACTAGTCAAGGAGAGAAGCAATCTAGAACGAAGGAGAAACTTCCTGACAGTTAGAACAATTAACCATGGAACAACCTGCCTTCAGAAGTGGTGAATGCTCCAACACTGGAAGTTTTTAAGAAGAGACTGGGCAGCCATTTGTCCAAAATGGTATAGGGTTACCTGCCTGAGCAGGGGGTTGGACTAGATGACCTCCAACCAAGGTCCCTTCTAACTTTATGATTATTATTATTATTATTATTATTATTGATCATCGCACAGTCAGCCAGATGTTCAGACTGGATTTGGCATTTTGTCTACCTATCAAGTCCTTACCCAGGACCTGGGATAGGCAGATGTGGATGTTTGATGGTATTACAGATATCGTCGCAGGATGGAAGCAGTTCCTAATAAGGCCGCCTTTTGCAATTGACTAATAGCGAATTTGTCAATGCCAATGGTGTTCAAGTGGTGCTCCAGTTGTTTTGGGATTGCACCCAAGGAGCCTATGACTATTGGTACTACCCTTGCTTGCTTTTGCCACAGTCTTTCTATTTCTATTATTATTATTATTATTATTATTATTATTATTATTATTATTATTATTATTATTATTACTATTATTATTATTGGAGCTGAAACAGGGAGGAGCTGCTTTTCAGTGGCAGTGCCAAACTTCTGAGAGTTCCCAAACAGAGATCTGTCTGGCACCAGAAATGAATACATTGGGAAGGATATTGAAACCAGAGCCTCTCTTGCTTTACATATTTTTGTTCTGTTCTTTCACTTATGAATTTTTGTTTTATGTTTTTAAACATGTAGCAGATGCTTTGAATTTATTTTCTATTATATCAGTTGCCAAGAGCTGAATTGTGGTGGGGTCAACATGTAAGAAGTAAATAAGCAAAGCTGAGAAAGAAGGTAGGGATCATAGCAGTAAGGATGCTATTGCTAATGAAGAGGAGGGCCAATTATTCATGGATTAGGACCCACTGGCTTTGCAAACTCCTTTGTTTACTAGTTAATTCTGCAGTTAATTACTCCATCAGCTGTGCATGTTTTTACTCACTAGAGGGATTAAATCACTTTAACACAAGCTGCATAGAACAGAAAATAGCCTCTTTCAAAGACTTTATTTCAAAATAAGGAGCAATTGTATTGCCAATTTGTAAGAAATAAAATGCTCTCTAAAATGATGACAGCTGATATCTAAATAAACAAAAAAGAAATGGTTATTGCCACTGACGCAGAGAGGAACAATATGCCGTGCGTGTGTGTGTGTGTGTGTGTGTGTGTGTGTGTGTTTATGGGTGGCACATTGTTCTGGTGGCCCACAGGCCAGATGGGTCATGTGCAGGCCATACCCACCACGGCTCTGCAAAGGCAAAAATGTTGTGATATGTCATGATACTCATGTGATGTGATCGAGTTTGACACCCATGCTCTAGTCTAGGGGAATGGGATTGTATTTAAGAATAACTGAGTTGGAAGGGACCTTGGCGGTCTTCTAGTCCAACCCCCTGCTCAGGTAGGAGACTCTGTACCATTCCAGACAATTGGCTGTCCAACTTCTTCTCAAAAACCTCAAGTAATTTCAGCACAAGTGAGTACAGGTCAACTTAAAACCATTCATTTAATAGTTCAGGATTATGATGGTGCTGAAAAAAATAATTTACAACCTGCGCTCAGAGTTACCAACCCCACAGTCATGTAATTGCAATTTGGGCACTTGGCAACCAGCTCACATTTATGATGGTTGCAGTGTTCTCTGTTCATGTGGTTGTGATTTGCAACCTTCCCAACTATGTTCTCAGAAGCAAAGTCAGTGGATGACTTTAGTTGGCAACCATGGTAAAAATGATCATAAAGTAAGGTCTGGCCATGTGATGACTTTCTTAATAACCACATCCCAGTCCCAACTGTCATAAGTTGAGGGTTGCCTATATGACTAAAGGGCACCTACATGGGAAATGTTTGTTTGGAATAATAATTACCCACATATTATAGGGAGGAATATCCTAAACCAGTATTTCTCAGTCTCGGCAACTTTAAGATGTATGGGCTTCAATTCCCATAACACCCACGCTGGCTGTGGAATTCTGGGAGTTGAAGTCCATATAGCTTAAAGTTGCTGAGACTGAGAAACATTGTCTTAAACAGATAGAACGGAAGCAGAAGAAAAATCTGGAGGTAGTTGGAGTTGAAAGTGATAAGTACATTTAACTCTTTTTGTAATGCCTAAAAAAACCGCTCTTTGTATATTTCTCCTCCTCTGTCTGGCTATCACTTCCTCTGCATGTCATGCAGTTTCCGGGGGGGGGGGAGGGGGTCCATGAGGCCTTGTCAAACAAGTAAAGCTCTGTTTTTTATCTACAGCTCACTCCTGTCCAGTTTTGTCTTTCTCTTTAAGGGGCAGTGTGGTGGCTCAGTGGTTAAGAGGCCCAGGTTTGAGACCCAAATTTCATGTGATGGGGTGACTTACCGTCCTCGCCCCAGTTCCTGCCAACTTAGCAGTTTGAAAGCATAAATATGCAAGTAGACAAATAGGTACCACTTCAGTGGGTCAGCAACAGCAGTGGTCTGTGATGTCATGCTGGTCACATGACCACAGAAACAGCTCAATGGCCTTGAAACGGAGATGAGTGCCACCCCCTGCAGTCGGCAACAACTAGCAGAGTAAAATCCTCAGGACCTCCTTTACCTTTTACCTCTTTCTCTTTCCTTCCTTTTCCAGTACAGTTGCCTTTCCTCTTCTTTCATTTCTGTCTTGTTTCTCTTCTTTTGTTGTTCTGAAAAGCAGACAGGGAAGATGTGGGTGTGTACTTGTGTGTTTCTCTGTGTGAGACTGATTGGTACATGCAAATGGAGAAAGTCACTTAATTTTATAAATGGGGTAGCTTATTTACAGGCAATTAATTTTAATCATAGATATTTGCTTAAGCATTATTGCCATTAGACTGTGCTTTCCAGCAGGGATATATATATATATATATACACACATGTTTACAAAGGAGAGGAAAATGTTGAGAAGTGATTTCATCTGAAATGGGCAGCCTTAAGCTGAAGATGAAAGGAACCTGTGCATTACAAAGGACAATTAGCTTTGGAATATACATTCAGTGACAAATAGCTGAATTTGAATTTCATTGCTGGATTTTTTTTCTTTGATTAGCTGCCTTAAGCGAACTCTGCCAGTGAAAACAGGATAGATACAAATCCTGGAAAGAATGACATGGATTCAGGAAAATAAAGACAAGTGATTTAATTTGCTCAATGGTTAGAGAATGTCCCCAGCCTGAGTCTATTTGTATGCCGGGGAACTTGAATAATGATGGCAAAAATAACAAACATGGTTAAAACAGATGGTGTTTACATTAAAATAAAATATAGTTTATGTAACCATGGATTCTCTACTTAGCTAGAATAGGCTGGATGAATAGATCAGTTTTAAGCATATAAGCAGACTTGGGCAAGTTATTTTCTGAGCAGTAGTTTGCCCTAAAAACCATCATTAATAAAGATCTCTCAAAACTAGAAGTTCTGCTAAAAAAAATGGAAGTGTAGCTAAGATAGACAGTTCTTTACCTAGTTAATATAGTCATGGACTGAGTTATTTATGTAACAGAATAACAGAGCTGGAAGGAATCTTGGAAGTCTTCTAGTCCAGGGCTTTTCAACCTTTTTACCCATTGTACCACTTTTAGGATATGGCATGACTTTGGTTGGTATGTGTACTACAGTGATTCTGTATGGTTGATATAGTCTGTTGGTTGTTTCTGAGATGCTTTTGATATATCACAGTGCTAGCTTGTGTAGCTGTGTTATAGTGGGTTAATTGGTCAGGCAACCCTAAGCAAGGGCTTTTCAATCTTTTCACCCATTGTACCACTTTTAAGATATGGCAACATCCTAGTACCACTAGTCGCCTAGCAAGGTGTCAAAAACTTGATGACCCCCCCCCCAAAAAGGAAAAAAGTGATAAAGTACAGGTAGACCTCGACTTACAACAGTTCGCTTAGTGACTCTTCGAAGTTACAATGGAACTGAAAAAAGTGGCCCCCAAGCCATAGCCGAGCAAGACACCTGCCTGCCCGCCTGGCAGCGCTCTTCCTCCTATCCAAGGTTTTCACTGTTGTGAGCATTTCTCTTGAGTATTGGCAGCGAGGGTGGGGTGGGGGGGTGTTTTGGTTTTTATTCCCCCCATCTGCTGGGTGGTTGCAGCAGGTTTTGGTCACTTCACAAGACCCTGGGACACTGTGACCATCATAAATATGAATCAGTTGCCAAGCATCTGAATATAAATCACAAGACCCTGGAGATGCTGCAACATTCCAGCTGATTGGTGCTTCTTCAGGGCTCAGCAGAAGCACCAGGATCAGTGCTGCTTTCCAGCTGGAGCCTGGTGCTGATCCTGGTGCTTCCACTAAGCCCTGACAGCCCCAAAGAAGTGCCAATCAGCTGGAAAGCAGCACTGATCCTGGCGCTTCCACTGAGCCCTGACAGCCCTGCAGCTCCAGCCGTCTCTCGCTCAGACTTGTGTGGTGCTGCCACCGGTTCAGCTCATTCCCCTCCCCCGCTACCACTTTTCTAGGATGATCGCGTACCACCTGCCAGGTGCCAATGTACCACAGGTGGTACCCGTACCACTGGTTGAAAAGCCCTGTTCTAGTCCAATTCCCTGCTCAAGCAGGAGACCTTATTCAATTCCAGACAATTGGCTGTATAGTCTCTTCTTAAATGCCTCCAATTATTTTATTTGTTCACTCACACATTCATTTTTGTGACTTCAAGTCAGTGTTGCCCGTTGGCAACCCCTTAGATTAGTCCCTGCACTTTTTGGGGGGAACTGGCTTGCCCTTGGTTTTTTTTCCCCTAAGGCTGAGAGAGAGAGAGAGTAGCCCAAAGTAATCCTTATGAACTCTTATGAACAGCTGAACTCTCTCAGCCCTAGGAAGAAGGTAATGGCAAACCAATTCTGAAACCTTATCAAGAAAACTGCAAGGACTTATCAACATAGTTGCCAGGAGTCAACAATGACACACGCACACATCCACAAAGACTAATTTCATCCTGTTGTGCCATCTGCTGAAGGTAATTCTAATATTATGACTTTAAATCAGCATCGTCACTAGTTGAAAATCAATGTTCAAACAGTGGGACCAGTAAGAGGATTTAAATACCCATTTATTTGGGATTCTACATTCACCTGGTTTACCCATTCTACGAGCTGTGCTGAGAATGGAATCCATTCAACAAGATAGTTCAACAAGCATCCTACCCTTGCTGGTGATGGTTAATGCCTCACATTCCATACTGTCCTCTGAAATAGGCTCTTCTCTACAGGTGACATTCCTGGTTAGTTCAGCTCTTCCCAATTCAGCAGAAGATAACAACTCCTGATGCCAAAGGATGGGGGCAGAGAGTGGTGGGGGGCAAGTGGAATAAATGTATTCACCTCCTCGCTTAGCCCCTTTCCCAGGTCTTCACTTGTTATGCTTCACATCATCCTGGATCTTTCTGGCATACAGTTCCTGCAGGTTGCTCTGCTGTCTTTATTTTCCATTACCGACCCCACAGCCACTGAAATGTGCCTCTGTGCATTTTCTCTCCTCATCTGCCCATGTGTAGTAGGCCTAATGAGCATCCCCTAGAGCTGAAAAACAGAGTATCAGGTGCCTCTTGCGGGGTCATAGTGTGTTCAGCAAAACACACAGCTGCTGGCTCTAAAAACACAGAGCATAATGTGAGGTGTGATATAACAGTGGGCTTAAGATTTAAAATAATAAGATATCTTCTAGACTGGTAGCATTTGACTTGCCACAAGGACAGAATCTATGCTGGAATCCTTTCCATATAGTGAGCCAGCCTACCCCACCCCAGCAATGAGAATTGTCCAAAATTCAATAAAAAATGTAGATCTTTGAAAGACACATACAAAGCCCCCACCCCCGAAGATGAATAGCAAAACAGTGCAACCTCTTTACTTCTGGGACAAACCACAACATCTCTTTATTTTGATGAAAAGAATTGTAGCACCACCACAGTGCTAAGCTCTTCAATAAGTTGAAGCCAAGGTGCCTTAACACTAGGCACAAAAAAAAAAAACATTCACTCAATAGACACAGGTAAGGAATGCCCTTTGCAACTATGGGAGAAGGAAGAGGTATCCAAAATAAGTTGGGTTCTGGACCACCCACTGAAGTGCCGATGCAGATTCTCCATATTGCTAGACAGGGGTGTCTGTAAGGCAGGGCTTTTCTACCTTTTCACCCATTGTACCACTTTTAGGATATGGCAACATCCGAGTACCACCAGTTGCCTAGCAAGGTGTCAAAACTTGATGACCTCCCCCAGAAAAGGAACAAAGTGATAAAGTACAGGTAGTCCTCAGCTTACAACAGTTCGCTTAGTGACTGTTCGAAGTTACAATGGCACTGGAAAAAGTGCCCTCCAAGCCACAGCCCAGCAAAACACCTGCCTGCCCACCCAGCCGTGCTCTTCCTTCTATCCAAGGTTTTCATTGTTGTGAGCATTTCTGTTGAGGATTGGCAGCGGGGGTGGGGTGGGGGAGTGTTTGTTTTTTATTCCCCCCGTCTGCTGGGTGGTAGCAGCAGGTTTTGGTCACTTCACATGACCCTGGGACATTGTGACCATCATAAATATGAATCAGTTGCCAAGCATCTGAATGTAAATCACAAGACCCTGGAGATGCTGCAACATTCCAGCTGATCGGCGCTTCTTCTGGGCTCAGCAGAAGCGCCAGGATCAGTGCTGCTTTCCAGCTGATTGGTACTTCTTCAGGGCTCAGCAGAAGCACCAGGATCAGCAGCGAGCTTCAGCTGGAGCCTGGCGCTGATTCTGGCGCTTCCGCTGAGCCCTGACAGCCCTGCAGCTCCAGCCATCTCTCGCTCAGGCTTGTGCGGTGCTGCCACCAGTTCAGTTCATTCCCCTCCCCCGCTACCACTTTTCTAGGATGCCAATGTACCACAGGTGGTACCTGTACCACTGGTTGAAAAACCCTCCTGTAGGACATGGCAAAAGAGTCAAGATGGTAGTCATGATGGTCCAATCACAGGTTTCCCCCCTTTTGATATATTGTTAGGTATTTTGGAGACAGGATATGTCAGGTTCAAACGCATAGATGGGACAGTGAAATCAAATCAAGTCCAATCCTTTATTTGCTTACACCTAACAGGCAGAATCTTCCCAAGCTAAAACTGTAACCATCTAACATACGAGGTGTATCCTGAGAGATTCTAGTCGGGGATACACTGAGCTCTTCCCTCCTTCCCCATCCAGCTCGGAACTACACAGTCGCTTAACACAGGCCTCTCTCTGGGAAAGCTCTGGGTTGCCAGAAATCTCTTCTGCCGCTCCTCTAGGTGCTCACTCCATCACAGGTCAGGAGGTCTTGTCTATCTGCTAACACTGACAGCTGCAAAACATTTCCCTTCGTTTGGGGGCATTTATTATACCTTTCTTGCCCACAGCCCCTTGGATGAAACAGAGAATTTAATACCAATAGGACTTAGACATATTTTGCTTCATTGTGCTTTAAAGCCCTCTCTAAGCAGTTTTACAGTCAGCATATTTGCCCCCAACCATCTAGCTCCTCATTTTACTGCCCTTGGAAGGATGGAAGGCTGAGTCAACCTTGAGCCAGTCAGGACTGAACTCCTGGCTGTGGGTAGAGTTAGCCTGCAGTACTGGATTCTAACCACTGCACCACCAAGGATCTTAATGCCTAATTATTTGCCCCCCACCCTACCCTCATCCCCTTGTATTCCCAGCTCTCTTGTCAATTTCCAGGGTGATGGGAGGATTTTATTTTAATTCTTTCTAGTCAGTTCTACAAAGCCCATAAGAAGCTCCTGGCCTGATGCTCCCTGCTATGATAAATAAGGCACTCTTTCCTCTGACAGTGCTCTACCAAAGTTTGCAGTATGAAAATTATCTCACTTCCCCTCCATTCAAGAAAGAAACAAACCCCACTAAACCTAGCAGTGCTGAAAAGGGAAGCTGGCAAAAGAGCTGTCAAGGACAACCCCCCAACCCCAACCCCCCTTCTGTTTGTGCTACTGAGCTACTGGATTACTAAAGCCCAAGCCACTAGGTAGCAAGGGAAAAATCCTTTACTGCCATCTAGTGGTCATTTTGTATCTTTGCAGCCCAGACACATCAGCCTGGGACAAGGGGCAAAGAGAATAAATTAGCATTTCACTTTAGGTCTTTAAGCACAGAAGCTAGGAAAAGAGGTAAGACAAGAGTTCCCACCAATGAAAAAAATGAAAAAGCTGAATTTTAAGAAATAGTCTAGCTTTGCAGCAATATGCTGCACCTGAATCAGAAATAATAACCCCACTCTCCAGTGTTGCAGTTATCACTGGGAACATAGCAGTCTGGGGTCTGTTTTCAAACTGATCTGGAACCCTCAAATGGTAGGATAGAGATATTCATGAGCTATGTTAGGGTTTCACTTATATAAAGTTCCACTCTGGATAGCCACACAATGTGAGGGTCCAAACAGCTCTATACTCCTCTGAGATCACCAGTGAGAAGGATTTGCTTTATGAAAGATTGCAAACTGTCACCTGGCAGGAAGCACACAAAAGTTTCTATCTCAGCTTATTAATCCCTTTGGAAACTCAAGGGAGGCTGAGTGCTTTTCATTAAAAGGTCTTAAAATTTGAGGGGGAAAGAAAAACTGTTTCTTTAAATGGGGATTGCAGAATTCTCTCTTCATACAGGCACTTTAGCAAGCACTGCTGTCATACAAACCTACATCCAATCAGAATCTTCCCTTTACTTTCAAAAAAGCACACCACTAATCAGCAGCAGTCATTGTAAACACCCATCCTGCTCTTGAAGTTGGCGCCATATCAAAACTGTTGGAAACTGCAGCTGTGTGGAGATGAAATTCGCCTTGTGCACAGAACAATCACATTGAGCATTACAAGCTCTGAACTAGGTTTGATTTCAAGCAAAAATGTAAAGAAATCTTAATTATCTAAGATTACTATATCCAGTTTACAGAATTTCAGATATCACTAGATAGCAGCAAACATTAAAAAAAACACTATTTTTTGCCATCTAATGGACATCCATACTTTTTCAGCCTTCTAGCCTTATAATTATCTCCATGGGTTCTTGTTGACTCAGTCATTAGCTTTGCACAAGCTCTCCTGAGAATGACTGAAGTACTGCTATAGGAAACAAAGCCCTATTTTGCTGCATCTTTCTCCCCATTTCCCCACAGTTTAGAATTTTCAGAAGAACAGTCTTGGAAACCTCCAAATTGGAGCAGGGATTTCAAAGCAGTCTAAACCTCAGTCTTGGACAATCTCGCAAAAGCCACAACGGTTGGATGTAGTTAGTACTTGGCCTGCAGACAAACGGGAAATCTGAGATCTGCAGATCACATTGACAAAAAATACATGGTTGTTGATGAACCTACCAGGAATTCAGCTCAGTTCAGCTCAAGTCTTAACTTACTATTTAAAAATGGTGAGTAAAATGTCTTTTCTTCCATTACTGATTATTCCTTTTGAAGAACTCTTAATACATTTCCACCAATATCAGCATTCTTCCAGAACATAAAGAATGTAAAGATGTTCTTCAGAGAACATCGTCAAATGGTTCCTGGAAAGGTGTCAGGAGTCAGGGGAGCCTTCTGACTTCCTCTTCTTGTTGTTGCTCTTTGCCAAGTCATAGAGAAGTAGGTGATGAAGCAGAGAGCCCAGAAGGTTGAGACTGGGGCTTGCAGATTTTTGTTTTCCAGATGTTACACCTATCCATTACTTCTTCTCCTGCCTTCAGGTGCTTTGGAGAATAGATTGACCCCTCTCTTCTTAGTGGCAGCCCGAGATATTGGAACACTACTATCATGTCCCCCCTCATCCTTCTCTTCATTAGACATACCCAATTCCTGCAACCATTCTTCACATGCTTTAGCCTCCAGTCCCCTAATCATCTTTGTTGCTCTTCTCCATGCTCTTTCTAGAGCAGTGGTTCTCAACCTTTTTAATGCCGCGACCCCCAACCGGTCGTAAGTCGAGGACTACTCAACCGGTCGTAAGTCGAGGACTACTAACTGGTGCAGCACCGTTTGCAGAATGGGACTTTTGGCGGGCTCAGCAGGGCAGAGACAGCCTGGACAATTCCTATTGGCTTTTGAAAGCCAATAGAATTAGACTCTATTCAAGAGAGTCTATTATATTGGCTTTCAAAAGCCAATAGAATAAAAGGGAGTAGCACAGCTAAGGAAAAGGGGGGGGAAATGGCGGACTGCGTTGTTTGGCGACCCCCGTGAAATGGTCGTTCGACCCCAAATGAGGTCCCGACCCACAGGTTGAGAACCACTGTTCTAGTGGTTAAAGCATCTTTTTTATATCGTGGTGACCAAAACTAAATTTAGCCTCACGTGAGCCCAGGCTCTACTTTTTTTTTTTTTTTGGCTCCCTTGCAAACAACTAAGTGCCAATACAGGACAGAAGGCACAATTTGTAGTTGGCAGCCGCAGCTGACCTTCTGATGTTCTGTCCTGATGTTCGCAGAACCTCCATCTAACACAATGCTGTGACATCACTGAAGTATACCTGATAGCCCCCCCCCTTTTTTTTTTTTTTTACTTATAGTGGTTGTTTTAAAGGTAGGGAAGGAAACAGGAAGCCATCAAAGGGCAAATCAGTCACATTGAAAAATGTGCCCATGTTGCATAGAGGAAATCTGGCAATTTTGCCACTTAAAGTATCTGATAATACTCTATGCTAATCTGAAATTGCAGAAAAGGAGGAAGGGAGGGGAGGGAAGAGAAGGGAAGGATTGGTCATACTCTAACAGGCTTAGAATCATTCTTGTTGGATACATAATCACATCTGCCAAATTATGTCCTCCATGCAGAACTGAAGACTCCCCTGGTGTCTTACTTTCATCTTTTTTCCAATACTCTTCTTAGTAAATAAAAATGTAAAAGTTTGAACAACCAAATGCCATGCTCTCTGGGACTATTCTTGCTAATTAATCAGACTTGTTACCAGTGGTTTTATAGAGTTCTGTACCTTTTTATATACACATTTACATTATAGATAATGTAAAAGGTCACCTGTTGTTCTCCCTGCCTTTGCCTTTTTGATGTTTGAAAATGTTTAACAAATTAATATCAAGCTGTATTTTTGGCCAGGTGTATGGAGTGGTGTGTGTGCTTGCTCTAGATGTGATTGAATGGGAATGCACACTAAACTGGAAATTACTCACAATTCTTACCTTAGCTTTGATCTAAGCTTTCAAGAATGAAGGAAGTCTTTCATCCAGCTTTGTAAAATTGGTTTTGGACAATATCCATACTTGTTTGTTTGTTTGGGAAGCTGGTGAATCTCAGCATCTGTAACTGGCAAATCTCAAATCACACCATCCTTTTCTAAACATTCACAAATGAAGAATAATATTCAGCAAAGGCTGGACATTTGCCGTGAATGTCAACCTACTGAAACAACGGGTGCTTTTCTGATTGCCTTATGTTCTTTTAATGTCAGATACAGCTTACTTGCTTTGACCTCATATTTTGTATTTGCTTTACTATCTCACCTCTCCTTGCTGGGCTGCAAGGAGATGATGAACAAGAATGAAGAAATGAATGTAAAATGTCATGCATTTAAAACAAGGAAATGAAGTCTTTCATGTCATGGAATGAACGAATGAATTAGATATGCAAATGAAAGCACATAATGGCAGCTGCATTAATTCCACAAACTGAGCCCTCTTTTGTATCAGAAGAATTTATTAAATAAACAAAATTAACTGGATTCACAATGCCCACAACAAAAAATGATGCATCTAACCCAGGGGTTCCCAACCAGAGGTGCGAGACAATATTCCAAAAGGGGGGGGCGAAAACTTGGGTTTTCAAAATTATAGTGTATATGCATAATTCGTTGCTGTTATTTTGAACTTTTGCAAGGGGTGCGAGAATATATCAGAAGCGTTCTAGAGGTGCAGGGTATAGAAAAGATTGGGATCTAACCACAAACTTCACTGGTTTTTTCTTACAACATGCCAAGTAGAGGCATGGGGGATACAAAAGCACAATTGTATAAGGTCACATTTGCAGCTAAAAAAACGGAGTAGTTGTAGCCACCATCTTAATTTTTTATACCCCCTACCCCATATATGCATCTGCTTAGTGTGCTGCAGAAATGATGTTTTAGCTGACAATTAATGTTATCCTTGGTGAATGTTTTGTGGTTCAGGAGATTGTGTGAACTACCTGTACTGCAAGCCCAGAGTACACAATGAGCCTAGGAAATGAGCTAATTTAATGCCCAAGTGAAGCATTGTTGCATGAATTTTCCTGCTGTTTTACAAATCACAGCACACTATACTTTGTGTATTCAATCATCCTTTCACTGTTGTCCCTGACGTTCCCATTTAATCAATAAAGGAGAATATTTTAGTTGAGGGTTGAAATGAGGGGTCCTTGATGCTCTCTGAGCTTGGTTGTTTTTTTGCAGATGTTTCATTACTCAAACTAGCTAACATCATCAGTGCTAGTTTTGGGTTATGAAACATTTGCAAGAAAACCACAAAGCTCAGAGAGAATCCAAGACCCCCTCATTTCCATTTAATGCCCACCACTTGCCAGTCTGAACACTGGGCCACTCAGCCTCCATCTGGATTGAGACTTGTTTGTGGGCTGCCTAGCAGGAATCTGAATAGTAAATTTAATAATAATAATAAAGTTGGAAGGGACCTTGGAAGTCATCTAGTCCAACCCCCTGCTCAGGCAGAAAACCCTATACCATTTCAGACAAATGGCTGTCCAGTCTCTTCTTAAAAACTTCCAGTGTTGGAGCATTCACCGCTTCTGGAGGCAGGTTGTTCCACTGGTTAATTGTTCTAACTGTCAGAAAGTTTGTTCTTAGTTTGCTTCATGTCCTGCCTTCAGGCGCTTTGGAAAATAGCTTAACTCCCTCTTCTTTGTGGCAACCACTGAGATATTGGAACACTGCTATCATGTCCCCCCTCGTCCTTCTCTTCATTAAACTAGACATACCCAATTCCAGCAGCCGTTCCTTATATGTTTTATTCTGGGCATATACATTTGATAGATAGATAGATAGATAGATAGATAGATAGATAGATAGATAGATAGATAGATAGATAGATAGATAGACAGACAGACAGACAGACAGATAGACAGACGGATGAGAGAGAGGGGGGATCAAGAACTACTATGCTGGACTAAGTGGGACTATGCTCAGATTCAGTAGGGTAGCTCTCATGTTCATCCTGAACCACCTGGAAGGGCTCTACACAGATTTATGTTGCTCTGTGTCAAACACCACGCAACAGTGAATCTTCCCATCTATATTAATCTCTGTTTAAAACCACCCATTAACTGAACACCTCTTTTTAATGATCTATTCTATAATAAAAGCCACTAAAACGTAATCTAAATAAAAACATATACAGTTTTAAAATCAAATTCAAAATAAACACTCCATATAAACCAGGAAACAGCCAGGCAGTCATTCAAAGGCTAAGAACTATAATATAATTCAATTCAAAATTCTTGGATTTTTTTCCCCCCAAGTCTTCGCCTGACACTGACATGATGCTAACAGGGGCACCAGTCCAGCCCCACTGGGGAGGGAATTCAAAAAAATTCTACGGGGGGGGGGGGGCAGCACAGAAAAAGTTATCTAGGCCCGTACAAGTAGTCTTTGACTTACAACCACAATTGACCCCAAATTTTGTGTTGCTAAGCGAGACATTTGTTAAGTGAATTGTGCCCTGTTTTACAATCTTTCTTGCCACAGTTATTAAGTGAATCACTGCAATGTTAAGTTAGTAACATGGTTAAATGAACCTGGCTTCCCCATTGATTTTGCTTGTCGGAAGGAAGGTCGCAAAAGGTGATCACCTGGCCTTGGGACACAGCAAAGGTCATAAATATGAGTCAGTTGCCCAGCTTCTGAATTCTGATCAGGTGACCACACGGATGATGCAATGGCCATAAGTGTGGAAAACAGTCCCAAGTCACTTTTTTCATTGCCTGTAACAAATGGTCCCTAAAGCGAATTGTTGTAAGTCGAGGACTATCTGTACCTGCTCTTTTTTAAAAAACTGAAAGCTTCCCTCCGACTGACAAGTCTTGGTATGAAATGGGAAAGGCCATTTATCCACGCGGTGGCGAACAGGAGCTATACGAAGCATTGATTGAGGAGCGAAGGTTGCTCATCTCCTCATCTTTCTTGCTCGCGTGAAGCTGCGCCTACGAAGGGAGGTCTCCGGCCCCGGTTCCCCTCCTCCCGGGCGTTCCCAGCGCGCAAGCCCGCCCGCCCTCCCCTCGTCCTTTCTCGGCCTGCTTCTGCTTTCTCCCTTCCCCGTCGCCCAGTTCCGCCTCGATCGTCCAGAGCCGCCCATGCGCCGGGGAGCTTCAAGGGGCAGCGAACAGGCAAGCGATGCCGCCGTGATCGCTGGACTGAGTGCGGAGCCCTGAGGCTGGTAAGGTCGGCTCCGTTTCGCACCGGGGTGGTTTGGGTAATTGCGCGCGGTTGCCTCTCACCTTCCCGGATAGCTGAGAAACGTTAACCGAGGGCGAGGTGCGAAGCGACCCCTACAGGGGAGCCGGGGGTACTGTGGGAGGAAAAAGCGAAGAGGGAGCCCGGAGGGAAGAAGGCTTGAGGAGAGATCCGGGCGGAAAGTGGGCAACTGCCCGTACTCGCTACGCTCAGTCCGGGTATGTGAGTTGTTTGAAGGCTGCCCTTTGGATGGGGGGGGGCAGAAGGAGTTGGTGCGGGAGGGGATCGGCCAGAAGGGAGAAATGGTGTGAATGCAAAGTGGCTGTGGGAGAGGGGAGGGAACCCAGAGAGATGCACCCCAAAGGAAAGGGCTATATCCACCAATCTTTTCCAGCACTGTGGCGTGCTGGCTGGAGAGGATGGGATGTAGTGCAATATATCTCGAGAGTAGCTGGTAGGAAAACATCAGTGTAACTAGTTGGGCGAAGGGCTGGATGCGTTGGAGAAGTGGGGGTGCATTTCTAAAGGCGAGGAATTAGCCAAAGCTGGGGGGGGGCGGGGGAAGCGACCGTGCCAGAGAGAGTAACGGGAGAGCCCGGCAATAACGGGAGGTGATACTAGGGCAAACGGTCTGTCTAGCAGACTTTGGGCTGACGCGCGCTGAGAAAGGGGGCCGTTCTCTTGAGCGGCTGGGAGAGAGGTTCAAGGTGCGCGGGGGAAGCTACTCCCGGCTACGGAGGGCGGCTGGGATTCGAGCGAAGGAGCCGCGATTGTGTGCCCGGCGCGGATTTGTCAGGTGGATGTGAAGGCGGCGTTCACGTGTGGATGGGAGGGGAGGAAGGGGGGGCTGACGGATCCAGACGGAGGAGAGGAAAATCAGAGGCGGCTCACCTCTTCCCCCTCTGGGGCCGCCCCTTAGAGATGCTAATATCCTTCCAGTCCTCTCACCCCCCCCACCACCCAAGACCCCGGCCCCGAGACGGAGGGCTGCGACAAAAGCCTCGTCTTTTGGGCCCTGGCAGGATTGCTGAAAGCGGCGGCGAGAGTAGTAGCAGCATCGGCGGCGGGAAGGGTGACGTGTAGTTCCCGAGGCAGGTGAGATTTCGGGGTCGGGGGGGGGGGAAGGTAGAGGTGTCCGGGACGCAGCTTTGGAGGAGCCGGCGCTTGGTTCCCACGACACTTAGAACTAACTCCCGCTGAAAGGGAGCCCCGTCTCCCCAAACATCATCTCCGGAAGCTTTTTGTAGATCCCTGGCCGGGTTCCCACTTTTAAGGTGCTGCATCTTTCTTTCTCCAGCACTCATCCTCACTTCCTCTTTTAAGCCCACCTGTCTCCTGAAAAAAAAAACTGATGGTGAACACTCTTCGCCCCCCCTTCGTTTTCCTTTTGACTTGGACAATGGAGAAGAGGAGGGGGGGACTACTCGGTTTCATTGTTTGTCAATTGCGTGCTGCTGTAATCTCTTGCAGCTATAAAGAAGTAATATTATTGGGAGTGGAGACAGTAGCAAGGGGATGGTTTAGTAAAAGCTTTGGGTTTTTTTTCCTTCAGATTTTCTTTTCCTTAGAAAAGTTTAATGCCTCTTTGTGTTTGTGCCTCTGTGGGAAAGACAGGCAACTTAAAATGCAGGGATGCCTACTAGAGGGCTTTAGAACTGCAACTGATAGGTCGCTTTCAAAGCTTGCTCTTTTAAGTAACTTCAGAGGAAGCATTTGTGATTGGGCAGATGGAGAAGGCAGATCTTCCAAGCTTTAGAACAGTAGTTCTCAACCTTTTTAATGCCCTGACCCCCCAACCGGTCGTAAGTCGAGGACTACTCAACCGGTCGTAAGTCGAGGATTACTCAACTGGTGCAGCACCGTTTGCAGAATGGGGCTTTTGGCGGGCTCAGCAGGGCAGAAGCAACCTAGACAATTCCTATTGGCTTTTGAAAGCCAATAGAATTAGACTCTATTCAAGAGAGTCTATTCTATTGGCTTTCAAAAGCCAATAGAATAAAAGGGAGTAGCACAGCTAAGGAAAAGGGGGGGGGGGAAAGGGCGGACTGCCTTGTTTGGCGACCCCCCGTGAAATGGTCGTTCGACCCCAAATGGAGTCCCGACCACAGGTTGAGAACCACTGCTTTAGAAGGTAGCAAAGTTTCTGTCTTCAAGGAAAAAGAGGATCAAATCAACTTTGAAAGAATAGAACTCCTATTTTCATGGCTTAATATAATCTCTCCCCCCCCCCCCGGTTCATCCCCAATACTCTGATTTCTTTCATTTTTTTCATGCTAAAGAAAGTAAAGAAAAGCATGAGCAGCATTTTTCTCAGAACAGATAAAGAGGAGAAAAAAGTTTGTAAGGTAATATATCCCTACAAATTATTTACTAGTGAACCTAATCATGGGTTACTCAGCTAATGTAATTTTTTTTGGGGGGGGGGGTTGCCATACATTAAGAAACTAATGTAACGGGCTGAGTTCACACAATATATTGGGCTAAAATATGCCTGGCTAATTTGTGTTTCAGTGATTGAGTTCTTCTAATGTAGTAGATAAAATAAAATAAAAATGGATCATTTGGGATCCAGCTGTTTTAGTATTTTGTGTAAATGAAACCCTCAGATTAAGCCAAGGTTTGTCAGAGCACAGCACAGAACAAATAATTCATTCACATTTAGTATGGTGTATCCATGACCTGAATGCATCCTTTGTGTGTGTGAATGTGCTTTATTGACTACATGAGCTTGTTCCTTGACACCTTTAAACATTTGTGTCAGCTTTACCAAATGCTAAGAAAAATATTGCAACTTTCCAAGTTCTCAGAATCTCCATGTTTGAAGCAAACTCTCCCATAGGCTTAAGAACAAAAGATTATTCAGAATTACAATATGGAAACTCTGATAATCATGTAATTGTTATTCCTGGACACAAATAGGAGCTTCTGGGACAAGGACAGTTCCTCGCTGTCTGTTTCTCTCTCTCTCCCTCTCCCTCCCTCCAGATCACCTTTTGAAAGTAGGGGAGGGCTTTTTTTTTTTTTTTGAGGTTTCTGTCTCATGAGAGTTGGGTGAGTTAATTGCTCCATAGTTTCCCTTCTCTAATTTCCATTCACATTTCACAGAATAAAAACCGGTGGGTGTGTGGGTTCCTCCTTTTCCTTATTAATGGAAAGGTTTATTATGGAATGACCCCATTATAGTGAAGACACTTAAAAATTCACAGTGTTCCAAGTCTGTTTCAGGGCTATTATCATAAATTTCTAAGGCAACTTTATCTTTGGCTGAGCATTTTAGGAACTCAGCCTGGTTTATCCACCCTCTTTCTTTGCAAATGCAAAAGAGGGTTTTAAAATTATTGGAAGTATTGCCTGACCTGAATTAGTGGGAGGGAGAACATGGAGATGGCAGTGATAAATGTTCAAATGCCTGGCACTGGGTGGTGGGAATGATTGCTCTGCTCAGCAAATGAGGACAGTTATCAGCTGTAAAACTGATTTTCTTAGTGACCCTTGAAGTGGCTTGTGACATGATTGACTGCCATCATGGGTGCTGCATGCTTCTTTGTGTTCTAACCACTTCGAAGCCTTAAGAGATTTTTTTTCCCCTATGTCGCTCTGCTGAAGCTTCTTCAGGCAATTTGTGTTCAATTTATGAGGCAAGCGACATTGTAAAATAGCTGATAAGTTGACCCAATGTAGAAACGGTTGGGAAACAAAATTACATTTTGCCTGAATTATTCTCCTGTACTCATTTTTTATTACCTACTTGGTGGACATTTAGAAGCAACTTTTCTTTACAATACATATTGAATTGTTTCATGATTTATCCATCATGATTTACTAAATAAACAACAGTGTGTTCTTAGTGAGATACATAAACTTAAACCATTGCTTCTGTAAGAGACTGTAATTTGTGGCCTAAACTTGTACATTATTAGAGGAGCATTGAAATGTTAGTAATAGCATTTAAAGCTGGTCAAGCACATTTTAGCTCAGGATTAGTAGAGTTAACCTTAGATGTAAATATTATGTGCAGCCAGATCAATACAGGTGAGAGCTGCTTAGTTCAAAGCAGAACAAGTTCTACCATTCCTTCTCTCTCCCTTCCCTCCCTCGCCCCCCAATATTGGAAGATCATTTCAGTTTCCTTCTGCCTGACTCTTTTTTTCTGGTTTACTTGAGATCATATTGCTTTAGGTCCTGTACTAAAAGGTATAAAATGATTCATTCATAAGCCAGATTGGTTAGCCATAGTTTATTGAAGAAACTAGTGGCTGGATAATCCAAACATGTGAAGCCAAAACCCATATATCATTTATAATTTACTTTGTAAGTTACAAAGTACAACTGAAAATTAAGTTTTCCATCATTTTTAGGAACACCCTGAAAACAGGCATAAAACAATTAAAACAACTATATCCCCCCCCCCCAAAAAAGTGGAACCTCCTCCCCAGTTTCTGCTACCTGCATAATTATATCTATTCTTTCTGTGGTCCATAAATCCTCAATGATGGTTCTTGGTCACCAAAATATGTTCTCTTGTGCTTCGCCTTTTATGTAAACACTGTTAAGTCAACTCTAATGTTGTACACTGCATTAACTCATCCTACTGCTGGGTTCATGTCATACAATATGCCGTGGTTTCAAATGCAAATGGAAAGTCTTATGCAACATGCTAAAGCAAACCAGCCATATGTTGGCTCACTTCAATATATGAACCCAGTTAGAATCTGACTTTCTAATCAAGGAGACAAAGCCTAGTTTCTACCTAGGGTGAATATAAATGTCTTCCTGGTAACCACCCTGAAGTAGCCTTTGTTCTCTCTTTGATCCAGGCTGTTAGGATTGTGCAACACTTCAGATTAAAAGACCCAAAAGTGCTTTGAAAGGTATAAATCTATCTTGCCATTCATTAAACTAAGTAGAACTTTTTCTGAGATTAAGGGGACACATGTGCTTTAAGAAGTTGGGGACGAGTACAGTGGTTGTACAGCCTCCTATTCTGAAACATCTTTTGAACTTGAAGTACTACTTGGCCCATCTGGCTGGTGCAAATTACTAATATGCAGACATATCACTAGAAGGATTGATAGAAACATGGGTGACTCACCATAGACTAACTGTTCCTTATTCAGTGCCTTCCTCGTGTATGACTGAAGTGGCAGGAGGTGATGGGACTTCAAATCCAAGCTATTGGGGTAGAGCAGGGGCCTTCAAATTTGGCAACTTTACAACTTGCGGACTTCAATTCTCAGAATTCCTCAGTCAGCAAGTGGCAACTTGGCAACTTTATGACTTGTGGAGTTGAAGTCGACAAGTCTCAAAATTGCCAAGTTTGGAGAGCCCTGAGGTAGAAGGACCAATCCACTGGGGGAGGCTGCCTGCACCAGAAGCATTCTTGAGGCTCTGTCCTCTTTCACAATCTAGTGCCTGAACTGCTGGGAACTGTTAGAAAGTTCTGCTGGTGAAAATCAGATACCTGATGGTTGGGAATTGCCTGATTTCCTGACAATTAATCACACCTGCAGCCAGCAACACAATAACTGAGAGCGGTGGGAAACCACTGAAGATTTTCCTGTCTTGGAATTGCTAACTAGGGTTCATTTTCATCGGCACCCCATAGAAATTGGTTCATTTAAAAATGGTTGAGTTTTGGCAGAGCAAGCCCACTTTCATGGATGGACCATTGCAGGATTGCTAGTTCAGCACCACAGTAAGTCTGTGGGTGAGATATCTGGGGTACCCTTTTTTTCCAAGATCTAATGAGAGACTGGGAGCAGGAGGCCAAACCTTCCCAGCTTTAAAGGGCCAGCACCCACTTTTCTATGTGCTTTGGAAAGGGCCTCAAGGGTTGAAATGAGAGGAACCTACAGTACTTTCAGTACCTTCCGATTCTGATCTTCTTTCCAGGATGACAAAGCAGATAAAATGGAAAATTTAGTTTGTCTTAGCATGAGAGGGATGTTGAAAGAGGATATGAAAAATCATGCTGCTGAAATGTCTTTATTGTAACACTGAATTTCAATTCAGGAGTTCTAGAGGTCCCGCAAAAGAGGGTGCTGCTGAATGGATTAAATGCAAGCTATTGTCCTTTGCTTTATCCAAATCTGAAGTGAAGGGTTAAGCTTGGAGAAATCAGCTTAGTGCCCTTCCAGTTAATTTGCTCGCTTTTCATAGACAAGATTTTGATGTCTTTGGGGGAGAAGTATTTTCAAACCATGTTTGTGTTTGCACATGCACATTCCTGATTGAGTGAATATATATGCAAAGTCCCAGTTTATATTTCTCCAGATAGGTGGCTTTTTAATTGAAGCTATGGGCTTACAATATTGTGGCAACCTAAAATGGCTGCCATGTTGGATTGTTTGTGAAGCAGATGTTGCAACAAACAGTAATCCTCAGATCTAGCAATCAATTAGTTCCTTTGGATGGTGACATGGGCAGCATATACATTTAATAAATAGAATGGCCCAGATGGCAATTTGGGTTTCAAATATCATAAAAAGTGTACCTTGTTGAAAAGCTTTATCGAATGGGTTCATCTGTGTAAAATAGAAATAAAATATATGTGCTGGCTAATTGAAATGGGTGGCTATAATAAATTGAAATGCACAGGATAACTGAGGTGGGGAGTTGAACATATTTTTTAAACAGAACTAATATTCCATACATCTGGAAGATCTCCAAATAGGAACAAAAATATTTTGAAAGATAAAAATAACAACATTGCTTGGCGACATACCAGAAGCTGGTGCAAAATCTGTTGAGAGGATTTGCTTGTGTTGTTGCACATCTGTCAGGAAAATATGCAACCATGGATGCCAGGAGCTTTTTGGGAAGTTGAAGATTCTAGGGTTGGAATGATATTGCAGAGTGCTAGGATGATGAATGGGTCTTCGCCTTTCAGGTAGGATTTTAAGAGAATCTTTAAGATTCTTAGTTTTAATCCTAAAATAGGCTTAATTAGTATTTACACTGCTGTTTCCTACCTCAAAATGGCAGGAAAGGGCTGCTGATTGTCACTAATCATAAGTACAGAAAAATACAGGAAAAGGGTCTTGGGTTGTTTACTTACTTGGGTACTGGGAGACTGTTTAGTATGTGATTTATTTCCAAATAATCATGCCCAGATTGGGTGAAGATGTATTTTTTATCCCTTTTAAGAAGTTTGGGGATATTTTGATTCACATATATATAGTTCCTCATCACTTCTGCTCAGGTCCGTTGCTGGGCCAGCTGTCTGCTCCTGAGATGTTCCAGGTATTTAAAAGGCTTTCATGTTACTTTGAACAGAAGCAGAATTCTCTGCATCTCTTCTGTTTGCAGACTTACAAGTAAATGTTGATTTAAAATAAGCTAATTCTATTGTTGTTAGTAGTTTCTGGAACTACCTTATCAACTCAGTCACCTACCTCTTTGTGAGCTTTGGTTGGAACCTTCAAGTTTGAGTGGATTTGATCTTTATACTTTAATAAGCATTTCTCACAGTCCTAACAATTGATACTTTCTTTGTGTCTTCTCTTTCCTTGCTGAATTAAGACTGGAAAGAAATCTTGCACATCTAGAACCGCCTTTCCTAATCCAGCGTCCTTCAGATGAGTTGGCCAGTGTTCCCAGTCTTACCCAGCCCTTTGTCTGTTGATGGAAATGTAGACCAACCATTTGAAGGACACTTAATTAAGGAAGACTATTCTGAGTGTATAATTTTTGTCTTCACTCTTAACTCAGCAATGAAATGGAGAAAGAAGAAAAAATATTTTAAAATAATAGCTAAACATGACTCCAGTTTTATATGTGTTTGCCTGAATGGGTGAATTGGCTAATGAATAAATGCTCAGATGCGTATATACTCACACTAAACTAGAGTGTATACAAAGTATTTTCACCTAGGTTATTCTAATCTACAGTATCTGAGCCCAGTGCTTTATACTGTGACTAGTAGCAACCTCCAGGAGCTGTGGCAGTGAATTTCTCCCCTCCCCCCATTTCTCTGCTATCTAGAATCATTTTAGTTAGGACTTTGCAAATGCCAGAAATTTATTTATTTATTTATTTATGAGACTTATATACCGCTTTAAGTGCAAGCACTCTCTAAGCGGTGTACACCAGTAAGCAATGTATATATCTATTTACATTGCCCCCAACAATCTGGGTCCTCATTTTACCTACCCCGGAAGGATGGAAGGCTGAGTCAACCTTGAGCCGGTGAGATTTGAACTGCTGACCTGCTGAACACAGTCAGCTAAAGTGGCCTGCAGTACTGCGCTCTAACTGCTGCGCCACCTAAGCTTGATGTAGCGCATGCTGTTTTTCTGTTTTCCTTGAAAATCTCTGCAAGATTTCCTAGTAATCTAGTTGGGAGAGAAACAGATCAAGAGATTTGCTCAGTTTGCAAACATTGCAAGTCCCAACTCTGTGCCACTTTGAGTGATTTAAAACTCGTTAGCCAATACCACTCCTATTGCTGTATTTTGTGGAATGGCGTTTTAGAGTTAGGAGGACTATATTTCTTTGTGAAGAAATGTATCACTTCTTATTCTCTCTTCGGGAAACCTGATGTCTTTCGCTAAAATCTACATGGAACACAAGTCAGGGAGCACATGACTTCTCTAGGGCAAGGGGCCTGGGGGCTGCACTTCAATCAAGGAAAAGCACACACACACACACACACACACACACACACACACACACACACACGTTCGTGTACGTGCACGTGTGTAAATATATACCAATACGTAATTGAATACCTTGTGTCTTTCCTTCTTTTCACATTCTGTCATATTAGAAAGATTATAGTTTCATTATAGTTCCCAAGGGCTTTGGAAGCAATATCTAACTCTTCCAAAGACCATGTGTAATCCCAATGCCTCATTTAAGGGTAAGAGGAGTTTCAGGACAGCTGATATCAGAACTTGTTTGGCAAACTTATCTAACTAAGCACTTTGTTCTAAGTTCTCCTATGTTTTGAGATGCTTGTAAGCTTTTATTTTGCTTTGTTTGAATTTTGAGCTTGGGCATCCAAGTTATGCAAGGGTGGATGACTGAATGGAGGCTGTGAGACTTACTTTGGTGGCAATGATGGGTAAGGGGATCTGTTGACATAAACCAGGGGTCTCCAAATTTGGAAGTTTAAGACTTGTGGATTTCAACATGCTGGCTGAGGAATTCTGAGGGTATATGGTGAAAGGGCTGGCCTAGAAACCAGGAGACTGTGAGTTATAGTTCTTCGTTAGGCATGAAAGCCTAAACTGGCTCTTGTATGTACCCTCTTTGCATATAGCCCCCTCCCAAACTTGGGTGGTTAATGTTGAGTTGGAAAAGACTGTTGAGGTTACAAGGTGTGTAATGAACATCCTGAACCATAGAAAGGAGGGAGCAATATTATAACAGTGTTTCTCAAACTTGGCCACTTTAAGATGTACGGCTGGCTGGAGAATTCTGGGAGCTGAAGTCCACATATCTTAAAATTGCCAAGTTTGAAAAGTAGTGATCTATAATCTGAATTGTTTTTCTTCTTTTAGGAGCGTTGTTTTCCAAATGGACTCTTAAACTTTCTGGACTGGTAAATGTATTGTGAATTCTGAGTACCTGTTGTGAGTCTCCTCATAGGGGCCATGACTGATCACAAACCACATCCATTATCACAAGGAATATTGGTGACGTATTCACCTACTTAACACTACATCCAGGTTCCTTTTTTTTCCTGGGCACATGGGCACACTTTCAAGCAAGTTGTAACCAGTCCCCCCCTCCCGCCCCATTGAAATATCTTTGAGTTTCTTGTAATGCCCAGGAAGTTTCTAAGAGATAAGCTGAGAGAGGAAGGTGGCACTATGTATCACGCTATACCAGCTTCCCATTTATTACTTTTATGTAAAAAAACATGTACATTCAAAACATGTGAGATCAAGAACATGCCAGTGTCAAAAAGGATGAGCAGCTTGCTGTAGACTTCTGGCTTACAGGGATAAAGAGTTAAGAATAGAGCTTGTGTTCAAATTTTGACTCTGTGATGGTATGGCTGTAGGCATAAATAGCTTCACACATAAAATAGAAGTAAGAGTCCACTTCAAGTTTCATACAGGAAGTGCAGATGTGTTATTATCAAAAAATGAATGCCTAGTTTATTGTGTGTGGGAGAGAGTTGTGCTATGATCTGTGACTAGAACACTGAATAACTTGGCAATTCCCTGGACAACCTCTCCAAGGAAGAATAAGCGGTTGCTAGGAGACAGACCAATCTTTGCATGTCACCAGGACACTCACATGGCTTTTAGGCTGTTGTTTAATGTAAACTTTAATGTAAACTTGAGGCAAGCTTTACAACTATAAGAATTTAGACCGCTTTCCTCATCTGGGAGTTTGATCTTGCCTCAGTCATTCCAAAATGTCCCTCGTAGTTACCCTTAAAACACTTTTCCCTCCCCCCCCCATTGCTGCTTATTGGGTATAAATGGCCATTCTTCAATGCTCTCAGGTGGCCTTGCATAAGATGATTATTCCATTCCTCAATTTTATTTACTAAAAAAAGAAAATCTCTAGCAGCGTTTTGTGGATATTGCCCATATCTACTCTGTTGGGTTCTGAAGTCCCTGGTCGCTGATATAACATACAGAGCTCTTTGTCTACATAAACTCTAAAAGAAATCCCTCAAGAAGTGATGTTGGAATAGTTTATCAGAAATCTGAGTGATGGATGTGCATTACCAGAGTAGGATGTAAATTTTTATATAAAACAAGGATAACTTTTATTGTCTGGAAATGGAACAGATCTGATCAAGCCTGAATCAGTCACTTCCTCCCATCAGTTAACTTCTATGCTGTCTCAATCATCAGGCCTTACATAGTTTGGGGCTAGGTTATTTGAAGTACCGCTTCTCCACTGTTACATCCACTCAGCCCACCAGGAAAGGAAAGCAGGGCATGTTATGGATTCTATTGATTAAGGATGTCATCTGGCGGGTGACCATCAAAAAGACCTTCTTGGTGGTGGCTCCTTCTTTATGGAACATTGTTCCTCCTGAAGTATGTTTGGTTTCCACCCTGTTGCTTTTCTGGTTTTGTCAGCAGTCCTGGGGACCACGAATGGAGATGGATCAAGTGGCTGATTTGATTGTGTTGTGGATGCCATGGGAAGGTGGGGGGGGGGATGGGTTTTTATTATATGGTGGATTTTTAAATTTTGTAAGCTGCCCAGAGTCATCTACGTGTGAATTGGGGGTTATCTAAATTTGTTTAATAAATAAAATAATAAATGATAACGTTTCTTGCTTATAGGATTGCCCTAAAAAAGTTTAAATATGAGTACACTTTCTGAATATAATTTCCCCATGACTAAAGTGTTCATGAAACTATATAAGCTGGCTTTGCACTTATTTATTAACAGAATAACAAAATAATGGAGTTGGAAGGGATCTTGAAGTTCTTCTAGTCCAATCGGCTATTCAGGCAGGAAACCCTTCAGACAAATAGTTGTCCAATCTCTTCTTTAAAAGTTCCAGTGTTGGAGCACCTACAGCTTCTGGAGGCAAGTCTTTCCATTAATTGTTCTAACTTTCTCCTTAGTTCTAGGTTGCTTTTCTTCTTGATTAGTTTCCATCCATTGCTTCTTATCCTGCCTTCAGGTGCTTTGGAGAATAGTTTGACTTTCTCTTCTTTGTGGCAAAGCCCTTAGATATTGGAATACTGCTATCATGTCACCCCCTAGTCCTTCTCTTCATTAAACTAGACCAGGGGTGTCAAACTGCTGGCCCGCAGACCAGATGCATCATGGCTAAACCGCGCCCACCCCATTGCCGGCAAAAGGAAAAAAGTCGTGATATGTCGCAACACATCACATGACGTTGTGAGTTTGACACCCCTGAACTAGACAAACCCAATTCCAGCAACCATTCTTTATATGTTTTAGTCTCCAATCCTCTGGTCATCTTCATTGCTCTTCTCTGTGCTCTTTCAAGAGTCTCTTTTGTGGCAACCAAAGCTGGATGGAGTATTCCAAGTATGGTCTTACCAAGGCATTATAGAATGGTATTAGCACTTCATGTGATCTTGATTCTGTCCCTCTATTAATGCAGCCTAGGACTGCTTTGGGGGTTTTTTGGCAGCTGCAGCACACTGCTGGCTCATATTAAAATGATTGTCCGCTAGGACTCCAAGATTCCGCTCACAATTACTACTGTTGAACCATTTACCACCTATACTATACCTATGCATTTTGTTTTTCTTGCCTAAATGTAGAACCTTACTTATTAAGCTACAGCCATAAAGAGCCGGTACAAAGATCTGTGAATTTTCTGGTATAGAGATGCCTGGAGGGAACTATCTCCCAACGCATTTACCTTGACTTGGGTCTATTTGTTCCTATAAATTTGTTTTTCTTTTTCCTGCTATGACAAAGCATTACTTCAAACACCTGGGGACTCCATGAGATGCAAGGGGATGGTTTCTCCCTGCTTACCTCAGCTAATGCTCTTTAGAGGAACTAAAGAGATCACTTGCTGGATGAATGGCTGGAGCTACTGTCTAAGGAAGGAGATTGTTTACACAGAGAAGTTCCCAAGTGTACTGTGTGTATGCTTGAAGAAACTAATAGGAGCATTCTACGCACTCTAGTAATGGGAATTCAAAGAGCATGTTATTATTATAGTATAGCCTTGTATACAGGTGGAAGATTCATGTGTAGCGAAGAAGCTTGCATGTGGCTCTTCCTGGGCATTGGTCCTGGGGTGCACCTTGATTTACTGAGGGGTTCTGGGAGATGAAGTGCCAAAAGAGAGGCCTGGGGTACTATTGGATGAAGACTCTAACTGGACATGGTTGAAATCCCATATTAGGGATTACCTTGTGGCAACAAAGGTAGCAGAATGTCAATATTTCTCCATCCTTATTGCATCCACTGATAGCCATCCAGCAACTCTGTTTTAGATAACCTGCTTCCTATAGAGCACGGGTGTCAAACTCGCGACATCACATGACGTTTCACAACGTATCGTGACTTTTTTCCCATTGCCAGCAATGGGGTGGGCGTGGTTTTGGCATGACACACCTGGCCTGTGGGCCGTCAGTTTGAGATGCTTGCTATAAAGCATGGGTGTCAAATATATTGTGACTTTTTTTGTATTGCAAGAGCTGGGGTGGGCACGGCAGTTTAACACCCCTGCTATAGAGTAAGGAGGGCTCCTTGGAATATCTATTGGGCCTCTGTATGGATTATTCAGGCAATGTGTTGGGTAAAGTTGCTCAGATTCACCCTAACATGGACTCTAACTGAGCAGAAGAGGCTGAGGTGCCTGGGACATGATCTGGAACTGTAATTTGGGATACGTTTGAGCTCGTGACTCCCATGAAAGGGCAAATCCTGACATTTTGTAATGTTTTTTTCTAATTGTTTTTCCTCAGTTGTAGTATCACCTGGAATAGCAATATCAATGAACTAGACTTTCTTCTTTTCAATTAATGTTATCTCAGGCATGTTATGAATAAAAGGCCTGTCTATTTGGATCTTAAAGTTGCGTAAGTTCTTAACTTGCTCATTTTCTGAAACACTCTCAATTTGATGGTCTCAGTAGTTTTTACTAATTCAGATCCAAACCTCTGGCAAAGTTTCCATTGAATCATTCTGGTAATTTGGTCCTTTCACTGCTGGTAGTTGGTTTGTGAAATTTTGCTGCAGTCATTGATCAAATGGTCAATTATTTTTATCCTTTTTACTACAAAGCCAACAAATTTTCTGTTGCTTGTTACATGTTTAATTTTTGCCTTCATGCAGTTAATTAGCAAAGTTTGTTCTTAAGCCACTAAAATAAAGCCTATCTTAACCAACTCCATGTGGGTTTTTTAATTTAGCTTTTTCTTCCGTATCTTTCAGGTATTCACCATGTATTAGCTTGTTCTTCCAAATAATCAGTTTTAAATTGTTTCTTTTCTATATTCAACCTTCATCTTTGTTGTTTTCAAGAGTTTTTTCCTTGATTAAAAGCTGTCAGCAAGGATTCTTGGCTTTTCTTAAAAGCCATGCTTTTCTTCCTCCACAGTTTGTTTCAGCTGTAGAATCCTATATTAAGTAATTTTGGATCATTATGATTAGAGTAAGATAAGTAAGTAAAGTATAAATCACATGTAAACCTGACATGTGAGGTCCATGATTTAGGGCAGCCAGTTGTCTCTCAGCCTAAGCTATCTATTCAAGGTATTCTCCAAAGCGCCTGAAGGCAGGACAAGAAGCAACAAACTAATCAAAGAGAGAAGCAATCTAGAACTAAGGAGAAACTTCCTGGCAGTTAGAACAATTAACCAGTGGAACAACCTGCCTCCAGAAGCGGTGAATGCTCCAACACTGGAAGTTTTTCAGAAGAGACTGGACAGCCGTTTGTCTGAAGTGGTATAGGGTTTCCTTCCTGAGCAGGGGGGTTGGACTAGATGACCTCTAAGGTCCCTTCCAACTTTATTATTAGTATTATTATCTCACAGGAGTGTTTTATGGATGGGGATCTGGAGAAGGGAGAACTCTACATGCTATCTTGAGCTTCTGAAGAAAAGCAAGTGACAGATCTCATGAATGATAGCAGTGATATGCCACCTAAATTTATATTGTGGGCAACAAATGGATTGCTCAATCTTACCTAACTGGTGTTCTCCTGTGAATCTAATCTTGCTCACTTGGTGTTTTCCCAAAGTTCTGGATTTCAATTTCCAGAATCCCAAGATAGTTTGGTCTTGGTAAGGGATTCTGGGAATCGTACTTTAAAACATCTGGCTCTGTTTTTGGATAAGGAGACCTTGCTCTTAGGCAAGAGGAAAAAATAACTCTGATGAAGACTTGAAATGGAAACTTTGTACTTTTCTGTCCATGTTTTACCTATGAATATTTAATCGAATCACATGTAAAATAAAACAATGGAGAAAGATGAGAAGCCTAGGAGAAGAAAGCAAGAGGAACAGCACGTTCTTGAAACTGCCCTCCAGGAGGGAAGTAGATTCTAGTTATAGACATTTCTGGTAGGATGCCTGAATGGGTCACTTTTCTACCTTTTTAAAACAAACAAACAAACAAACAATCTAGCACACAGTTCAATTGAAGCAAATAGTGTTCAAGACATTATAGAGATATACCAGGGACACAGATCCCCATTAATATTATATTGCCTACTCTGCCTTAATTAATGGGATTGTTTGTATATTTTGGGTGAATTTCTCTATCTGTAATTGATGCTAATGTTTTAACCAGGAGTGGTTAACATGAAATATTGTTTTCCAAGATTTCATCACTAACCAGTTTAGGATTTTCTTCGTGACTTGTTTACGGCAGCATCATGGTAGGAGACAAAGATTCTCGTATATCTAGAGATTTCACATTGTTGTTTATCTTTTGTGAAAGTCTAGTCATTTAATTTGTTTCAGCAAACACTGAGAATGATTAAACAGCAACTTTCCTTGTACTATCTCTTAAATCGGGATGCACAGAATGCACTGATGTATTGTATCAAGTGTCTTGTTCCCTTTCCATTGTATCATACTTCATTACATAGACTTGGCCTTTATTTATTCTTCATTTCACAATATTGTGCTCTCTATAGCTTAAGTATTGGACTGTGTCAAATGTACTTGTGGAGTAGCAAATCAGAAGGCAATCACAAACTGTTTCTGTTCTGTTGCTAAGATAATATCTTGGTTATGTCCTTGAAACCATCAGCAGCTGAGCTCAATTCAAAGGTGACTTGCCTGGAACTAAATAATAGCAAGCAGATAATTTAGGAAGTCTATTAGCAACTGTCAAGGCAACTTACAGGCCACTTCTTTGTTCCTAGCTCTAAAATATATTTGTTGTGAATATATGGAGATCCACCACTCTTCTGTTTCTGCCCCTGCTGGGTCTTACTATGTATTTATTGATATACGCTGCACAAGCCCATCTCCTATAAGCAGTGCAACTAATAGTCAAATTTCTTAGCTTTTTACACTAATAGGCAGGTCAACCTCTTCTCCTATTCCATGGATTTGTGAAAGCCAGCTTTCTCATAGATTATGTCTTCTGTATAAATTGAGATTTTAACTTCCATTATTCCTAACCTATATGGCCAATGGGGAGAATGGAGGGCACTGAGATGGGAATGGTCAATCTAATCACTTTCTAAGCTAGCTGCACATTATTGCATCAAGTGTCATTATGAGGACCAAACTTTGACTGGATTTATTATTAATATTTACATTAATTGGCCACCCAACTCCAGGGAACTCTGCAGTGTGTTTATGACGCCCTGAGCCACAAACCAGCAAACTATGTTATCTCACAGAGTACTGTGCAAATTTAGGAAACTGAGCATGATTCAGTTAATTCTAAATAAGCATAAGCATCTTCCTAGTAGACAATCACTTAAATATGAGCCAGCAGTGTGCGGCAGCTGCCAAAAAGGCCAACACAGTGCTAGGCTGCATTAACAGAGGGATAGAATCAAGATCACGTGAAGTATTAATACCACTCTTCAATGCCTTGGTAAGGCCACACTTGGAATACTGCATCCAGTTTTGGTCACCACGATGTAAAAAAGATGTTGAGACTCTAGAAAGAGTACAGAGACGAGCAACAAAGATGATTAGGGGACTGGAGGCTAAAACATATAAGGAACGGTTGCTAGAATTGGGTATGTCTAGTTTAACGAAGAGAAGGACAAGGGGGGACATGATAGCAGTATTCCAATATCTCAGGGGCTGCCATAAAGAAGAGGGAATTAAGCTATTTTCCAAAGCACCTGAAGGCAGGACAAGAAGCAACGGGTGGAAACTAATCAAGGAGAGAAGCAACCTAGAACTAAGGAGAAACTTCCTGACAGTGAGAACAATTAATCAGTGGAACAGCTTGCCTCCAGAAGCAGTAAATGCTCCCACACTGGAAGTTTTTAAGAAGAGACTGGACAGCCATTTGTCCGAAATGGTGTAGGGTTTCCTGCCTGAGCAGGGGGTTGGACTAGATGACCTCCAAGGTCCCTTCCAACTTTACTCTTATTATTATTATTATTATTATTATTATTATTATTATTATTATTATTATTATTATTATATAGTACATACATTAGATATCAATTCTGCATCTGTGCAAACATTCTTTGGAATGGTGTGCCAGCCCATTTGATTGCATGTCTGGAGATCTGTAATTATGAAAGAGGAAAGTGCCCCATCTCCCCCTTCCATGCCTATCGTAATTTTTATAAAGCCGTCTAATTCCCTCTTTCTCTTTCCCAAGAATCTTTTTGTTTGCTTTTCCCAAAACAGAGGTATAAAATCTAGAGTCAGAATGCCATTGACTCCTCCTTAGCATTCCCTGTCTGTAACACAGCCAAGTATGCATCTGTGTATTGGCATCTGTTCACATACAGCCCTATCTAATCAGCTCTTTCTTAACCTTGGGCCATAGGAGTTGATTTCCAATAGATTAGAGTATCCCACCCCATTGTTCTTTCTGACCAGTAGTGGCCTTCCAACCTTATTTCCATGGCTCTGTTTCTTAGTATTTAAATTTTTATTAGTTTATCAAAATTTAAAATACAAAGAGAAATAAACATAAAGAGAAAGTAAGGGAGAAAAAAAGAAAAAGGAAAAAGTGGAGGGTAAAAGGGGAAAAAAGAAGGAAACACATTGACTTTCGACTCTTTAACACAATAGAATAAAGCAATGAAGTTATAACCATTTCTGTAACAATAAACCTACAGAATCAACAAAACTCAAAGTCAAAGTTTTATGTCCTTAACAGTTTTTGTCCTTAAAATTTGCATTTTTAAATGTTTTTGTCTAGTAATAACTCCTTTATTATAGCAAGCATTTGACAGCTCAAAAGAGTGATCAGATTGTTCATATTTGACAGGAATTCAGTTGTAGTATTAGGCCAGAACCCCTTTATTGTTGTTGTTAATTGCGAAGTCGTGTCCGACCCATCGCGACCCCATGGACAACGTTCCTCCAGGTCTTCCTGTCCTCTACCATCTTTTGGAGTCCATTTAACCCCTTTATTACATGGTGCTAAAGTCTCCCCCAAGAATCCATATCCAAAATTCAGCAACAAACCCCTAATTGCAGTAATACGTTTTCCTTCTTTAAAAAAAAAGTTTAAAAAGTGTGACATTTCTGAATGGCTTAATGTCCCTATTTTATTTTTTAAAAATTAAAAAAATGGTCTAACCTCTCTAAATTTCGCTCATTTATGTTTTGTGCAAAGATAAACGTGAGGAAAAGGATTGTCTTCTGCAACTCTCATTCCTCTCCTAGATTAGAACGTAGAACATAGAATAATAGAGTAGGAAGGGTCCTTGGAGATCTTCTAGTCCTGCCCCCTGTTCAAGCAGGAGACTATAACTTTTCAGACAAATGGTTGTCCAATCTCTTTTTGAAAGCCTCCAGTGACTTTCTAAAGGTAAACTATTCCAGGAAATTTCTCCTTAGTTCTAGGTTGCTTCTCTCCTTGGTTAGTTTTCATTCGTTGCTTCTTGTCCTGCCTTTAGGTGCTTTGGAGAATAGTTTGACTCCCTCTTCTTTGTTGCAACCCCTGAGATATTGGAACACTGCTATCATGTCACCCCGTGTCCTTCTCTTTATTAGATTAGACATATCCAATTCCTGGAATTGTTCTTTGTATGTTTTAGCCTCCAGCCCCCTAATCATTTTTGGTGTTCTTCTCTGCACTCTTTCCAGAATCTTAATGTCTTTTTGGTATTGTGGTGACCAGAACTGGATGCAATATTCCAAGTGTGATCCTCCCAGCCCCAGTATCATGAGAGTGACCATTCACTCCTTCCAGAGAACTCTAAATTAAGGCAGAGGCTGCTATAAAGAATGCAATTTGTTTTAAAAAGGAGAATCAGGGGAGATAAGAGATTTCTTATCATTCTTAAACATGCTTTTGCACCAAAGTATATGTGGGAGGTATTTGGGGGGGCTAATTATGGAGGCATTTCACATTTTGCTGTTGGCAGTTAAGATAAACTTTGCAGGAGATGAACTGAATTATAAAACTGACCTCTGAAGAGGTTGACTTCTCTGCAATTTAGATAAGACTGGCAGTGGAGAAAGGCACAGCCAGCTGAAAGGCAATTAACGGCAGAATGTTTTTCAACAGTAATGATCTTGATTAGGTGTTTGCTTTTGCTGTCTGGCTGGAAATGTCTAAAAAAATACTTGGCATGCAGTGGATGGGAAGGGATAATTCAAACATTGCCAAGAAATGTGAGAAAGAGACCATGAAACAAATGAGGAATTATTAAGAAATTGACCTGGCTCACAATTGCTAAGCTGTGTTTCATTCTCAAAACTATCCATGTTGGATACAGCCCAGATATTATTGTGCTGATGACTGAAGAATATATACAATGTGACCAGGATCTAGCTTAGTGCTTTTGTGATGATACAAGTCTTTGCAAAACTTTTGGTCAAGGATACCCATCCTGAATTCATTACAGTTTATCATGTTTTAGCTATTCCTGTTTATGAAATTAAAGGCATTCCATGTAATAGTTTGCATAGAGATTGACTTGTCCAGTGCAGAGTGCAAAAAGATATTGTTAATTGTGTGTGTGTGTGTGTGTGTGTGTGTATAACTACCCATCCAGTGGATTCTACATCATCATGCTGAGAAAAGGCGTTCAGGTAAGACAACACCCCTTTGGTTGTGAATACATCTCACAGGTGTGGAGAAGAGCATATGAACATGTGTTCACTGTGGGGCAGTGAATTTAGTTAATCTGAAAGTCTGGATTACTTAGGTAGGTGTTAGATCACTTGCAGGCTGATCATCCAATAAAGGCGTTTTGTCCAGGATGGATGTAGGTCACGGAATGATTTTAGCTGGGCATTTCATAGCAGTTTATCACTGGGTGCTAGTTTAATCTTATTTTGTGTTTTATATCTGTGAGCAGGTATTTGATTCATATCTTTTATCAATATAGCTTTTAAGTTAGGGGTCTTTGGGTTTATATCACATTAAGACATGGTGTCTTAATGTGATAAAAATATATAATATAAAAATATATAAAATATACTGCTTGAGAAATTTATGCAGTAGTCCATGAATAAAAACACCATGTCTTAATGTGATATATAAACCCCAAAACCCCTAACTTAAAAGCTATATATATTGCTTCCATACACTTCTAAATGTAAAGTTGATGAGATAGTTGTTTACTTCTGTGGATTCCAATGTCTGGAGAAAGAGAGAAAGCAAAACAAAATAATTTTCTACTGCAAATAAGAATTCATATATCTGAGTCATAAGAAGATATACTACTGAAACTAATTTGATGTTGAACTTAATAACAGCAGCAAGGTTATTGGTAGGGCAATATTGGAAGAAAGAATCTTTGCCTACTGTAGAAGAATGGACGTTTAAGGTGTCAAATTTAGCAGAAATGGCAAACATTTCTGCTTATTTGAAAGATCATACACAAGAAAGATATATTTCGGTTTGGAGAAGATGGATAGATTATATTCAGAATAAATATGGGATTAAAAAGTTTCATCTAGCTTATGGGTAAATTTTAGATTAGTATTGATAGTATAATAACTCATTTTAGATTTGGTATTATTATGGTTTAATTAATATTGACTTGTTTATATTATTCTTTTTGTTTTAATTTGCTTATATTTATCTTAAATGGGAGTTAAAGTATTTTATGGATTTGGTTACTTATATAGTTGGGTAATGTTAATTAGAATTTGATTATTAATTTGTAACCCTATACTCAGCTCTGGGAAGTGGGGGGAGGGTTAGGGGTGGGTGGGATTTGGGATATTGTATACTGTATAAAACTTTTCAATAAAAAAAAGAAAAAAAGAAGATATACTACTGTGATAAGTCTATTAAGACCTTAAATTACCACAAAAATGCAGAATAGCATAAAGTTGCAGTTTTCCCACAACAATTTATAATTTGTTAAAATATCTGATTTAACACATAGTTTGGAAAGGATAGCTCTAGTTAAGCCAGAGTTGGGAGAGACAGCCAAACCAAGATCTGTTATCACCACTTCAAGCTAGTTTTGCAAGCCATAGCTTGATCAGCTTGTGACTTAATATAATATCTCCAATATCTAGCGCGGACCTTGTTAACCCGGGCGACATCCGAGCCGGTATGGCATTCTGTAATTTACGTCTCACCATATTTTTGATGGGAGAGACACTCTTTGTCTGACTGCTCTGATGAGACCTGTCCAGTATGGTTGAACCTCTGGCATAGCTCTCATCTTCCTCTGATGAGACACAAAGTCACATTTGCCTGTGGAAAAATCCATTGCTTAGGAGAACATGCTGGGCTTCTCAAAGAAAATGGAGATGAGAATTGCATAAAATACAATTTACTTTCAGTTGGGAGTGCAAGTCCTGATTAGTATTATGTCTGAAACATATTCTGTGAGGTTCTTTGGTTGTAGTTGAGAACTGCAGCTGTTTGTTCTCTAGGATTCACACAGGAATGTTGCTATTTCTCTTTGTGACTGTCTTCTCTTTTCTCTCCCCCCTCTCTACAACAGTGAAGCTTGGTGGGCTATGGGATGGATGAAGCTGAGCAGGACCAGTACGAAGCCCAACTGAAAGAGCTCTTTGACAGCTTCGATGTCACTGGCACTGGCTCTCTGGGGGAGGACGAACTGACCGAACTTTGCCACGTGTTGCATCTTGAAGAAGTAGCTCCAGGAGCATTGCAGGAGACCCTTCTGCAGGACGGTCTCCCTAGGCGGGTAAGAGCATACACTCTGTAGGTGGGCACAGCTGTCTCTCCCAACCTTGGAAAGTCTGGACTGGTGGATCAGTGCAGGCTGTTCTTGGATCCAGAGGAAAAGTAGAGATTGGAATGGAAGAAAAGAACAAAGTAGAAATAATATAAGGAAAGGTTCAGAGATAAAAAGATAACATGCCATGTCAAATCATAACGTCACCATACAGGTACCATTGTGACTGAGATCAAATATGATAGTAATAAATAATGGTTTACAAACCACACTGGACTGTAGGTTAATGTAGCACACAAAATTAAAACCCAATAAATATCATTACAGGTAGTCCTTTATTAAAATCACAGTTGGGACTGAAATTTCTATCATAAATTGTTGCAGTTGTAAGTCAAGTCAAACCCAATGTTGCAAACAATGTTTGCAGTGGTCATTAAGGAAATCCAGCTTCCCCAATGGACATTTCTTGCCAGAAAGCAGCAAAAAAAGGTTACAAATTGCAGGATGCCACAGGATGCCGCAACTGGTCATAAATGTGAACTGGTTGCCAAGCACCCAGATTTTGATTATATGACCACTGAGGTGGTGCAACACCACTGAGGTGGTGTTGAGACTCTAGAAAGAGTACAGAGAAGAGCAACAAAGATGATTAGGGGACTGGAGGCTAAAACATATAAGGAACGGTTGCTAGAATTGGGTATGTCTAGTTTAACGAAGAGAAGGACAAGGGGGGACATGATAGCAGTATTCCAATATCTCAGGGGCTGCCATAAAGAAGAGGGAATTAAGCTATTTTCCAAAGCACCTGAAGGCAGGACAAGAAGCAACGGGTGGAAACTAATCAAGGAGAGAAGCAACCTAGAACTAAGGAGAAACTTCCTGACAGTGAGAACAATTAATCAGTGGAACAGCCTGCCTCCAGAAGCAGTAAATGCTCCAACACTGGAAGTTTTTAAGAAGAGACTGGACAGCCATTTGTCCGAAATGGTGTAGGGTTTCCTGCCTGAGCAGGGGGTTGGACTAGATGACCTCCAAGGTCCCTTCCAACCTTACTACTATTACTAGCTAACAGGTCATAAGTCACTTTTTCTAAGGCTGTTGTGAGTTTGAATCGTTGTTAAATAGTTAAGTTCAGGACTACCTGTGTGGTCTAGTCAGGTTACTGCACATAAAACAGGTGGAGTTTGATTACATCATCATGATCGCCAACTTGACTTTTTTGATCTTATCCCATGAACATCCCTGACTGTAGTGTAATATGCAAATGATGCTAATGTGCTTTGCTGGTTTTTATTGGGGATGAATAGTCAGCCCATTACATTGGAGGTCTTCTAGTCCAGTGGTTACCAACCTTTGTGGCTTGGCAGCCCAGCTGGGAAGGGAGAAGAGAGAGAAACTGGGCCACGTGAGTGGCAGGCCGGTGCACGTGCACAACTCAACTTGCCTGAGTGGCTGGCCAGCAAGCACATGCGCAAGTGCCTGCCAGTCTACCACTTGCACAAGTTGAACTGTGCGCACATGCGCTCCAGCCAGCCACTCACGCGGCCCAATTCCAAATAGGCTAATTCTGGTAGTGGGCCATGGCACAGGGGTTGGGGATCCCTGTTCTAGTTCAACTCCCTGCTCAAGCAGGAAATCCTATATCATTTCAGACAAGGGGCTGTCCAGTCTCTTCTTAAAGATCTCCAATGATGAAGCACCCAGAATGTTTGAAGGCAAGCTGTTCTACTAGTTAATTGTTCTCACTGTTAGGAAGTTTCATGCTGCCCATGAAATGGCTTAGGCAATTATTGCATTTTCAACTCTTTTGAAACCTCCTGATGTCATTTGTGAATGCAATCATACTGAAGCACATCCCGCAAAATAGATCTTCCTCTCCCAACCTGGCATCCTCCCTGGACTACCCAGCAAGTATAATCATACTGGCCGGGAATTCTGGGAGTTGCTCTGCAACTCAGGGGGATTATGCCAAGTTGGGGGAAGGCTGCGATAACAGATCTCTCATCTCCCTGAGTGAATTCTTTCTCTCTCTCTTGTGTTTCTACATCTACAATTTCTCGTTTTCTTTCCCCACCTCTCGTAATAGGCATTTAGAAGAAAGGCAGCTCCTTCCACTTAATGTATAATTTTATGGCCATTGCGTTATGGGTCCTTAATTTATTACATGATTGGCCCTTTGTGCGAATGCACCTGCACCTTTGTATTCTTAAAACAATCTCTCTTAGGAAGACAAAGCCCACGCTTACTCCACTCAAAAGCCCCTTTTCTGTCTTTTTCTTTGGAATTAATCTCACTTTGGTCTGTGATGTTAAGAAGTGAATCTCTGGGAATGGCAGGGAAGAAGCAAGAAAGGAGCTTTCTGGCTCAAAATGGGCAAATCCTTTCTTTCCGAAGGGAGGGGGGAGAATTGGAGTGCTCCAGCCTCCCTGAGGGAAGAGTCTGTATCTTGAAGGGCACCCGGGAGTTTGCATTGTGCGGAAAAGGAAGGGTTTGGATGATGAGCAGCGTGCAGTGCCTCCATTGTGTTAACAAGGACACTGGCTCTGAGTAACCCTCCTTCTCAAATGGATCTCCAAGATTTCCTTTTGCTGCTTGGCACACAACAAATTCATCACTCAGAAGTTCAATGAAGCACTAGCTAGCTTTGGGGAAACACACCGAACTCTCGGTATATATGACACCCTGCTAATACTACCACCTGTTTAATTTTCTGAGTTTCTTTGGCTTTACCATCCTGAATGCCCTCTAATGAAAAAGATGAATCTAAGCTAGGTACATAATAAAATCCATCTCTTTCGACTTCTGGGGCCACAAGGCTCATCAAGGTAACACAGAGGGGAACTTACATGGGTGGACAGGAGAATTTTCTGTATGTTTTGTTTCTCCCTCTTACACTATTGTCCTAAACCAGATAGTGTAGCAACAGATACAGGCCCTAGATCTGGTAGTTTCGCAACTAGTGGATGATTGGTTCATCTCATGTGCCTTTGTATTTGGAGAAACACCCAGGTGAAAACATTTTCTACCCTTGGCTGAAGTTTTGAAGGAGCTGATACCCTGCCACATCCTGGTTTCCCCCTAAAACTAGAGTCAAAGCTTTGGTCTTCCTCCACCCTAGGGATGATGTGGGTGAGATGCATAGGTTTCCAGGGCGGTATTTTTTACACCTGTGCTCTAATTGAGACTTGTGGTATCATATGATAACTCCTTCCAAAGACATTATCTTCTCCTATGCCAGCAGCATAGATATTTTAAATGATTGTATTGATTTAGCTTTAAAGAATTTTTTTTCTGAGGTCTAGTTTACTTGTCTTGAATTGATTTTTAATCATGTGTGGATTACCTTCTCCACTTCTTCTCCACACTGCCATTCAATTCAACACTTCACATGATTGCTGCTCCCTCTGAATGGTAGGTTTTGACTCCTGTCAGTTATCTGATTTAGCCTCTCCTAATCATTCTTCCTTTGACCAATCAGGTTTCCCAAGTAAAAATCTCATATCCTAGAGAAGAGCAGAACTGTCCTGCTGGAGAACAGAATGCATCCATTGCATCTAGTGGAGCCTATATGCTCTAGAAGATTCTCCTGCTTGAGCAGAGGGCTGGATAGAAGACCTCCAAGGTCCCTTCCAGATTCTATTCTATTCTATTCTATTCTATTCTATTCTATTCTATTCTATTCTATTCTATTCTATTCTATTCTATTCTTAGAACCTAGATGGATTCCATATAAATAAGGATACTCAGTATTGTTTTGTCTGTCTAAATGCAGCAATTCAGACAGCTCTACACAAACTATTGGGTTCAACAACAATGTAGAGGCTGCAGTAGCTTTCTGTAATTTAGTTTCAGAAGTTACTTTAATTACTTTCTATAATTTAGTTCCATCAAATATGGTGGGTCTAGTTACTCTGGAATTTTGTCATGCCTGCTGGGACTCCTGGACCTTTCTCTCCCAACTTACCTGGGAAATGGAGATATTTTATTTATTCATTTGATTTTAATGCTGCCAGCTCCAGAAGGATAGGTTTACAGCTCCAGGTTAGGTCTCATGAAAATACTACTTGTAACTTTTTTTTAACCTTTTTCTATTTTATAAGCTCAACATCACCTTGTGTAAATTTTGATTCATACATTTTTAAAAATGAGACTCTCAAAGTAGAAGCTGGGCTTTTTTTTTTTTTTAGACTCCAGAAAACCCAGAGGGACTGACATAACAAACACTTTGAAGGGAACATTAAAAATGTAATATTCTTTGGTCTGTCTTTGCTTTCCGCACTCCTGTGCTTAAAATTTTAATCTGCTGTGGTCTGGAACTGGCAATGTTTTTGCACTGAACAGGCAAGCCTACTCAGTGATCAGGCCTGATATGGCGCCTTTTGGCTAAGTTGGACTAGGAAAATTTTAGTCTTAAGACAGTGTTTCCCAACCTTGGTAACTTTAAGGCGGGTGGACTTCAACTCCCAGAATTCCCCAGCCAGCCATGTCTGGCTGGGGACTTCTGGGAGTTGAAGTTCACTCACCTTAAAGTTGCCAAGGTTGGGAAACACTGTCTTAAGACTAAAATATATTTATTGGTGTCACTTGAACTCTATATTGGGATAGAATGCGGCCACTTTTTAATGCTTTTGTTTAGAACATTTGTTCAGCAGTCCTCAACTTACAATAGTTTGCTTAGTGACCATTCAAAGTTACAATGGCACTGAAAAAAATGGGACTTATGACCATTTTTCACAGTTATGACCTTCGCAGCATCCCCATGATCATGTGATAAAAATTCAGGCACTTGGTAACTTGTTCATACTTATGATCATTGCTGTGACCCAAAGTCATGTGGTCATCTTTTGCAAACTTCTGACAAGCAAAGTCAATGGGGAAGCCAGGTTCACATAACAACTGGGTTACTAACTTACCAACTGCAATGATTCACTTAATAACTGTGGCAAGAAAAGTCAGAAAATGGGACATGACCAGACTCATGCACGGGACAGTAACTGATGCATTTTCTGGAGCCAACCAGACAGTTTTTGCACAATAATACAGCTTGTTTTTCCATGGCCCCCTCGGCACATGCTGAAATATCCTATGGCATTGGTTGAAAAGCATTCCTTTAGAGCATAGAGGCCCTTTCCAGACTAATACTAAATCCCATTTGTAATCCTAGTTCTTTTTTCCCCAATAGTGAGCTGTATAATGTTTCCCTTAAACTGATTTTTAAGTCCTGGTGAAACGCCGTGAGGCACAAGGTGTTAAGATATTTTCAACTGAATATGTAGAGTGAGATGTATTATTCTGAAAAACAATGGTGCAAGGTCTACATTTGATATATTCTACAACAGGTTCAGAGCATAATTTTTTAAAATAGCATCTCACTGTTCCTGAGTCTAATTGATGGCAAAAATGGCCTGGCTTTTACATGTCTTCTGATCCATCCGTGTGGGCCAGGCTGCATTCCAGGAACAGAAGGATATTTCAGAAAACAATTGATACAAAAATCCAGTGTTAAAAATAGCAATGAATCCAATTGCTAGAGTCTTGATTAGGAGCAACAAAGCCTATGCCGGGCAACTTTGATCCATTTTGTACTCGGCTCGCCCTGTCAAATTGTGATGTTGTTTCCCTCTCCACACCCCACCCCTTCTGAACTTGGTTTAAATTCACTCTTCTTAATCTTCCCTTTGAGCTTCAGTCATGGTAAAATTGCTTCATGTGATCCAAACCCTGGCCATCTGTTCTGCTTGCAGCTGCAATTTCAAGGAAGGAATTTCAACCCCAACAGAGAAATGTTCACTTCTACTCTGTCAAACGAAATACCCTTCCATCTTCTCATCCCCTTTCCTTTTTCTTTTTTAACATTACCTTAAAATTTAGTCCAATTGCATAATAAATAAAGGAGTCCTTGATGCTCTCTGGGTTTGGTTGTTTGCTTATAGACATTTCATTACCGAACTAGGTAACATCATGTGTGAGGAAGGTGGGGTTGCTCCCTGTTTATCTACAAAAATATGTCCTGCCAATGTGCTAGGAGTGTTGTTTTCTCTTTGGTAGTTCCTTGATTAGATCATTCGTCTAGCATTACTCCTTATCTAAGTGTGAGTTGCTGAATGTGCCTGGTCTCTTTTGTCCCCTTTTTTATTGTTCCTTTAGTGATGTGTAAATGTGATTTATTTCAATGTGTCTATTGATGGCTGGTTTGTCTGATTGTCAAGCCTCCAGGAATTCCAGAATTTAGCTTGGATACTCACAATTTCGCAGTTGAAAATATGGTTGAGTTTGCCCACGTGTTGTAAGATTAAGAAGTTTCCATCCTGTCTTATGACTGCAAGTTGATGTTCGTGGATATGTTGTACTAGTTTTCTGCTTGTCTGTCTACATAGTGGCTGTTAAAGTGTATGTTACAATTATTCCTCTTTTTTCTTCTGGGCTATTGTACTGGGCCTTTGGTCTATTTAAGGAGTTTTGGATGACTTTGGTTGGTATGTGATTCTGTATGGTTGTTATAGTCTATTGGTTGTTTCTGAGATGCTTTTGATATATGACAGTGCTAGCTTGTGTAGCTGTGTTATAGTGGGTTAATTGATCAGGCAACCCTAAGCCAGGGCTTTTCAACCTTTTCACCCATTGTACCACTTTTAGGATATGGCAACATCCGAGTACCACCAGTCGCCTAGCAAGGTGTCAAAAACTTGATGACCCCCTCCAAAAAGGAAAAAAGTGATAAAGTACAGGTAGACCTCGACTTACAACAGTTCGCTTAGTGACTCTTCGAAGTTACAATGGCACTGAAAAAAGTGGCCCCCAAGCCACAGCTGAGCAAGACACCTGCCTGCCCACCCGGTGGCGCTCTTTCTCCTGTCCAAGGTTTTCATTGTTGTGAGCATTTCTGTTGAGGATTGGCAGCGGGGGTGGGGTGGGGGAGTGTTTGGTTTTTATTCCCCCCATTTGCTGGGTGGTTGCAGCAGGTTTTGGTCACTTCACATGACCCTGGGACACTGTGACTGTCATAAATATGAATCAGTTGCCAAGCATCTGAATATAAATCACAAAACCCTGGAGATGCTGCAAAATTCCAGCTGATCGACACTTCTTCTGGGTTTAGCAGAAGCACCAGGATCAGCGCCAAGCTACAGCTAGAGCCTGGCGCTGATCCTAGTGCTTCCACTGAGCCCTGACAGCCCTGAAACTCCAGCCATCTCTCACTCAGGCTTGTGCGGTGCTGTCACCGGTTCAGCTCATTCCCCTCCTCCACTACCACTTTTCTAGGATGGTCGCGTACCACCTGCCAGGTGCCAATGTACCACAGGTGGTACCTGTACCACTGGTTGAAAAGGCCTGCTCTAAGCTACATATATTCTCTTATACTGAGATAATAGTTTTTAGAAAAGTGGTAGGAGAGATGCTGAGCTACTTCTAAGATTTTAGCTGGTTGTATCTCAACTGTCTCCTTTTAAGATATGAATGTTTTGTTGATAAAGGAATCAATCTGTTCTTTCTCTATGATTGACTGGACTGAACTTTATCACCAATGTTAAGTCTCCTGTTTGTTTATGGAGACATAATATGCAATTTTCCTTGATTCCTGGCTTCTGCAATTAATGAAATGATCTCTCTGTATTGATTAGATATTTCAACAAATGAAAATGTTCAGTAACAGAATTCTTTCTTTTCATCATGGCATCCCATGGTTTATTTTCTGCCACTTTGTTTTTTGAAAATTAAAATGAGATGAGAATAACCTTAGAAAGCTGCTTTTAGTCAGATTAAGTACAGGAATGAAGTCATGGACTAAAGATTACTGGATGAGTCTACACATATGCCTAAATTAAACAAGCTACATAGTATGTCTTAGCATATTGGTGAATCTAGGCAAATGTGATTTAATCAATAAATTGTGATGAAACATAGCTTCATTGCCAAGCCTTAATTTGTTTAACTGCAGTCCAATACATTATTACTGATCTGTTCACCTAAAATAGTAAGCTATAAACTATGGTTTACAAAGCAGAATACTGGATTCATCCTACATAATAAAGCAAACCAAGCTACATTTTGGCTTATCATGGTACATGTACTCAATTTTATAGGTTAGTGGAGTTAGTGGATTTTTTTTAAATTCTTCCTATGGACAGCCGTGATTTTGAAGCTGAGGGCATCCTTTAGCTCAGATGCTGTGTAAAATTGTCAGAAATAATATTAATGTGATCATAATATTAGCCTACTTGACCAAGCATGTAACAGTTAGTGTGATAAACATGTTCAAAGTATTGTGAACACTGAAAACATCTGAGATCAAAATTATGCATCACCCTTTGAAATATTTAGCATTTTCCTAATTGTGACCATTGGTTTAATTGTTAATTAGAATTCTGAAAAGTTATCAGATCTTTGAATATTTGGAATTTTTTTCCAGTTTACTAGTACCTACGTTTGAGAGTAAGTAATAGCATCTTAAACCCAATGTGCCTGATTACTTCTGTTAAATGTTGGTAAGTGTGCTGTTGTGTTACACTTCTTAGTTAGTGCAAGTGTGCTGTGGATGAGTAGATGACTAGATCTTGCAAGTTCCCCACCCCCCATGATTAATTGTAATGCACAGTGTGCTGTGCACAGAGCCCTGCGCTCCCTCCTCTTACAGTCAAGCTCATTTATTTTAAATGTCAAGGTATTTTTTTTTAATCAGGAAAATCTTCCTCTCTGCAAACTGCTTTCTTTTAAGTACACCAGCATTTTGAAATATTGGTAGCTCTTAATGTATAAATGAGGCCACTGCTATGAAATTTAATTGAGCTGATTCCCAAGATGCTTTTAATTACTTCTTGTGATATGCACTAAGATCTGTACAGTTAGATTGCATGTTCGGTTCTGAAGTATTTATTGATGTGGCACTGTTTGCGTGCATACACAAATGGCATTCATAGAATGGGTCCGTATTGCTTTAGTTTATGCTAAGCTAAAAGGGGGCTTGTTGTGTCCGCTATTGTCTTAGTAAGTTGTGTGAAGCAGGTTATTGCCTTAAGCCACAATATGATTGTAGGGGAGTGGGGAAGGAGGAAGCAGGGAATGCTGCGTCAATTCAGCTATTGTGTTTTGTTAATTCAGGTTTGGTGACAAACATGTTGTGTGAACTCAACTTTAGGGCTGCTATAGTGGTTGAAATATTATCTCCAGAAGCAGAGAGGTGATCATTCAATTTAGAGAGAAAGTAAATTGAATTGGCAAACAATGTTTGCATAAAACACTTAACTAGGTTACTATATAGTATGAAGCCAGCTTAAGCCCAGAGAAGGAGACTTCAATTCAGAACAAACCACAGTGCCCTTTCATAGTCAGCTGTTGTGCAAATACCGTAAGACAGTAAAAAGTGAAGACATTGTTCAGTCTTGACTCCGCAATACTATACAAAAAGAGCTGGAGTTGAAGAGTTGCTGGAAAAGTCAGTGGGAAAATGTGGGAGAGTAGATTAGAAGGGGAGGCGGGGTTCCTTGGAAGTTCCCAACATTTGTGAGACTTGGAGAAGGCACTTCCAATAATTGAAATAAGCCAAATTTGGCACCAAGTAGGGATAAGGCACATTTTGCTACAGTATACCAGAGGTACTAATAATTCCTTCTTCTTTTTTTTAAAAGGTCCACTTTGATCAGTTTAAAGATGCACTAATCCTCATCTTGTCTAGCACATTAACAAATGAAGAGTCCTTTCAGCAACCAGGTAAGACCTCTTTTGGAAATGTTGAGATTCTGGCAACTAGCAGGAAATGAAAAGTACATAGCGCAGCCAAAATTCATTTAGAGAAGTTTCTGTGTTTATAATGAAGTGTGAAGCAGCATTTGGGCCAGGTTGCTTTGATTTCCTACCCTAAATTCTCCTCCAAATAGGAACTAGTGGCTTCATAATATAAATATTCTGCTTAGGTTTTTTTTATTATTTTAAAGTTTTTATTGAGTACAAAGAAAAAAAGATTAAAAACATTGAACATGGTAAATTGTCTTTGACTGACATCTCAGTCCATATTGTACATTAATTACATATAATATATCTATATACAACTATACATTTCTGGTCTCGATCTTAACTTATCTCTTTGCTGTGACCTCCATCTACAAAATTTATTCCATATTCAATAAAATTCTGTTTCTTCCTGATTTTTTAATCTTTTAGTTATCCTGTCTAGTTCTGCGCAATACATAATTTTATTTATTAGTACTTCCCCACTTGGTACTTCCATTGCTTTCCACTTTTGAGCAGATAGTATCCTTGCCGCCGTAACCACATGAATAATTAAATATGTGTCCTCTTTATTTACATTATTCTCTAGTATTCCTAATAGTAATGTCTCAGGTTTGTATTGAATGTTTTGCCTAGTCATTTCTATTGCCCATTCCCAGATCATACGCCAGTACACCTGTGCTTCTCTACATGTCCACCATACATGAAAAAATGTGCCCTTTTCTTTTTTACATTTCCAACATATAGATGAATATCTGTTACACATTTTGGCTAATCTGGCCGGAGGGAGATGCCATCTGTAAACCATCTTATACAGGTTTTCTTTATATGATGTCGCCAATGTGATTTTCTTATTTCGCTCCCGTACTTACTGCCATTGATCCATATTTATATCATATCCTAGATCTATTGCCCATGTCACCACTATCGCCACTGGAGGCAGTCACATATCCCAATCTGTATAGGAAAGACAAGGCTATTATATATAAAGACATCTTGACAGAAGAAGGTTATTTAAAACAAAAACAAGAGCTAAGACAACAAGGAATAGACATGGAGTGGTGGTCTTATCTCCAGATACAAGCAAGATACATGAAGGATAAGCAAGAATGGGGTATTAACAGACAAGATACAGGGTTAGATAAAATATTGCTAGGCACGGAGAAAAAACAAATAAAGAATATTTATAAACACCTGTTGGAATATAAGCTATATGATAAGCAGGTTAAAGAAACAATAATATAAACATTCTGCTTAGTTTATATACAAGTAAGGAGAAGTAGCTACAAGCAGAAGGAGGGACATGTCAATTCATCAAAAGGTTAACAGGCTTTGATTGGTTAGCAAATGAAAATTGAAAACCTTGATATCAAGCAAATTCAGCTATTCACAGCATACTTTGATTTAATTTTTACAACTATTTTGGAGGAAGTTGCATGTAACATGGTGCTCATGGGCCAGTCCCTAATCCAGTGTTTCTCAAACTTGACCACTTGGAGGTGTATGGACTTTAAGTTGAAGGTATGATGGCCTCCAAAGAAGTAAAAGCAATAGCAATAGCAATTAGATGTATATATTGCTTTATAGTGCTTTATAGGTCTTTTTAAGTGATTTACAGAGTCTGCATATTGCCCCCAACAATCTGGGTTCTCATTTTACCGACCTCAGAAGGATGGAAGGCTGAGTCAACTTTGATCTGGTCAGGATTAAGCTGCTGGCAGTCGGCACAGTTAGCCTGCAATACTGCACTCTAACCCCTGCGCCACCACAGCTCTAGAACAAAGAAAACTGTTGCGGTTCTGATTCTTAGAACTGGGGCAGTTTTCTCAACCTTGACCACATGAAGATATGTGGGCTTCAACTCCCAGAAGCATGGTAGCTGAAGTCCAAATATCTTCAATAATAGATGTTCCAAAGACCTGTAGAGCAGACATGTCAAATACAAGGCTCATATGCAGCCCACGAAGTGGTTTCATTTGGCCTGTGAAGCCATCCTGGAAACAGTGAGGGAATGGCCCCTGCTGCCTTGGCCCTGGCCCAGGCCAGCTGGGAGCTAATGTACAATTCTGTGGTGGCCATCTATGCTGAAACGCATTCAGTCTTAGCTCCACAAGGCCGTCTGGAAACAGCGAGGAACCAGCCCCTGCTGTGTCGGCCCCAGCCCCTGGGTGCATGCTGGGGAAGTGTCACCTCTTGTGAGGAATGAAGAAATGCACCATGTCTTGGCACTTGCCCTGGTCCCACCCCCTTCTGCCAGAGACCTTCAGATCTGTCCCACTCCTGCCCAGGCCCCCACAGGCATCCTTGACGCGAACGATGTAGAGCTGGCCATGCCCACCTAGTAGATCACACCCACTTCAGCCACACCCACCCAGTAGCTCACACACACACCCCCCCCGAGGGCAACCACAATGCTGATGCGGCCCTCAATGAAATTGAGTTTGACATCCCTGACATCCCTTATAGTATTTTTACTATAAGCATTTGAGAGTTAGTCAACAAACTATAAGTACAGTAAACAAACTATGGCTTAGTGGAATGTATGAAAGCAATTTTTATGTGATTACAGTTGTTTTCTTTCAGGGTATAAAATATGACTCTTTTCCTTTGCATTCTGGCATTCACCTTTATGATCTCAGAGACAGTCTCTGTGAGATTTCTTGGCTGATATTCCAGGCTTGCCAAAATAAAGCTATTTTTGACCCATCTATCAGAGTTTTTTAAATGTATTTATTCAATTTGTATGATTGCCCCTCTCAGCTGTATGACTCGGGGTGGTAAGCAATCATTAAATCAATTAAAAACTGAACTGCAATCACAATACTAAAAGTTAAATACAGCTGACAAGAAAAACATTATAGTCTATCGTTGTTAAGGAAATGCTTTTTTTGCACAAAATAACTGAAGTTTGGAAATGCCTAGCACTAATGAGTCCATAAATCAAAAGACAGTTTAGAGAAGTGTTTCTCAATCTCATCAACTTTAAGATGATTGGACTTCAATTCCCAGAATTCCTGAGCCCCAATCTAGGTGACTGAGGAATTCTGGGAATTGAAGTCCACTTATCCTAAAGCTGCTGAGATTGAGAAAGACCATCTTAGAATAAGTAAGAAGACAGAGACAATTGATAATAAATGGAGGTTAGCCTCTTGAGCATGAACTATAGAATTAAAGGTACTGTCTTCTTTCCTGAGACAAGGGCTTCTGAGTAAGTGTGTAAAATGAAAGCTTAGCTTAATGTAATGAAATTAAACTTTTTACACTTTAAAATAGGCTCTAAAATTAAAACATTATTGTTGAAATGCTAATGAAATATTTTGGATGTCTTTAGAAACTGAAGGGACAGTCAAGTTGACTTTGTTTTAAAGAAATAAGTTTTAAAATGCAGTATAATGATAAGGATTGCAGCATACTGTATTTAGTAATTGCTTACAAAAATAGCTACTCAGGTTGATTAAACTTGACAGTAATTTGCAATGAAAAGAATGTGTGTTGGGACATTTCTTCGGCCCAGTCCTCAAGGCTAAAACTAGATGTTTGTGCTTGCACAGAAAATATTTTTAAATTATCTGGATTCATCTTCTTGAGTAGATATTTTACCAGAGGGCAAATAAAGAAGATTCATTTGGGGCATCGAAAACCCTAGGTAGGGTTTCTTTCCTTTATGTTTTCTGATTGCAACTTGAAGATTTTTGGTTTGGGTTTTTTGAGTTGAAGTTTCTGAAGTGCTAATATGTGGTCTAATCAAAGAAGTAAGAGTTCTTAATTCTAACTCATTTAGTCAATCAACTGGTCATTTGTGTTGCATTTAAACAGCCAGCCCAAAATGAGTGAGAGTGGGAAAAGGAGAAGATAATTGTCCCATGGCTGTAGACTATAGAGACCACTCACTCTCAAGCTAAAACTTTTGCAGGAATCATTTTCTCAAAGGATTCCACTCCCCAGCATTCAGTCAGAACTGAGGATGTTTCTTGGATGAGAAGTGAAACTTCTTCAAGAAAAAACAAAGTCAACTTGTCTTTTGAAAAAGCACCTTTTGGGACAACCATGACCTGGATGACTGAGAATCTCCATAGACATTTTCCTTGAAAATGTTTCACTTCATCAGAATTGATGCAGCTTCTTGGATGAGACGAAAAATGTTTTCAAGCGAAAAAAGACCAAGAAAGTCCAATTGCCTTTTGAAAAAACACCTGTGGGATGAAAATGGTCTTCTTCAATATAAGAAAATATACACAGCTTAAAGTTGAACTGTGGAGTCCTTGGTGCTCTCTGAATTTGGTTGTTTGCTTACAGACTTTTTGTTAGCCAACTAGGTATATGAAACATCTGCAAGCAAGCAACTAAACTCAGAGAGGACCAAGGATTCCTTTGTCTTCTTTACCAATACCAATAAAAATAGGAAAGAGCAGGGCTATTTTTCATTCTACATTTTGGACTGAATACATAAAAATAACATCGGAATAGGACCAAGGTCTTATTAACATATTATCATTTTCTCAGCTCGGTGGACATCATGTAGTTGCTGACCTTGATGTTCATCTTGTTCTGTTTTTTTTTTATTTAAGGTCTGTCTCAGACTTGCTCTTGTTTTTATTGTTCTTTGTATGCTGTGTTTTTTCCTGCTTTTTGAAAATTTTCCATGTATCCATCATTCCTACAATAAAATGACTGCATACAAAGTGATGCTTTTTGTTAATAGATACATAGGTATTGTTTCAGGGGTGTGGGTGTTTTGTTGTTCTTTCCAACCCAACAATATTTTGGAAAGAAATTATGAAAAGGGTCTTGTGACCCAGTCCATCAGCAGGGATAACTCTTTGAGACAAAACAGAATCGGACCAAATTTGGTATGGGGTGAGTAGGTGGCCAACAAGTAAAAGACTGAGTCTGAAAAGGTGTTGAGTCTAGCCAGAAGCTGAAGAGAGAAAAAATGAATGAAAGAAAAAAATCTCCCAATGCATTCCTAGGGGAGGGGGAGATGCCCCTCCTTCCCATTCACAGGTTGTGGATGGAGAATATGCAGTCTTTCCTGTATACACTGTACACGCATACAGACATAAATCGAGTAATGTGAGGGAAGAGTAAAAAGATATCCATGTGCAAATAGGCCACATCGTTTTGTTACACAGAAAAAAATATAAATGCCTCCTATAGCTACTGCTAGTAAAAGAGTTGGAAAGAATTCCCAAAGCTTGCTGTATGTGCTTTCCTTCTTTTGTTTTGATATGGCAGCAATAGGGCAGAGATGGTGCCCCTCCTGTATAGCAAGAGTTAAACCAAACTTATCTGAGTTGTGGTATCCCCTAGAGCAGGGCTTCTCAATCTCAGCAACTTTAAGACATGTGAACTTTAATTCCCCCAAAACCCCCCAGCATGCTGGCTCCCCCCCCCAATGCTTCAATAATGGCAGTCATGGGTTCTAAGCTGTACTATAGTATAGTGCAGGGATTGGCAACCTTGGCTCTTTTATTATGACTCGTGGACTTCAACTCCCAGAATTCCTGAGCCAGTATGGCTGGCTCAGGAATTCTGGGAGTTGAAGTTCATGAGTCATAAAAGAGCCAAGGTTGCCTACTCCTGGATAGTATATTTTCAAACTGCAATGCTATTAGTTGCACCTGTGAAATTCTTCTAAAGAAAAGTAATGCTGCTTATGTAAGGAAAACCATGGGTTTCTGTAAGCATTGGGAAAACAAGTAAAGGTTTATGAAAATTCTTGGAAGAGATCCAGTTATGACATTTATTGGTGAAGGAGAAGAGCAACAAGAGGAGAATGACAGTACAAGCCATCTGTGATAACTACTTACCCAAAAGGTTGGTGAGAAGAAAACTGAATATAAATATACATATACACATATGTGCACATGCACACATAAAGGAATGAAATCTGTGCAAAAATGCAAAAAAGAACATTGCGCTAGAAGTCCGCAAATGCTGTGCTATTCATCAGAAACCTTCCAATGTCTTACTGTTTCTGCATACAGGGTGTGAAAACCATGATTATATTATTGTAGCAGAAGGGCAGGCAGAGCTGGAGGGTGGAGTTAAATGTTTCATTAGTTTAGAGTACTTGCACTGTCACAAGAGATCCAAGTTCAGACCCCCTTGAATTCTGTTGGTCCTTATCTAGTGTCAAGTCATTTGACCAGATTCTTGTCAACTTTCTTCTCAGCAATCTTTCTGAGCTTGCCCTGTCAGTATTGGGCAAGACACTAATATATAAAATGAGAGCAAACCCCACTCCCTACTAGCACTGATGATGCTACCTAGTTTGGTAATGAAACATCTGCAAGAAAACAATTAAGTTCAGAAAGCAGCAAGGATCCCATAGTTCAACTATGAGCTACAAATATTCTTTTCTAATGGGGACAATATATCTATTTGCAAATTCTCTTTTAGAAAACCATCACTAAAATTTGCTTATCTAGAGGGCTCTCCAGTGGATATTCTGCTTGAGAAGAAGGACTAGATCAGTGGTTCTCAACCTTTTTAATGCCGTGACCCCCAACCAGTCGTAAGTCGAGGACTACTCAACCGGTCGTAAGTCGAGGACTACTCAACTGATGCAGCACCGTTTGCAGAATGGGACTATTCGTGGGCTCAGCAGGGCAGAGACAGCCTGGACAATTCCTATTGGCTTTCAAAAGCCAATAGAATAAAGGAAAAAATGGTGGACTGCGCTGTTTGGCGACCCCGGTGAAATGGTCGTTCGACCCCAAATGGGGTCCCGACCCGCAGGTTGAGAACCACTGGACTAGATTGACTTTTGATCTGATTCAGTAGGGTTGCCTCAGTGTTTCTTTCATGTGCTCCGATGAATGGGAACCACCCAGCAAGGTCTCTAGCATTAGGTATATAAATGGCTTTGTCGCTGGATGAGCATGCTAATATGTCAGCATATACAATTGCTCTTCTGAAACACAATATCTGCTTGTTCTGAGCTACGTATCTGTTTAGTAAGATAAAATCTTCTTTGAGTCAAGGTCAGCTCCAGGGGATTTCATGGACAAATCTATGTAATATTGTTAGCAACCATAGAAAATTGTTGTTCCATTGTTATCTTCAGCAATATTTTTTTAAACTTCCCAGTTTAGCCTAAAGCTGCAGTTTTTCATCCAGATGCTAAGCACATTCAACCCTTCTCAGTTTTTCAATATTACCCAAATATGTCTATGCCCCATTTAATGCCTGTTAACCATTGTTGCCAAATTTGAGGTGCTGATGGATTGGAATTTGACTCTTGCAAAGGCCCTACGTGAAAAGGTAGGGGAGAAGCAGGAACACAGTTGCCTTGACTATCTCCAGCCCAGCATAGAGTATAATGGACAGGACAGAAAGGTGATCACATTACTCTGGGACATACATACATGCCAGATGCCAAGCAGCTGAATTTTGATCATGTGACCATGGGGATCATGTGATCAAACTTCAGACGTTTGGCAACTGGTATGTATGTATATATGACGGTTGCAGTGTCCCAAGGCCATGCAATCACCTTTTATGCCCTTCTGACAAGCAAAGTCAATGGGAAAGCCAGGTTCATTTAGCAAATGTGTTACTAACTTAATAACTGCAATGATTCACTTAACAATGGTGGCAAGATCATAAAATGGGACCAACCTCACTTAACAACTCTTTTCCTTAGCAACATAAATTTTGGATTCAATTGTGATCCTAAGTTAAGGACTCCCTGTATCTACAGTCAGAAATGAGCTTTTTCACTTCCATTTGTCTTGTTAATTGCTATGAAGAATAACATTTCAGCAGTTTCTAGGGCAGGGGTAGGCAACCTTGGCTCTTTTATGACTCGTGGACTTCAGCTCCCAGAATTCCTGAGCCAAGCTGGCTCAGGAATTCTGGGAGTTGAAGTCCACGAGTTATAAAAGAGCCAAGGTTGCCTACCCCTGTTCTAGGGGAGTCTGTGTTGGTTTTAGGCAGCCTTAGCCATTCTGCCTCTCTTCCAGGTGTGTTGACAATACAGCTCCTAGAATTCCCATCTAGTGTAGAGAAAAGCCACACTTAAAACCCTCCTGGGACTTACAACGCGGCCGAGTGCCAGGTTTGGAAAAGCTGCATTACTCCCGAAAAGCCATTCTGGGAAAAATCTGGCAAGCAAACCAATCAAAGCTATGAATAAATAAAATACCTTTTAAATGTATGACTGTTTTATAATCTCTGGCATTGCAGTCTGAGGGATTTTTTAAAAAAGATAAAGAAAAATAAAAGCTATGTGAAGCTCATCATCGCTCTGCGGGATGGGCATAAATATTTCATGGCCAGATCCTTGCTAGCTCAGAAATCAAGAGCTCTTTTTTTTTTTCCACAGCTGCTCGGCCTCCATCCATGCCCCCCCCCCCAAGCTGAGTGTGTGAAGAAAGTTAATATCGGGAGATGGGGTTTGTCCTGTTGGAAAAGCCTTGGCATCGAATGCTGATACATAACAAAGCATAGCCTCTGGCAATGGCTGATTGGGGGCTGTAGTCAGTCAGCTGGGTGGAAGCCCACAAAAGAGCCAACTGAGATCTGATTTCATGCACTTGAAGCCCACAAGCTCCCCCCCCCACCTCAGCCCACACCACAATTGCCTCTGATCTCAGCTAGATTCCAGATGCAATGCTGGCAGGAGCCTAAGGCCTCTGACATCAAGGAATGATCTTTGGGGGTCCGTCATTTCAGTTTAAGACAGAAAATCTATATTTAAGAAAAGCCACAATAAGGCTTTCTGTCTGTGCCAGCCTCCCTATCAGTCTTGATCAGAAGGAAAGAGGGGCATAGAAAAACAATCTTCCCTTCTTTCGCTCTTTCAATATTCCCTCTTACCTTTTCAAAACATCTAGTACTCTTCTGTGATGCCCAAAGACCTACTCCAAATAATTAATTTTATTATCATCGCAATCCTAGCTATGTGTAAGGTTAAAAATGAATAAACACTTCGTTATATATGAAGGCCTAGAAAAGAAGATTGGAAAAAGCAAGCCCAGTAGAAGTAGTCCTATTTTATTAATCTTTTAATATTAGTCTAGAACAGCGGTTCTCAACCTTTTTGTGACGGCGGCCCCCGTCACACGGACATGCCACACATGCGCGGCGCGGCGTGCATGCGCGGGGCCGCCCCCATGCGCAGCGCAAATGCGCGGCGGTGCCCCCATGCGCAGCGCGCATGCGCGGCAGCACCCCCTGAGGGGGAAAAATGGCGGATCGCATTGTTTGGCGACCCCCGTAAAATGGTCGTTCGACCCTAAATGGGGTCACGACCCATAGGTTGAGAACCGCTGGTCTAGAATGAAAAGAAGGACCAAGGGAGACGTGATAGCAGTGTTCCAATATTTGAAGGGCTGCCGCAAAGAAGAGGGAATCAACTTATTTTCCAAAGCATCTGAAGGCAAGACAAGAAACAAGGGATGGAAGCTAATCAAGGAGAGACCCAACCTAGAGATAAGGAGAAATTTTCTGATAGTGAGAACAATTAGCCAGTGAAAAAGCTTGCCTTCAGAAGTTGTGGGTGCTCCATCACTGGAGGCTTTTAAGAAGAGACTGGACAGCCACCTGTCTGAAATGTATATTCCCTACTTGAGCAGGGAGATGGACTAGAAGATCTCCAAGGTCCCTTCCAACTATGATATTCTATATTCCTATTTGTAGCCACATAACCCCAACCATATTCTGGGAGAAGGCAGATGCAGATGGAAAAAGAACTTAGATATAGGAAAGAGAAATTTGTGGTCTGAAAAATTATTTTCATATACAATGTATGAATATATGGGAAAGATTTGCTGGGATTGCTGGACAAAGCCCCTTATCAAATGGCTGATTAATAACTGTAAATTTCTAAGTGGGGCAAAAACTACCACTTATAGGATACTAATAGAGGAGCATGACTCAATGCTTCTTGTCCATTATAAGAATTGTGGACAGAAAGGTGAGAGACATACAAGCTTTGGGAGAGATTACCTTGTGTCCTTTTTCTGTGCAGAATAAAAGTTTTTACGATATCCACTCTGGTGTGCTCTTCATTAGGTTTTCACACACTGGGCAGTAATTCAGAGTTTCTGGAATAACATCTTCATCAGTGTATTTATGGCATTTATATGCCACCTAGCTCAAAGCAATGTGACTCTGGGCAGAGTAGAAGAATTTGTTTAAAATACCAGCTAAGCCATAATAGGTGGGGTTCAGCAAGATGATTCTGCAGTTTACAAATTATGTGGAAGATACCTGCTTATTGATGTGGGTTTTGTTGTGACCGATTTCAAACTTTGCATGAGGCCACAATATTGGTTTGATTTTGATTGGATGGGATAGATGAACCCTACCTATTACGGCTTAGCTTTAATTCTGAATCAGATCATGATGACTTTTTCAACAACTCATAGATTTAAAAAAATCTTGGCTTAATTTAATACATAAATCGAGATGATATGTCCAAGGGTGATCATTATTAAGGGCATGTTGGCACCATTTAATGCAAGTTTTTGTATATATTCACTGAATAAAACCTAGAATACTTTGAAGCAGATGTAATTCTGTAGTGCCCTTGCATATCCATAGAATCTCTTCTACCATCCTAATAAGTTTCCATCCAAAGCAAGATGGGGGAAAAAAAGAACAGGACAGAGAAAATCTGCCTTTGCTAACATACCAGAGATGATAGTGGTAGGGAAGCAGTTGCCAGCAGCCCAGCTTTAATCGTAATGATACGGTTTGCTTTTGTTCTTTTGGGTCTTATTTAATCAGCTTGACTCGTTTCTGATTTTTCTATCTGTGTGTTTCATCCTATGGCTTTTATGCCCAGACTCCCAGCTGCAGGAAACCTTGTTAAAATTGCCTTCTTCAAACACAAGCTCTCGCTTGCACTCCCCCGGGTTTGTAATATGTATGGATGGGGTAGAAATCCAGGGGAAATGAGAAGGGGGTTATCAAAGGATTTCTGTTCTTGTGTATTTTATAATTCATTGCATAGCTAACCTAAAGAATACATTTTCACTAACAAGGTCTTGAGCAGAATCTGTATAGAAAGGGTATTCAAGATGACATGAAGAGGCTGGATCTGAGTCCCTAGTCCGTTCCTTGGCATGTTTAAACTTACGGTACTTCTTGCTACTTTGCTTTAAATCCCTGCAACCTTCATCAGGATTCCCTTAAAATCAAATGTCATCTAATTTTGAATCACATCTTAATCATCAGCATGACCACAGTACATGGCATAAAATAACTGGTATTTTGCAGATGTGTATTCAGTGTACTTTAAAACGCACTTTTTTGGTGAAGTAGCTCATACGTTTTGGTATTTTATTTAACCCCTGGAATTGAGAATGCAGTCATTTTAACACCCTAGTCAGTTTTCTTTTGCATTGTCATGTTTAATAAAACTTTACTAACCCCCATTTTTTTCTGGTTGGAGCTGTCAGTGTCATTTAGAATTTATATAAATCTCAATTAAAAGCTAAAAATAAGACTAAAACATTTAGAGCAGATGGGAGATTAAAGGATTGAGTAAATAAAAATGCATTTGCTTAATGCCAAAAGGACAGAAGCTTTCAGGGGTTCCGGGATAAGATCTTAATGTCTGATGTTGGATGAAATTGTTGGTTAGAACAATTCCTACCATTTGTTAAAGAGGGGAACTTGCCTCAGGCAGCAGATTCTGGGAAGTAGTAATGATGTATCAGAGGATGCTACTTGCTACCTTAAGTAGCATGGCAAGAAGTGAGAATCAGTTTGGTCTAGTGCAGTGATTCTCAACCTTTTTAATGCCGCGACCCCCAATCGGTTGTAAGTCGAGGACTACTCAACTGGTGCAGCACCGTTTGCAGAATGGGACTTTTGGCGGGCTCAGCAGGGCAGAGACAGCCTGGACAATTCCTATTGGCTTTTTAAAGCCAATAGAATTAGACTCTATACAAGAGAGTCTATTCTATTGGCTTTCAAAAGCCAATAGAATAAAAGGGAGTAGCACAGCTAAGGAAAAGGGGAAAAAAACGGCGGACTGCGTTGTTTGGCGACCCCCGTGAAATGGTCGTTCAACCCCAAATGGGGTCCCGACCCACAGGTTGAGAACCACTGGTCTAGTGGTTAAAGCATCAGACTAGAAACCCTTGAAATAGTGAGTTCTAGTCCTGCCTTAGGCACAAAAGCTAGCTGGGTGACTTTAGGCCAGTCAATTTCCCTCAGCCTAGCTCACCTCACAGTGTTGTTGTTTGGGGGAGGAAATCAGACAAAGAGGAAGGAGTATTCGGTATGTTTTCCACCTTGAGTTATCAATAAAAGAGGTGTGTTTGTGCATATATATATAGACAGACACTGTCCCATCAGCCACACTGATGAAAGATGTATTGCCATATGGACAAGGAGAGTATAATACTGCCTTTTATCTTGGATTTATATTTATATGTAGATCTAGTCTCTTATTATAATAATATAATATAATGTAGTGTAGCATAATGTAATGTAATATCTTATACCTCTGTCTTTGGCTTTTATTTGACATTGAGATATGTAATCCTTCCTTCAGGATTAGCAATGATATGAGAAATACAGAAAAAGAGTAAAGAATAGTAAGCCAAAGAAATTAAATGTATGAAATAAGAAAAAGACAAAGAAAGGAAATACAGCTATACCTATTTTACAGTTACGGTATTCATTACAATTTACCATACTATTCCTAAGTATTCTTGTCACTCATGTTTGCTTTCCCTATGTCTGTACATCACTTTGTATGCCTTTTGTTCTTTTAACTTCTCATTTTTCTTTTTCAAAATCTCATCAACAGTTTTCATTTTTGAATTTTTTAATTGTCCTTCCTCAATCAATTACTTTTCCTTCATATATCTGCTTGATGAGTTGATCTTCATTCATTCAGCCATTGTGTACAACCAAACCACTTCAGTGTATTTCTTTCATACCAGTCACTCATATATTCAATCAGTATTCACATAGTACTAATTCATTTTGTAGTTCAATTCCACACAATTCTGTGACACTCTGTAGCCTGATTATATTCATTTTTTTCCAAGCAGCTTCCACCTCTTTTTTGTATCCACTTTCCATTTGTTTTGTTGGGAGATTAATCTACTGACTTTTTTCAAACTGGAAAAAAATTATCTTCCTGAAATTGCTCTACATTCATTCTTGTTTATTTCACTTCCTTCTCTTTCTTCCATTTTTTTCCCAAGATCCTTTTTTTAATTTTGAATTTCAGAAAAGCTGTTCTGTAATATCGGTAGGTCCTTTTGCAACACACAATGAGCTAAGCACTAAAATAGTATCTTTGCAGAAGATATATTTCACAATGTCAACCTGCGTATTGTGAAATTATTTCCTGGTATCTTTCATTTTGAGACCCAAGGGTACATTTTTCAGGAGGCAACTGGACTTTCTTGTGTTTCTTTTGAAGACGTTTCACTTCTCATCCAAGAAGCTTCTTCAGCTCTGACTAGATCAGGGGTAGGCAACCTTGGCTCTTTTAGGACTCGTGGGCTGGCTCAGGAATTCTGAGAGTTGAAGTCCACGAATCCTAAAAGAGCCAAGGTTGCCTACCCCTGGACTAGATGGTGGGGAGTGGAAGGATTTATATTGCTTGTAGACAGATGGTCATTTGCATTCCTTTAGAGAGTCGTTGAACCATTTTGGATGTTTACATGTGTCCTCAGGGTACCCTGAGAAGTGCAAATGGGTGTGGAGCCTTCTTGGCCGCAGGAAGTTTTCTGCCCTGTGTCCCTTCACTGTTGAAAACAGGCACAGGCTGTTGGGGATAATTCTGTGCTGTCTGAATCTGAAACTGAAGCACAAATCATTCCTGCAGTCCTTCCACTCCCCACCATCTAGCCAGAGCTAAAGAAGCTTCTTGAACGAGAAGCAAAACATCTTCAAAAGAAACACAAGTCCAGTTGCCTCCTGGAAAAAGCACCTTTGGGACAACCATACCTGGTGACTGAGAATCTCCACAGACACTTAAGTTGAGAAACTTAAATTCCCAGAATCGATGAATTTCCCCTACACTCACCATCTGACATTTTTGTAGAGAGAGGGGGCAATATATTTTGGCTGGCAGGTAACAGAAGGAGACATCCAATAAAATAAAGCTTGTGAGGAAAGGAGATTCCCTCAGAAAGTACCCTGCGATGCACCTGTTATAAAGAAGTGCTAGTTTATGAGTTAGTTGTAAGTGATGCACAAAAAAAAGGGCCAAAAGAAAATAAAACTTTGCATTAGCACTTTTCCTGCTTATTTGATATAATAATAATAATAATAATAATAATAATAATAATAATAATAATAATAATAATCCTGTAAGCAAAAACTGGTGGGATCATAAAACCTGTAAGCAAAAACTGGTGGGATCATAAAATAGAGAAAGTCATAGAAAATGATAAAATTAAACTGCTCTGGGACTTCAGAATTCAAACAGACAAGCACCTGCAACATAACACCCCAGACTTAACAATTGTCGATAAGAAAGACAAAAAAGTCTGGATAGTGGATGTGGCAGTGCCTGGAGATAGCAGAATAGAAGAGAAAGAACTGGAGAAGATAACAAAATACAAAGACCTACAAATAGAAATAGAAAGACTGTGGCAAAAGCAAGCAAGGGTAGTACCAATAGTCATAGGCTCCTTGGGTGCAATCCCAAAACAACTGGAGCACCACTTGAACACAATTGGCATTGACAAATTCTCTATTAGTCAGTTGCAAAAGGCGGCCTTATTAGGAACTGCTTCCATCCTGTGACGATATCTGTAATACCATCAAACATCCATATCTGCCTATCCCAGGTCCTGGGTAAGGACTCGATAGGTAGACAAAATGCCAAATCCAGTCTGAACATCTGGCTGACTGTGCGATGATCAATAATAATAATAATAATAATAATAATAATAATTAAGTTGGAAGGGACCTTGGAGGTCATCTAGTCCAACCCCCTACTCAGGCAGGAAACCCTATACCATTTCAGACAAATGGCTGTCCAGTCTCTTCTTTTAAAAAAAGAACTCATTAGATGTGTCTGGGATTGTGATTTTCCAAAAGTTAAATTTTGTGTGAGATTTACTACAGTAGAATGGATTGCAGCAAAAGCAATATTCTTTTTCAGTGCTCTTTCATATGATATGTTCCTTCAAATAAAAAACTGGCACGGTGGAAGGAGAACTATAACACCTTCTTCATTTAATGAGATTTGGCTTACTTTTACCATGCCAAGGCTCTGACCCAGCTTGTATTCCTGTAGGAGTGTATTCCACTACAAAGCAGAGGTATCTACAGAGAGATGGTGAAAAAAATCAATACGGGAGCCACTGCCATACAATGGAAAGCCAACACATTGTGAACACTCCTGAAGAAACTACAAGGGAAATAGGACCAAAATTGCTACCTTGGAATAACTTTCTCCAGTGTGATATTTTCCAAATGGCTATACTGACTGTAGCGATGAGAGGTGTTACAGTTCAACCCCACTGTAAGCGGCCAGGTGAACAAAAGACTTGCATTAATCTATTTATATTCAATAAATAAGTTGTACAGGGCCACCTAGTTGATTGGCAATTCAAAACAGTTTCTGGCAATTTAATCCTTTGTTTCTCAACCTTGGCCGCTTGAAGATGTGTGGACTTTAACTCCCAGAACTCCCCAGCCAGCAAAGCTGGGAGTCGAAGTCTGTACATTGTCAAGGGGCCACAGTTGAGAAACACTGATCTAACCCATTTGCTGTTGCAGACAGGCTACAAACCAGTCTATGCTGTTCTTAACATGATGGATTCCATCTCATCTCTAGATTCTTCACCTGAAGCTCAGCCCAAATACATCAAGAATGGAAAGCGCTATGGGAGGCGGTCCTTACCAGAGTTTCAGCAAACCGTGGAGGAATTTGCAGAGGTGACAGTGATTGAGCCTTTGAACAAGGATGCTCTCTCATCCCATCTCTCCAACAATGACTGTGATGAGGTAAGGATTTAAAAGCAAGCGAGGTAGATAAAGAGAAGGGAGACTGGAATTAAGATTGAAAATCCTTCTATACGCATATGTGCAAAGTGTTTTAATGTTTCTTTCAAGAATTATTAAATTTTAAGATAGATGGCCTTCAACTTCCAGAATTCACTAACTTGCATGCATAAGGTCAAAGTTGCTGAGATTGAGAAACACTGCTGTAGACCATGGGGCTGGAGTTTTGTTTCCTAAAGTCTATCTTTTCATATTACAGCTTGTTGGTTTCTGGCTTTGTAGGCACCATGGAAAAGCATATTGAAAATACATTTTAGAAGGAATTCAAAGTGAAGCAGAGAATGCAGGATGTAGAGAAACTTAAGTTGAACTAAAACAACATAATTATGTTGCATCTTAAAATCAATAGATTAGACTGGCATAGGTCTATTTGGATTCTGATCCACTTCATAAGAGAGGCACAGTTATATAGGTAGTCCTCAACTTACAACAGTTCATTTAGTGACTGTTCAAAGTTACAATGGTACTGGAAGAAGTGACTTATGACTGTTTTTCACATGAGCGTTGCAGCACTCCCATGATCATGGTCACATGATCAAAATTCAAATGCTTCACAACTGACTCATTTATGACGGTTGCATTGTCCTGGAGTCATGTGATCCCCTTTTGCAACCTTCTGACAAGCAAAGACAATGGGGAAGCCAGATTCACTTAACAACCATGTCTCTGACTTAACAACTGCAGGGATTGACTTAACAGCTGTGGCAAGAAAGGTGGTAAAATGGGACAAAATTCACTTAACAAATATCTTACATAGCAACATAAAGTTTGGGTTCAATTGTGGTCATAAGTTGAGGATTACCTGTACTTTTGAAAAAAGAATATTGTGTTAGGGCTGTGAAAATCTGGGAGGGGCACTTTGATTCACTCCCAGAGTTTGTAGAGTGAGCTGTGGTGGCGCAGTGGTTAGAATGCTGTACTGCAGGCTACTTCTGCTGACTGCCAGCTGCCAGCAGTTCAGCATTTCACTTCTCGCCATCCATCCGAAGTCAATAAAATGAGGATCCAGATTGTTGGGGGCAATATGCTGACTCTGTAAACTACTTAGAGAGGGCTGTAGAGCACTGTGAAGTGGTATATAAGTCTAAGTGATATTGCTATTGCTATTGCTCAAATTCATGTTCATTGCATCAATGATACTATTGAATCATCTCATCCTCTGCTATCCCCTTCTCCTGATGAGAAAAAGATAAGCTGATAAATGCAGCAGCAGGCAATCAACAGTTAGAAAAAACTGTGAGTTATTCTGGTCAGTTACTAATACCAGAATTGCCATCTTAAGTCTCGTTCTACTTCTAGGTACCTCCCAAAATTCAAGGAGGATGAGCACTTACAAAATGGTGCCAAGTATTAATGGAGCTATGGCCCAGGACAATCACTAGTGGCTTTTAAACTTATGCTGAATTTCTTCTTGCCTTATCTTTGCTTATCCCTTGCCTCAAAATGGAATGCAGTTCCAGTCTTATTTTGCAAAGAACATCAAGAGAGGACAGAAGCAAAATAAGAGAACTCTTATTAACGCAGAGAGAATTTTATTACCTGCCAAGAGTGAACTGCTCGAACTGCACATGGACCAGGAGCTACAGACAGTGATTTATTTGATGATTATGGGAAAGATTATCTTTGGACAAAGGCCAGAGTTACAACCACTGAGCCTAGTCCATGGTCTCCTCATAGTCATGGAAGGTTACTATATGATTTAGGACTAGACACTCTTTCTCAGCCAACCTACCTGAAAGGGTTGTTCTGGAGAGAAATTGGAGGACATATGTTTTGAGTTGCTGGAAGAAAATAGGATACACATCAAGCAAATAATAAATTTAGCAAATAGAAGGAGTAAGAGAAGGAAATAAATGATGGGATGTTCTTTTTACATCCCTATCCATCCATCGTGGAGTTGGAAAGGGCCATTAGGGCATTGAAAAACCTTTGTTCAGTGCAGGAATCTAAATTAAAGTATTCTTAATAGATGTATGCCTGGTTTCCATTTGATCGCACTCATCATCTTCCTGGATAATTGGATCCATTGTCAAACTATTTCTTATCATTTGGTATTTTTTTCCTGTATGTTTGCAGATCTCTCTCTCTCTCTCTCTCTCTCTCTCTCTCTCTCTCTCTCTCTCTCTCTCTCTCTCTCTCTCTCTCTATCTCTCTCTCTATCTATCTATCTATCTCTCTCTCTCTATCTCAGCAGTCACCTGCTGAAACATAATCAAGATCTTCTAGAATTAACACAAAGTCTAGTTAGTTGTCCCAGCAGTACAGTGGTCAGACAGTTGTCACCGGGAAAGCTCACAAGATGATTCAGTGCACAAAACCATGCCTCTGCTTGTTTGCTCTAGGATCCACCAACCTAAGATATGCAGTCTCTAATTATAAGATTTGGCATATCAATTAGACTATTTGAATGGATTTGCACAACATGTTTAATTGTTTGTTGGATTGATCTATTGTATGAGTTGGCACAATACTTTTCACAGGCTCATATGCTAACCAAATGGGCTGAATACGCATTACATGCAAAACCACCCCAAAAACTAATCTTGTTTAAAGATAATTTTGTGTAGTATGTTGGACAAATGCAGTTGTTAAACTGTTAATCTTGCTGAATGTGGCAGATTGGTGTCTTATGATTGTAAAATAGCCATAACAAGACAGCTGGATATCTTTGTCTAGATTTAGAAATTAAGCAAGATCAGCCTGGTTAATACTTGGGTGGAAGATCAATAGAGAAGCCCAGGGCTATTTTTTTAAAATGCAATAGGAGCTGAGCTTCACTTAAAGGCACTTTGCTTTTTTATCATTGTAAAAAGCTGTGCACGTTTCACATTATTGTGATTGCTTAGGGCATCTGGAATATAACTCCATAAAAAAGGTTCATTACAAAATAAATAATCCAAGCTAAGCTTAGGCTTTTTGACCTTTTTTTGACCACAAGGCCTTAAAGAACTCCTGTTTTTGCTAAGGATCTGAGATGGGGAATGGGATAGTTTTGCTTTTTGCTTTTTCTTTAGAGACAGCCATAAACAATGGCTTCATTTAGCTAGGGATTAACAACCCCTCTGAAAGGAAGATGGACTCAAGGTCAGTGTGTATCAAGAATGGCTCATTCAGTGTATCAAAATGCAAAATACCCGTATGTCTGAGGAATTTTTGGAATCAGCAAGAGTTATATTTCACTAAAGTGCAGTGCAACCAAGAGATATTGATGCATCCTGAAGGACATTTTATATCAACTGGGCATGATTTTAGGCTTGTGTCTCAGAGTCTAAAGTCTAAGTGCCTGGACATCACAAAATAACAGCATGGTATCTGTGCATTTGATCATTTTAATTAATGATACAATCTGGGAGAGAAGAAAAGGCTGTCATGCCACAGCAGATGGTCGGGTGGAAAAGGGAACGCTGAAAGAAGGGAGGAAAGATTGCATTAAGGAATTCTCAACCACAGATGCTTCTGTAGGTTTTGAGTTTGGTCATTGTGAAACTTTCAGCCATCTGTTCTTTGGGCTAGCAAAGGTTTGGGTCTATCGAACTAATATATTCCTGGAATCTGGCATGGGCAAGGGCTGCCCCCCTCCCTAATGTGCGTGACCCTCATCCAGCTGCAGAACAATAGCTGTCTGTATGAAAGTACCTGGCATGGCTGGGGGAGAAGGAGGTTTATGGTCCACAGAATCCATAGAGAGTGTCCCCTTTTGTCTTAGCTGCAATCTGTTGGCTTGCCTTTGGAGGCAGCCATTTTGGGTTTAGTGACCTCTGACCTCATTTGCCTTCCCTTCACAATGAAGCTCTTGTTGAGCATCGGGTATGGTAATGAGGAAGCGTGTGTGCAAAGGAGATCTGCCAGCTGAGACTGGTGTGGCAGCATCCAGATACAATGGGGGGCCCTTAATCTGAATTGGCCAAGTGGAGATGCTTGTAAAAGAACAGACTTGCCAGAGCTTTGCCATTTGTGCCGATTAGTCATCAAAATTAACACTTTTTCTGGAACTTCACACATTTTTTTCTTCTTCTTGCAATGTTCTGCTCTGTAAGTTGCAGATATCTAAACACCTTTGGGCCTGTTCGAGGCTTTGCATCTCCCATTACAAACCTATCCAGTTGTTAAGATCTACGAAATAATTTATTTTAAAGATCTCCTCATCAGAACCCTATTCCACAGGGGCTTTGACAGCTGATGCTGCCCAGGGTGAATTAACATCATCATGTTACTTTATTTTCCTGTGATGTGATGTGATAGGATGTGGTGATTTTAAGAGCTAATTTGTTGTAGTAGTTAAGGCACAAGGGTAGAAAACTAGAGACTGTGAGAGCTCCTTAGGCAAGAAGCCAGCTGGGTGACCTTGGGCCAGTGACACCCTCTCAGCCCTAGGAAGGATGGCAAACCACTTCTAAAATCTTGCCAAGAGAACTGCAGGGACTTGTTGTCAGCGGTCAACACTGTTGCCAGGAATCAACACTGCCATAAAGACACCAATTTTTTTATATGATTTTACTATATTAATTTATGGTTTCAAATTATGTTTAAAATTAAATATGTTTGAAAACTATGGTGAGTCAATTGATTTTAGTGGTATATAAAACTAACAAATATTTTTGACATGCGGGGAAGGACCTGCTTTTGCATTGCTCCAGGCAATGAATGCACTCCTTTGGGAACTGTATCTGTTCTCCATGTTCTTTCAGTAGAGTATTTCTAAAAGGTATAATCAGGCTCTTTGTTGCATCACTGGAGATTTTTAAGAAGAGACTAGACATTCAACTGTCTGAGACATTATAGGTTCCCCTGCTTGAACAGGGGGCGGGACTAGAAGACCTCCAAGGTCCCTTCCAGCTCTATTCTATTCTATTCTATTCTATTCTATTCTATTCTATTCTATTCTATTCTATTCTATTCTATTCTATTCTAGTTGCCCACAGACAAGGTCTCTTTAGCAAGATTTATTGAGATGAAAGAGATAGGGGTAAAAGAATTTCAACAAGTGAAATATTTTTAAATTCAAAACTAATATATCTCCATGTGTTCTAGGGTAAAGACTTTTTTATTCTCTTTCTTACAGCCTTCTTGTGAACCGGGAAGAGTGGTTTGCAGTTGGTGGTTTATATTAATAGTCTCCAAATTATCTGTCTGAGAACAACTCTTACACTGTGTCTCTGTCACCAGGTTTTAAACTATTCAGTGATTTCAGAATCTATTTAGTATTAATTTGAATATATATGTTTTTAGTATTTTACATTCTATTTTTGGTTTTGAAAAATAAAGTGCTTGCCAAAGTAAAAAGAGAATTAATAAAATAATTTCTGTTTGCATTGAAGAAAGAAAAAAAGATTGATAAATAGAAGGAGGAGCTATATATAAAGCCAAAGATTAAACCATCTTACAGTTTAATGCAAACATTATCCTGTGTGAAGCTTGTGCAAAGACTTTATTGTGACTATTTCCAAAACATTACTGCTGAGAAGACTAGCCTGTTAATATCCAGAATGGTCAGAGGTAATGACATAATATAAGGCAGTGTTTCTCACCATGGCAGCTTTAAAATGTATAGACTTCAAGTCCCAAAATTCTCCACCCAGCGTGCCCTTAAGATTGCTAGAGTTGAGAAACAGTGATCTAAGGTATGTCTTTCTAATCTCATGCCATCCAGATGGGATGGAATTCAGTTCCCTTATTTCTCCATCCACTGTGGACATAAATCTTGCAACAATTCTCTCATCCATATAAACCTGGGAACAGGGAGAGTTAGGAATATTGGAGTCCCAATTCCTTCTCAGCTTTTTGGATAATGAGTAGCAGAAACTATAACGCAGAGGTTTTTAAAGGCAGAGGACCTGATCCAGTTTGTATTATTCTCCTGGTAGCGTAGTAGGAATAAAAATGCCTTAGGCAGCAGTCCCCAACCTTTTGAGTACCAGGGACAAGTTCCACAGACCTGGGGGGGGGGGGATGGCATGGTTTTGCAAGCTGCACATGTGCAGATGAAGCTTCACTCACTTGCATGGACCAGTTCCTAATGGACACCAGACCAGTACAAGTCCACAGAGTGGGGGTTGGGGACCCCTGCCTTAGGGCATTAGTACTTTTCCTGGTATTTTGCAACTCTTCCCTCGGATCTGTTTTTCATATACACTCAGCTTCTTGTTTCTTTTGCTTTGTTTTTCCTAGATGCTGCTTTAAAACACTGCCACCTAAATATCCTGTTGAATATATGGGCCTTTTTTTTGCAGCTGTGGGTATAAACAATGAATTACTTCATAACAGGTGCAGAGGCAAATGTCCTAGACCACAGGTGTCAAACTCGTGACATCATGTGACGTGTGGCGACATATCACGACTATTTTTGCATTGCTGGAGCTGGGGTGGGCGCGGCCTCTGTATGATGCAACCTAGACGCATTGGGAGATATTTCATTACAACTACTTGAATGCCTATTTTATGATGCCTACGTTAAAAATAAACCAACCGTTGCCATCACTTGTCACATCAGCTGAGCTGTCAGATTCTTACAGCTCAATGCTGTCCATATGGAATAACAGATGTTGAACCAGAAGAAGAAAAACAAGCTTCCAAATCCTTGAAGCAATAATTTGTTCTAGTTCTAGGTTTGTAGGGATTAGTTACAGAGTCCTCTCTTCCTATTGCAGTTTGGAAGTAGCATGTGTATTTGAAAACTAGAAATGCATTTATTTACTCTTCAGTCCTGTCCCTTTGCAAAATGAGATAGGGGTCTAAATCTTGCAGGAAAATCTGAGTAAAAGGGATTTTCTGCTGAGGGTGATGAAGCCTCACCAGCCCAACTGCTTCGGTTCATCTTTTCAAAGGATTGCAGAATGACAGTGTGCATTGATCTCATTCCTTTCTCCCCCTGCCTTTTTAATGTAGAAATGGACCTCTTTTCTGCTATATATATGAATGGGGATAGACATGTAAAAAAAATCCCATATCATATTTGCCACTTAATGCTTTTTTGAAGGGTTTAATGAAGGAGAAGCACTCAGGATCCTGATAATGCAGAGACCTTGCCTTGGTATTCAACCCTGTCCTTACATGACTTGTTTTCTAGGTGGTGACAGGAACACCTGGTTGTCTGATGTCTATGGATATTTTCTATTATCCAACTTGTAGTTGTCTGATCGTTCTTGTGTGTGCAGGAAACAAGGGGGGTAGGTGTTCCCTAAACATCTGTAAACAGCATTGATATATTTCTATGCTGTAGATCAGCACACACACATAATAATAATAATAGTAATAGTAGTAGTAGTAGTAGTAGTAGTAGTAGTAGTCGTTGTCATCGTAAAGTTGGAAGGGACCTTGGAGGTCATCTAGTCCAACCCCCTGCTCAGGGAGGAAACCCTATACCATTTCAGACAAATGGCTGTCCAGTCTCTTCTTAAAAACCTCCAGCGTTGGAGCATTCACCGCTTCTGGAGACAGGTTGTTCCATTAGTTAATTGTTCTAACTGTCAGGAAGTTTCTCCTTAGTTCTAGGTTGCTTCTCTCCTTGATTAGTTTCCACCCGTTGCTTCTTGTCCTGCCTTCAGGCGCCTTGGAAAATAGCTTGACTCCCTCTTCTTTGTGGCAGCCCCTGAGATATTGGAACACTGCTATCGTCCCCCCTCGTCCTTCTCTTTATTAAACTAGACATACCCAATTCCAGCAGCCGTTCCTTATATGCTTTAGTCTCCAGTCGCCTAATCATCTTTGTTGCTCTTCTCTGTACTCTTTCTAAAGTCTCAATATCTTTTTTACATTGCGGTGACCAAAACTGGATGCAGTATTCCAAGTGTGGCCTTACCAAGGCATTATAAAGTGATATTAACACTTCACATGATCTTGATTCTATCCCTCTGTTAATGCAGCCTAGCACTGTGTTGGCCTTTTTGGCAGCTGCAGCACACTGCTGGCTCATATTTAGGTGATTGTCCACTAGGACTCTGAGGTCCTTCTCACAATTACTACTATTTAGCAAGGTACCCCCTGTGCATTTGGTTTTTCTTGCCTAAATGTAGAACCTTGCTTTTTTCAACATTAATTTTCATTTTGTTAGATAGCACCCAATGTTCAAGTCTGTCCAGATCCTTCTGTATCTTAAGCCTGTCTTCTGGAGTGTTGGCTATTCCTGCCAGCTTGGTGTCATCTGCAAATTTGATGAGTTCCCCATCTATCCCCTATATATAATCTTTCTTTCTGCTCTTTCCTCTGTTTTTGTTGTGCTATGACTTTCTTCTCTTGCATGCTTTTGTCAAGGGAAGAGATGTGATGTTTGCCTATCCATAGGAAGATGTACTTTTTCCCATGGGACTGTGAAACATTTTAATAAGCTAATTGGAGAGAAAGGCTGTCTGTTATTCAGGCACTTACATTATATATGAAATCCTTGCATATTACATCATTCGTTCATTACTGGCACAATGCCATCATGTAATCTACAGAAATGACATAAAGCAGCACAAAATTACACAATTTGTCATATGCATATGATGTATTAAGCAAATGATGTAAATTCTCGCCAAAATTGAGCCTGTCAAATGTAGAATCTGTTCTGCTAAGATCCGGTAAATTGAATTTACCCTGTATTTTAAATCCATCCATGCCATGTGAAGTTGTATAATCCAGGACTCTGTAATAATCCTTTTTGATTGTTCTATATCCATTGGGGGAATATCCTTTTACTGCTCATGATCAGGTTCTGAATAGATTGTCTAATCCTGGCCAGGTGACACTGGTTCTACTGTTTGCATATTTGCATTCCCAGGGCTTTGATTGGGGAGGAGCAAGGAAGAAGGGCATTTATTGTGGCATAATATAGCAGCTGTTCTTGAAAATCTAAGAACACCGCGCCCCTCCTTCACGGTCACCTCTCTGGGGCAACTTCCAAGCAGAAAGAAACTAGCCGTAGGGAGCAGAGGTCCACTCTCGCACAGCCATATGCTGCGGGCGCAAAACAGGAAGTCTAGCATCCACATGTATTAATTGTGGCCGCCCTATCTAGCAGATTATTTTTTAAATAGGCCCTTCTTCAGCTCTTTGTATTTCAAGTATTTTTATCGCTTAAATAACAGCAGCTTGGGAATGGCAAGAGGGGAAGTAACTTAAAGTCTACTTTGCAGATGATCTTAAAAGAAGATGTAATCTTTTGGGTGAAAACCAGAAAGGCTCTGTTTCAAGAGCCTTCATGAAAACTTCAGGGATGAAAGATAGGGTAGCAGAGGGATACAAGTAGTTGGTAGCACAATTTCCATTGCTAAAGAAGGTGGAAGTACCGTTGCCAAGCACCTGAATTTTGATCATGTAACTGTATGGGTGATGTGTGAGAATCAGTCATAAATCACTTTTTTCAGTGCTATTGTAGGTCAAGGATTATCTGTATTTCTATTATTGGTAATGTGTATTTGATTTTAGAATTGCTTTTTCAAAATACCATGAAACAGACATTTTCATGGGGAAGAAGCTAATTTACTTAGCTAAGTGAATTGAAGTGCTCTAATTATTAAATGTATCTACATTTGGAGTAGGAAACTATTGTTTGGTCTCTATCACAGTCATCTGTTACATTTTTAAAGGGTCACCAGATTGGCACTAGTGACCCAAGAGATTAATGTGACTACTTTATTCCTATTTTGGGTGTACACATTTACTGTATTAAAATAAACTCTTTCTTTCTTTCTCAGCATTGGCAATCACAAGACAGTGAAGAATATGAAGCTGAAGGTAAGAGAAGATTGTGCCAGTTTCTTCTGAAATAAATGGAATAGAAAATGGACTGGGAGAAGGATTTGAGAGCAGGGAGAAGAGGGAAATTTTTTATTTGTTTTCTACATTTAAAATTGTTTAATTTTCAGAGCTTCAAAATTGCTGTTACAATCCTATTTATTTAATACATTACAATTCTGCCTTCCCTTGTACTTATAATTTTAGAGTGTGTACAATTCATTGTAACAAAGAACAGATGCAATAAGAAAGTAATTTTCTTGGTTCAGACATTGTCAAGTGCTTTTGAACAACATATTAAAGATACTGTCAGGCACAAAACCAAGAATGACACATGAAAATTCTTTCAAGCTGAGTCCTTTATTGCTTCATATCTATAGACAAAATCTGGTAGACAGAGCACTCTAATGTCATATCTGTATCTACAATATACTGTGAACTATTAGGGAGGAGCTGTCTTCACCCCCTCTCTCACACACAAAACATCCAGACTAAGTTGCCTCTTATTCCTCTGGAATGCACCCCCTCCCTCCTGGAAATCCACCTCCTCACTATATTTCATCACAGATACAGTCTGTCTTCAAAGTATCCATATTGAGCAGAAGCCAGACTAGAAGAGGCATATAATTCTGTTCTGCATGTTATTTGGAAAATTTGGAACTGTCCAGGGTGGCCCATAGGAGCTAGATTAGGTCTGCAACAAGCAGTATTGGAAGAAGAGGAGTAGAAGAGGAAAACCGAAACAATTTTCAGCAACAAGCAGTTTTATCTCAACCAGAATTAGAAATGAAATTAAAGCAACATCATGATGAAAAAACTTTGCATGAAAGAGCTGTTCATGCCATAGTTAGAAGGATGTGAGCTTTATGATAAACATCAAAAATGTTTTCTTTAATCCAGATCTTAATTTATTTTAATTGTTCAAGGAGTCCATTAGACATTATAGTATTGACTCTCTATAATAAACAATATAGGATCTGTAAATTATTTAAAATAAGCAGTAAGGAATAGCAATAGGCTTTATATTAATATAATTAGATTTTCATCAGGGGGAACATTGATAAGAGTTTACACTTTTTGAAAGATTCACTAGCTTTATTTGTGGTTTTTCCTCTGTTTGCTTTTCTAATTGTTGAGTTTTTTTCTCTCCCAAATCAAGTTTTGTTGCTTTCTTTTTAGGCCAGTTGAGGTTCTGGAATCCTGATGACTTGAATACATCTCCAAATATCTTCCCTTCTCAGGATTGGATAGAGGAGAAGTTGCATGAGGTTTGCAAGAATCTTGGAATCTCCCGAGATGGTCACTTGAACAGAAAGAAGCTTGTCTCCATTTGTGAGCAGTTTGGTTTGCAGAATATTGATACTCAGGTACCTAATGAGAGTTAAGCCCTAGGTCAATATAATGGCTGGGAAATACTATTCTTATTTCCTTAACTTTGCAAATTTGAACATAAATATATTCTCATGGCTTGAGGGAAATATTCTGAGGTTTATAGACTGAAGGCAGCCCTCAATCAAGTTTTTATAGCTCTCCAACGCTTTGCTGAAATTTAGTAGCAAATCACCAATGTCATGGTTTCCACTAATTTTTGCGGAACATGAAATAAAGCAAGTCTATTAAGCCTCCAATAGGCTCAATACGAAGTACCCTTAGGGAATAATGAAATGACCATTCTCCCCTCTAACTCTTCAGGGACATCAAAATCTCCCCACCCCATGCCCTGCATCCTTCAGTTGACAAAATAATGTTAACATCATGATTTTGTTACCCCTGGAAGTAAAACAAAGACAAACAGTATCTCTCCTGTCTATTTCATAATATAGGTACATTTTGGTCTGATTTAAGAAGTTTTTCACCATGCTTCTTTTCCTTTATGTGATCTACTTTTCTAAAACTATAGGAATTCTTAAAAATCCCATCTTTATATTACTTTGGCATGAGGGTTTTTTTTAAAGCTAGTCCTTCTTTAGAGTAGGAAGGTTTCCACAAAACAGAGAAAAAGCTGCAGAGACTAATATGTGGTTGTGCTATGCATTTGTGGAAACTTTTATTAAAATTGAATCCTCATGAAAACAGAGATACAGAGCCATTCCTTAAATAACACATGATCCAGGTCTAGCTGTGTAACATTAACTCTATTCTCAGCTAGATGTTCAGCATTTAGAAAAAGTTTTAAGACAGAGTTCAGTAACCTCTAAAAACAGAAAAAGACTTTGGGGTTCAACTTAATTCCCAATGACTTCATGGATGCATGTGTACTGTTTTCTTGGCCACAGTATGGGTTTGTCATTGCCTTTTGGGATGCTTTGGGGCTTCCCAGTCTACCCTACAGCCCCAGGGTTCTCAGAGAGTTGCCCATCTACAGTAACCATTAACCAAGATCAACCTTTCCTAAGCCCAGATGAGGTTAGTCAGATGCTGCCACCTGCTGTTTCCTAGTCTTTTTTTCCCCCTGGGTTTCAGACTTCAGTTAAAGTTGGCATCCTTCAGTCTCGAGAGACTATGGTATAGTGCTCTGGGAAGAGGTCCTAAGGCATCATCTGGTGTAGCTAAAAAGGCCAATTTGAGAATGGCAGTCCCTTCCACACTGAGGGCAGATAAAATCTGTCCCCTGTCCAGTGCCCAGATTTCACTGGTTCCGGGACTGCCTCTTTGCCTCAGCCTGCCGCACAAGTGTCTCTTCGAATTGGAGAAGGCCATGCTGTGACTTTAGCCTCCAGGCTGAACGATCAGAGGTCAAGAATTCCCAGCTGTTAATGTCCATTCCCAAGGCTTTTAGGTCCCTCTTGCAGATATCCTTATATCACAGCTCAGGTCTCCCTCTGCGGCACTTTCCCTGCACTAGTTCTCCATACAGGAGATCTTTCGGAATCTGACCATCAGCCATTCTCATGACATGCCCAAGCCAGCGTAGATGTCGCTGTTTCAATAGTGTATACATACTAGAGATTCCAGCACATTCCAGGACTGTGGTATTTGGGACTTTGTCATGCCAGGTGATGCCGAGAATACGTCGGAGACAGTGCATATGAAAGGTGTTCAGCCTTCTCTCCTGACGTACCAAGACTCACTGCAGTGCAAGAGTATGCTCAAGACGCAGGCTCTATAGACCCGAATCTGTCAACTTCTTATTAAGCCATACTCGCTTTGTAAGTCTGGAAAATGTGGTTTCAGACTGCATCAGTGAATTTCAGTCACTCCGAATTTTCTGAATTATACTAGGATGTTTTCCCCCATGAGGCCCTGCACATTTTCACTAATTTGAAACATTTGCTTCCCCTCAGATGCTGGAGGAAATGTTTCGCAACCTTGACCACAACAATGGCACAATGAGCATTGAAGACTTTTTCTATGGGCTCTTTAAAATTGGGAAGCCTCTCCCACCTTCTGCCTCCACTCCATACAGACAATTGAAACGGCATCTTTCTATGCAGGTAGGTCTCTTAATATGCTTTCTACATGCATGTCACTAAAATATTCTGCTCTGATTTCCAACCACATTTAATTCAATCTATGTCACGTTTTCTTGAGTTTTGTTTTGAAAATAACACTTTTAGCACAACTGTTAAAGACAGTGAGGAAAATATCCTTATCAGATACTTGTATTATCTCGTTGCTTTTTGGCAACATGTTTTTTTTCTCTTGACTGAGCTTTCCTATCCCCAATTTTTCTTTTTTATTTGTCCCGGGAGTTTATTGGATATTTATGGATGCTGCTGTTTAATTGACTGCAGTTGGCCTATATATATGCCATCTTCATCAACAAAATTGTAAAGCTTATCTGGAAAATGAAAATTCAAACTTCTGTTTGGCCTTTATAAAGCAAAGTAGCTCAATCTTAAATATTATCCTGAGGCCTTGCTGCACACAAATATCATAGAATTATAGAGTTGTAAAGAGCCACAAGGATCATTTAGTTCACTATTTTTCAAATTTGGCAACTTTAAAATGTGTGGACTTCAACTGCTGGCTGTAGATTTTTGGGAGTTGAAGTCCACATGTCTTATAGTTGCCAAGTTTGAAAAACACTGATCTAGTCTAGCTGTCTGGAATGTACAGGAAAACCAATTAAACTGTCCATGACGGTAGAAAGCCTCAAGAGACGGAAAATCTAGATATGCTCAGGGATTGCTCATTTGGATTTATTCTGAGAGACTAAATCATATCTATAGCTTAAGTCTTACTGAGAGGTGAGGCCTTTGGGCTATAGTCCAGGGGTGGGCAACCTTGGCTCTTTTATGATTCGTGGACTTCAACTCCCAGAATTCCTGAGCCATAAAAGAGCCAAGGTTGCTTCCCCCTGGGCTACACCATTACAAATGTGGGGATGCTCATATGAAAAAACTTGCCTTTTTCTAGAAATCAAGCCCATCAAGAAGAAAGGTTCCAAATTAATGTCCTGACATGATTGGGGTTTTTTTCCCCAGAGAGCACAATTTACAGCTAAAGAGGTTGGGGATGCTTAAATGAAAACACTTGACTTCTTCTGGAAATCAAACCCATCTCTTTTTCTCCCCCTCCCCATCCAGGCCTTTGATGAAAGTGGGAGACGTACCACCCCTCCCTCAGCAATGACAAGTACAATCAGCTTCCGTGTCTTTTCCAGCCTGGATGATGGGATGGGCTATGCTGCAGTGGAACAAATTCTTGATGCTTGGCAAGAACAAGGCATAGAGAATAGTCAGGAGATCCTGAAGGTAATGTATTCCATAGTTACGCAGTTACTAATGCAGTTTTAGAAATATATCCGAACCGCAGATTGAAAGTAATGTTCAGAATCCACAAAGGATTTAAATGGGATGCCACACATTTCAAACTGGGGATGATGCTTAGAGCACTTCGTCAGAAAGCTTTCATCTTCCCCAACAATTACACCCCCCAGGGCTTCCGGGCGAACTGATGTGGTGCAGTTAAAATGTGGATTATTCAGGCTTTTGTGAGCAAGGGGAATTCCCTATTGCAGTCTTAAGTTGCTCATTTCCTATGCAACTCCCAGCTGTTTCTGAACCTCTTTTAAACATTTCAGCCCAGCATGCAGTTGGATTGATATTCAGTCAGGGCTATGAGCACCATAGGATTTGACTGGCTTTTCTCTTGCTTCTTGTTCCTCCCACCTGTGCAGGGAAGGCAATCCTCATTGGCTAGCCCTTTTCTTTGTAGAGCAGTGTTCCTCAACCTCAGCTACTTTAAGATGTGTGGACCTCAAGTCCAGAATTCTTCAGCCAGCATGCTGTCTAGGGGATTCTGGGAGTTAGTCCACACATCTTAAAGTGGCTGAGATTGAGAAGCACTGTTTAGAGATTATTCCTCCCCCATTAGTCTCCATGCCTTTGCTTTTGTAGGAGACAGCTTTCACAGATGTTTGTACATGGATGGCTTTCCCTGCCTTTGGCACAAACAACGGTTCTTCTGTTTTCTTCCCCCCCCCCATATTGTACCATCAGTTCTCTGAGACTTCAATAATCAAAGGAAAGGGAACAGATTTTCTTTTCATTCCTACATGCAACTATAGGCCCAAATAAGCTTTATGGCAAGGAAGAACCGACAATTCAGCATCATAGAAGCAAAACCAACATTTTTTAAACATTATAGCTTTATTCCAACATGTGCATTTAGATTTAAGAAAAAAGACAAATACTCTGAATAGAGGTGGGAAAACGAAAATAAAAGGTTTTGACCTGCAACTTAAGAGAAGTAAAGTTAGTATGGAGCAATGACCTTCTAAAGCAGGGGTGTCAAGCTCGCAATGTCACATGACATGTCGCGACATATCACGACTTTTTCCCCATTGCCGGAGCTGGGGTGGGCACAGTTTTGGCATGACGCATCCAGCCCACAGCTGGAAATTTGACACCCCTGCTCTAGAGCAATGTTTTTCAAATCTGATAACTTTAAAATGTGTGGACTTCAATACCCAGAAGTCTGGGAGTGGAAGTCCACACATCTTAAAGTTCCCAAGTTTGAAAAACGTTTGTTTAGAGGCTGGTGGGAAGCAACAGGACAACTTAATGGGCCATCACTGAATCAACTGCAAAATAATTTTTAAAAGGCAACCCCTGACCAGCAGAGAAGATTGGAGCCAGGGCAATATGGCAGAATAGGGCAGCAATCAGCTGCTGGAGTGGAGAGGGTGTGCCAAGTACTGTAGAAAATCAAAGTTATTATTATATTGGAATGAAGCTCTAAAGACCAGCTGCTTGGAAGGGTTTAAGATTGCTTACATAGTACTTTTAAAGTAGATTCAAAATGCATGTAATGGGGCAAGAGCAAAGCAGTGAATGGTATGTTCTGCAATGGGGCAAGCAGAAAATATGGATCTTCCTCAATTGTCCATCTCCAGTCAGAGATAAGTGTACCATTTTCAAGAGCAACCATTATATTCCTATAATATTGTGATGGCACAACATCACAGATGGAAACTGTGTCCAGAATCCACCTAAGTATATATTTGGCTGCTGAACTCTGCTGGTTGGTGCAAAGGGAACATCTGGTCTGCATTTGATGTCCATGAAATCAAATTAACCATTTTTCATAAGATCTATCCATTTGGTATCCACCCCAAAATTTTATCAAACTTTGCCATACAAAGAATCGTTCTATTGGAACTGCTGAGATATGAAGGTTCCACTGAGGTCCTGAGCAAGACCCATCTTATAGTTCCACTCATATCTTTATATAGTTCTATATAAAGTTCCACTCATATCTTCCTAAACAGTTCCACATCAGAAATCAACAACTCTTGTAAGAATAATGGCATCCTGCAGCTTATCCTTTACTATCATCTTGTCTTCTTCTAAAACAGAAGAGACAAAAGGGAAGTGAAGTCATTTTTAAAGGCATAATAGGCTGAAACATTTTTTCTCTGGCACATGGGGGTTTTATTTGGCTTTTGGAGTGGGGAGGCTGCATGCAAAGGAGAACTAGAAAGAAAGGAAATAACTTTTTATCATCTGATTCTTCTCCAGGGATAGATTGAGGGGGGGGGGAAGTTGAGCCAAATCTCATACTCAGGTAGAAGGAAATGAGAAAAATCAAAACTAACATGTGGGGTCCTTGGCGCTCTCTAAGCTTGGTGGTTTCCTTGCAGATGTTTCCTTACTAAACTAGGTAACATCATCAGACTGTATGATAATGAAATGTCTGCAAGAAAACCACCAAGCTCAGAGAGCACCAAGGATCCCACAGTTCAACCCTGAGCTACAAAAATTCTCTTCTATCAAAACTGATATGTTTGTCCATACCAACTTTCTTGCAGGCCTTAGATTTCAGTTTGGATGTAAAAATTAACCTGGCTGAACTGACTTTTGCCCTGGAAAATGAGCTTCTCATAGCCAAGAATGGGATATACCAAGCAGCCCTGGCTGCTTTCAAAATGGAGATTCGGCATTTGATGTGAGTATCTAACATAAATATGTATATGATGAGATGGAGATAGTAAATCAGCTTTAACAAAAACCTGAAATGTAGGGTGGTGGGGATTCCCCAAGGAGGATTTCACTTTGACCAAGATTCAAAGCACTCTTCTAGTGCTAGATCAGAGTTGCTGCTTTCGTCTGAATGCTAAGCACAATGGCCCATATCCAGCTGGATGAAGTCTTTAGCTGGAGGGAATCTTTCTGCTTTGACTCAAGGCATTGCAATAGCATTTAGGCTTATATATTCCCTCCTAGCGTTTTACAACACTCTCTGGGAGCTTTACAATGAAGATGCATTATTTGCATATTGCCCCCAATTATCTGGGTCCTCATTTTTCTGACCTTGGAAAGATAGAAGGCTGAGTCAACCTTGAACCCCATCAGGATCTAATTCCAGGCTGTGGGCAGAGTTTGCTTACAATACTGCACTGAAGCACTATGCAACCTTGGCTTGTTTGGCATTGCAACAAAGCAACTGATGAAAGGCGTAGAAAACTCTGCATAAACCAAGGCTGACCACATCAGTGAAATCCAGAATTGTTCTTCATTGCCTTAAATGATTGGGACAAGAGAGAATTAGCAGACTGTAGCCCCAGAGCTTCGTGTTTTCCACTTTCTTGACACTCATAGACATATGTCGGCTCAGGTGGCAATTTCTCATCCTTACAAAAGCTCTGACCTGGGCTAGCCTGCTGGCTGCAGCATTTCGTTCAGAATCAGAGAGAGTTTTTGGCAGGGGAGGGGAGCTCTTTTAAATAGTAAACCCATTTGTAGCAGAACCAAGACCTTCTTAACGTTGCTTAGCCATTTCTTAGCCAGTCTGTTACCCCAGCAAATAGGGATACGTAGACTCATGCATGCTCATTTCTCCCATCTCTGTCACTGCCACCCTACTTTGACTCCTGTCAATCCCTAGAGCTTGCTTTCTAGCATAACCTCACAGCCTGAAATATTTCACTATTTGCCTAATAATGAGTTATAAACTTCAATGAGATATTTGTGCATCTGGGTAGACATGTTCACGGATATGCTTGGAAATGGTCAAACTGTTACGTTCTCTGTTGCTGGGAAGCTCAGCAAGCATTATCTGACAACCGAGGTTTATTTTTTTAGAGAACGGGCTGATCTAGTTCTAAGGGAAAAGGACAAACTACTTCTGGATTTGGAGAAAGTGGAGAAAAGAGCATCCCTAATGGCCACCGAAGTGGATGATCATCATGCTGCCATTGAACGCCAAAATGAATACAATCTAAGGTATGCTGCCTTTACTTCAGGATTCACAATCTCTCTTCATGGCAACACTGTGACTTAAGTGGCAGCTAGGTCTCTTGAAATAACAACTGACAAGGCTAGCCATAGGTTCAAGTCAGCCATGTGTATTAGAGACAGGCTGGGAAGTAGGTCTGTGAAGATATCTCAAATTAGCTTCTTGACAAATTTCAGAATATCAATAGGGAGGATAGACTAAGAACTCCAGGATGAGGCATTTTGAGGAGATTTGTAACACCCTCGAAGGAGGGTAGGAAGACCATGTGCTGCATACAACCCCTCAAATCCATTTTTACCATTTCCTATACCCCAAGGATCAAAATTAAATTGATTATTAGTGATATAATTTTTCATATAAAAACATCTTAGAATATATGTATGAAGCCTTCAAGTGACTTCCTTTCATTCCCATATTCAATGACAAAGATGAAAACAATAAATGATTTTAATAAATGACAATACATAACAATCTTACAACCAAAAAACAATAAAAACGTTCAATTAAAACAGATACTAAAAAGATCAACCTTACAATTTACTAGCCTTCCAAAAGCATCACGTTTTAATGGCTTTCCAAAATCCCAACTGGATTGGGACTAGGCAAATCTCAAGAGAAACACTGCTGTAAAGAAGTGGGCAGAAACTGAGAAATATGACAATCTGGATCCATGAAAGGAATTGTTAAGAATCTGACCTGGCTCACAATTGCTAAACTGTGTTTCATTCTCAAAACCACCTGTGTTGGATACAGCTCAGATATTCTTGTGCTGATGATTGTGCTGATAAGTGTGAATAGGATCTAGCTTACTGTTTTTGTGGTGATACAGATCTTTGCAAAATGTTTGGTCAAGAATATCCATCCTGAAGTCAGTTACAGACTACAGGTAGTCCTCAACTTACAACAATTCATTTAGTGACCGTTTGAAGTTACAACAGCATTGAAAAAAGTGATTTGCAACTTTTCATACTTATGAAATCCCCTTGGTCACATGATCAAAAATTCAGATGCTTGACAACTGATTCATATTTATGATGGTGTCCCAGGGTTGTGTGATTTCCTTTTGCAACCTTCTGACAAGCAAAGACAATGGGGACGCCGGATTCATATAACAACCATGTTACTCACTTAAGAACTGCAGTGATTCACTTAACAAATGTGGCAAGAAAGGTTGTAAAATTGGGTAAAATTCACTTAACAAATGTCTCACTTAGCAACAGAAATTTTAGGCTCAATTGTGATCATAAGCCGAGGAATACCTGTATAAAATTCTCAATTCATCCAAATTTCCACATGCTGTCTTGGTGTGATCCAGGATTCTGTAGTAATTTCAAACATTTAGAAATTCATATGTATCATTTGTCTTGAGAATGAGAACTTTGCTTTTAAATCCTCACAAGTGAGGATGTCCTGGGATTTTATGAGACCATTTGCATTATCAAGAAGATCCCAATGGGAATGACCATTTTACTGATAAATACCAATGAATCTATGAGATTTTGTTAGGTTGTTGCCACCCACTGATTTCCAATATTCAACCCCTGATTTTTCTTAATCTGTGTGTATAGCAAGCTGGATGAGGAGTACAAAGATCGTGTTGCAGCTCTCAAAACAGAGTTTCAGAAAGATTGTGAGCGGATACAGCAGCAGGCCAGCAAGCAACAAGCAGAACTGGAGCAGGAGATAGAGAAGATGAAAACCGAAGAGAATTATCTCCAGGACCGCCTTGCTCTGACCTTGAAGGTAACAGCTACCTTAAAGCAGGAGGGCACAACTTATTTCATACTACAGACTATGTTTGGCTTTTGAATGCTTGTAGGGAGCTTTATGGTAAAGACCATGACAAAAATTAAAATTAAAATAATCTAAATACAATTCTTATTACTTCATGTGTATTAAATAACTTTGTCACACTTATATTTATTTGATAGATGCATTTATTTAGAGGCTGTACATGCATCTCAGGGCTTAAAAAAAGCAACCCAATTCCTTAAAAAAGATACCAGTGTATATGAATGCGTGTCTCCCCATGTGGACGGCTTTTATTACATGCACATAATTTTTAATGTGCAAATCAATGGACTGACATTTGGACTGATGTATTTTATTAAAAAGCTTGATGTAAGCTTTTTAAATTATGCAAAAAATAATTCTTCTGGGGGTTGAAGGAAAGGAAGTGGGATCGGAAAGATGAAGACCTTCTTCTAACATGATATTCCATGCGGCACGTGTAGATTCATTTGAATGCATAAACTGAAAGTTAATTTTAAGGCAGTTAATTAGGTTTTAGAACAAGGCAAGGGGTTTCTCCTTTAAATATTATAATGATCCTCCAGAGACCAAGCAAGAAATGAAGACATACAGTACATTCCCTTAGATTTTTAAACTAGTCTCCTCTGGATCTGAATAGCAGCCTTTTAAATATTGCCTATTTTGATCTAATGTCACTCAACCTGGTGCCCTTTTTATTTGTTAGAACTATAATTACCAGCATTTTCAGTAAGGCTGCATGAAAAATTCAGACTTTGTTAATAATATCAGGGTGAAGAAAACTGAAACTAGGAAAAACACAGTCACTTTATGTATTGTTTGGGAACCAAACTGGATATTTTTGAGACCCTCTCAATTTCTTTTTAGGAAAATAGTCGCTTAGAGCATGAGCTCCTGGAAACTGGAGAGAAATTGGTGAAGTATGAAAGCATGATGAGCAAACTGCAGAATAATTGGGAAAATGTCTTAGTAGACAAGGTAAGATGCTGTTGGTGATTAATTCAGCAAAATCCCAGAATATATTACAAATGTCATTTGACTTTATGAAGATGTTAATAAGGACTTCGGGTCCAGATTAATCTGGCACAAACAAAGCCAAAGGAAATGATGCAGAGATTTTGAAAGTTAGTAAGACTGATACAATAAAAGTCCACTCAGCCATCCAAAATTCTGCAAAGATGTTTGGAACTATATTTTGCAGTTCAATCATTTCAAATAACTAGTTCAACCACTTTAGCAAGTGATTGCAGGAATAAGGACTGTATTACTACCATCACCCTAATTATGGAGTGGTCATCCTAGAGAGGCACTTTTTCTGGTGTTCAAGTTTTGATTTTCAGGAGCTTCATCATGTATTGTTTGTAATCCGGTGGAGGGTAGTATTTTGAATCCACAAATCACCATGTAAACATAACCAATACAGCAGCCTATAAATACACCATACTGTGGGGCACAATGGGTGAGTTGTAGATGTTTTCAGTTTTGTTTGCCATTTTATTGCTTAATATGATTTAAAGGATAATGTAAGAGGTAGTCCTAGCTTAATGACCACTCATTCAGCAACCATTTGAATTTATCAGTGCTGAAGGAGTGGTACTTATAACCATCCTCATACCTATGACGGTTGCAGTATCCCTATGCTCACATGACTGCAATCCGGGTGCTTGGCAGCCAGCTCACAGTTATGATGTTGCAGCATTCCATAGTCATGTGATCATTTGCAACCTTCAGTGCTGGCTTCTAACAATGGGGAAGCCAGCAGGAGGTTGCAAAAGGTGACCATCATGGTTAACAATGTTATGGGATTCATTTAATGATGGCAAGTGGAAGTACCACAAGTGCTGTCACCAAGTGGTGCAGTCACGTGACATCGTGCTTTATGATTGTGTCACTTAGCAATGGAAATTCTAGTCCCAATTACTTACTTACTTAATGTTGTTAAGTGAGGACTATATGTATTATTTATTGGGGTTGTCTTTAATATGCCACCCAGAATCATGAGTTTGAGTTGGAGACAGCCATATACATGCATAACCAATTAAATACTACATATATCTATATATGTAAGATAGCCTGGTAGCAGCATTTGCCTGACATACCTCCAGATTTGATCTCTGACATATTTTCTAAAGCAGTATTCCTTAGCTGGGTGTCCTCCTTTTATTCAGTGCACCAGATTTCCTTTCAAATCCAATAATAAAGCTTCATTCCCTGGACCATCATCTAACTGCTGTACCAGTGAGGAAAACAGGCTGTCTAAAGGTGGGGAAAAGATGACCATGTGTCCTTTGGTTCTAGTTTGGAGACCTAGATCCTGGCAGTGCAGAGTTCTTCCTTCAGGAGGAGCGGCTGAGTCAGATGAAGAAGAAATACGAACAGCAGTGCAGGGTAAGAATAAAATTAAGTTTTTCCAAGGCCTATGCCTAGAGACTCCAGCGAATCACTTTTCTTGATGTTGTGTGTCTACATAAAGAGAGCTAGAAAATCATTTTATCAAAGTGACTAGATTTCACGTTCCAGATGTGGATTGGCTAGCTGGCCATGCAAGCCTCAGAGCTTCATTTCTTCCTCCTACCCCACCATCTACAGAGAAGAGAACTGATCTACTTCCCAAATGGCAACACCTAGCCAACCTTGCTTGAGCCCTCAAAAACTAAACAGTCAGACCTAGTTAGGATGTTAATGGCAGCCTCCCATGAATGCCTCCCATGAATGCCCAGGGGTTTAGGATATAGAGAAATTGAAGAAACAGTGAAGAACTGTTTCCATACTGTTACCGGGAAAACTGTATGGATAAGGACCAAGAATCAAGAGAGACAGTTTGAGTCAATCTTTACACCCTTCAAATAATGTCATAGAACAGTGGTTCTCAACCTTTCTAATGCCGCGACCCCATAATACACTTCCCCATGTTGTGGTGACCCCCCAACCACTTATACATCACCGGGTGCCAGGGGCGTGGCCAAAGAAAAGGGGGAAAAAATGGTGGACAGCCTTGTTTGGCGACCCCCATGAAATGGTCGTTCGACCCCAAATGGGGTCCTGACCCACAGGTTGAGAACCACTGTCATAGAACTTGCTTTCTTTTCATTTTTAATTTGTCCCTTCTCACAAAAGTCTTCAAAACTTTAGCAAACCTCTTTCGTAAGTCCAATCTAGGAAAGCTATCCAAGTTACTTTCTTAGTTTGTTTTTGTATATCCCATTTAATTATGAAGACATCAGCTGGTTTCTTTTGTATGGCCATTATAACATCTTTTTTCCTGTCATTTTTACATCAATTTTCAAATCAATCTCAATATTGTCAAGTAAACTTGTTTCTTTTCTATAAACTATTTTAAAGACAGTCTATCTATACAGGCAGGGATTATTATAATTAATTTCTAGGTCGATTGTTCAAAAACCTCCTTCAGTATATCCATTGTTAACTATTTTGCTTCATTCTGTAACAGTTGAGTTTGAATGTTCTCCTTTAATTATAATTTTTTGTTCCCTCTAGTTTCCTTTAATATCCATTTTTTAAAGTCATATCTTATGATTTTGTAAATTCAAAACAAAAGCATTTTCCCACATGAAAGATTCTGTATAATTAGTTCAAAAACCTTATTTCAAATTTATATGGACCTTTAGTCCATTTGTAACTTTGTAAAAAGTTTTAATCATCCTTTTGCTGTTTATTTGAAGTTTTCTAAAATTTAAAATTTCTTTCTCTGTGGGTTGTTGAAAACTCACCCAATGCTGTAAAAATGTTGATCCAAAGATTCCTAATAGCTGAAAAACAGTTAACAAGCAATTTCCAAAAGTGATTAGAAAAAGAAGTATGGAAACTTGGTGTCCTTTCAAAGGTATCATCCCCAGTTTGAGCAAGATAACAATTCCCTCATCTCTTAGTGCTCTAAATTTTATGGAAATTAATATCTTGCAGTCTCCTTGTGAGGTGCAGCTGTCTTACAGCTGGACTGTCTAAGGCAGTGGTTCTCAACCTTTCTAATGCCATGACCCCATAATACAGTTCCCCATGTTGTGGTGACCCCCAAGTGGGTGTGGCCACCAATAAGAGGGAGTAGGACAGCTAGGGAAAAGGGAAAAAAATGGCGGACAGCCTTGTTTGGCGACCCCCGTGAAATGGTCGTTCGACCCCAAATGGGGTCCCGACCCACAGGTTGAGAACCACTGGTCTAAGGAACTTCCTCTCCTGTTAGAAACCTGCCTTTGCTATCAGAATCTCATTTTTCTAGAATATAAGAATCTTTCCTCTGTGTTGCTCCCAGCCTATAAACTATCCTCTGGAAAGAGTTGCTTTTGGCCTCTCCTCTTATCATTTAAGCAATACATAAAAGATCTCTCTCTCACTTTCACAGTTGTATTTTAATATGTACTTAGATTTTACCTTTCATAAAAAGTGAGATATATAGAAATACATAAATATCTCTGAAGTCATTAGCTATCCAAGAACAGAAGATTCTTCATCCTGACCTGAAACTTACCCATGAGTTTTTCCAAACCTGCTCATTTTATGTTGAGCTCAAGCTGAAGAGATGGGTCTAATGCTTAGTCCCCAAATTGCTCTGTTTCAAAAGAAGCCAGGGTTCAGTTCTTGCCTAGCATATAAATATATGCACATTTGCAGCTGTTCAGTCCTCCCAGGCCATAAAAATATTGCTGTTCCAGTTGATTGTTTGGCTGGGTTCGTCGTGATGAGATTGCATCTTGTTTTCAGGAACTTCAAGATCACATAGATGAACTTCAATCTCAACTGGAAGAATATCAGATACAAGGCAGAATTATCCGACCTTCACTGCAAAACACTCTCTATGAGGAGCTCAATGATTGTGGAGTGCAAAGTAGTCAAGGTACAATATGTCCTACCTACTGTGTATTATGTGAAAGTTATTTTTGGACAATCAAGCTGTCTTTCCAGTTTTTATGTAGCCTGTATTGCAAGAGTGTACCAACACTTCAGGGAAAAGCTAAAGCAAGTGAGCAAATCTCTAAAAGTGTGAGTCTGGGGAGGTCAGGGCAGTATATGGAAAAGAAGTTGGATCTAAGGATTAAACAGATTAAGCTAACAAGACTGCCAAGTGTCCTGATTGGTGCTGCTGAGGGCAGCTTTCTAATACCTTAAAATATTTTAATATTTATGCTAATGTATTCCATCATTGACTAGCTGTCCAAAAGAGCTTCATTTCTTTTTTCCTATCCTGTATTTTAGAGCCTGCTTCTGAGGACTGCAGCCATCTAAACATGAGCATAGAAGCCGAAATAATTATTGAACAACTAAAGGATAAGCTTCACCAGGATGTCTACAACTTGCAGCAGGAGCTTGAAAACACAGTAAGTTTTCCCCACTTTAGCATGAAGCCAGAAGTGCTTGCATCAGAAATTGTTATTACACTTGCCCAGAATGTTTTTATTAATTAAAATCTGTTGTTGTTATAATCTTTAATTTTTTTCTCGAACTTAGTTTCTTGGCTTTCTGGAGCTTCTGGGTAATTAGTGGTGAGCTATGAAGTATTCAAATGAACAGAAAAATCAACTGCAGCTAAGACTGGACCAGTGACTAGACTGGTCCACATAACATCTCCAGATAAGGAGAGAATGGAAGATCATTTACTTATGCTCTAGATAGCTGCTCCTTGTAAGAAGACTACAAGACAGCACCAGAACACAAATGAAATCATCATCATAATGCTGTCAACTGCGGCAGAAACTACTAAAGGACACTGAATTTACTAACCCACTTTCTAATTACTTTCTGAAATTGCCTATTCAATTAACTTAAGGACATTAGACGTTTTCAAAATAACAAGTTTCATTTTTTGAATAAAACAAAAAATAACAATCAGCTTAAGAGCTTAACAAATTAGAAATATTTGCAAACAGCTAAATTCAAAACTAATTTAAGAAAGTTATAAATAAGGAACAGACAAACTTGGAATAATGGAAAATTAATACTTTTGGTAAAAGAGTTTGGAAATAAGTGTAGAAATGAACAGCACATGTGTGGGAACCAAGCTGTTTAGTTTATCTTGAATCAAAACAGCAACTTGAGACTATTATTTTAAAAATCAAACACTAGAGGGGACTAAAGATTCCAGGCAGAAAGGGAAAAGGGGGAAAAAATGAAAAGTGTCTTTGATCAGCCCTAGAATTTGCGAAATGGCAGAAAATGCTTTGATATTTGAAATGCTTCAGTAGATTGTTGAAGAATGGGGTCAAAAAATAGAAGCTTCAGTCTCAGCAATGATGCATGCATTCATGAATAGATTATGTCTTAAAGATATTAAAGAAGTTCTGATATGAAAGAGAACATTGTGGAGGATTTACAAGATAAAGAGATGAAAGAAAGTTTGCCTAATGTAGAAATATCAGAATATTAAAAAAAAATGCAGAAGTACTGAAAAATAAAAAATGAACTAGGAAACAACTAAAGTGGAAGTACAAATGACAAACCAATAAATTGACCTAGATAATGATCTTTTACTGAATTTACCAAAGAAGTTGGTTAAAGTCTGAAAGAAATTTTCAAAATGGGAAAAATAAAAATGGAAGAGAGATCGAACTCTATAATAGCATCTGAATGAACTAAAGATTAAGATTGTTAAAAGCAGAAATTAGAACAAAGATAGATTGTTTGACCAAATTTAAAATAAGACATGTTTGTGTAAATTTGGCATTCTTTATGGACTTTTTCTTAACACTGGGAATGTAATGATTTATGGTTTTGTATATGGGTTATGAGGCAATGTAATGTAATGTTATGGGTTGAGAAATTATTAAGTTTGTACTTGTAATGAAGATCAAAAGCTTCAGAGAACTGATGATGGTTTCATGGATCACTTTGCAGACCTCTAAATTAAACTTAAGAGTCCCACCAGCAGAGAACCTATTATTGAAGACAAGCTGTTCATAAAGTAGTTCCTGAGAGGCAAAAGCATAGAGTACTTATTTCCTCCCCTCTCAAGATCTTTGTTCCTGATGGACACAATAAACAGAGAAGGAAACTCTGTATAAAACATTTACAAAGGCTTATTGAATGAAAGTTTGAATGCAGTTATCTCCTTAATAGATTTTTCCAGTTCAAGCACAACTGATTAGAGATACATAGCAATCAGTATGATTTGCCCAACTGAAATAAGAGACGTTACCTAAATTACAAATCTAATAGTTACAAACAGTTGTCATGTTACTTGATTCTAGAAAGATTTTTCAATGCAGAAAAATAATGGAAGAAGTAGCAGACAAAATGCACCAAACAAAATAGTAGGTTATAAAATGGAAATGCTTTGCCCAGTACATGCAGCCACTACATCCTTCTTACATAACTCCTTTTTGTCTCCTATTTTATACCTAAATGCTTTGGGTTCTGACAAACTAGTTTTCATAAGCCTTAACATGATTGTGGAAGTTCTTGTCAAATTCTTGTCTGACTCTTTTGTCCATCAGTTATACTTTGATCTTCTCCTGTCACTTGCCACGTCATTGTTTTAGCATCCTGTTATATTTCTATGCACCTATGCATTCAGATGGACTGCATGAGACTATGTATTCATCATAATAATTCATTATCCATCATAATCACTAGCAGAGGTCAATGCTGGGCAAACCTATAAAGAGGTTTCATTCTGTTCATGCCAAGGATTGTCTCTGATTCCCTTGGTTTCTGTATCTCCAGGTACTCTTCCAACAGTAGCTGGTCTAAGAATTGGTCTATGTAGGCTGCTGCTACATAGTGAGCCTGTCACATAAATTATGCTGGCTGGACATATTGAGACCTATATTCCTACACATCTGCCTTTTTCCAGAATGCTAATGTGACCTCTTTATAACAGATTAAAAAGGATTATGAATGGTGGAGTTTGCATTCATTTTCAGTTATATCTGCTATTGAACCAAACTGTCTGCAATGCTTCTATTGAGTTATGCGGAAATGCTCATCATAATCTTCCCCTTCAATTAGGTATGCCATTATGAAAAGCAGCTTGAGGAGACCAAAGCCAACTATAAAGAGGGACAAAAGAACTTCCAGCAGGAGTACTGTCAGGAGAGACAAGTGTTAGAAGAACAAATTGAGTGTCTGCACATCCAGATTTCTGAGCTTCAGGGACAGCTGGCAAGCCTGAGGCAGGCCAGCTCCCAGCAGAGTGTGGAAGGGAACTGTCTCCAGATATGCATGGATGAGAAGGCTAGCCTTATAGAATGCCTGAGGATTGATCATGAGAGGGAGCTCCAAGCCAGACTGAAAGAGGCAGAAGAAAACTTTAGTCATGAGAAGGAAGAGTTGATTCAGTCTAAATCCTGGCTGGAAGAAAGAATGAGAACTTTAGCACAGGCCATCCAAGAAGAAAAAATGGAGCTAGAAAATGGGTTCCATGAGAAGTTGCAAAGGCTGATGGAGAAGCATGCCCTGGAGATGGATCAGCTACAACAAGAGCTACTAAGAGTGCATCAGCAAGAGCTCCAGGAACAAAAGTGAGTAACTTTTTTTTTTTTAACAACAGCATAGAATTTACCTTGGATTAACTCATTTTATCTTAGGAACCCTGACAACTACAGTTCTGGGGTAAGCATTGGATAGCTCTAGGTCTCTAGTAGAAGCTAAAGCACATCCTTGCTAATGAGTGATATACAGAATCTTTTGGAAGATTTCTGAGTCAGCATTTAGGAAAATCCAGTAGGAGAAAGCAAAAGAAGAAGAAGCCATAATTGTATTTGTATCTGATAAATTATTATCTATCTATCCATCTATCTATCTATCTATCTATCTATCTATCTATCAAATTTTGTGACTGTCCATCTTTTGAGAGTGTATACTATAATTGTATCTACGTTAGTTACATTGATCTGGTTGCTTTGTATATTGTGGGAGTATACTAAATTTATATTCATCTATATATATATTGAATTGTGATAAAGTATATTTTAAACAATTTATGCAACTATATCATTATAACAAATCACTATTTTTGCACTAGTTTTGTAGTGTGTTTCCGGTCTTAAGTGATAAATTTTTTGTTTGTTTTTAAATGGGTTATTTCTACCTCCAAAAGCAAGCTTTGAATCAAAACGTATAAAACCCTGCAATGATGGCAAGATCCTAGAGAGATAACTTTTATTGTTCCAGCTTCTGACAAAATTGGTTGTGAACAATTGAATGACATTTTCCATCTGTGTGAAAGGATCTATAGATCCCATCACATGCAGCATATATTAATATTTTAAAGGGGCCACTAATTTCTTTTAAATACTACTAATTATTCATTAATATTTTACAGAATAAAATATTTTGCAGAATGAAAGAAAGGTCCTAAGGCAACAGGCCTTTGATTTGGAGTTTTGCCCTGTTTTCTCTGGATTACAGTATTTTCTCCAGCTTCATTGCCTGTATTGATAAATGAATGAGGGCAAGTGAATCTTAAATATGAACGGGGCTAATAAGCCTTACATGAGGTCTCAGTTTTGGGATGCTTGACTTGGAGAGTCTTATAGATCACAGCCTATAAGGGACTTGAGGTCTCTGATACAGTAGATTTAAATTCAGGACCAGTGACAACATAGGGCCTGAAATGGTTTATATCAGGCATGTCAAACACAAGGCCCGGGGGCCAGATGCGGCCCATGAAGTGGTTTCATGTGGCCCACGAAGCCATCCTGGAAACAGTGAGGGAACGGCCCCCGCTGCCTTGGCCCTGGCCCAGGCCAGCCGGGAGCCAATGTACAATTTTATGATGGCCATCTATGCTGAAACGTATTCAGTCTTAGCTCCACAAGGCCATCTGGAAACGGCTTGGTGCCGCAGGTGCTCGAGAGCCAGGCTGGGCGTTTGACCTCTGCTGCCCAGGGCTCTGGGCAGCCCGCGTCACATCCAGCCCTCCCCCCACATGGCCTGAGAGGAACAATGAGGCTCCTCCAGTGGACCATGCCTTGGCACTTGCCCTGGTCCCACCCCCTTCTGCCAGAGACCCTCAGATCTGTCCCACTCCTGCCCAGGCCCCCACAGGGACCCTTGATGTGAATGATGTAGAGCTGGCCACGCCCACCCAGTATGCCACACCCACTCCATCCATGCCCACCCAATAGGTCGCATTCACCCTGGCCACACCCACCCGGCCCCCCGAGGGCAACCACAATGCTGATGCAGCCCTCAATGAAATTGAGTTTGACACCCCTGGTTTATATCAAGTGAAGAAGCCTTTTGTGGCCAGAGGCCATAATTAACTACTGGGGCAACACCTTAGTCAGCTTATATGTAGACACTTGCAAAGGGGCTGCCTTTGAAGAATACTTGGCAGCTACAAATGGGCCAGAATGCAACATCTTTGGCCATTATAAGCACATCTTGGTATGCTTCCAGATGCAATTCAGGGTGTTGGCTATGAAGATCCTTCATGGCATAGGGCCTGACTGAAGAAACACCTTTCTCCTATTGCTTCTGCCTGACTGGTAAAATCTGCCAAAGGGGTCCATCCTTAAAACCATTCCATCTGATGTGACTTCGGCAGCATGCCTTCTTTGTTGCAGCACCTACTCTCTGGATCCTATCTGAGACTTGAGTTGCTCATTGTTTGTGATTTTAGTCCCTAATTTATTGCTTTGTATTATTTTTTTTATTTTTATTTTATTGAAAATTTTTAAAATTTTACAAAAAAGTTCCCTTCCCCGAACCCTCCCAACCCTCTCCCAACCTTCCCAGAGCTGAATACAGGCTTAATTAAAATTTAAAAGAAAAAATTTTAAACACAAATAAACCATATACAAATTTGGTTACAATAATTAAACAAATCATAAAATACTTTAACACCAATATTTAAAAAACAGAAAGAGAAAAAGAAAAGAAACAAGAAAAAGAAGAAGAAAGAGAAAAAAAATTAGAAAAAGAAAAAAAATATATCTAAAAAATATCTTAAACTTTAAATATAAATTATTCAAAAGCTAAATAATACTTTTTTATATCATACTTGTATTGTATAAAATTTATCCATCTTTTCCATACCAAAAGGTACTTCTTTTGCGATTGATCTTTCAAGAAAGCCGAAATCTTTGCCATTTCCACTAAATAAGAAACTTTAAGAAACCATTCTTGCAAAGTAGGCAAAGATTCCTTCTTCCAACATTGCCCTACTAACAACCTAGCTGCTGTAATTAGATTTAACATTAATATAGTTTCTTTACTGTCACAATCGGAAACAATACCCAACAAAAACAATTGTAGAGTAAATTTTATCCTTCTTTTAAAAATTCTTTGAATATTCCACCATATCTTAATCCAAAAAGCTTTTATGTTTTTGCATAACCACCAAATATGATAATAAGTGGCGTCCAAGCAACCACATCTCCAACATTTAGGCTGCAAGTTTGAATACATACGAGACATTTTTTGTGGATCAAGGTGCCATCTGTAAAACATTTTATAAAAGTTTTCCCGTAAATTTTGGGCTTGTGTAAATTTGACATTCCTCACCCAAATAATCTCCCAAGTATCTAATGGAACCAATTCATCAAAATTTTGTGCCCATTTAACCATACAATCTTTAACTAGTTCTGCTTCTGAATCCAATTCCACTAACACCCCATAAATTCTTTTAATATGGGTTCGTCTTTGATCTTTTATTTGTTTTAACAAATTCTCATCCTCTCTGAGCAAACCCACCTTGCAATCTATCTTCCACCTTTCCAATAATTGTCTATACTGAAACCATGAATAAATGATGTTTTCTTGTATTAAATCTTCCATAGATTTTAATTGCCAATTTTTACCATCCCATCTAAGTAATTGTGTATAAGAGATACTATCCATCTTAACTCCTCTCCTTATCCCTTCTATCGCATGCCATGGGATAGCCCATAATGGAATTCTAAAGTCACTTCTATAATATTTCTTCCAAACCCAAAGTAAAGAAGTTCTTAAGATATGAGACTTAAAAACCCTATCAACCTTTTTATTAAAAATTAAATAGGCATGCCATCCAAAAAGTAAATCCCATCCCTCCAGAAGGAGTACATCTACATTTGTTAAGTTAACCCAATCACTAATTAATGTTAACACCACAGCATCATAATACAATTTCAGGTTCGGTACCTTGAGTCCACCTCTCTCACGAATATCTTCTGTAATTTTAAGTTTTACTCTTGTTTTTTTCCCTGCCCAGATAAATTTATTGATACCTTTCTGCCATTCATTTAAGTTGGCCTCATTCTTTAAAATAGGTATCATTTGAAATAAAAAGAGAAACTTTGGCAAAACATTCATTTTAATCGCTGCAATTCTCCCCAGTAGGGATAATTGCAGCTTCTTCCAATTTTCCAAATCCTTTTGTATTTTAATCCACAGCCTTTCATAATTATTTTTATACAATTTTGTGTTGGAGGCAGATAAAATAACCCCCAAATATTTTACCTTATTAACAACCTCAAAATCTGTCAACCTAACTAAAGTCTCCTTATCCAAATTGGTCAAGTTTTTAAGCAATATTTTAGTCTTATTATTATTAATTTTAAAACCCGAAACTTGTCCAAACTTTGTATTATTTTTATATTGCATTGAAGGTGGATTTTCAGGCGAGTTGGCCATTAATATGAGCAATAAAGAAATAAACTGTAAACACGTTTTGGCAATTGGATGGGACTCTTGGTCTTACACAAATCTGGAGCTTCAGGATGTTCATCCTTGCTTTCCAGCATCTCTTGCTTCCAGTTTTACTGGTCCGATAAATTTGGCTACCTCTTTTTGTGATTCACAAATTGAGTATGGACTGCAGTAATTCTAAACATCATTAATATATAAATATGAATAAACCTAAGAAGACAAAAACCTCTTTTTCTTTTTGGATTGTGGTCAGGCTATTTAGGAGATCAGTGTACTCTAAGCGGATAATCTATTTATTCAAAATGTATTTTACCTTTTAGATGATAATTTATTATATTAAATAGAATATCCTCTATTAAGAAAATCTGTAGTTATTTTGCTAGGTCATTATTTTTAACTTAATAGGCTGTAACCTGATTGGACATGAGCCCCTTTTTAAAAGGAAGAAGAAAAATAAGCAAGGGACAGGAATTAATCAAAACAGGATTAAAAATAAAAAATACCAGGCTAAAAATTACAAATGGCCATTGTTGCAATTTGCTACTAAAATTGCATTCCAGGTCTAAGACAACTAAAAACTAGTATAGTAGGTGGTCTACAATCCTTTGTCTCTGAATGTGTAGAGATTTCAGTAATGTGTTGTGTTGACCACATTTAGGATAAAAATGGAAAATGAGTATAATGGAAGAATATTTCAGAAAGAGGAATGGTTCACCGCTGAACAACAAACACTTACAAGGAAGTATGAGGAAACCATAAACAAACTTAAGGATCAGCATCAACAAGAATTGCTGAAGTTCTCTAGGCTGCAGTTAGATGAGAAATCCCAATGGGAATCGGAAAAAAATGAAATTCTCCAGGAAGGCATTGAGGTCCAAGCAAAATGGAAAGAAAAACTGGAAAAAGAGAAAGCAATATCTTTATTACTGGAACAAGACAAGAAACTTCTAGAGACAAATTACAAGGAGCAAGTGAACTTGTTGATCTTGGAGAAAAAGCAACTTCAACAAGAGATTCAGGACATGAAAAAACAAGAAAGTGAATTGTGTGAGAAACCTCTGAAGAAGTTTGAGTGTGAGATGGGGCTAAGGAAAAGAGAAGAAATGCCAACATTAGAGGAAGAACAAAAGCAACTTAGCAAAAAGCTTGGAAGACTGGAAACAGAATTTGCACATGAACAAGAAGAACAGAATTCTAAGACTTTGGAGTATTTGAAGCAAGAGATGCCCAGCAGAGCAACAGAAGAAAAAAATGAATTGAAATCAAAGAGTTTAGTGCTTGAAAATAAAATAGAAGATCTACAGCAGGAATTGCAATGTCAGTCCAAACTGCAAAGCAATCTTGTTTCTTTAAACAAGGATGAGGAAGCAAAAGAAAGTGACTTTCTAGAATCCGTCAAGCCCCAGGACCCTGGAAAGGAGATAAATGTTCTTTCAAAACAAGAAATAGTTCAAGATCCAGGAGAAGAAAATAGTGTAGGAACTACCTTTCTGATGGATGACTCATTGAAAGAACCAGAAAAAGAATCATCCCAATGCCCTGGATTCATCCCATTAGTTCCAGAAACATTTGTAAGTGCACAGCTCCTAAATGTAACTGACAAAGACAGCAGTCAAGTTGTAACAGAAGATGGAATGAAAATATTAGACAAAATTGCACTTCCAAACATAAAAAATGGAGGGACAACAGCTGAAGAAACCATGGAGACTTCACATGTCTTGCAGAAGGCCTATGAAGAAATTTTGGCAGAGAATGAAGCCCTTAAACTGCGACAGAATCAGCTTTTGGAGAGGATCATTCTGCTAGAAACTGAATGCAATCAAGCAGCTCATGCTCGACAAGACATGGCTTCACAGGTTCAGAAGGAGCTGGAGGAGATCCTTAAAACTATTCCCCAGCCTAATGTGTTGGCATGTGAAAGTGATGAGAAGGGGGGAAGTTTACACTGGGAAAAATTGCCTACTGGCTGTGCAACCAAAAACCAAATGCTCTTTGCTGAAGCTTTGGATGCTGATTTAAGTGTTGAGGAAATGAGTGCCTACTCTCTTTTATTAGAGGCAGATCATGGAGAAGCTAGAACTGACAAGGGAGACCTCCATGATGTAGTATCAGGATTTTGGGATGTGGATATGATGGAAGATGCAGACTCCAGAATAGGATCTGAAATCTTCCAATTTCCAGAAGAACTCAAACTGGAAAACCAAGCCCTAAAAACAGAGATAATCAAATTGTTAGAGCGTAACAATAAATTGGAGGGATACATGCCAATATTTATAAGCCTGCAGTCCAGGCTAGATGAAACCAACCAAGACTGCTTAACACTTAAGGAGGAGAAAGGGCAACTGTTACAGAAAGTGAAAGACCTGGAAAAGAAACAGGACCAATTGGTGATGGAAAATGCCAACCTGCAAAAGTCAAAGCTGATTTTGCAAAGCCAGCTTGGCAAACTAAATGAGTTCATGCTGAATCTGCAACCCCAGAGGAGTGGACGGCTGAGCCGTTGTGAGAATGTCACCAAAGATGCAGAAGTGGACAGGAAAGGGCTTCATGAGCTGAACAAGAAGCTCAAAGAGAAAATAGCAGTGCTCCTGAAGCAGAAAGGCACCCATACTCAGGAGAAGGAGAGTCTGAATGCTGTTCTTCAGAGTTTGCAGAGCACCTACAATGAGCAGCTTCAGAAGATTGAGTTTTTGAGGTAATGTGGAATCCTTCCATAGTCTAAATCCTGCCACTAGGCTCTGCTTTTTGGAACTAACTACCTAATACTTCATTGTCCACCTCGCATGACTTGGATTAACATATAGATTAACTTTGCCTAGAAGACAAATGCTCAGTGATTTCTAACATGAATTAATAACATTTCATAAAGATTTGAAGAATAAGTAATCATGTATAACTTTTATGAAGTATTAGAAAGCTGAATTGTTTAAAGGGCAGGCTTATCTACTGGGAGCTGTGCAAATGGCATGAGACAATCGTTTTTGTGTATTGCTTAGTTTAATGCTTTTATATACCGTCATTACAATGCTACCTTTTGTATCATTCCTCCTCTTCCTCCTCCTCCTAATTCCTTGTTTATAATTGTCATAATTCTGATTAGTTAACCATTAGCACTTTAATGTATTCTGATTCAACATAATATTATTGTAGACATTTCCTATAAAATATAGCAAGTTCTTCTGTTTGCTAACAATATAGTAAGAAAGGCATCTTTGCAGATGGGTGGCCTGCATCATAAAATAATATCCGAGTAGAATTCCTTCAAGTTAAGAGCAGCTGATAATTTCATAGAGGTGATAATGGTGTTTTCAGGCAATAATATGGGAGTGATTTGCTACTGAATGTTTTAACTTAGTCTACAGATCTAGAATTTCCTAGTGGTCTCCCGCTCAGCTACTAACAAAGCTTAGAAGCTTGGCTCTTCAAGATCATCTAAGATTAACTAGATGATGCTACCTGCCACAGGCATAAATAACATGCATTTTCAACTAATTTGGGCTGAGATAGTTCAAAGTAACCTGAGTATCCCAAAGAATCTATATTTTTGCATCCCAGATGTGAGCATTCTAGAGAGGAAAATATTGCCAGGAAGAATGAGATTTTCTTATTAAATGAAAACAGGAATCATCCCCAACAATGTAACTGAGGGAGCCTAATACAGGTAGTCCTTGACTTATAACAGTTCATTTAGTGACCATTCAACGTTATAATGGCACTGAAAAAAGTGACTTATGACCATTTTTTACACTTATGACTATTGTAGCATCCCCATGGTCACATGATTTACATTTGGATGCTTGACAACTGACTCACATTTATGACGGCTGCAGTGTCCCAGGGTCATGTGATCCCCTTTTGCAACCTTCTGACAAGCAAAGTCAACAGGGAAGCTAGATTCACTTAACAGCAGTGTTATTAAGTTAACAACTGCAGTGATTCACTTAACAAATGTGACAAGAAAAATCACAAAATGGGGCAAAACTAACTTAACAAATTTCTCACTTGGAAACATAAACTTTGGGCTCAGTTGTGGTCATAAGTCAAGGACTACCTGTACTTAAAACAACATTTCAGCTGTTCTGCGATGCTTTTATAGTTCCTATTAATATTCACCCACATACGCAGCAACCTTCCCCTTTCAGGTACATTGAGACTTCACTTTCCAAAATATTTAGGCAGACTGCCATTCAGCCCCAAAGTACTCAGATGGATCTACCTGGGAAACATTATTGTACTGTAGAATGTGATGGTTCTGTGTACTGTGCATTTTTAGGGAAAAAACAGAGGCCGTGCTGAAGGAGAAAATGGTCGTGCAGAAGATAGCTGAAAGCTTGAAGAAGCAGGTAGGACTTTCTACATTTAGGCAATCTTTGTTGGCCAAAAAACCCTGAATTCACATCGATTGTAAAGCTGATTATAATGTATGTAAAACTGTATACATTTTCATTCCTATACTTGTAATTTTATTCATTCCTGTAGTAGTAATTTCACATTAATATTTTAATGTAAATAGTGCTAATAGGTTCAAATATAAACATTACTTCCAGTAATATGCAAATTGGAACTCAGCTATACCTTGGCTTTATGCTTTTCTCATCATAAGATAGGATTCATGAGTTAAACCTCCTCCTTTCAAAGGGCACTTTTTTTAAAAAAATATTTTTTCTGGATATTATGTTTCTAAGTAATTATTTAGCGATTAGAGTTAGATAGCTGCCCATCTCCCAGAGACTCTGGGCAGCAAGCAATAATTAGCAAGAATAATAAAAACAAGAAATGTATAATATAAACCCCTTATTAATAAATATCATAAATATGAAAGTAGAAACTACAGGAGAAAGAGGATAAAAGTAGCCACCTCAACAATGGAGCTATCTGAACAGGTCACCTGGGAGCCCCAGTCCTGACAATATAGCCAAGGCTCTGGGGAATATCAAAATGGGGATGGAACTAGTCTAATTTCAGGGGGAAGAATGTTCCTTAAGGCAGTTGCCATGGCAGAAAAGGCACATCTTGTAGAGCTCATCAAATGAAGGGCCTTGGCAAATGTTACTGCTATACCTACTGGGGCAGGTTGATGTAATCGGGGAGAGGCAGTCCCTCTGATACCCCAGGTCCATGCCATAAAGGGCTGGAAAGGTTAAAACCAGCACTTTGATTTGGACCCAGAAGCAAACTGGTAACTAATGCAACTTGCAGATCAGAGTTGTAACGTGTTGTTCCAGGAGCACACGTAGATTTTTATATGCCAGCTTTTTATTGCATGAATCTTAGAGGTCAAGACCAAGAAAGGTATTGATATTTTGGTTGGGGAATTATGGAAAAGAAAATTCTGCCCACTGGGAGAATATCAGATTGGTGTTAAAGCGATGGGCAGTAGTCTTAACTATTTACAATCAATGCTAGCTTTTTCAAGAGAGCACAGTATGGCCCAACTCTCCTCATATCCTGAAACCAATTACTGTTGATTGAAGAGTAACCTTCATTCCCTTCTTCATTTCCTTTTACAGAAGGAAAGAGGCTTGAAAAGTATAATTTCCTTTGTCCAAGGAAATGTTTCTTACCATTAATTTTTTGGGGGGTTCTTGTTTCCTAATTAGGTATCTGAACTGAAAGCCAGGAATCAGCAATTAGAATTGGAAAATGCTGAACTTGGCCATCGAAATTCTCCAAGTCGAGCAGATATTCAAGATTCTAACCAGCAGCTTATGAAAACATTTCGGCAAAAGGAAAAGGAAGCTAAGAAATACATGTCAGAAGAATGGGAAAGAGAGAATTCCCAGCTCAAAGAAGAACTGGAGAACTCTAATATTCAGGTACAAGAGACTACAACGAGTACTAGAACCAAAGTTGAATAGCAAGAAGGCAGATTCAGATCCTACTTCGACCTCTATCATTCTCCCACTTCCTCTAAATCATATTTTAAGAATAATAATACCTGCCACCATTATCATCATGGTGCTGCTATATAGGCTGCTTAATCAAAAAGGGACTTAATGTGACATAAAAAACAAAATACAGCACATTTTAAAGGAAATGTTATTTTAGCCAACTCTTAAGCTGCAAATTAACCAATCTTTGAGGCGTTCTGAAAAGAGTATTTTCCTCCACTTTCAAATTCAATTTAATTTTTTTTCCAATTTACTCTTAGTCCTCTTCATTGGTCTCATCCTTGGAAACAGAGCTGGGTCAGCTCAGAATTCAGGTTCATGGTCTGGAGCAGGAGAACCATTTCCTCAAAGAAGAACTGGAGAATGTAAAACAGGTAATGGTGGGCAGAATACCTTTCTTCCCAAAGGGAATGGACATCTGCTTCTGGGGATCAGTTAGTTTATGATGGTCACTCCTGAGATGTATACAGTCTCCATTTAGCTGCAAACTTTTCATAGACATTATTGGGAAGTTTTTGAATACACTTTAAGCATACTCATCTCAGAAATTAAAACAGAGATTTTTCCATAGCTACCCAGTTGCCTAGATCTCTCTGAGCTGGAGAGTGAGATTTCCAGTGTCATCATAAAAAATCAGAAGCTACTGAAAGAGAAAGAAGCCCTCAGTGAAGAGCTGAACCGGTATATGGAGAAGGTAAGGGCACAGAATAATGTCCCATTCAAATACACCCTTTATTTCAATCTATAGATACAAACACATTACTTTTAGGGACCTCATTGTGGTACTCATAATCCGCTTTAAGTTCAAATAGAAATACGGGACAGATGCAGTCCATTGCTTTAGCAGAAACATACCCAACCATCCAGAAAATAATAATATGTTAGAGGAGCCAGGGCTACTATCTGGATAACTGGAGACAATGGCAAGATGAACAGAATGCTTTTTCTTTTTCACCATATTATCCCCTTTTACACACGGTGACAGCAAAATTATGAAATGTGCATTGTGACATCATAACACAAGTTTTACCTCTTATGTATTTATCTGCAACATCATGATGCAACTACAGAAGGATGGAATTTACATCACAATGTTATGATGCACATTTCCCATTAGACCTTTCTTGGTTCCCTTTTATAGATGTTCATGCCTTAGTCTTTCCATTAAGATGTTGCAGAGCACTGAGAGTTCAGCAACTCAGGAGGTTCACGAACATAATTAGATCAAACTATTTTGGTGTAGACCAGTGGTGGCGAACCTATGGCACGTGTGCCAGAGGCAGCACTCAGAGCCCTCTCTGTGGGCATACGTGCCATTGCCCCACCAGAGTTCGCCAGAGTAGCAAGCACATGGCGTTTGGAAGCGACAGGGCAGGAAGTGAGCGAGCAAGCAGTGTTGGTCCCCCGGGGATGCCCCAGAGATGGCAAGGGACTGGCCTCCGCTGCCCTGGCCCCAGCCATGCTCACCCAGTCTGCTGTGACTACTGCAGCCACACCCACCCAGTGGGACATACCTCCTCCCCCCCCCAAGGGCACCACAATGCTAATGCAGCCCTGGCACTTTGCAATAAATAAGTTGGGTTGCAGTTTGGGCACTTGGTCTCTAAAAGGTTTGCCATCACTGGTGTAGACTGTTGAGGCAGAACAAAAAACTAATGAAGGCTAGGCATAGATGGTACAATTTGTAGACTGCTGGAGCCTACAAATAGCAGTAGCTCCAATAGCAATTCTGCCTGGGCTTTACTATCTTTGCAGGCAACTAAAGTGGCCTTCCTAGAGAGCCTCACTGCTTCTCTGAGAGAGGAGAACTCATCTTTGGAGCACCAGAATCAGCATCTGAAAGCACAAATGGCAGTATCACAAGACAAGGTGTGCTATTGTCCTGTTAAAAGATTTATGTTTTTGACAGTGGATGCACTTACCCACTGATAAAAATATTTTCTAATTGGCTTAGAATTTAATAATTCATTTGATTCTGCACAGTTAAGCTGCATCTATGATTTCTCTCCCACAAAAACATTAGATTAGCATAATTTCTGTAGAGATGAACAGTATCGTCATTATACCTTTGGTTCTCTTATGTTTGCTTGGTTCCAAAATAAACCAAAAAATACTTTTTCCTCTGCTCTTGCCTGTGCATTTATGCATGGATGTCTCTATCTGCCAATTAAAGATGAAATTTTATTGAGCAATAAAATGTTCTTGATAGTATTATATATTCATGTCATGATTTAAAAATACTTGTTTAGTAGATCATACTGATTGGTTCTGATTTATCTTTTCTTTCAGCTCCCACCTCTACTGAAATAGTCTGTTCTGTATTACTTTGATTGCTTCAGTTTGAAAAATATCTCAGGAACAAGAACTGTTTCTATACACTCTGCTGCTGTAAAGGAGAGAAACAACCCATGTTTCTTTACTTTCAAGAACAGAGAATGTGTCTTTGATCTTATAAAAGTTTTTCTCATCCTGAAATACATATTCTGTGCATATAGTTTCTAACTGAGCAGGGAAAATGTGTGTGGAAACAGCATCTTGTCTTTGCTGGAATAACAATCTATTCAATGCCCCCCCTTCTTTTTTCTTTGGCCCTTTTAGATCCAGAATTTTGATGATATTGTGCAAAATGTCAGCCTTCAGGTATCCAGGCTCAAATCAGACCTGAGGGTTACCCAGCAGGAAAAAGAGAATCTAAAACAGGAAGTGATGTCATTGAATAAGCAACTGCAAATGGCCAATGAGAAGGTATACATGGGTGGGACGATTTGATTTCAATAGTTGTTGAGTCATCCTAATCTTTCTTTAAAGGAATTTTGTGCTGCTATTTAGAAGCAGAAGTCTTCCCATATCTTTAAATGCAGGGCAAGGTTGACATGTTTAAATAAATTGACATGTTTCAAAACCCATCTTTTTATTCTGGCCTATCCTGCTGTTGATTAATATATTTCTTTTTAATGAATAATCTTTGTTCTTTATTTTCTGCTCTAAGTATAGCTAACTGCTTCAGGATCATTTATGATGAAAAATGACATATATATCCATAATAGTACCACTATCACTAAACCCATTGCGGGATTTAGTAAAATGACAACAATTTAATATTTGTTCAGTTACCATAAGATCAAAATAGCTGCATGAAATGCTTTATAGCTGTTCAACACTATAATTAAATATTCTAAACCGATTAAATTCTTCAATCAATCACACAGCTGGATTGAAATCAAAATAATAAATAATAATAAACCCTTTATTATCAAAGTATAACATGTATACAGACAGTGAAATTGGCTGAGCCTCCCTCTGTGCCGCCCCTCACCACAAACTCGCGGTGACTACAAACCCCCAACTTATTTCACCGTGAACTAATTGCACATCACGCCAGCCTCACGAGCCTGTCATGCATAAAATACTTTCAGAGTCGTCTTTATCATTAGAGTAAATGAACAATGTGGTTTAAATAGTTCTTTGTATTTGGAAAAATATCTGTTTAGATTGAGTATATTCCATCTTTTCTCTTCAGAAGTCCAGGTGGCATATGGAGATTTCCTCTTATTTATTCCCCAGCCAGAATTTTATGAGGTAGATTAAAGACCAGTGTTTCTCAAATTTGGCAACTTGAAGATTTATGAACTTCAACTCCCAGAAATGCACTGCCAGAGGAATGGAAGTTTCAGAGTTGAACTCCATATATCTTCAAGTTATCAAGGCTGAGAAAGCATTGGGTTAGACTGAGACAAAGTGATTAGCTTCTCCTACTTTAAGGATTCCACGCAGTTCTCAGATCAAGTGACAGCATGAGTGAAGTGACAGGTCTCTTCAGTTCTAAACTAGATGTCTTAACCACTCCCCTGGTACATACTATAGTATGTGTGCTTTTTTTTCAAATTAAGTTCTAGATACATGTCATAATTATCTTTTTTCAATGGATAGCAGTGTGAGAAATTGACTTCCGCATTTCTTTTGATCCATGAATATAAGCAGTTGCTAATCCATAACCTACGTCCTGAATGTTAAAATAATTTCATATACTTGATAAATGTTTATTCACTTTTTAGCAATTACATGCATCACATCTGGGTTTGATTGTCTGCACTTTCAAACTATTACCATCCTATTCAAAATTCTTCACCATAAGTCTCAAATGAACTTACTTGTAGGCTCATGACTATAATAATCTTCAATTGCAGAAGTTAAACTTTTGTTTTGTCTTCCAATAGTCCTATAAGGAAGCCCTTTCTACTTCTTATGGTTTTTATGGGAATGTAGCCAAGTTAAAAGGGACTGACTTGCTCATGTCCATAAATATAAGCCAAGGTAGAAAATGGCTTTGAATCCAAGCCTCTGAGTAATCAATCTTCCTAGCTTGTATCATAAGTCTGACTCTGCAGTCTGCTTGCTTTCTTGCTTCAGAGTCGGTTCCTGGAAGCAGCCATGCATTCATCAGGGATACAGAATCAGCAGAAGAAGCTTTGTTGGGGTGAACTGGAGCTGATCAAGCAGGAGCAGCAGCTTCTGAGGCAGGAGAATGAGCAGCGGCAGAGGGAATTCCAGGATGCCAAATCGGAGCTATCTCATTCTAGGGAAAAGGTGAATTGGAATACTTGTCAAATGCTAATATGTAGGCAGCCCACCTTATTCCAAGATCTTAGAAAAAGTAACAGCAGTTCAGAGGTCACGTCTCTTGGTAGATATTTGAATGACCAGCACTAGATTGACCAAAAATTGCTGACATTAGTTATTTCATCATTATAATTTCTACTGCTGAAACAAAGGAGTTGAATAAAGAGGATGGCAGGGAATAGGAAGTTCTGTTTGATTCCAATATTTAAAATGATTTGCCTTTAAGTCTTATAGCTATATCTTTTTGCACGACGCTCTGCTTAGTGAGCTTAAATAAATGAGAAGAATAGCTCCCACAAGATTGAATTACTATTCATTCCTGTATAAAATCATTTCTATTCCTATTTTATCTATCTTAGTAAGTTACCATGGACCTGGGACTGATACAGAACGATTAATACAATAATGTAGTGAATTTAACTGCTTTGGGGTCCCCTAGTCTATGGAGATTCTCGATCATGCAGATGATGGTTGTCCCAAAGGTGCTTTTCAAAAGACAACTGGACTATGTTTTTTTTCTTGAAAATATTTCACTTCTCATCCAAGAAGCTTTTTCAGTTCTGACTGAATGATAGGGAATAGAAGGATTTATATGCTTTTATGATCTGTTGTACAGTAAATCATTTAGATTTATTAATAGGTCTCAGTGTACCTCCTCTTACCTGTTCTCTCTTTCTCTTTTTCTGTGTGTGTGTGTGAGAGGGGGGTATTTAAATTTAGATAGAGTAAATAAGAATATTACCAATCAGACTTAAATGCATGTCTGATGCTTTGCAGCTTGCCTAACATCGGTAAATAAAATCTTATTTGGTTATTGCTCTAGCCAAATATGGTAGCTGGAATCTGCTACTCCAACCATCAAGCAAGAAAAATACCAAAGCCAGTTACAGATTGTGAAATTCATTGAGCAAGAGAAGCTGAATGTGAATGGCTGCAGAAGGAGCTAGCTTTGGCCAGCAAGATCAGTTTTAGGTGGGGGGGGGGTGGCCTAAAAAAATGCACTTTCATTTTGCACTATTATTTTAAACTTTGAATTTATCACTTAGTTTTATTCCATCTTTCAAAATCTGTCAAATTATAAATAGTTTGTTAATTCCATTTATTTTTACAGTGCACATCTTTGGGACACATGTATACCAGTAGCTTCCGTCAAACTAGTTCCCATGTTCCAAAAACACAAGCACTACATTCCCAGTAATGGTTTTTATAGCTGGTCAATTAGCTGCAATCTCTGCCATAAGCAACCAAATGGCTGTCTATTACTATGTAGACAAATGGATAGTGATGCATAAATCAAGCAACTGCTACAAGCCATGGCAGAAGGTATCTTTATGATCAAAAGCAATCTATACTTGTTGCTACAGAAGGTCAGAAGCAAGAGAAGGATACTGTTGCCATATCCTTCTTGTTTATTTCGTGGAGATCAGGGAATGTTGGCGAAATGATTATTATACTTTAGATTATGGAAGTTAATATACAATTCTGGTTCTTTTCACCAAAGCAACATATGAGAGGTTATAAAATCTAGACCAGTGATGGCGAACCTTTTAGAGACCAAGTGCCCAAAAACTGGCCCTGCCCCTGCTCCGCCCCCCCGTCCCCCACCCCTCCTGCCAGCAGGGCCACTCACCGCCTCCAGGGCCCGCCGCAGATCACCCAGGCAGCTCAGCAGTGCCATGGTGGCCACACCCTCTGCCCATGCCCCACAGCATCAACTGTGCGCGATGGGGTGTGAGGGCAGAGTCTTGTCTACGCTGCCTGGCTGCCATGTCCTTGGCTGTGCTGCTCCGCGTGGGCCATGCTCAGGGGCAACTCTCCTCCAGGGGGGCTGCTGGTGAGGGGGTCGCAGGGAGAGATGAGGCTGGGGCAACAGCACATGTGCCCACAGAGAGGGCTCCGAGTGCCGCCTCTGGCCCGCGTGCCATAGGTTCGCCACCACTGATCTAGACCATGCAGACTTTTGACCTGTTTTAGCTGGGGATCTTATATTCTCAATTTCTGTATCTGCCAGTGATCCCCTATTGGAAGGATGGAAGCTTTATAGACAATATTTCATTCCCATCCCCATAAGCCTTGCAACTCTAGGGATTATGATGAAGTTCTAGACCAGTGGTTCTTAACCTGGGCAATATCACCCCCCAGGAGGCAATTTCATTTTTCAGGGGGGCGATGGAACGAAAAGGGGCAATGCGGGGGCGAAGGAAGGAAAAGGGGGCAATATGGGGGCGATGGAGTGAGAAGTTTTGGGGACACTTTTGAGACTTTTTTGTACAGTGAATTGCTGTATATCTGTCATACAAAAACATCAGATCACTCGCTATTAGCGGATTGAATTGTGTTTTCAAATATTCCTCCAGCTAGCTTCAGTACAGAATGCCATACATATGTGAATACAAATCGCTTATCTTCATGCGTGTTGCACAGCAGCCTCTACCCATACAGTGGCACGCCATTGGCCAGAATATGGGAGATATGGGAAAAAGACTGGAAATAAATTATTTGCATTGATATGTCCTGATGACAATTTTAAAGAACACAAAAAAGGGTTTGCATAAATTGAAGAATTATTTCCTATGTTGTGATTGAGAGGTTATGTTGGGGGAGGGGGGCGATGACAACTTCCTCATTGGCTCAAGGGGGCGATTCGTTCAAAAAGGTTAAGAATCACTGTTCTAGACAATTTGCTAGATAACCTCTCTGTTGAACTAGACTGACTATTAGAAAAGATCTATTTGGTTACAAGTTGTCTATGTCTGCAGGTATGTTTTGTTATCTTTGCTTGGCAGAGTGGAAACTAAATAAATCATGCCACAATTTTTTTTTCTAAAATGATACTAAAATCCTCGGGCAAATCCAACAGAGATTTTCAGAGTGGCAGAAGAATTAGCTGAATTTGTCTTGATTTAAGGATTGACACTCAGCAAAGGAACAGAATCTTCTCAGCCATGAGTGAGACTGACCTTGCAGTTTTCACCAATGTAGATTTTGCCGTAAGAGATGTGAGCATAGCTGAAACCAGATTTCAATTCCTGTTGGCTTGTGGATTTCACTGAGTGATTTTAAGCTAGTTATACCCTAGTTATATTATTAGACTGGTACAGTGGCTCAGCAGTTAAAACACTTGGCTTGTCGGCTAGAAAACAAACACCCCAGGTTTGAGACCTGAGTGCACACAACAGGGTAAGCTCCTGTCCTTGCCCCAGCTCCTGCCAACCTAGCAGTTTGAAAACATGCAAATGTGAGTAGATAAATACCACTTCAGTGGGAAATTAATAGCACTCCATGGTGTCATACTGGCCACATGAGCACAGAAATGTCTTCGGACAGCGTTGGTTCAATGCCTTGAAAAAGAGACAAGCACCACCATATACCCTCTAAACCTTACTACCTCAGAGTGATTGAAGTAATAAAATTATAGGAGATCTTAAAGTAAGTCACCTTGAGTTTGGACAGGATATAAATGTAATAAATTAATATTTTTATGGAGAAGGGAGCCACTGGGGAGGGGAGAGAGTGTTTGGAAAGTCAGGTTCAACAGAAAATAGTTTCATTAAGCTTAGAGTCTGAGCTCAAGTATTTCATTTTCAGTTTTAATCACAAAAAGATCTAAATTGTCCCTCTGGAACAGACATTTTACTGCTGAATTTTAATGGCACAAAAGTTCAAGCAGCTTTGCTTTCAATCAATTCTTAAATTGAAATTTTGTCTCCAACAATGGCACATTTTGTGATCCAAATGAATTCAGAAAAGAAACATGTTGCACAATTTATTCTGATTCTACAAATTGCTGTTTGTAAGGCCAACAACAGTCACCCAAGGTTAGGAAGTTGCCCCAACCCACTGCTGCTCTGACCATTAGAAGAGTGATCAGAAATATTGATTCAGCTCCCATCGGCCCTTTGCTTCTGACATTTAATTGGACGCATCTTCACATGTTCAAACACCAGCCATAAGATATTGAAACCTGTTCTTGCTTTTAACTCAAACCAGATCTCTTTAAGAAACTGAGTTCTGTGCATATTAAATGTGCAGGACACACTTAGCCCAGTCTACGTTCTCTTGAAGAGAATAGACTCAAAAGAGAGTCTCCATTGACATATCCTACCAGCCGCTGTTTTCTGTTTCTCTGAAAAAGTCCTTGTCTTTTTGTATTTGATTACTCTTTTTCTGGGCAAGTTTCATTTGGTCTTTTTTTTGCCCTTTAATTCCCATAATTGTCTTTCTATCTTGTGTTTTTTCCTTCTTTCTTTCTGGCTAACCTGTGCCTAGACCTTGGTGGCTGGAACTAGCAGAGACGAATGCAGTGCTCTGCCTGACTTAACATGTGAAGGTAGAACCAACTCTTTTTTTCTGTAATCCCACTGCATGAAGAGAAAAGAAATGACATTACCAAGTACCTGCCATGTCATCTTTCCTTTCATTTGTTACAGACTTGAACATTAAGGCAATAACCTGCCTGATCTGAAGGAGCTACTCTTCATTTAAATGACCATTAATGGTCTTGCTCAAGTGTCATAGGGATAATAGGCAAAAAGGGAGCTTTTGCAGCAAATAATTTCTCTAGTTTTAGAAAGAAAGAGAAAAAGCTTATTTTTAAAGTCCAAGAATATGAGACAGGATGCTTAATACAAAACCAAACTTCAGGAAAAAAAATGAAAAGTGGCTCTGAGATTCCATTTTCTTTTTTTACCCATTTTTTGTTAATTGTTGGATGGATTGTTTATTTTCGTGAGATAACTAGAATTGGTCGTCCTTCCATGGTTTCCCAATTGCATGCTCTTAGTGGAATAGTGGGATTGATATTTGCATGGCCAGGTTTACTGATCTTTGATAATCTCCAAACTATGTAATTTCCCCTATGTTTCTTTAATTTGTACAGCCCAGTGAGCCATATGCTCAGGGAAAATGTTCTTTGTAAGTTAATTGTGATTACAAAATCTTTCTCCAATGGGTACTACATTTTGAGCTCCAGCTAAATTTCCAATGAACATTGTGCTGATGATGATTATGGTGATTGATAGCTTGTATGGTTTTCCACAAAGTTCAGAGCATGTGAACTGGATGTGCATGCAAGAGAACAGTTGCACATGCCCTTTCCACTTCATTAGGCCTCCATTCTACCACATATAAAAAACATATAAAAAGATTATTTATGTAATTCCAGTAAGAAGTAATTACAAGTGACTTTTCCCAAAGGAACCATCAGTGGAACCTTCATGATTAAACATAGTACAAATGTCTTATCTGATGCTTCATATTTGATGTTCTAAAAATACTGATTTGTATTATTTTTCTGTAATAATTCTAATGCAACCTCAACCAACTTGGTGATTTCCAAATATGTTGGAATGTAACACTTAAAAACTGGGAATTTTGTCTGGGAATTCTGGAAGTTGCAGCTGAACCAAAGAGTATCAGATTAGTTATACAAAATTGAATAAAATTGTACCTAAGCTGGTTCTGATATTTCGAGACAAAAACTAGTAAAATATTCTAGCAAATAAATAACATATCAAAAGCTTTCTCACATTGTTCAAGATTCTAATACTGTAATTCACTACCACTTTAAAACTATTTTTGTTATATTGCTGTATTGCCTTAAGAGCTGCAGGTCCCTATAGAGCTTACAGCATAAAATTATTTCTTTTGAGTTTGTGATTAGCAAAATGTATGGCTGGTTTTATAATGAGAAAAATCTCCAACTAAAACTGCAATTATCAATATGATCCTAGAGTTCTTTTCAAAAGGCCTGAGTTTAATACTATTCATTCCAAAGTAAAGATATATACATTTGCAGTCTAATCTGGGGAGTGGGAGTGGGGAGGTGAATTCTTAATAACATTTGGCGATCAATTATTTTTAAGCTACATCCTAAAGTCAACTGCTTTTAGCTGTCTTGGTGATGTCTAAGTTGGGGAGTCATAACACAGAACTGGAAAGGTATTTTTGCTTCCTTATGAATTTACTGTGTATGTCTTCAATATATTTTCTCAGCTCAATAAGTTAGAAGAAACAATAAAAATATTACAAAATGTTATATTAAAATAAAAGCTTTAGGGATATGTGATGCTTCAGATCCAAAGCCAATAATGTACTTTGCAGGGACATGGATGTGCACATCAATCCTAAAGACTGATCGTTTCTATGCCATCAGATCAGTGTTGAGTCTGAGCAATCACACAGAAGGCCCTTTTCAGAAGGATCTGCCTTTCAGGGCTCCCAGCAATGTTCCCTGTTCCCCTTAAAGAATTCCTTAAGGAAGCAACATTTTTTCCTGAGCTAGCTTTGTGAATCTGGGAGAAGATGTATTGAAATTAAAGAGGCACCAAATGTATGTCCATACCACTCCAAAGTCTACTTTGGGCTTCAACTCCAAATTGTGGCACTATCTTATGAAGCATGAATGGACACAGCAAACCTCCATTTAACAGAACAGCATTAGAAAAGTATTTTACTCCTGTCAAGGGCCATAATCTCTTCTTTACAATCTACAGCAGTGTTTCTCAACCTTGACAATTTTAAGGCATGTGGACTTCAACTCCCAGAATTCCACAGCCAGCATTGCTGGCTGTGGAGTTCTGGGAGTTGAAGGTCCACATGCCTTAAAATTGTCAAGGTTGAGAAACACTGATCTATAGACAGGTGACCCTCTTTTCTACTTTCCTCCTAAGGTTCTTCCAAAATGGTGTGCTTCTCCTAAAGAGAGTCTTCCTAAACTAAACACTAAATGTGTTCAGCTGAAACTCCATCATCCCCAGCCAACTTGACTGATACTGTCTGGCGCTGATGGCAATTATAATAAAATACTCCTGGAAGGGACCTGATTAGATAAAGCATCTTAAAACAACAAACATAATGCTGGGGGGGAGGTGTTAGGGTCCATTCCTCCTATGGTCTGGAGCATGGCAGAAGGTGGTTGAGTTTTTTTGGCCTAGATCTCAGATGAGGAGCCTTTCCTCTTCCTCATCCCCATGCCTTTTCTTCCCTCTCCTCCTTGACCCCTTTGCAGAAAAATGTTACTGCATGGGCTGTGACAGTGTGTAGAAGAGTAAAATTGTATGAGTGGGCACATACAATCTAGAGCAGTGGTTCTCAACCTGTGGGTCGGGACCCCATTTGGGATCAAATGACCATTTCACGGGGGTCGCCAAACAACGCATCCGCCATTTTTTCCCCCTTTTCCTTAGCTGTGCTACTCCCTTTTATTCTATTGGCTTTTGAAATAAAGCCAATAGAATAGACTCTCTTGAATAGAGTCTAATTCTATTGGCTTTCAAAAGCCAATAGGAATTGTCCAGGCTGTCTCTGCCCTGCTGAGCCCGCCAAAAGTCCCATTCTGCAAACGGTGCTGCACCAGTTGAGTAGTCCTCGACTTACGACCGGTTGGAGGTTGCGGCATTAAAAAGGTTGAGAACCACTGATCTAGAGGGAACATTAGACACGTTACTGGGAGTCCACCTTTGCATTCTTCCTAACTGATCTTGGTGCTCAGATGATGAGAGGGGGTTCTTATCAACCCTGCAAGGCATCTCTTTTATATTTCCCTACCCATCTTGTCTGATACAGCTGCTTCACTCAAACTCCAGCATGATGCTTAGCCCACCCCAGCACCCTCGAGAACTGCAGGAGATCCAGCAGCAAGGATGTCCTGTTATCCCATCTGAACAATACCAGCAGCTCCAGCACCAGTTCCTACAGGCAGAGAGAAGGTGTCAACGCCTGCAGGAGGAGCTTGAGAATCGGCCCTTGGAAACAAACATGCCCCAGGTATGTTACAATCTGTTTCTTCTTCACTGAATATAGATTAGTCATTTACCACTTCACTTTTTCTTCATTGTGTCCCTTTCTCTGTTTATGCCAGTTTCAAATTTCTAATTCTCCCCAAGTACTTAACAGATGAAATCCCTCCATATATTGCACCAAAGCATGCTTTCTTCTTCATAATCAGCATTTTCTCATCAGCTGACTTAGGTAATTATGTCCATGAACTTTCAAAACCCCAGAACTGAAGGACATCAGAAAACATCTAATGTTTCTATTCAGTGCAGGATCTGCTAATGGCTTTGGACAAATGGATATCTAATATCAGTTAGGACACGGGTCCCCAACCCCCAGGCTGCAGCCCAGTAGTGGGCTGCAGCCCATTCAGAATCGGGCCATGGAAGTGGTGGATAACTGTGCGTGTGTGCAGCTCCGCTTTTGTAAGCAATGGGCAAGTGAGCAAAGCTCCATTTGTGCAAACAGCAGATGCGTGCACCCGACCCTCATGCAAATGGAGCTGTGCATGTGCGTGTGCCTGCCACTCACACAAATGGAGATGCACACCCACTCGCCCACCACTCACATGTAACCATGCCCTCTCCTCCCCCCCCCCCCCCGGCAGGTCTGTAAAGCCGGAAAGGTTGGGATCACTGAGTTAGGAGACCTCTGGGGAAGGGAAACATGCCACTTATGATGCAACTTATTCTATTGGTTGACAGCCATGCCCTCAAAAAAATTCTCCTGGTGCCAGGTTTGAATTTATACCTCTGTAGTTTCATTTCATTGGTTCTTGTTCTACCATCAGTGACAGAGATAATTTCTCTCCTTTCTTTATATGACAACCCTATGAATATCTGAAGACTCCTACCATATTTCCTTTTAGTCTAGTCTGTTGCAAGCTAAACATATCCAGTTCTTTTCAATATTCTTTGTAGGACTGACCATCTTAGTAGCACCCTTCTGTACATGCTCCAGTTTGCAATGCCTAGAAGTGAGCATAATAAGATAGCTGTTTTAATAGAAATGGAAGAGCAAAATCTTCTATTGGATTATCTATATTGCAAAATTCAGTAGCAATCTAAGCTGCTGGAATTTTTCAGCTGAATATGGCAATCATTTAATATGAAGACATGCTGCATAAGTCAACTTTTCATTTTGCAGTGTGTCTCTGCATCAAAATGATTCCTTCTTTTATAATGAAACATTCAGACAATCTGTAGCCATTCAGATGTTGGAATCCAATTCCAGTCTGACCCCAGCAAGCCTGCCAGTTAGTCAAGATTCATGAGAATTATTCTTTAGTAACATGTATATGGCCACAGGTTTCTCCCTCACATACAATTCTAGAAAATGGACTGGGCTTCCTTGTATTGTTTATTGTATCATTTAATTACAAAATGCTAGCAATCTGACATATCACTACTAATTCATGGTTAAGTAACCATAGATAAAATGTTAATAATAGAAATGGAGGATCCAGCAATAATTCTGATTTATGGTAATTGCCAATACACAACCCTATTCTATCTTCTATTTATGAAACACTGGAAGATAAGATAAGGGCTTTTTACTTAACTTATTAGCTGACACTGACATGTTGAATTTCATCTAAATTTATGCTGCATCTTCCTCCTTCTCCTCCTTCCTTTCTCTGCCCAATTCCATCTTTTGGATAAATCATTATGACTATTACGTCTGAAATAAGATACTTTGGTTCACAATTTCCTCTAAACCTTAATTGAAAAGCAAGATTTGAATAGGCTTCTAGTTTTGCAGTGTGGGCAAACTACAACATGTGTAAATGATCGCATGATCAGTTTGGATGTAACAATAAATGTCGGCTGACCTAAATAAGAAACGGGATGATCATGCAAAGAGAGGAAGAGATGTATTAGCCTGAGACTTAGAATTGGCAATGAACCTCATCCCAATGTCAGAAAATAAGAGTCATTGGCTGTGTGGTGCTTGCTCTTTTTAAAGAGCTATTGATCTTTAAAGAACTACTGTCTGCAATGCATGACCTATGTGGGCATGTGTGATTTCCTTGTTTTTGTAATGGGCAGTGACAATAACTTTCAGGAACAAAAGGACAATGGTCAAAGAAACTTGAGTTCAAGAAGAAATGTAATTTGAGAAAACATCTCAGACTTGACCTCCCCAGTTTTCTTATGGATAAAGGCAGGGAGTGGGGAGATGCTTTCAGACTCGCGAGAGTTTGCTAAGGCAACCCTATAATAAAAGTAGAATTCATAGCTTTTGTTTCCTAGTCTGGTCTTACTTGAAGGGCTGGCATCCATCTTATTAATAAAAGAATTAGGGAGGGTCATGTTTGACATGTTTTCTCAAACTACATTTCTGCTTTGGACTCAATTTCTTTTATCTGATAGCAATAGCACTTAGACTTATATATCGCTTCACAGTGCTTTACAGCCCTCCTTAAGGAGTTTACAGAGTCAGCCTATTGCCCCCAACAATCTGGGTCCTCATTTTACCGACGTCAGAAGGATGGAAGGCTGAATCAACCTTGAGCTGGTGAGAATTGAACTGCTAGCAGTCGGCAGAGTTAGCCTGGAATACTGCATTCTAACCACTGCGCCACCATGATTCTTCTGATCACAGTTTTGGTTACAGCTCTTCCTCCTGTTCCTCAAAGTTAATCTCACAGCCCATTGAACTTCTTGTGTTTGTCTGTCTTGATGTAATGCTTAAATGGCACTGAGTGTTTGTGCTGCTTAAGTGTGATGTTCTGTTTTCAAAGGCCTGCGGGTCAAGTGTGTCCTCCTTGCCTTCTTTCCCCAGGCTTTGCTTCCGGAGCAACGATCATTGCATGCAGATACGTACAGGCGGATTGGTCATCTCTGACACCCCTTGGCTTCTAACGCACCTCATTCCTTGCTCACAATAACTGGCATAAGCTGAGAAACCCAGGGATCAAATCACATTTCTTGTTAATTTAAAATCATCTTTTTTTATAAAAAAATAATTTGTCTTGTATTTTTCCCCATCCCTTATTTATTTGTGTCAGAATCTATTTTTATTAGGGGGAATGGGGAGAGAAAGAATCACATCTTTTTTATTTCAAATGTTTTTAATTTTGTTATAAGTCAATTTCATTATTTATGTTATTTAAAAATGGCTTAACCACAGGAGTTTGTAAAGAGAAAAACTTATTTTCCCCCATCAGTTGTATACTAAGTGTTTTTTAAATTAAATGGTACTAAATTTTTTATATATTGGATTTGGAGAAGAAATTTTGAGTTATTTATACAAAATTTTGTACAAGATGTATAAATACTTTTTAAACAAGGAAAAAGCAAAACTTTGGGGCTTGTAACTTGATAAATAAACTACTCATTTTTAAATATCTCCTTGTCTTTTTGTCTTACTAATTAATAGGGTTTTTGGATGCATTTCTTGATGAAGCTGGAGCTTTTATTAGGCTGAGTCATTTTGCCATAGAAGTTCAATTAAGGGTATGCTCCTTCCCTTGGCAACTTCCAGATGTGCCTATTGTAGTTCCCAGAATTCTTAGTAATAATCATTGTAGTAATTTCTGGGAGACAAAGTCACACATCAGAGAACTGCCAAGTCTGGAAAACACTGAATTAAGGCAAAACCATAGCTTAGTGATAGAACACATATTCTATATGCAGAAAGTCCTAAGTTTTAGCTAGCATCTGTAGTTATGAGTAGAATACTCCACTCTGAAACCCTGGAGAGTTGCAATTAGTATCAATAATGCTAATGTCTGTCTATCTATCTATCTAGAACTACTTAAAAATAATCTGCAAGAAAGTGCACTCAGTTTCCCTAGATATACAACCACTTTGTGGGCAGCATAACCATGTTACCAAATCCTAGATGACAAAACCATGTTTTTGGGCAATTCCAGAAGGTGAAGTAAATATGACAAGAGAATGATACTGCAAAGAATAGGCACCACATCAAAAAAAACTCTCCTCCTGGGTCCCATCAGATAACTTTGGATGAAACCTGCAGACCTGATGGGACAAATAGAAGTGATTGGGGAGAGATGGTCTCTCAAATAAGTATGTTCTTAATAAAATCTTCAAATAAAGAACCAACCAATGGACTCTGATTCATCTGAAGGAACTGTATCTTTGAGGATAAATTCAAGGGTAACAGAATAAAGCAGCTAGGGCAGGGGTGTCAAACTGCTGGCCCATGGGCCGGATGCGTCATGCTGAAACCGCACCCACCCATTTGCCGGCAATGGAAAAAAAGGTGCGATACGTTGCGACACATCACGTGACATTGCAAGTTTGACACCCCTGAGCTAGGGTAAAAGCTTTTCTTTTTTAATTTAATACCAGTAGTAGGAATGAAATGAAGATTGTAATAGTAATGGCAGAATTGGATTGGGTCCTAGCAAGATATGACAATAATAAACTCTTAGAAAAGCCTAACAATTTGAAATATTCATATAAAGCAGCTATCAATTTGTTATAGGCAAATTTATTCATGGCAACAAATTATTCCAGATTACAATAACAAAACTGCAAAAAAATTCAAAAGGATCTCTTCAAAATGAATAAACACTAAAATGTAATTACAAAATATAGAAAATTGGGGGACAAATCCTATCCAACCATCCATCTACATACACAACTACATAATACATACAGTAGCAAGGAAAAGAAATTTTGGGATGAATATGAATTAAAACATTGACTTTTTTGGTGTTTATACAAAGGATAAATATATTTTAGGATATGCTGGAAAAGCATCTGAAAAAAGAACATGATATCCATACACTTTGAGAATATCTTTACAAAATCTGGGGTCTGATTTCACTTGGAATATTGCAAGTGGAAAGCTATCACATCTTACCAAATGTATAATATTTCTGGAAAGGATGCAGAAAGACTAACCAAAATGATCAAATTTATCAATTAAATCAAAATTATTAATAGAACACTATCTCAAGAGCCACTAATTTGGACATTTTTAAAAGAGGATTGAGAGCAGTTTGGTGTAGTGATTAAGGCTAGAAACCTGGAGACAAAGTTCTAATCCTGCCTTAGGCACAAAGCTACCTAGGCTGGTCACTTACTTTCAGCCCTAGGAAGGAGACAATGGCAAGCCACTTTTGAAAAACCTTGCCAAGAAAACTGTAAGGGGCTTGTCAAGGCAGTCTCTGAGAATTGGACACAATTGAAGAAAAAAAGGATTAGAAAACTGAATGCAGCATACGTCTACATGCACCTTCAGAATCATAGGCACTACATCTCTGAATACCACTTGCTGGTGAATAATGAGTCAGAGAGCCACTTGCTTTGAGACTCTGTCTAGAGACTCTTTCCAGAGATCTAGCTGACTGCTGTAATTGAGCCTTGTGTCTAATCCAGCAGACTTTTATATTCAAAATTTCTACAGAAAATATAGTTTTAGTTCAGCTTGTTTTCTTGAGTTTATGTGCTCAATTTCACATGGCAGACTGGAGACTGGAGACCCTTCCGGCCAACACAATTATCCATAAATCAATGAAAGAAGATTGTTGCTTTAAGTAGAAACTATCAAACAGATGGAAATTGTTCAGCCCATCTAAAAACAACACTACAGCTGCTTCCACATCCTCAATTTCTGCAAAGATTTTGAAGGGTATGGTGTCCAAATAATTAAGATAACAGTTGGGCATGTTTCTACAACCCATTTGATACGAATCCTGAACACTCAACTCTGATTTCACAAAATACTTCAACCTGATCAAAGCAGGATGGGTTTGCACAATAATCTAAACTACAAAAAAAAATACCGTGAAACTTAACTCTTATCCAAATTTAATATATCATGCACATATATTATTAAATCCGGACCTGACTCCTTGTGACTTTTTAATTACTGTAGGATCCAATAATTAACACAAACTCAACATCTGTAGAAGCAATGTAATTCTGGCAGCACCTATTTAATTGTTTGTTCCTGGAAAGCCAAGCAATATTAAATTTAGTGCTACTTGGATGGGAGGCTACCAGGAAATATAAGGCCATAGACCTGACCATGAAGTCAGGAAAACGCAGCAGCAAACCACCCGCACATGGTTGACAAGAAAACCATATGGACATGTCCATAAAATCACCAGAGTCAAGCTCGACTTAGAGACTTTAGTTCTGAATACCATTTTGGGGCAAGGTAGACAATTAGAAATAGCTACTACCTTCAAATTTGATCTTGCAGATGGCAATGGGAAAATGAGATGCTAATAAAGTAGACTTTGGGCTGATCCAATAGGGTTTTTAAGCCTTTTTAATTTCAGCTTCAGATTCTCAACATCTCTCCCAGATCATTCCATAATCCGTTAAAATGTAGAGCATACGTGCTTGGTACATCCTGGAAAAATGGTAGCACAAAGGATTAGTTGTAAAGCCTTCACACATTCAGTTTGATGGAAAACCCTCATACTGCTCAGTTATCTGCTGTTTCCCTGTGTGTATGTATCATGTCCATCTCGAAAGAGGCTGGAATGTGCCCATTCCTTTAAACACTTTTCTTGTATCTGAATATATTTGATAACTACCATATTGCCCAGTATTTGACATTCCTTTTCTGGGGAAAACTACATCAATGCAGTGATTGCTACCATCTGCTTACTTTCATTTTAAGCATTGTTTTTAGATTTTTGTTATGAATTGCATTTATATACTATATATAGGGTTTTTTCCTATTAATATTATATTGTGGACATTTTAATATACAGTAATCTTGTCAGCTACCAAGAGTTTTTTGATTGTAACAAATCTAATAATCAACTAAGCAAATTTGGAATAATCACATGTACATAAGAAGTCTGTGTCTTTGTGTGCAGTTATGGCTTGCTTTGCTTTCAGAATATTGTTTTTATCTGTACAAATAACCCAACTATTTCTCAGTTTCTTGCTTTCAATGTTTTTTCTCCTCTGTAAAGTTTATGTTGCAAAAAAAATAAACCCAGCCAATCACCAAGATCTTTTGAATATTTTAATTTTGATTTCATGCACACATGCTCCATTACAGGGTGGATATGAGCAGCTACTACAGACTATGGAGAAACGCATGATGGATGTTGAACAACAGTTGAGGCTGGTAAAACAGCTTCTCCAGGATAAAGTCAACCAGCTGAAAGAACAGGTGAGCATTTTAAGTGGTTCCTAAGTCTAGGGTCACTGTGCCATGATTCATAGATAATACCTGAGGATTCCTTGCACAAAGTTTGAGGTAACATTACAATCTAAGGCTCGATTCACACTAATTCATAATGTTTGGCAATGTATTGTTTGAAACCAGCTAGCGCTCTGGCCAAGCACTATGAAAGGAAAAAATATATATCTATCAATATCTTTTATATCTGGTTCAGCACCTTGATTGATCTAAGGACTTGTTGATCAAGAAAAGGCCCTGTGCCTTTACTGAACCAAAGTTTAAACTATGGCTTTCTGCAGAGTACTATGGTTTGTAAGATTGTGGTCTATATGCATTTCTTCTGGTCCCATGCTTTCTGGTTCCTTTCCTATAAATATGAGGGGGGGCAGGGGGTATGAGAATTGAGGAACTACCCTTGCAAACAGGGCACCTTTTGCAATAGTACATGTCAAAATGGTAATGTGGAAAGTTGTGGTGAGAACAAATGTAGAAACATTGTGGTCAGGACACGAACAAGGAACTGACTCTGGTTAGTTTTAAGGTATAAAAGAGTGGCACTAAAAGTGGGTTGGGGCCAATCAGCCGCAAGCCGTCCTTCTTGACTGCTTGTACGATTGACTCTCATTGCAATGGGTAATGGTAGGTAAGTACTTGTTGTATGGTCTAAATCTCAATAAACCTCTGAATCTTGAAAATGAGATGTTTGTGGTGTGATGTCTCTTGTCTCTAACATGTTTTTCCCCTGATAGCATAGAGATGCATATTGTTCCAGACAGATTCTGAAACCTCAAAGCTCTCTTCCCTAGAGCTTCCAAAAATTGTTTAAAGTCAAAAATACCTTTAAACAAAATGAAATCAAGTATAGTTTTGTCTTTAGCATGATTTGAAAAATGCAGGCAGTAGTGGTTTAGATAATAAACTAGGGTTATGCAAATCATGGCTTAATATATTGTGTAAATGCAGAATGAGATTTTTAGGGGTTGATATCAAAATACCTCATCTCAATCCTATGTAAATATAAATAGTTTTCATGGTGGATGAGTCCCAAATTATTTCATTCTAATTGTGCTGAATGATCACTTGTTAGCTATTTATTCTGGATGGTACATGCTTGTATCAACACTTGTGTTAGACATAACATTATGGGAAGAAAATAGTATCTAAAGCATTATTGTTATTTACACATAACCCACTCAATGTTTTGACTGGATTTGGTACTTTTGACTATTGGATCCTTCCCAAGGATCTAGGATATTTAAAATATCATTGTAATGAATTTTATGTATTTATTTTATTAATATGCCACCAACTCAAAGTGGCAAACATATTTAATATCCCTTCCTCCTCATATTTTCCTCACAATAACAACTCTGTGAGGTGAGTTGGGCTGAGTGAAAATAACTGGCCCAAGGTCACTAGATGGCTTTCATGAGTAAGGCAGAATTAGAACTTATGGTCCCCCAGTTTGTTGTTGTTGTTAGTTGCAAAGTCGTGTCCGACCGATTGCGACCCCATGGACAACGTTCCTCCAGGCCTTCCTGTCCTCTACCATCTTCTGGAGCAGTGGTTCTCAACCTGTGGGTCGGGACCCCACTTGGAATCGATCGACCATTTCACGGGGGTCGCCAAACTACGCAGTCCGCCATTTTTTTCCCCTTTTCCTTAGCTGTGCTACTCCCTTTTATTCTATTGGCTTTTGAAAGCCAATAGAATAGACTCTCTTGAATAGAGTCTAATTCTATTGGCTTTAAAAAGCCAATAGGAATTGTCCAGGCTGTCTCTGCCCTGCTGAGCCCGCCAAAAGTCCCATTCTGCAAACGGTGCTGCACCAGTTGAGTAGTCCTCGACTTATAACCGTTTGAGTAGTCCTCGACTTACGACCGGTTGGGGGTCACGGCATTAAAAAGGTTGAGAACCACTGTTCTGGAGTCCATTTAAGCTCATGCCTACTGCTTCAGTGACTCCATCCAGCCACCTCATTCTCTGTCGTCCTCTTCTTCTATTGCCCTCAATCTTTCCCAGCATTAGGCTCTTCTCCAGTGAGTCCTTCCTTCTCATTAGGTGGCCAAAGTACTTGAGTTTCAACTTCAGGATCTGGCCTTCTAAAGAGCAGTCAGGGTTGATCTCCTCCCCCAGTTTCTAGCCTGGTCCTAGCCACTAGACCAAGCTATTTAAATTAATGCAACTGTTTATCACTGGTAAGTTCAGATTCTACCTATTCCCATTATATCAAAGTGCATTTCAGATATTTTGGTATTATTATTTATCATTTGTCTACTAAATGTATTTAGACAATATACAAAAGGATGACTACAGTATAGATCCTTTATAGAGACAGCTTAAAAAGTAATACTGAATTTAGCCACAACTGGAAAGTGCATGATTTGTTTCTTTGTTTTGTCCTCAATGTGGAACCAATGCATTTTTTCTTAACTATGTTTCAGCTTGTAAGAAACACAAAAGCTGATGAAATGGTGAAGGATCTCTATGTTGAGAATGCTCAGCTGCTAAAAGCTTTGGAGTTGACAGAACGGAGGCAAAAGATGGAGGAGAAGAAGAACTATCTGCTGGAAGAAAAAATAGCCAATCTTGGCAGAATAGTCAAGAATCTGACCTCCAATGTAGGATCATCAGCTCAGCTGGGATCTTAGTGCCTTTCTTTACTTGCACTTAACTATAGCACAAACATGTCTTGACCATTTATTTTCTGCCGTATTGCAAGACATAACCTTCAACTCATCACCAGCCTATGTGTGAAACTTCTTAAGTAATAGTTAGCTATACCAGTGTTAAAATAGTATTTCCTTACTTATTTTGACTGTAGGTTCAGCTCAACACATGTACAATTTGTTAGACTTATTGGATTATCCATTACTTTAGAAGAAAGTCAGATGACCAAAATGACTTGAAACAAAGGCAATAGAGATTGGATAAGGATGGGCAATTGAATAGCAAATTTCATGCTGGTATAGTCCCCAAAAGGTGTAGATAGCATTTCAGGGGTGGGGAAAGGCCGTAAGCTAATTACCTGTTTATGCAGAATTATGCACTTTATTGAAAGGTGAACATTTCATCTATTTTAATGCTGCATTTTGATAGTTGAAACTTTGGGACTGTTTGTTCTGTGGTCAGAAATAATCTCACTACACACACCAAACATAAATCCCAAACAAAGTGCCTTACTTTATATTTTTTTGGTTTGCATAATAGTTTGGAATGATGTGTGGGGGCACCACGGCCTAAGAGGTTTCATCTATTATCCACTCACCATACTACTGATTCACTTTCCATGAGCCTTCTATCCATTGCCCTGAATGCCCAAAGCTTCCATCCACTACTGAAGTTTCAGAGACAGTACTAATATGAACACACTTGGAAGAAAATTTGGAAAAGTGTACATCTTCTGTTTTCCCAGATCCATTCAAAAGAACAATGGTAGCCCAAACACCACCTTTTTGCCAGTTTTTAGGATAGCTAGACTAGAAACTCTCTGGTCTTTCAGCTGACAAACACTAGAAGAGACAGGTTAAGAAAGTAGGTGGACATCAGAAATGGAGAAGAAAAATCAAAGGAACACCAGAGCAAGGATCAGTGGTATAAAGCAGCTTGACTCTTAAGGGAAAACCACAGATAGCTCTCTTCACTCCCAAATTGTCCCACTCTCAAGGTAATCATCTCAATGTCACTAAGGGGTAATTGTACAGGCTATAATCAACTTACAACCATTTAACAACTGTTTGAAGTTACAATGGCACTAAGAAAAGTGACTTAATATCAGTCATTGCACTTACAACCATTGCAACATTTCAGGGATCACATGATCAAAATTTGGGTGCTCGGCAACCAGCATGTATTTATGATGGTTACTGCATTCCAGGGTCACATGGTTGTCATTTGCAATTTTCCCAGATACATCTGACAAAGTTAATGGGGGAAGTCAAATTATTTAACAATTGCAGTGATTTGCTTAACAACTGTGGCAAAAAGGTTGTAAAATCAGGCACAACTCAATTGCTCTTCTTAGCAATGGAAATTCTGATTCCAGTTGTGGTCGTAAGTCAAGGACTATGGAAAAGTTGCGACATAAGGCTGTAGGATATGAAAACTGCTGAGAAAACAAAGAACAGTTCCAAAATTCTGATGCTATCTGGCACCAGTGATTTTTACTGTCAGCATCCCCACTGCTGTGTTAATGGTTGCAGAGGACAGGAAAAAATGTCTTAATTTGCAGGACAAGCTATTAGTTAGTCGTAGAACATTCTTTGCATGCAGAACATTCCTCTTAAGAATCTTAAATTCCAATAGTCTGTATATACAGCAGCAAAGCTTCATGTGATTATTAAGGATTATAAACATCAGGGCTGAGAAGTAACTGACCTTCAGATACTAAATCTGAATACTGCTTGTATTTTTACTAATATTTTCAGGAACCAAAATTTCTGATGTATACATTTGAAGAAAGTAAACTGCATTCTTAAAGAGAATGCTTCTGTTTGAAACCAGAAGTGACTAACAATGAATTTTGGACTGCCAAATTACTTGGCTTGTTTTTTGTTTTAAATTTCATGATTTTATTTTAAACATCAATTTCATATTTGACAATCTGGATTTACTGTGATTTATTGTAGTCAGAGTTTCTATTTATACATATGGATTCTTAATCACCCGATCATTGTCTCTTAGCAATGGAAAAAGAATAGTTGCTTGCTTTCTCCATGCTACAGCTACACTGAATGTGTGACCTGTTTTTGCCACACTACCATATAACTTGAATAAAGAATGCAACCAGTGAGACTAAGGCTAAAACATGTTGTAGATCAAAATATCTGCAGAACATTTAATTAGCCAATTGTGCCTTATCCTGTTTGTAGCTGCTTCTACATGTAAAGCATGTTGATTCCACCTCTATAATAGATTCATTCAGAATTCTGCAGATGGAAACCTAATTCCTTCTAGCGTACCAAATAATGGTCAGTAGCATCAGAAAAAGGTCAGGGATCTCCAAGTAATTTTGATGCACTTACTTTTTTGTAAAGAACACTTGTGGAAAGAACTAACCACTGTTGGTAGTTCTTATTTAGTGCTGGCTAAAATGGACAGCTTTTTTGTGGATGGGACCAGAATTTCTTGGGAGAGGTTGTTGCTGTGGGGAATGGGATTAAGAATGTTGTAATTATTATTATTGTAAATAATATTTAACTGTTTTACACTCAGTTTAGGGTTTGCACTACACCTTCCAATTCTTTCCCACTTCAAATAATAGAAAGCTATGCCAGCAATTTTCAGAAATTATGATTAGAGATGGATAAACAGAAGGGGCTACAAAAATGGGTTTCAGGAGTCTGACTCCTGCCCCTAGGCAACTTTCCCCAACTGGATGCAAGTCAGATATTTTAAGATCCTTTAGAAGTTTAGATTCTTAGCATGGTATCTGGGAATCCTGAGAGTTGCACTTCCAAGGCATATTGACAGCATCAGATTGAGTAATGGTGTCTCTAACTTCTCTAAACTTTGAACAAGTTCCCAAAGGGTTGCACGTGCACAGAAAATTAGGTGATAAATATGGTAAATTTGTCATGCAAACACAGCCATTGTTTTTGTTTTGCATGCGGCTGAAGAAAAACTGACTCAGCTAAAATAGAACTCTTTTTTTCACTTAGTTTTTTTTTTTTTTTGCATGGATATGTATCATTCCAAAGCTTTTTAAAGCAAGAGTCTCTAAACTTGGCAACTTTAAGACCTGTGGACTTCAACTCCCAGAATTCCCTGGTCAACTATACTATACCAGCTGGGGAATTCTGGGAATTGAAGTCCACAAGTTTTAAAGTTGCCAAATTTGGAGAGTCCTGATCTAAAGCAAGCAACTTAATATGGTAGGCTGGTTAAAATGCTAGACTGAAAGCATGGAAACCTACTCCACCATTATCACTCCCATCCATGGGCACTCACACAATATCTCAGACTAACCTACCTCACAAAGTGATTGTTGTGAGGATAAATTGAAAGTAGACTCCGATGTGAAAGAAGGATAATCCTGTGGGCTTCAAAACTCTCCTCCAAAAAAAATGACTGATGCCATTGCTATATTATTTGGAGCAATGTGGTAAGGCATTCTATTTGCCAGATAGCTTATCTTGTTATGATGTCCCAACCAGCATCATAGGATTTCTATAGCTGCCTCTCAGATTCATTAATTGAGATTAATGTTGCCATTTTATCAGATTTGTATTTGATATAAATATTTTGTTTCTATTGTACACTGCCCTAAAATTAACTGGAGGATAAACAGTATTAAATATGTTTAAATACATAAAACCAACCTTTGTTCCTATATTGTTAATCTCCTATTTTGCAGCAGGAGCCTTATTTTACTCCCATTATTTCTGCCATCAATTCACAGAATTTGTATTTCATGATCCCTTGGTAAAACTTCTTTCTTGGGTATATCTGCATGGTCAGATATGCATACTGGCTGGAACTTGCACTACTATCAATCTGGCACTGTAAAGTACAGTGTCCTGTGAGTTCAGCTCATCTCCTAATGAATCCATGGATATGTCTGTGTAGTTTTCTTGACAATATGGAAGTAGCTTGCCATTCCTTTCTTCAGAGATGTATGTTGAACCAACACCTCCACCCCTGGAGCTCTTGCCTTTTTTCTGACCTCTGCTACAAGATGGGATCAAAAATGCGCGGAGTACAGGCATTATAGCTGTGTTTTTCAAAGTTGGCAATATCAAAATGTTGTTGGCTGGGGAACTCTGGAGTTGACGCCCATACTTCTTAAAGCTGCTAAGGTTGAAAAACACTACATTAGAGCACTGGCCTTAGCTGTGAGACAGCTAAACCATGGCTAAAGCTGGGTTCACATTATACATTTAACCTAATCATTAACCATTTTTCTGAGCTTGAACAATACACTATATGCTACAATGTACACTATAAACTATACAGTAAGCAAATGATCTGAGTTCAAACAATCAAGTAAACCTCCCCAAAATAAATCAAGATAAAATAAGTTTAACATATTTGAATGAAGCTGCTGTGTTGTAACTGATTTGCTGTCATAAATGGAGATATGTTGTATTTTGGCAAGAATGGCAATTGACACAAAAAACAAGATCATGGAGACTTTTATGCGTTTTTTTCTACTATTTACAGTGAAACTATGTACAAGTATTTATAACACAGCCCCTGTTCACCCAGAATCAGGTTTCCTCCTGTCTCCCACCCAGAGACTCTCCCTCTAGCTCTCCTGCTAACAGTCTTGTTTTCCTCCCACTTTCACTCAAATTCCCTCCCCAATTTGTGGGCTTAACAAAAGAGACTGGGGGGGGGGGGAGAATGGAGCTGGAATTTTACTGTCTGATGCTCAGCACAACTTGACTTCATGAAACTGCTCAGTTGAATGCTGACTCCTCCACTGAGGGAAAAATCTCTCTCAGGATCTTCTGCCCAGTCCTTCCCCAGAGACCAACAATCAATTCTTCACCACTACTGCCTACACTCAATTGGGTTCCTCCTTCTCAACTTAGATGGAGCTTCCGTCTCTCTCCATTTTCATTTCCCTTTTTTCAGGAAAACCACTCCAGGAATCAACTGCTCTGCACACTTAATTTCTTTTCCAACTCTTCTCTCCAGCCATTAATGCAATGACTTTTTCTTGCCTTTTCTCTTCAATTTTTAGTCAGGCCAGTAGCATATCCCTCCCAGCAACGGAGAAGGCAGATGTCTCTCCCAGAGCTCTGGTCCCCAACATTTATATACCAGGCTGATCAATAGGGCTCCAATCTCAAATCTCATCACAATAGCTCATCAGCCCTTATGATAGCATAGCTTCACTTCAAGGTCAAAACTGGGCCCTTCGCTCCTTTTACTCATTCCATATCCTGGCTCATGGCAGCAGAACAGCAGTCTTGTCAAGGCATTACACCCCATATGTCATAGCTGTTTGAATGTGTTGTATGAACACAGCAAATAAATTACGAACTACTAGAAATTTAGTCTAGCACGCTATGCAAAATATATTGATTTGTCTTTTTTTTATTGAAAGTTTTTTAAATTTTACAAAACAAATCCCCTCCCCAAACCCCCCCACCCTCCCCCAACCTTCCCAGAGCTGAGTACAGGCTTAATTAAAATTTTTCAGAAAAAGAAAAAAAAACTTAAAACACATATAAATCCTAAACAAATCTAAATACATTAAATTAAATAGGTTATCTTCTCTAAAAAATAATAATTGCAATCATTAAACACATTATAATATACTCTAAACATTTTCTAGTATCATACTTATATTATTATCCATCATTCTGTATAAACTCCCTCCAAAACACAAATTTAAACATTACTTTCTTTGAATATCTATACCTACAATATAAAATCTAATCTCTCCCTCTTTCTTTATCCTAGAACACAAAAATAAACATATAAACCTTCATTATACCATTAAAACTAAATACTCTTTGAATACTTAAACTAAATACTTAAACTTAAACTTCTTATCTAAGATTTTCATTCAATCTCCATAATCTTCTCTCCTATCAAAAAAAAAACTTAAAAGACATATAAATCCTAAACAAATCTAGATACATTTAATTAAACAAGTATCTTCTCTTAAAAATAATAATAATAAAAAAACCCAATCATTAAACACATTATAATATACTCTGAACCTTTTCATATCATACTTATGTTATTATCCATCATTCTTTATAAACTCCCTCCAAAACACAAATTTGAACATTATTTAAAACATTAGAATTCCCTTATACACATTTAAATCTTTACCAGTAACAAATTCCATCCACAATAAACACATTCCTTATCAATTTCTCTTGTCCATAAACCATTAAAATTCCCTTATACACATTTAAATCTTTACCAATAACAAATTCCATCCACAATAAACACATTCCTTATCAGTCTCTCTTGTCCATAAACCTCAAAAGAAGTGCTTTGAAAACTGCCCTTAAAGCTAACTCCAAAAAGTTTGTAAATCTTGCTTTTCCCACAGACTCAGTACTCTTTTGAATACTTAAACTAAGTACTTAAACTTAAACTTCTTATCTAGAATTTTCATTCGATCTCCATCCTTGTCAGTCTCTCTTATCCATAAATCTCGAAAGAAGTGCTTTGAAATCTGCCCTTAAAGGTAGCTCCAAAAAGTTTATAAATCCTGCTTCTCCCGCAGACTCAGGAGCCAATACTTGTGAGGCTTCCTTAAACTCCTTCTTCTGTTGCTCTTTTTCTTTACGATTATATGTTGCACGAGTTGTCCTCTGCTCCTTCATCTCGACTTGTTGAGGCCCCTCAAACTGAGATTTCCCATTTTTCATTAATATAGGCTCTTCAGACTGCAATTCTACCCTTAAAGGTTGCTCCAAAAAATTTATAAATCCTACTTCTCCCGCAGATTCAGAAACCAATAGTTGTGAGGCTTCCTTAACCTTCTTCTGTTGCTCCTTTTCTTTACAGTTATATGTTGCACAGGTTATCCTCTGCTCCTCCATCTCAACTTGTTGAGGCCCCTCAAACTGAGGTTTCCCAATTTTCATAAGTATAGGCTCTTCAGACTGCAATTCTACCTTCTTTTCTTCCAAAGCTTTAAACTTAATAGATGGCGATGAACATACCCCCAGGACCGAAGTATAAAAGTCTTTTGCTTGAGAAACAGTATTAAGTCTATAACATATCCCCAGGTAATTCACCACCATTCCAATCGGAACATCCCATCTGAACAAGATTCGTCTCTTTTTAAGTTCATCTGCTAAAAAAACAAACTCCTTTCTTCTTCTTAAAATTTTAGATGGGATCTCCTTTAGAATTATAACATCTTGTGAAGCAATTTGAAATCTCTTCTTATAGAAAGCTTGTATAATTTCGTTGCGCAGGGATCTTTTCCCAAAGTAAATTACCACATCTCTTGGCAAATTCTTTTGCACTGCCACCACAGAGTTAACTCTAAATAATTTTTCAATTTCACTAAGTATTTCCTCTTTTTCTTTATTCAAAATCACAGCAAAGTCCTTTGCAACCATCTCTCTCAGATCTCCTTGCACAGACTCTCCCAAAACTCTGATTCTTAAGGCATATTCCATTTGTCTATATTGAAGCATAAGAATCTCATTTTCCATTTCTTTTTCCATGCTTTCAAATTTTCCCTCCATCATTTCCACTTTTTCTGGTACCTCTTCTACACGAGAGTTCAGCTTTTCAAGAACAGAGGCAACTCTTTTTAGAGCCAAAACTATCTCTTGCCTCAAAATCTTATTATTTTCCTCTAAAATCTCTTTCATTTCTGCCCTAATTTGAGATATAACATTTCCCATCATATCTTGCAAATCCTTCACAATTATTGGCTGTACCAAGGAAGAGGGTGAAGCTATTGATTTAGGTTGCTGCACTGATGATAACACCGAAGAAGAAACCACCTTAGGAGCTATAGGAATTACTGAACGCTTTGGAGCCATCTTAGAAAAATCTTTACTCCTTCTTAAAAGTTACAAAAATTAAACAAAAGAAAAAGAGAGATTAACTCCAAAAAATCAAAAAATCCTTCAAAAGGAGATCATTATAATAAAAAGAAAGGAGTTAAAAAAAGAAAAGGGAAGAAGAAAAAAATAATTAAATAGAAAAAATCCATTCCATTTTTTTTAAAGTACAAAAAGCAAAACAAAGAAGTTAAACAAAAATAATAATGCTTCTAAAATCCAAACCCAACATCAAAATCAAATCCACATTGCGTTCCAATCATTAAAAAAAAAAAAGGAAAAGGATAAAAAAAAACACCAAACAGCCTGCCAATCGCCATTCTGCCTTCCCAAAGGAAAAAAAAAAAAACGAAAGGCTTGCCGATCGCCATTTTACTTTCCCTTTCAACAAAAGGAAAAAAATAAAAAGAGGGAATATAAAAGTAAAAGTAAATCTTTAAACTTAAAATCCAAATAAAATCAAAGAAAGCAAAAGCTAAATCCTCTACTCAGCTCTGTCCGCCTCTAAAAAAGAAACTCACCAGATCACTTTAATCGTGGAGGTGGTTGCAGCGGCTTGTTTTGTCCCTAGGGACAAAAGCAGCTGGGAAGCGGAGACAGTCTGAACTCCGTGGGAGCACTCCTCCCACCCCCCCAAAAAAGCCTTGGGGTGCATGAGAGTGGCTCTACCACTATTCAGACAACCCTCTTCCCCCCCCCTTTGCCCAGGAGGGGGATTTTGAACCGCTGAATAGCTGATGGCCACTGTTCATAGCGATTCAAACACTTACCCAGGAGGACGGCTACAAAGTAGCCGCCATCGCGCGCGCAGATCCACCGGAAGTCTCTCGATTTCTCTTGATATGTATGAGAACCCAGCAAACTGAGTTGAGTTAATCAAGGGAAAGTATGTGGACAAACACAACTACATTGTAAAGCAAATGCATAACGTGCAATAGTCCTGCTCACAAATATGCCTGCATAAGTTGTCAGAATTACTTAGGCAAATTCACACTACATATTGTCATAATATAGTTTGCTTGCAGTTTAGCGTATGGTGTGCACCCAGGCACTGTGGTTAATAAATGTTTATGGCTTGACTTATGAACCTAATTATGGTTTATTCAGTAAATCATACTTATACAGACTTACATTTTATTTGAAACTCTTTCATCAGACCACAAATTTGTACAAGACAGATTGCCTAAATTTAATTTTGGACAACGCATTAGGTTATTTTATACTTGAATGTATTGTGCAAACCCATAAAATGAATTCAGAATCACATTGTTTTGTTTGCACACAGCAAAGAAGGCTTTGGAATAATATGGATAAAGATTGGGCTCAGAGTGTTGATCAGTTGCTAAAGCATGATATATAACAAATAACACAGCCATCAATAAGCATTATCACTGCATAGTCTCATCTCTATACCCAGTTGCATGGCAAAGCCAAGTTTTGGCACTCTCTTGGGATAACTGAAAGAATTTTGCCCTGAATACTTCAGTCAGGGTGTAATGCAACATGTCCCATGAAACACGTTTAACCACTTCTTTAAATCAGTTTTAATTTGATAATAAACTAAGTTTTCCAGAAACAGTGGTACCTAGAAATTCCTATTCCCTCCTTACCACAAAGTGATTGACTTTACACAGGATGTCCCCATCAATTTCTCTACGAGTTGAAAATCACTACAGGGCAAAAGTAGCAATGTTCCTCAAGATGCCTCTTTCCCCCCCCCCCAAGAATTCAGTAGTAAAGACTTCCATAAGTAGACTCCCTCAAAGCTTAGTAAATTACATGAACACATCTGTATCATTTACGTTTTTGTCTGCCAGCAGTGTCAAAATCTCATTTCAAAAATCCCAATTTTTACCAGCCTATCCTACGACACTGGGTCTTCCTGCTGGTCTCAGCCATGTATAAAGAGGGAGTTACCGTAAATATATCCCATTTTCTCAACTATGTTTGTCCTCCGACGTCACAAATTGAAACTACAAAGGATGTCCCAAAGATGCATTTTCAAGAGGCAACTGGACTTTGTTTTTCTTTGAAGACATTTCGCTTCTCAACCAAGAAGCTTCTTCAGCTGACTAGATGGTACAGAATGGAAGGATTTACATCTGTCTGCAAAGAATATAAATCCTTCCATTCCCCACCATCGAGTCAGAGCTGAAGAAGCTTCTTGGACAAGAAGCGAAACGTCTTCAAAAACAAGAAAGTCCAGTTGTCTCTTAAAAAAGCACCTTTGGGACAACCATGACCTGGACGACTGAGAATCTCCATGGACATTTAATAACAAAGGATAATTATTTATTCCATTTCTATCGCTGCCCATCTCAGTCAATGATTCTGGGCAGCTTACAATTCAAAAAAATATATTACAAATATTAAAAACATTTTAAAACAATAAAAACAGTGAAACCAATAAAAACACTAAAAACATCCAACTTAAATATACATGGGAGCAAGATAGTTGCCCAGTTTGGCAATACAGCCTGGAAACGGGGCCCTCGACACATTCAGCGCCCCAGGCTTGGCAACACAAACTTTTTAGGGCTTTAGGAAAAGCTAACAAGGGCTGAGACCATTCTGATCTCCGACTGCAGTTTGCGCAAACTGTCACACCTGAGGTAAGTACCTTCCAGCAACAGTTGCTTTCAACTGCCAGGGAACGCCAAGTTTAACACGAGGAAGCATAAGCCCTTTTCCTCCGAGCCATGAGATGGCGCACCCCCAACCGCCAGGTTGGATTTTGTTCTATTTTTTGTGCCCGCGAGTGGTTTTACCATTGTCTCCTTCGTAGGGTTGAGAGAGAGTGACTGGCCCAAGGTTACCCATCTGGCTTCCTGCTGAAGGCAAGACTAGAACTTATCATCTCTACCCTGGTGCCTGAACCACTAGTCCGCCAAATTGACTCAGCCAGAAACCCCCTCCACAATTTCCAGCTGCTCTTCCCCCCTCCTCCCGCTCCTCGTCAGCTTTCAACTCTCACAGCACTGGCTTCCCATTGTTCCTTGCGCGGAGCAGCCGCTCTTCCTTCAGCTCAGGCTGTGGGCGGGAACGGAAAGTTTAGTCGGGAGCTTTGCGAGTGAAGAGGAAAAGGAGCGCGGGCCGGGTGTGTGCGCGCGCGCGCGCGCGCGCCTCCTTAGAACTCTGTCGCACCCGTCCCACTCTTTCCCCCCTCCTCCCTCCCCCACCTCCCGCTCGCGCTTGGGACAGGGAGACGTGGTGCGCGCGCTTGGCGGTCTGAGGGAAAGTGGCGAAGGCGGAGGGCGGCGATGGATCCTGACCGAGAAGGAGTCGCCCGGGGACGGCGGCGTTGGTGGCTCCTCCGGCGGCTGTGAAGGGGGCGGCGGAGGGGAAAGGGGGATGCTGTCCCGGAAGAAAACGCGCGCCGACCTCTCCAAACCGGGCGAGGTGCAGGGCAAGTACGTGATCAAGGAGACCAGCCCGTTGCTCCGCAGTGAGTTGAGACCTGCTCGGGGAAGGAGGGGAGCGACGAGGGAGGAAGGGAAAAGAGAGGAAAAGAAAAAGCATCCCCTCTCCTGAGGGGAAGGAATGGGCCGAGGGGGAGGGGACGGGGGAAATCTCAAAATCGCCGGGATGCTTCTTCCAAGGTGAAGGTTGACTTTTACACAATGGTGGGAGAAGAGACCCAACATTAAGTTTACATCCCAGATCTTCTTTCAAGCTTCGTGTAAGCCAGGTTAGCTTCTACATAGGGACAGCAGCTTCGAAAAGCAGTTTTGCTCTCCCAAATGAAAGCAAAAATAATAATAATTGAGATCTTTTGGAAGATCTTTAGATAATGTTAGATCAGTAGAGGGTGCTGGTTCTCACTTGTCTAATTATAACAACAAATACAAACTACTCCTTTTTAACCTCAATTTAAGTTCTTTTTTTAAACTACTCCTGGGGTGGGGGGAGAGAACCCAAAGTAGAATATTTTGTGAACTTAGTCCTGGTACTGCTGGCAAATAACAGATATGCTCACTGATACAATTTTTCTTAATTCTGAGCATATGTCTACTAGCCAGTGTTTCATATGTTTTGGAGCTCTGGGGGAAATAATGTATATTTGCCAAGCCTGAAATCTGTCCACCCCTGTCAGAACTTCAAAGGCACAGATAGGAAACAAATTGGACTTAAATCACCTGTAGTTGTTGCTGTCTCTGCTCATTTCTTTAAGGAGTGAAAGTGCTCTTGTTCGAAGGCCAAATGTGACCTTAGCTTGTCACCTTATTATAATCTTTAAAGGATTATGCATGGTTAACCTAAAGCTTTCTGGTTTGAAAAGAAAACAGCTGTGACTGATCTCATTTCATTTGCAGGGGGAGAACAATTTTCTTTTGAATAAATTGGGGGGGAGATGCTGGTGATGATTGGTTATATTTTTCTTATCTTGTTTATATATCTAAATCTGATAGGAGTTCTCATATTTATGGTCTATCACCTGGGAAGCTGAGCAGGACATATCTTGAACGGATCTGAAATGAGTTCTTTTTATAATACATAATTAAATTGCAAAAGCCTGCTTGAGTTGATAAAATGTTCTAGTTAAAACTGTGGTTTGAATTAAATTTTCGTGCCCAGAGATGATTCAGTTTTAATATTAGCATAAAACAAGGATGGCTTTTATCTCTTTTCCATAAACTTTTGGTTGCTTTGCATTAAGTAGAAATGGAATAAGGACCTGCTATCAAGGTAAACCGTTAAATAAACACTGTTTTTATTGAAATGAAGTTCTTTGATCAAAAGAACTCAGGTAGGGACCAGTAATTTTCCTTGATTTTCTGAGTCCTGAATACCCTGAAAAGAAGTTGGAAGTTATAATCTGAATTAGCCAAATGTTTTTATTTCAAAAATAAATACTATTCATTGGAAATGTTATTATAGTTTTCAAAAAGCCTACATGATGCTGGCTGTGGCAGGGATAATTAACAAGCAATTATTTTATTATTATAAATAATTAACATTCCAATAGCTGGCTTAAATATTTTTCTTTTATCTTATAAAATTAAGTTATATCTTGTCTCAGATTTTTAGGGGAAGTGGGAAAGGTTGAAGTATAGGTTTGGAATAAAGGTCAAGAAGTCTGATCAGAGTTTAAAGAACATGTAGCAGAAGAGATACAGTATCAAAATTTCACATTAATTACTACTCAGTACTATCTCTAACTGCCCTTAGAGTGGGATAAGATTGGTTGATATACAAACTTGGAATGTGGCTGTTTTTCTGTTGACAAATTAAAAAGAAGCAAAATGAATCACATTTAATATTAATAAAGCTAGAAATAGGTTTAGATCATGCATTATATAACAATATGTTCATGGCCGCATGTATTTGTAAGTCCCATTTTTGCAGCTCTCAGATTTTCTTCTGACCATCATTATCTGAAACTGATAGCATAATTTCCTATGATTTTGAGGGGAGAAATAGATGAAGATTGTAAGATATGCGTTAAAATGGGTAAAAATGAAACTCAACACTACCATCACTGGTTTTGCAGCCCTTAGTTGCCCCAACACAAATACTAATTGTGGCCCAAGGCTTTAAACAGTGTTCACCCTATAGAGTAAACAACCTATATCAAGCAATATTCATAAGACAACAGTACAATGCATTTATATTAAACACAAAATAGTTTGTATTGGTTGTTATCTCCTCCCACCTCATTGTTTCAAAATACACTAGCTTATACTGCATTATTTTGCTATATTGGAATAATAGGAAATAATTAACTAAATTTAGTAGAAATATCAATAATGTAATGTGTCACTGTTTCAGCAATGTTTTATGCAGCTTTAATTCCTTAATTTCAGAAATAGACATAGATGATTATCATTTGTTTTGCACATCATGATAAGCCAGCATTTGGTTTGTTTGATTTTTTTTTACCTGTCTTGGGAAAGTACCTGTAATTACTTACTGATGATGTGCAAAGCAGCTCACTATCTCAGGGGTGTCAAACTGCGGGCCCGCAGGCCGGATGCGTCACGTGGAAGCCACTCTCACCCCATTGCCAGCAATGGCAAAACCAGCCCGACACGTTGCGCGACATCACGTGACATCGCGAGTTTGACATGCCTGCATGCTTAGAAAGTGATGAATGTAAATGCAGTGTATGGGTAAACAATGTTTACAACCATGTTATATCGAACAGTGAATGTACATATATCAGGAAAACTCTACAATCTAGCTATCTAATGTCTAACTGGATCATGATTCCAGAAATATCAAAAGTATAGGTTCTATTTTAGAACACCCCACAAACTACCTGAACATAATTTGACATTCATGCTTATGATAGATTCATAAAATGGCAGTGGAATACTTTTGATCCTGGCCATGGTATTTATTCATGAAGAAGTGAAATTGACTAAGTTGTATAAAAACATGTAGAATTACCTTACTTTAAAGAAAATGCTGTTAAAAACATTAAAATGCTGCTAAAAACTTTGATTCCAACATTACCTTACAAGCTTGAAACAAAATTTAAATACCTTGAGATTTCTTCCTTAAATGTTGTTGGAATTGTGCAGCTTGGGTTTCATGTTCATATAAAGGGCCTCCTTGGGGGCTCTCTGTTTTACAGGGTTTAAATTTTAATGTATCTACTCTTCATTAACATTTGTAAATATACCAAGTTCTATGTATTTACTGTTATTATAACTTTCTGCTACAGATCTGATGCCTTCATTCATCCGTCATGGTCCAACTATTCCAAGGCGAACGGATATCTGTCTTCCAGATCCAGTGCCTTCTGCCTATTCAGCAGGTGGGGACGGAGCCCTTTCCAGACATCAGAGCTTTCTAAGGACTCCAGTGCAGAGGCCTCCTCATGAAATAGTACGGCGGGAAAGCAACAGACTATCTGCCCCTTCCTACCTTGCCAGGAGTTTAGCTGAGGTCCCTCGAGAATATGGCTTATCTTCACAGTCCTTTTTAACAGAGGCCAATTCGGTTACTGAAAATGGAGATGCTGGATCCCGTTACTATTTTGGTCACTTTTATAATGATCAGAGACGACATCAACTGGGGGATCATGTTCAGGAAGAATATAGATATTATGAACATAATACTGACCTCATCCAAAGGATGTCACAAAATCAGGGAAGACACAGTTCAGGCAAGTATCATGGGGATTTTTACACATAAATTCTATTTTTCTTTTTTGGTTCTATGTAAAAATATCTAAACAGTATTTTTTATGCTTTTACTAATAGAATTCAGGATTGATTGAACATACCAACACCCGAAGCTGCCTTGCATTGGGTCACATAAGAATTGTGACCATACCTTCATATTTTTATTGACATTACCGTGATACCCTTGGCTTAAGAATCAAATTATTATGGAAAAAGCAAAAAAACTTGGGTGACAGCTGTGAACAAGAACAATACCCTATTAGTGTGTAAGAGGATCTGAGCTGAAGGACTTTGGCATTTCCTCCACTAATTTGGATAAAGAGTTGATTTCAAATAACTAGTGTAATTAACATCATTTAGTGAGCCAGCCCATGGACCCTTTTAAGAGGTAAAAGTAAAGGTTTACTCTGTCTAGTTACGTCCGACTCTAGGGGCCGTGCTCATCTCCCTTTCTTAGCTGAGTGAGCCAGCATTGTCCAATGACATGTCCATGATCATGTGGCCAGCATGTCTGTATGCCGAGGGGCACAGAACAATGTTACCTTCCCACCAAAGTGGTATCTATTTATCTACTCACATTTGCAGGCTTTTGAACTGCTAGATGGGCAGGAGCTGGACCAAGTAACGAACTCACCCCTTTGCACAACACTAAGGTGTCAAATGTGGGCTCTCCAGTTGACAAGCTCAGTGTCTTTAACTGCTGAGCCATCACGCCCCTTTTAAGAGGACCCATATGGAATCTCAGCAAAAAAAAAAAAACAAACCCAGCTCTGAAGGGTTCTTTCTCTTAAGGTCCTTTGTGTTTTGCTTGTTGGTATTTGCTTGTTCAAAAAATGAGCTTTATCATTCTGATTTAAATTTGTTAAACTAGGAACTAATGTACAGTTTTATTCATTCCACTAGACATACTAGTAGTTTTATCCTGCTGCCTCCACAGCACATTTCTTTTTTAGCCTTTTAGTATGTTATATGTTTCAAGCTCAAACTGAGGAGTTAATTTTTATTTTCATGACTGACTTTCATAATTCTTAGCAGTACTTTCTACTCTGATTCCTATGGTGTGGCCTGGCCCTCATCTAAATCTAGTTATAAAAAGAGATTCTGGTTAAACAAACCATATTCCAAGCAGTGTATTGTTTCATATCCTTATTGAAAATATTGAACCAATGTTTGAGGGAAAGAGTTTTAATTTGAGGGAAAGCAACTAATATTTTTTAATTTTATATTTTGTTATATAGCATTTTAAAACATAAGGTGCATACAGATTTTTGTAAGTATTCACTCTCATTGGAAGCTTAGATTTAGTAACAGCATCTGCATTGGTATTAATTACTTCAACCAATAAAAATTCTCATTGATTGTTCCATCTACTGTAAAACATCGTTCCAGTAATTTGCTGAATTATTCAGGTGGACTTTTGCAAACTTGAGATGAGTGGCAATGTGCTTTCTGGAGACCACTAGTATTCTCCTCCCATACATACGATTCTTCTTCAGTGTTTTCATTATTATGGACTCATGAACCCTGACATCATACAATGCAAGAGTGACCTACAGATCCATTGCTTTCAACTTAGAGTTGAGTGCTACATTCTGAAGTATTATATTCTTTGATCTTGGAAGAGTAACATATTAGTTACTGTAATGTATATTGTTGTTGTTGTTAATTGGGAAGTCGTGTCCGACCCATGGACAATGTTCCTCCAGGCCTTCCTGTCCTCTGCCATCTTCTGGAGTCTATTTAAGCTCACGCCTACTGCTTCAGTGACTCCATCCAGCCACCTCATTCTCTGTCGTCCCATTCTTCTGTTGCCCTCAATCTTTCCCAGCATTAGGCCCTTCTCCAGTGAGTCCTTCCTTCTCATTAGGTGGCCAAAGTATTTGAGTTTCAACTTCAGGATTTGGCCTTCTAACGAGCAGTCGGGGTTGATTTCTTCTTGGACTGACCAGTTTGAACACTTTGCAATCCAAGGGACTCGCAGGAGTCTTCTCCAGCACCATAGTTCAAAGGCCTCAATTCTTTGTCGCTCAGTCTTTCTTATGGTCCAACTTTCACATCCATACATTGCAACTGGGAAAACCATGGCCTTGACTATATGCACTTTTGTTGGCAGGGTGATATCTCTGCTTTTTAGTATGTTGTCTAGATTTGTCATAGCTTTCCTCCCCAGGAGCAAGCGTCTTTTAATTTCTTGGCTGCAGTCCCAATTTTGAACCATTCAGTCGTTCTAATATATATTAATAGGACTTAAATGGATTTAAATGAAGGACTTAAATTAAGCTCTGATCACTTTATAGATCACATTGTTGCAGGATCATAGATCTGAAATAGGATTTTCAAGCTTTCCCCACTGTGAGGTCTATTCTACGGATGACTTATTTCACCAGATCAGAGACAGGCAACATTTAAGAAGCCACAAGTCAAATTCTGCTTCTGGACAGGCTATTGGAGGCCATAGTGCTACCAACAGGAAAATATGGATTGAACATCTTGATGCTTTTTATGTTTTAGAGAGGTTTTAAAGATGAGAATGAAGATTTTTGAGAAGGTAATTCTACTCTCAACTTTAACTAACCAAACATAAAAGAAAAAAAACCGCTATCACTTAAAAGTATATCATTTATTCTTTGCATCAAAACAAGTATATTTCAGCAGTCTGGTTTTGCTTCTCAGAGCCCTTTTACTTCCGTTATGATCTGAATCTTGGAAAAGAAAGAATTGAAAATTTGTTTCTTAAAAAGGGTCATTTTGTTGCCAAAAACAAAAGGTTTTATTGGAAGTGTAATCTTGAGGTTCTGGGAGATTGCACGCAAGCAACTTGTTGCCTACCCTAGCTTAGCAAGATTTATTTGTGCTTGTATATTGAAAAGTCAACTTTTATCAAAATACACTGAATATTAAGCTCAAAGCTGTTTTAGTGCCCAAGTAGACAGTTTAACAATTTAGGAACTGCTATTAAAGTGGTAAGGAATACCAAACTTTGAATCTGAGAAAAAGCTTGATAGTAAAAAATATTTTTGCTTAATAACATATCAGATTAAATTTTTAATGTGGTTTTGTGTTTATGGGATGCAATAAATATTTCAGTACCACTTGTAGAATCGTAGTCCTGGGAAACCCATAAAGAGTTCAGAGTACAGCACATACTATGTTGTAGTCAATGAGATATATAGATTAATTACTGCCAGTATGTATTCATCATATCTTACTGCAAATTGTCTGGAGTAGTTTGAAGAGAGAAAGGGATGAAATTGTCAATTTTCTTCCTCCTTTTCGCAAAATATGGTTTTATTTGAAGGATTTCTGAGCATCAACAAGGCAAATTGTTTATAGTTTTCCCTTATGTTATATATAATCTCATCTTCCTGTAAGATAACTAAGACATTCCTGTTCACTCCAGAGGCAGAGCTGGAAACCTGTTGGAAAGAGATGGCTCCTTTCCCAGTTCCTCCCTCACTCCAGAGATTATGGGCAATGTTGACTATCCTTATCAGTCATATATCTTTTTTTTTCCTTTGCTTTCTTTTGCTTTCTTTTCCTTTGTCCATTTTTCCCTGAGCAAAACCCAGGGCTAGCAAACTCACAGGTAGCAACATATCAGAGCACTTTTATAATAGCAGGGTGAGCAAGAGGGTCATCTTTCAATTTCACTTCAATCAAAGCTGCAGTTCCCAAGTCATCAGCCATGAGTCCCATTGTTACTCAATCCCCTCACCAGCCTTTGCAATAGTATAGTATTCTTGACTGCAATCCCCTTCCTCAGATCCCTCTCCTTGTTCCTGTTGTAGAAGACAAGAAGCAAGTGACTTAGATATGATTGTGACACTTCTCTTCAAACCCATTCAGATCAGAAAGAGGGTGAACAATCCTTAGATGAGGAAGGGAACCTACAAGGCAGTCTTTGAGTCTCCGATTTTCTAAAAAAGTAGATTATCATGATTGCTCCGGAGATCTTTATTATTTATTTTATTATTTATTTATTTATTTATTAATAAAATTTATATGCCGCCCAATCCCTAGGGACTCAGGGCGGCGTACAAAATTAAAACAATAAATAGAACAATAGAACAATAAAATAAGTGCATTCATTACAGCATGTCCCAATCGTATCCCGGCCCTCCCGGGGACATCAGCCCCAGGCCTGCTGGAACAGGAGAGTTTTAATGGCTTTCTTAAAGGCCAGCAAGGTGGGAGTAGTTCGAATCTCGGGGGGAAGTTGATTCCACCAGGTCGGAGCCACCACAGAAAAGGCCCTTCCCCGAGGGCCTGCCAGCCGACATTGTCTGGCCGACGGGACCTGAAGGAGGCCCAATCTATGGGACCTCACCGGTCTCTGGGAACTATGCGGCAATATGCGGTCCTGTAAGTAACCTGGTCCTAAGCCATGAAGGGCTTTAAAGGTGATAACCAACACCTTGAATTGCGTCCGAAGACCCACAGGAAGCCAGTGCAGCTCGCGGAGGATAGGTGACACGTGGGTATATCATGTGTACACCCACGTGTCACCTATCTGTAAATTCCTGGGCCTGGAAGATCGAGAACCTCATCTCTTTCCCAGATCTCTGATGGGTTTGCTGACAGTAAAGTCATTCCCATGTTTAGCAACCCATCACCTCTCTTTCAACAGAGCATAGTCCCTGGAGCGTAGCGTAAGCCCTCTAAACTGTATATTTTTCCTCATCCAATTCTACACCTGCTCAAATACTTCAGTGCATCTTTTTGTGGCAACCCTGATTTCAGGAGCTATCTTGAGTAAATATCCAAAGCCCAGAAAAATTGGGAACATGGACTGTAGAACACACGAGACAAGAGCTTTAGCTATAAGAGTTTCCATGGCCATCTCAAGCTTTTGCTAGTTCTTTTCCCTGCATGCTAACCCAGCCATCTGGAACAAAGGATGTTCAGGTCACATAGACCAATTAACCAAGGTGCCCACCTTCATAGCAAATACTAGTCTGGACAGTGCCCAATTCTCAGAGGCTGGTGGCTAATATAGCTACTATAAGCAACTATTACTGTTGCTACTCTAAGCAACTATTACTGATGAACAGGAGTAGATTCTAAATCCAGAACACAAGGTCCATTTGTCAGAAACTTCTGACCTTAGTTTTGATAGGGATTTGGCATGTCCCTTTTCAAAATGTTCTGGCTTCCCTGTAGGAAAACAGGACATAAAGGGTCTTTTTCTACATAAGAAACAGGACATCAAGCCCACTCAGAAATTATTAGCAAAAAAAGATGAAACATCTATGGGGAAGAACATTTAATTATAAGATTTTTATATTATGTCAATCCAAAAATATATAAATACAGAATTTATATATTTTTGAACTTTTCTCTGATCTCTCTTTCTGGATTATTTTGAAGCTGGGAAATTAGTTACCTCATTCCACAGGAAACAGCACCAGAAATTCTCCTAGTTCTATCTTTGAAGTGAGTGTAGGAAAATGTATTTGTAATAAATATTCAAAAAACATAATGTGAACCAGGGTAGAATGGGGAGATAGTAAGACGACACTCATGATTCCTCTCTAATTCACTGAGATATAAGAGGGAGAGGGGGAATAGCACAATTGGACTTTAAGATTTTGTTATTATAGCCTCTCTCCATAAATATAGTTTTGGTCTTCCTATGGAATGTGTTTCCTGATCTGGTCTACGTCAAAGGGCTGACAGTGGGATGGAAATTCCCACTTAGGACATCTATTGCTGTGGTAGAAAAAGGACTACTGTGGCAAGTTCAGTGTAGCATTTTGGTTTGTTTGGGAAAATACGCTTGGTATATATAGCATACTCAGATTGTCAGATCTTGAAAACCAATTATTCCCATCACTTTTATTGGACTCTGATAATCTCCTTCCCTGTTGCTTCATAGAGTATAAGTTTTAATGAGCATGGGCAAGTTTGGTATCACTGGTGTTTCTGTTGTGGGAATTTGGTGGTATGACTGGCCTGACAGTGGAAGCGAAATGAAAAATTGCTGGCCAGTCTGGTTGCCTTTGTTTAATTCTGAGGTTTGAAGGCAGTGACATTAAGACAGAGAAAAGGAAGGCGAAACCACAGCTAGTGCTTCAGTTTTCTCATGGTTCCTTCTTAAGGAATTGAAATAAGAGAAAATAAGATGTTTCAGTGAAATGGCAGGAAATTACTTTGAATTCTGTTCTAAGATTTTGTAAGAAAAGAAAAGAAAGTTTGCATCTTTGAGAGATTGGAAGTAGATTGTTTCTTTTACCATTGGCTAAGAAACAGTTAATATATGAGTGGACAGAACTAAAAATGTGGATTGTCTATTCTACAGAAATAAGAGGACAAAGTAGAAATATTAAAATGAGAAAGAATGGCAGACTTCATAATATCCTCAGGTATTACTCTGTGGCTTAGACCACCCCCAAAATATAATTCCATGCTGAATAGCTAAGCTTACATTCTTTTTCACATTTTGTAGACACAAAACTTCTAAAAGAGGGTTTTCACATTTGCTGAGTAATTATAGTAGAGAAGCATTTTTATCCAATTATTCTAGTCCTTATTTTGAAATTCTTCAAATTTAGGAGACATTTTAGTACTTCCAAGAACATACAATGGTAGATTCTATACATGTATATTTCTTAGAGTGCCCTGAAATGGATGGCATTTTAATGCTTCAGTCAAAATGAATCTCAGATTCTTTTGCTGTACAAGATACTTTCTGGTAAGAAAAAGATTGGAAAAAATAGGAAAGTGCTTGTAATAGGATAGGTTACAAGATGTAAGATGATGCAATTCCCCCACCATAACATTCCTTGAATGAAGTTTTTGCATACCAGAAGTCTTGTCTGGAAGCACTCTTGGAAATATCTCATTTAATAGAGTGAGATTGTTTTAAGTCAAATCAAACCAGATGCTCATATTTCTGTCTCCAGACCCTTGTATCACAATCTCTATCTACCAAGGAAGAAAAGAATGTGTCCATACATCCACCATGACTCTTAAAAAAAGCTGGAAAATCATACTAACCAAATTAATGGACCACTACTACCACACATCCCAAAAAGCATTACATCAGGCTGTTTATTCAAAGGCAGTACCAATCACCACAAAGAAGCATCTCATACAAAGCATATTCATCCCCACCCCTTTACCAGTGCCAAACATGGACACTTACAATAAAACCTAAATGAAAGTTAGTCACCACAGAAATGAGATGAGATGAGAAAAGTTGCTAGAGTGACCAGAAGAGATAAAATCAGAAATAAGAGCATAAGAGAAAGGATTGGCATAGAACCAATCCTAAACCACATTCAAAAATAGCAAATAAAGTTGTTTGCTCACCTGGAATGGATATCTTGGGATTCCATACTGTACAGGGCATATGCAAAAAGAGAAGGCAGAACACAAGGCAGACCCAGAAGAAGATGGTAAGACAACATCAATTAACAGTGGTTGAGACCACCAGAACAACAAGAACCAGGACTTTGTATCTCCTTTGACACCCGAAGAGGAAGTAAAGTAAAGAAGTGTGTCCAATGATGTGGAATGACATAGAGTTACAATATTATTGAGCTGTCTGGGTGCAAATGAGTGGATAACTGTTTCTTGGAAGCAGCAATTAATATTATACTTTTTATCCTCTTAGCGGTATGATGCAGTATCTGCAACATGGTTGCACTGTCCCTTCATGATGACTGTACTGTACTAATGGCTTGGATAAGTAACATTTTTAAAACATAAAATGATCTTCAGAAATTTTGTTGTTTTTTTTTTTCATCCCCCCTCTCCAAAATTAACCACTGATAGACTTTGATCAAAGTGTTAGCTGTCTTCTCTTTTCCTTCTAAATTGGTCAAAGAAGCTGAGAGGGTCTCATAATTCCTGCCTTAAAATAAGCCAATTTTTCCTTAAAATCAAATACTTGGGGAGAAGCTAACAAGGGAACCTGTGATCTTTATGGGTTGATCATGTGGTGTAGAAAGTAAGAGCAATGACCTTGACATGTATATGCAAAAATGTTACTTAGGCAAAAGGAGCTGAAGCAATCCTGAGAATAAGACTATAAGAAGGCAAAGGAGATAAAGCAAATCAGACTTGCACGATTCTATTATAGGCTACATTTAGACTTCCTGTGGAATTGATTTCCTGGTCTGGTCTACCTGGAGGAACTGACCAGTCTTGACATATCACTGATAAGAGTAGTAATTTGATCTACAATGCAGTAAACATCTCTTTCAGCCATCAATGTTTTCCTCTAGGAAACTTGAGCCAGTTAGTCCTCTTGTTTAAGAGCAATAGTGTAGTACAGTGGTTCTCAACCTTTTTAATGCCGTGACCCCCCCCCAACCGGTTGTAAGTCGAGGACTACTCAACCGGTCATAAGTCGAGGACTACTCAACTGGTACAGCACCGTTTGCAGAATGGGACTTTTGGCGGGCTCAGCAGGGCAGAGACAGCCTGGACAATTCCTATTGGCTTTTGAAAGCCAATAGAATTAGACTCGATTCAAGAGAGTCTATTCTATTGGCTTTCAAAAGCCAATAGAATAAAAGGGAGTAGCACAGCTAAGGAATGGGGGGAAAAATGGCGGACTGCATTGTTTGGCGACCCCCGTGAAATGTTCATTCGACCCCAAATGGGGTCCTGACCCACAGGTTGAGAACCGCTGGTGTAGTGCATCATTTCTGCAAGTTGCCAATATTATTTTCTTTGACTTCCATTATACCTTCATCCTTTCTCACAGAATGATAGAAGACCAACAAAGGCACAAAGTGATGAGATGGTAGATGAGAACCTACCTTCCCTATTAACTTAGAAAATTAACGCTGTTTAGAATGTATTAAATTACAGGAAGTTTAGTTAAGCCAATAATTAAACTTTTCTTAGATACTGGCTAATGGAAATATCTTTTCTGAGACTTCATGCCTAAAACCAAAAGAGACCCAACTTTCATTTTGCCTCTCTTAATTTCTTGGAAAACTTTGGTTCCAAGTTTTCTGACATCTTGGAAAACTAACTCCACAATAAAAACCCTTTTGTTTCCAGACATTCAGTTCTATATGACTTGTGACCTCAAGTATCTATTTCTTTTTGTTTTCCTTATTGGAAACCATTCGAACTGGAACATTTGAAAACTCCTTTTTAGCTGCTATTTATCTAGTTTAGAAGATTTTATATGTTTGACCATGTCTTTTACATTGTCCTCAGTGTTATTGAGTCTTCTTATGGGTAAAGGAAGGTTACCGTTTTTCTTCTAAGGGCAAGCTTGTACTAAAGCTTGCCCTTAGAAGAAAAACTCTGATCCACAATTAATTGGTCATATGGTTAGCCCCTGGCTTACATTGGACTTGGAAAGTATACCAATTTAGGCCTGGTTAGTACTTAGATTTGAGACTATCTGGGAAATACCTGGGATTTAAGCTAGACTGGAGAATCCTGGTCCGTGGAATTTATTGGAACTCAAAAAACATCCTGGAAGAAGACAGTAGCAAATGACAAATGTATTGTTACAAAAAATTTGCCTTTATTTGTCAGTAAAGTCCAAAATTGAACTGACTAAAATATACTTTTCATAGTTTGTTGATGAGTATATGTGAATTTCTGAAAGCAAAACGAGAATGAATCACAGATACATTCTCCAAATAGGAACATTTACATGAGGAAAAAGGATGCAAAGGTAATATATTAGGGAACTGATCACAACCTTCTGCTTTTCTGAGAAAAAAAATTACACTGTTAAATATTATTTGCTTTATTAATATTTCATTTCCAGGCATTGGAAGGGTTGCTGCAACATCATTAGGAAATTTAACAAATCACAGTTCAGAAGATTTACCTCTCCCTCCTGGTTGGTCAGTAGATTGGACTCTTAGAGGAAGAAAGTACTACATAGACCACAATACTAACACAACACATTGGAGCCATCCATTTGAGCGAGAAGGGCTGCCTCCAGGATGGGACCGTGTTGAATCAGCTGAATTTGGAGTGTATTATGTTGACCACATTAATAAAAGAGCACAATATAAACATCCTTGTGCTCCCAGGTAATATACTTGTGATCTTCACTATAGAATTTTTGAATAGAGATAACTGTGCTACAAGCTAATCAATTTCTTTATTGCTTTTATGTATTTTCTTACTTATTTTAACTTATAAAGACTATGAATAATCAGCAATTTTGGATTTTTTATGTTTGTTCACAAAACTTGTCAAACCTGTTTGGTATAAAGCTTCAGAAAATACTCCATTTTTAATATGAACAGTTTTCTAGCATTTTTGGAAACAACTGAAGCTTAAAACTCCTTCATGCAAAAAATGGAACATTTTCAAACTTTTTAATCAACTATAGGATATTGAATAGCCAACAGTTATTAATAAGGAGGTGTCTATTATCAATCCTCCCAACTCACTTGTAGTAGAAAAATTGACATTATATGCAATTACCTCTATCTCTGTTCTATACTCTGAAGAATATATTTAAAAATATTTATATTTATTTATTTTCTCTGGCAAAGAGCGTGAGTAGACCAATGCTCTTATTTTACAAACAGAAAATACTAAAATGGAAAGAGTTGTGGTATGCCAAACCTAGATTAGAAAACTTGAACTGAAATGGATGCAGAACTCCAGGTCTAGCATTGACTTCAAAAATTGTCTGTGTTGTAAGGTCAGAGCATCACTTTTGCATCCTTCTTGAGTTGGGGAAATCTAGTCATACTGGAAACTGTATAAATCCCCACAAATTTCTAAGAAGGGTCATAATGTTTAATTTTATAATTGGCTCAAAATGAAGTCTTTAAAAAACAGAGCACTCAAGTCAAAATGTTTAAATTCCTATTACATTAATACTCCTAGATTTGTGTGAATTTAAGTTCGATATTATTAGTAATTGGAGCTTTAACAAGAGGAATTGTTGATCACTGCTATCCAGAGTTGCTGGGAGTTGGGCTGCATGTACATTTTTATAAATTATTAGTATTATTATTAATAATTCTCCTTCTCAGATGTACTTGTGCGTCTTATAGAAATTCTGCAGATCTGACAGAATGTAGTAGATTGAATTCCCAGGAGGGAGAGGGTACATTCCTGAGGAATAAATGGCAGCTAAATCCAGATAAAGATCCAGTGTGAGAGAAAGAGGGTGAAGACAGGCACTTCCTAATAGTTCTTATAATATTTGATAGATGCAGATACTATCAGATAGATGCAGATAGCAGAGTGCTTCAGTTTGGCAAGATTCTGTCTATAGATGAGGAACAATAAAGAACTCAGCTTGGAAGAATCATCATGTATCTTTCTTGGTTTTGGTGGGCTGAGACTAATTGTTATAAATCCTCTTGGGCAGAAATATTGGACTACTGTATATGCTTGAATAATTTGTATGTAGGCAGAAGGGTAAATATGAGTTTACAGAAATTAACAGCAAATTTAAATTACAACTCAGTGGCAACACTTAGCCAATGTAGGCTGGTATTCCCCCCCCCCCAAAAAAAAAACCAAGAAGAGTCAGATTTCATTAGTATTCGAGTGAGAGATTCACCACCAAACATGAATGCTCTAAAAATAATTTGGAAGGCACTACTGGAAACCACTTTCATTGTTGCCCCAAACTATATGAATGTGTCACTGAATCACCAGGAGTCAGATTGATTTGAAAGCATGGTTTACCTTTTTTCTTCTTCTAAGAAACCACTTTCCACAGTCCCTAATCACTTGCTTAAGCCAGAAGATCTGTGATTGGTCTTTGGAAGAATCTAGATCAGAATTTAAAAGTCTCAGGAGCATCCGTCTAGCCACGTCTTGTTCAGTTTAATGTTTTCTTGGTCACATACATTGCTAGATTGTGATAAAAAAGATTTGCTGGTATGTTCCTTCGCAGCGTTCCCCGTTATGACCAACCACCTCCTGTGACATATCAACCACAGCCAGCTGACAGAAGTCAGCCTATCCTTGTACCTGCCAATCCATATCACACTGCAGAGATTCCAGACTGGCTGCAAGTCTACGCTAGGGCTCCTGTGAAGTGAGTATTGCTTAAATGTTTTTTTCCCTATGCCGGATGATAAATACATTTTATAACGCAACAAATCTGTTATGTTGGAAACTTAAAGATACCAAGTGTAAATTACCAAACATATTTCTTCTCCCTGAATCAATCAATTTTGTTGTAGTAGGAAGTGTTGAGAGTGTGCTTCAGTATAATGTTATTAATTAAAATGTGTCTGACATATTCAGTGACATTAGTTTTTTTTGTATGTTTGCTTTATATATTCCTGCATTTTCTCACAGATACGATCACATACTGAAATGGGAACTCTTCCAGTTGGCTGACCTGGATACCTATCAGGGAATGCTGAAACTGCTTTTCATGAAGGAACTGGAGCGGATTGTGAAGTTGTATGAAGCATATCGCCATGCCCTCCTCATGGAATTGGAGAATCGCAAGCAAAGGCAGCAGTGGTATGCGCAGCAGCACAGCAAAAATTTCTAAACTCCTTTTTTGCTATGGACGTTGATGAAGGTTATTAGAACTCTAAAGGACTTCTTGCTCTCCTTAAAAAAATTGTGAATGAATGCTTTGGTTAAAAAAGCAGCTTCTCCATGGATCTTGCACCTTTTATAATTAACTTCTTTGTGCATCATGGCTTTTGAATACGAAATGTTTGTTGTATAAAAAGCTAGTTTCCTATTCTTAAAGCCACTATTGAGGAAAAAAGCAAGAACTTTGTGATTATTTTGTCCTTCATGTTTTTCTAGCAAATAGTTCTACTTTGAAGAAGCAAAATTTCCTTTTTCAAATGGGAAATGTCATTGCACGTTTTTCTTGAAAGTAGGCACATTTTTAAGAAATCTTCATTCCTATTGCACAATTGGTGATTTCACAGGTGGTCTTGTATCAGGAGGATAAAGAGATTCTTCTGCTGCAGCAAATGAACTGTAAAGTTTATAGCTTTCATACACAAGGTAACCATATAGGGGTTTTTCCAGCGGTTGCCTTGCAGAATAATAGTTTTCTGTTTGAACCAAGCACTTAATAAATTACTGCCTTATTTTGTTCAACTTTGTTCTGATTTGCTACTGGGCATTTGAGGAAATGCCATACGTAGGCTGGCGGAAGCAGTTTGTAGCTTTGGAAGTATTCTAGGCAAATAAGGACTGAACCAGCATTCAAGTAACTGTAAACATGATGTTGGAGGACTGAGTTCTCTTGACCATATGCAGTAAATTTTATCATAATTAGAGTAGCAGTGAACAGTTTTTTAAAACCTTTATTTGGTGGCAAAGTAGTTTTACATTCACAACTTCAGAAATTGATTTTCATCTGTTTTCATTCTGAATTGTTGCTTATGACTCATCTGTGACATCTTTTTTTGTAAAATAAATGTTTTTGTTTAAAATTTGTAATGTATTCTATTTCTAAATTTCATACTTTTTTGCCTTGTCAACAAGAGGTGGGCTGTGGAATGGATTGGCCCAAATTGGATTGCGTTCATTATCCCATGTTGAAGAAATTTAACTTTAAATGCCTCTAGATGTGGTAATGTAGGACAAAACACCATTCATAGGCCTTGTGGGGATGTTTATGCAATATGCTTAGCCAGATTACTGAATTTATTCATTTTCTGGATTCATACAAGCCATGTCTCATAAGCTTGCCTCATAGTCTGTTTGTGTAACACACTGATCTGCAAAAACCTAACTAGAATTAATCCTAAATTCACCCTATAAAAATTGAACCCCACACAATCCAAGTTTGATTGTTCTTTAAAAGAATTTGTACAAACTTTTCCCCAAAAGAGGCTGCTATTAAGGAAAGCAGAATTACAACTATTGCAAGTGAAACAGGTCCAGTGTAAATTCTTGTATTTAGTGCAAGACAGGGAAGTTTCTGCATGAGTATTCAGGAATTAATAAAACAACAAATAGGTAATTGTCTTAGGAACAAACCTTTAATCAACAATAACATAATAAAAACTAGGAACACTATGCACTAAACAAATATATATATATATATACAGTGGAATTTTCAAAGACATGTTAAAAAAGGCTTTTCCGTCTCTTTAACATACCATAGCAAAAGAAATTTCTGCAGCTTCAGAGAAGGCAAGTGAATAAGCTGGATGAAGAAAAGTGCATATCAAAACCTTTATGTTTACATTGGACAATATTAGGATAACCCCACTTAAATAAGTGTACAGTTCACAGCCAGACCATTACTTTTATTCATGAGGTTTGCTCACAACATCCTCCAAGTACACATAAAGGATTAATTTGCATACTTCTCTTCATCAAACTGCATGGATGTGTCCATGAAGTTACCAGGATTTGAATTTGACTCCAAAGAGTCTTATTTTTTTCCCCTCTAGAAAGCCTTAAGGTGGTCTTAATGACTCAAGGGGCTTAGATTCAGAGAAGCCCACACAAGCAGTTGTGTATATGATCATCCACTGCACTGCTGCTATATCCCATTCTTGCTGTTTGGGATGACATGGCTCAGCTGTGAGAAAAAAATCTGGTGTGAAAGGAGAAAGAACACTCCCTCTGGCTCTGGCCTTCTTATGCTCTTAAAAAGATTTGAAAGTAACAGCATTTTCTAGAGAACCAAAAGAGTACTGAGTCTGCAGCAAAATTAAGTCACTGCCTCCTTTTTAAAAAGAAAATGACAGTCATGCTGATTCATCCACTCTCAAGCAGGGCATTCTCCAAATTAAAGCAGCCACACTTAAGCCATTGGTGCATGTGAATGAGTTATTTTTCTCCATCTTCCATTTTGAGGAGTACCAGAGACTGATACATGGATGCAGAAGTGATTAACATGTTTAATGATGTATTTCTTGCATCTGGATTACATACTCTTCTTCTCTGTCCCTTCCTTGGGTTCCACCTTCTGAGCTGTAGGGAAAGCATGATGGTACAAATGTCTGTGTGTGGCAGCTGCGCTGTAAAGTTTGTACAAAGCCTGAAAACCAAAACATAAAAAAAGAGGAAAAATGTTTTCAACTATTCTTCTCGTGGACTACTCCTACACAGACATGCTTCATGTACCAATCCTTTTCACTTTATCTCAAGCTTATGCCTTGTCTTTTCAATTACTGATAGAATTTATTGAAACATGAAAACACAGTGCAAATTCCTCCGTTCCACTACATGTATTCCACTGGCTGTAGAACTCTGCTTTTTGCCAGAGGAATTGATGATTTAAGTTATTTCAGGGATGGTATTCTCTAGAGAGCTGACCTTGCTTCCTCTAGCATAAGAGGCCTGGATCCTTTCCCAGCAAACATTACTGGGAAGAGCAGCAGATTTAATGGATACACAGGGCCCTTCTCCTACTTGTTCTGCTGTTACAATCTGGTTGTAACAATGGGCTGTGCAGTATGCCTGAGAGCCATATTAAGCAGGTTTTTGTTCTCTGATCTGAATTCCAAAATGAGGCAATCAGTCAAATTATGCAGCTGTCTTCAAAATTTCAGCCTATGATGGGAAAGATTTTAAAATTAGTATAAATACCCAAATGCACAGTCATTCATATATGTACACTGGTAGAGAAGGAATTGCTTTTGCATAACAATAAGTTGGCTTACCTCATTTGTGTTGCCCTGCAGAAAAGGCAGTTGCAAAAAGAAAGAAAAAAACCAAGGTGAGAGAAAGAACACAAGGCATCCTTGCATTTATATACCCGTTCCTATTGTATCTTGAAGCAATCTGGAGAAGGTTCATTCAATTTATTCTGCCTTCTCTTCTTCATGCTAACTGAACCTATAAAGTTGTCTCATTCATTTTTCCAGCCACAAGTTCATCCAGTCAAAAGCTATCTATTAGCAACACCGCCCTTCCGGATTTAAATTATGTATTGACTTAATTATTTTAATATCAATTTTATATATTTACAGTTCTATATATTTGCTGTTTATTCTTTTACTTCTTTTGCGGTCTCTTGAACCATCAATACAGGAGAAATTATTAAATTAGAGATTATTAAATACATGGTTTTCATAATTTTTGCCTGGAAAATAATATATAAACCATATAAACAGATAAACCTAAGATCTGAAGACAAGACTTCTAAAGTGCATTATGCATAGATATTTATGTAAGGACTAAAACCTAGAATGTCTAGTTCAACACAATAACATAATCTCCAGTGTTTCTCAACCTTGACAATTTTAAGGCATGTGGACTTCAACTCCCAGAATTCCACAGCCAGCATTGCTGGCTGTGGAATTCTGGGAGCTGAAGTCCACGTGTCTTAAAATTGTCAAGGTTGAGAAACATTGATTCTAATCTAAACAAACCTTCCTCAACCTGTTGGATTAGAACACCCTTTGCTATAGCCATCAAGTAACTGTGGGCACCCTCTGTCATCCTTGCTTATTTCTCCAGACACTCTTTAGCAGGATCATCTTAGGGATGAATTTGGACACAATCCAAATTCATGCATGTACTATACAATTGTTGTTTTTAATGATGTTCCATTATAATTCACCTTTCAATACCATCCAATTGGGAGTGATTTTTAAACCAACCTCAATTACTCACAATGCAACTTGGCCCATTCAGGTTACAGGGGAGGGCCCAGCTGAAAAACAGACACTATAACACTTGTCCTCACAAGAAGAAAATGTCAAAGCTTCCTGCCTTCTATTGATGTGCCTCTGCTTTAGTGCCATATGGAATTGGTTAAGGATTTTCTGATCAGATATGCATTTGCTTTTAAATCTCTTTTACCTTAATTTAATTACTGAAAAGATAACCAGAGCCTTCTAAGGCTGCCTTCTGTGTTCTCACATCTAGAACATAAATCCATTGGGGAACACTAACCCTCCCTCAAATTCTCTTCATATTGACTGATAGCCTCTCTAGGACAGTGTTTCTCAATGATGGCAACTTTAAGGTGGCTGGCTGAGGAATTCTGGGAGTTGAAGTCCACAAGTCTTAAAGTTGCCAAGGTTGAGAACCCCTGCTCCAGACCTTTCCAAATCTTATCTGGAGAAGTCAAGAAAGTAAACATTACTTGCCTTTGATCTTCTCATTACCATTAAGATGCCTACTAGTGATTTTCAGCCCTCTAAATCTCCTTCATAGATATATCTAACTTTTTTAAAGTAAGAAACTCTTCGTGCAACTATTTCCGGTGATGTAAAAGCCTACTTCCTTTTGCACAGCAAACCTTCTCTAAACTGAGAGGTCACTGAAAGCAAACTCCACTCCTTGCTAGCACTGATGATATACCTAGCTTGGGTGGTGAAACATTTGCAAGAAACCAACCAAGCTCAGAGAGCACCAAAGACCCCCTTATTTCAATCCTGAGCTACAAATATTTTCCTTTATTGGTTTCTCCAAACAGCTGTCCTCCCAGAATGTTCAATGTCAGTTTTCATCATTCCCATTTAGCGTGGCTAAGTAAGGGAACTGAAGGCCAGCAACACTTGAAGACTTCAGATCAGAAAAGATCAGTCACGTATTATTACTATTTGAAATATTAGTTCAAAGTTGCAGATTTTGGAGGCAGTAGGCAGCTTTGAGGTGGTGTTCTGCATGCCTAGTGTCATTGGGAGTTTGATGGCATACATTTAATGAATAAATAAATAAAATATTGCTTTGGACAAGAGAAAAATCATCCGTCTCTCTCTTCTCTCTCATTCCCCCTGATTTTGTAGAGAAGCTATTCATTGTTGCAGAGTTTTCAAACTTGTTAAGCCTTAACGGTTCATTTTGGACCCTCTTCTTACCTTCATCTAGGGACACGACTAGAGGCTTGATAGGAATGCCAGTGTAAGTTTCAAGAGCGGTTAGCGAGCTCTTACCTGGTCCCAGAGTGCTGCTGCCACTTGATCTATGACAGCCCCCAGCTCCCTGTACTCCCCGGAGTATCTGATGTATGCCCATGTGCAAAGGGTGATCAGAGTTAGCCCCATGATCATATTGCAGAGACTGGCTATGATGTCCAATCCAATGAAGCCTGTGACACCAGCAATGACGTAAGTGATGAAGATGACGACAAACAGGGTGGCTGGGGTGCGAGCAGCATGGAAGATGTTCTTGCTGTCATTGTGCTTGATATACTGGACATAGAGCTCGTCAATTTCTGCCTCCAATTGCTGGAGGTAGCGACGGCTGAATTCTTCACCCCCCATCTTTTTCACACCACGGAATTGCCGCACTGCCTCTTCCTTGAGCTCTAGATGTTTATTCTGAAGGTCACTGGGGGCAAGAAAAGGTTTGTCACCTCCACAAACCTGAAACAAGAAAGTAAAACATTTTAAGCCCCTGACCAAAGAAATGTGGCATCCACCAGATTTGTTAGATTTGCATTCCCAGAATTCCTAGACACTAGGAAAAAAGCTATACTAGTTGGGAATTTGAATTAAATTCATGAGGCTGAGAAAGCTGGCTTATTCACATGTAACTAGGCCATCATGCTCCTACTCAGGAATTGCAATTAAAAGATCCCCAATAAGTGGCTATTTAGTCTCTACTTGATTCCATCAAGTAAAGGGAAATTTTGGATAACTAGTTCCACTGTTGGCTCTTTAACATTTAAAGGGTAGGTCTTTCTCTGGGAACAAGTCTTGATGTGCTTGACATCCTTTTAGGTACAGTCCGTGGAATCTCTCTTTTTTTTTTTATTAAATTTTTAAATTTTATTTTATTCAACTACAAATAATACAAACATAACACATATAAATCTAAATAAAAAACAGTATAAAAATACAAATACTACAATGCACCTACACCCTGGAGACCATTTTTATTACCTATATTTCTTCTCATATAACTAACAATATACAATATATTTCAATTGTGCCTTTATCCCCTCCAAAACAGCATGTATTCTTGAGCACGTTTAATCCCTTTGCCTTCCACCAAGACTGTTTTTTTAAATCATCCCATATTTCATTATAATTATTTACTTTAATCATCCCTTTTTTAAATTTAATTTCTGTTGTTAATTTATTGTTTATTGCCATACTCCATATTTCATTATACCACTCATTTCTTTGAATATCCCAATTCCGTCTCCAATATTTAACCATCACTAATCTAGCTGCTATTATCAAATTTACAATCAATTCCTTTTTTGCTTCATTTATATCTTGTTTTTCCACCAGTAACAGTAATGCGATCCTAGGTGACATATCTCTCATTTTGGATGCTATCGTGATTTAACATCCCCAGCTCTTTAAATTTTTCTTCATAAGACTTAGTTTCTACTGCTCTCATCATCTTTTCTGTCTTTGTCTGACTTGTTCTACTATCTCTGAAACCTTCTTAAAATGCAGGATTTGAAAATGGATATAGTACTTCAAATAGGGTCTGACCAAAGCAGATTATCTAACGTGAAATGATTTGCAACAGGTTGTTCAACATTTTTAATGGGATAAAATATTTCAGTACAGTTAATCGCAGATTATCTGATTGTGTTTTCTTAAATCATATTAGTCATGTATGATATATCTTATAATACAAATCAGGAGTTAGTACTGCAGGGTCAGTGGTTCCTTATGCCAATTAAATTAAAATACATATTTTTAAAAAGAAAAGCATGATTGAAATGGTCAAAGTCTTGCAACAATATCATCAATTCAGCTGACTTTGGGGGCAGGGTGCAGCAATGTCGAATGTTGTCTGGGGGCAGAAAAACTGAAAGACGTTCCTCTGAGATCCAAAACACATATTTTTGGAACTACATTGCTCTTCAGAAGACACAGGACCACCCACGGCTTTACCTGGAGTGAAGGAGTTTGCGACTCCTTAGAAAGATGATGGACAGAATCTGAGACTTACCTCTTCCATTCGTTTGTTGTAAGTATCTTTTGCAGTGGCAACAGCTGCCAGATTGTTTGCTTCCGCAGTGGCCTGTAAAGGCAGAATGGGGAATGCATGAAGAGAAAAAAATGTTGCTGTGGAAACAGGAGACCGTTGACCATAACAGTTGGAGAATTCTGTGAGTTTATTAATTGCAAGCAAGGAGGCTTTTTTTGCTTAAAGCATCAGGGAAGCTCAAAGTCAGGAGCAAGCAAACCATGTCAATCAGTGGATGGTTTTGGATGAATCATTCTCACTCAGCACAATAAAAAAAAAGTTTTTGGAAGAAATGCTTTGCACATTGCCTTGAATTCTTGGGAGGAAATGAAGGGATATAAATCTAAATCTTATGTAAATAAGCCCCCAACAGAATAGTTCACAAATAGCTTCTCTATTACTTGTAAAAATTCCTTTGGGTTGACTCCAATCAGTTCTCTTTTTCCATCCACAACCTCTTTTTCTCTCCTAGTGAATGCACATTTAACCTGGGAAGAGGTTTAATTAAATACTTTCCACAAAATCTCTCCTCTAGTGCTCAATTAATCAGTAAGGAGCCGATGATCAGCAGAGACTGCTCTTTTCCTTACTGTTCAGCAATTTTGTTGGAAAGGGGAGAAAAACAGAGACAAGGGAAGCCATTTGGATTGAGAGCAACAGCCAGGCTTTTGCAAGTAAAGGAGGCTATATGGCAGTCAACAGATGCAATGGAGGAACATCAGGATCATCTACAGCCGTATTTCTCAACATAAGCAACATTAAGATGTGTGGAAGTCAACTCCCAGAATTCTCCAGCCAGCATGTTGCTGGGTTGAGAAATTGCTGAAGTTGAGAAACATTGATCTACAGCAGTGATGGCGAACCTTTTAGAGACCGAGTGCCCAAAAACCGCCCCCCCCCATCCCCGCTCTGCCGTGCCCACTGGGCTACCCACCACCTCCACGGCCCACCACAGATCACCCAGGTAGCCCCACAGCGCCATGTCCATGCCCTCCACCTGTGCCCTGCAATATCATCTGCGCACGACAGGGCGCAAGGGCGGAGTCTTGTCCCTGCTGCCCGGCTACCTTGTCCATGGCTGTGCTGCTTCATGTGGGCCATGCCCGGGGGTGACTCTCCTCTTCCGGGGGGCTGCTGGTGAGGAGGCCATGGGAGGAGGCAGAGCTGGGGCTCCGAGTGCCGCCTCTGGCACGCGTGCCATAGGTTCGCCACCACTGATCTACAGCATACAACTTTCAGTTCAAGGCTGTTATCCAATTAGTTTGGAACAGGAAGTCTCAAAGGCCTGTTTATAGAACTAAGAACTCTTTCCCAACCAAGCATCTCCCCAAAGTGTTGAATTACAATGCCTACAATTCTCAGCCATCATGGAGAAACTTCGTAAGCTAATATTTTGCACATCTGGAGGGTATTAGGGCAGGGAAAAGTGGTCTAGAGACATACTTAGGACTCCTTTCTACTTTCTGTCTTCTTAGGACCAAAGACAAACATGTAGCATAGACTTGGAAAAGGAAGGCATAATAAATTATTTTGGCCAAGATTCCTTGCTAAGCAATAAGTAGAAATACTTACTTTGTCCACTAAATATCTTTTAGTGACATTTATTTTTTATTCTTCGAAAGTAAACATTATTTTGCTATACTTTAACAAAATGAATACGTTTCAGTGTTTTTCAACCATGCAGGTACACCCGTATACATTAGCAAAGCATCAAAAAAACTGGTTTATAGTTTATTCTGAAAACAAGGCTGGCTTGAATTGTGAGTGTTTTTGCATATTTCTAACTAAAGAGAGATATCACTATGACCTCTTGGCCATTTGCACATAGTAGTGTGCTCTCAATTATGTTCTCTCATCACTATTCAATTCCATTAATTTGCTGCCCTTCCAAATTAATGGGAAGTGCAGGATCTGAGCATCTCAACACCTTTAAACAACTTGATTCGCTCTGTAAGTCATCTCTCATGATTGACAGGAATTGATAGAAAAAAATGCTTTCTGCTTCCGATAGAAACATATGTTCCCAACCCCCGAGAATGCAGTTAATTACCTGCAACATTGATTTTGGGTGAGGGAGCTCTTCTCCTTGGTAGATCTTAATATAGGCCTGGGAGGAAGACAAGTTAAAAAAAACTCTAAGTGATATGGAACATCATTTAAACCCTGCACATAAAATATTAGGTCCAAAAAATGTCAAAAGTGTTTCTAAGTTCTTATAGAGCTACAATATTAATTACTGTATTAACCCTACGACTTCTACTATGTCACTGATGCTATGCCTTTAATAGTGATTCCAAATATAGGATATCTTTAAAAAAAATGTAGTCTTTGTTTTTTTTCAGTTACTGAATGGGAAAGCTGTGACTTCTAAATATTATTTACAGTAAGTGCAACACCTAGCAATCCTCGTCATTAGGTATGCCACTGGAGATGGTAAAATTCTAGTTCAGCAACATCTGAAGGGGTTTACGCTCTAAACTGTTTCTGCAGAAATCTTCTCCCACAGAGGTTAATATCTGTTTCTATATGAGCCCAATATGGCAACGGGATCTTAGCCACTGATTCCTAACAAAAGGAGATTTCCAAGCCAGAAAGCCCTTTTATATTTGCAGCTTACCTTAAAATATTCCACAAGGCCTCGGCAGGTGATCTTATTCCCATTGATCTCCTTGACATCCAGGCTCTTGGGGCTCAATAGCCAGGGAATCAGGATTTTCAAGTTTTTGATGAAATCACCATCTATTTCTGTAAGGGGAACATGAACCCTGTTTATGAGTATGGCTTTTGTGATGCACACACTAGAAACCCCAAGAACTCAGGAGACTTCAGAGTGAACCAATGATTGAGTACCTAAATCAAAATAATGAACTTTATACCAAATTGTCCAAAATACTGCCTCCTAACTTATGACATGGATCTTTTGGACACTTTCTGTCAACATATTTTTAATTATGTAAGACATCAAGGCAGATATAACACAATATGATTTATATGAACTTTTCCATAGTATCAATAGGGGATGAAAAGCTCAGGATGGCAATAGAAGAGATTGTCTACTTCATTTGATCAAAGAAGATAAATTTTATCAGAGTAAGATGCTCAATGTAATAATAGAAGTTTGGAGAATCAGAAGACAAATTGCTCATTAATGTATTGGTGAGAATGGTTGGGTTCATACATTGTGCTAGATTTAAATTATAGTATGCTAAGAAGCTACAATGACTAGGCTCAAAATAAACCATAAACCGTGGTTTACAAACCAAAACTGCTAAACTGATTCAACAAGGAAAGCCAAAACCAAGCAGATCATATCATGGATTAACTAATTAATTAATTAGGAACCTGATGGTGCAGTGGTTAGAATGCAGTATTGCAGGCTAACTCTGACCACAGCCAGGAGTTCGATCCTGACCGGTCAAGGTTGACTTGAGCCTTCTATCCTTCCAAGGTAAGTAAAATGAGGACCCAGATTGTTGGGGGCAATATTCTGACACTGTAAACCTCCCAGAGAGTGCTGTAAAGCACTATGGGGCAGTATATAAGTCTAACTGCTATTGCTATTGCAATGGGTGAGCCCGGCCACCATGCTTTTTTTGCCTAGTCTGGATTGTCCTCACTAATGTGTTAATGGTGGACCATCTGACATGATCTACTATCTATTACATCTTCAGAACCTTTACCTGGAGATGGCCATCACTGTTAGGGTCACACAATTCTTGAAACCTGAGAGTTGGGACTATCTGATCCATGCTCATCTTAACATTCTACTGGGACTTAGGAGAGAACAATACCAGCAGTTTGTTCAACAGTAATGTGTGTGGGTGTGTATGTGTGTGTATGTATATTTGTATATATGTAAAATAAAACAAACATTTCAAATTCACTCTCACATAACTTTCCTCCAAAAACTGTTGAAATCCCTATCGCAATAATGTCATTTTATTACTAGACCAGCCCCTCTGCAACCCTTAGCTTGAAAAATATTTATCAACAAATGTGTCTCTTAGGCCAAAAGAGTTCACTGCCTTTGCAAAACCTGGCTTGATGCCCATGAGCCCAGAGGCCAACTAGAATGGCCCAATCAGAAACCTAATTCAATCACGAAATAAACCTTGTCCCTATATGATACTGCTGTGTTGTTCTCCTCTGTGTAGAGGTCATAGTTTTCCCTTAAGGAATAATCTCTAATAATGTTGAAGGTATCTGAATAGGTAAAGAAAAATTCTCTCAGAACAGCAATCAGAAGAATACAAATTATCTGAGGGACTGGCTCACCCCAATGGGATTGGCCCACCCACTTGCCCCTGCAGAAGAGGCCTCCTTTAGACCCCATTGGCCTTCTTTGCTGTGGCCCCACCTCTGGAACATCTTGCCACCAGAGGTAAAATCTGCCTCCTTTAAGTCCTTCCTGAAATGCCTTAAATCCTGGCTTTTCCGGTTGATTTGGGATGCTGATATGGGGGTGGTCTATGCTAGAAATGGTTGGTCAATTGAGACATTAAAAACCCACCCCCACACTTTTTCATCCTCTTGGTTTTTAGCCTTTACAGATAGTCCTCAACTTACAACTGTTCATTTAATGACCTTTTGAAGTTACAACAGCACTGAAAAGTGACCTATGATCATTTTTCATGCTTATGACTACTGCAGAATTTGGATGCTTAGCAACTGGCGTGTATTTATGACGGTTGCAGTGTCCCCAGAGTCATGTGATCATCTTTTGTGACCTTCTGACAAGACAGCTCGATTCGCTTAACAATCATGTTACTAACTTAACAACTGCAGTGATTCACTTAACAATTGTGGCAAGAAAGGTCGTAAAATGGAGCAAAACTCATTTAACAACCGTCTTACCTAGCAATAATAATTTTGGGCTTAATTGTGATTGTAAGTCAAGGACTACCTGTATTAATATCTCAGGGGCTGCCAAAAAGAAGAGGGAGTCAAGCTATTCTCCAACGCGCCTGAAGGCAGGACAAGAAGCAATGGATGTAAACTAATCAAAGAGAGAAGCAACCTAGAACTACGAAGAAACTTCCTATTTTGTTGTTGTTGTTTGTTAATTTTAATGTTTTTAAATATATGTTTTTATGGCAATATAAGGCTCCCAGAGTCATTTTGGCTAATGAGATGGGTAGCATATAAATTTAATATGTAAGTAAACAAACATTGCATAAATCTCATCTAAGAAAAAAGGCACATGGGTATAATTAATTAAGCAGAAAAAAACTGGAGACAGGCATATTTCCTTTCTGCAGAACATGAAGTCCCATCCAATCATAACTGATCAGTTTCTTTCTCGTTTGAAAATGAATGTTATCCCTAAAACAGGCCATAGACACACACACACTTCTGCAAAACCCTGCCTCAAAGTTGTCTGTGATACAGTTCCTCCAACTTGGTAGCCATGAATTCCATCTCAGTTTTTTGTGCTGCTTGGTTTCTTACTGATGCCAATGAACTCACCTCTGAGTTTCCCATCAAAATTGGGATTTGTAGCTACTTTCAAACCCGGATGAGGTAAAAGGAAACAGGAGATGTTGGTGAAACACGAATGTATATGCTTCCGCACATTCTGCAGCTCTTCATGCTGGTTTCCAGAAACCTGGGAACAAGCAGGCAATTACTCTCTTTTAAGGAGGACAAATATAAATCTGTTATTCATAACTGGTACAGGTAGTCCTCGACTTACGACCACAACTGAGCCCAAAATTTCTGTTAAGTGAATTTTGTTCCGTTTTATGACCTTTCTTGCCACAGCTGTTTTGAGTGAATCACTGCAGATGTTAAGTTAGTGACACCGTTGTTAAATGGATCTGGCTTCCCCATTGACTTTGCTTGTCAGAAGGTGGCAAAAGGTGATCACAGGACCCCAGGATACTGCAGCCATCATAAATATGAGTCAGTTGCCAAGCATCCGAATTTTGATCATGTGACCATGGGGATGCTGCAATGGTTGTAAGTGTGAAAAACGGTAAAAAATCATTTTTTTCAGTAGCCCTGTAACTTTGAACAGTCACTAAATGAACTGTTGTAAGTCAAGGAATATACAAAAATAATAGAGATTCAGAAGTTGCCAAGCCTATACATCAATCTTTTTCAAACTTGGCAACTTAGCCAGAATCCACACACCTTAATGTTGCCAAGTTTGAAAAGCACTACTGTAAACTGTGCCCTGGAAAACCATTCTTGAATCAATGCCAGCATCTTTATTTATCTTCAAGTAGAAGCCCAATTCCCTCTGGGTTCACCTCTTCTGCCACTGTTGAAATCCTGTGCCCAGCACTCAAGGCCAAAATTCCTCTAAGTTGGTTGAACAAGGCAGCTGCCACAAAGGAATCCTCAACTTATCACTAGGTAACTGAGGAAAGAACTTAAGTGTCCTTCTGTACAGTTGCATTTATGTTTTAAAAAACAGGTTCATTAATGTGGCTTCAGGTCACACTTTTACTGGCTCAAAGTCCTAAGGTTATCCATCTCTTATTTCAGGCGCCCTCAAAGCCTATTTTGCTCTCTCCAGACTGGGCCATAATATTTGATAGCAAAATTTCAGTTTTTAGGAGCTTGATTTTCTGTGTTTTAAGATTTCTTTGGCTTTAAAAAGTGCAAAATAAGTGCATTCAGTTATCACAAGACTTAATGCAGCTTTTTCATATTTTAACCATCCCAAACAAAACAATTCAGCCTCACCCACCTAACAAGATCATCACACACCAACCGATGCAACTTCTAGATTTCTTAGAGCAGAGGTCCCCAATCTTTTGGGCACCAGGGACCGGTTCCGTGGAGAGAGGTTTTTCCATGGTCCGGAAGGGGTGTGGTTTTGTGTGCTGCCTACATCCCATGGATGGGGCTTTTCTTGTTTGTGCAGCCCGGTTGCTGGCATGCTGCGGCCTGGTACTGGTCCATGGACTGGGGGTTGTGGACTCCTGTCTTAGAGGCCAAAACCATCACCATCCTTGTGTGACCCAGTTAAAGAAAACTGTCTACTCCTTCGCTACTCACTGTGGGCCACATACATAACTAGTATGGAGAAAATTAGTCTGGAATAGGCAAAGAGATGATGCACAGGCTGTATCAGGGGTATAATCTGTATCAGAGGGAAACGGGCTAGGATTTTCCAGTTTTATTCCTGTTGAGAGAAGCTGCATTTTTTCTTTTAAATGCAAGAAGCCTATTTTAGGCTTGCAAAAAAAGTTTTCATACCTTTCCATATCAGAAGAGCAGGAATTCACACTTTTTTTTTTCAGTGATGCCACCAAAATTGAGTGTATGTTAAAAGGCTGTAAACACCATACAAAGAGTGTGATGCACAGGTTCTCATTGGTCAACCAGGTGGCCTTTCCTTTCTGCTGCCCTCTGCATTAAATTTAACAACAGTACCTTAAGATCATGACTGATTTTTTTTTTCTGTAAGAATGACTCTAATTTGATTAAATCTTAACTAGATTTAGTTTAATTTGATGACCTTAATCTGTGAGGGTTATTTCATTATTGTCTGACCTGATTAACAAGTCTCCATTAAGCTGGAAAATAAAATAAGAGTATTTTCACTTAAACAAATACATCCATCTCTTAATACCAACCTTGAGACGTTTTTCCAAAAATTTGGCTCCACCTTCAGCCCCGTAAGCAAACTCATAGGGAAAGCTCCAGTCACGAACAAGGAAAATAAGAGACTATAAATGCGATAAAAACCAAGACCAAAGTGAATACAATGTGCAAGTGAGGAAAACATTGTGTTCATTTAAATGTATTGTTTGGAATGGAATAACAGAGTGTTTTATCTGTTTAATGTGAGGTTTAAATGAGTTGCTTTGAAGAAATTAGCTGATTTGTAGCTAATAGTTTCTTCCAAATTATAAATGTTTACAGTATTTATTAACTTTCTATCCATAAATTTTCCAATACTATCCAATCAAATTTCATTAGTGAAAGCAACCAAAATGGGATTTTGTAAAAACAAAAATTTAACCTCTTTGATGTCATATACTTCTAGAGTGAGCTTACTGAATGTATTCAAACAGAGGTTGGATAGACATCTGCCAGGGATACTCTAATTTGGATTTCTGCACTAAGCAATGAGTTGAATTTGTGGTGTGAAATGGTTTTTCCACATCCCAGATGCTGGAATGTATCTATACCTACAAAGATCAGAATCATGAAGGAAATGGGAGCATAGTCAACTGATGTGCTGGATGCGAACTGAGAAATCCAACATATCAGAATAATATCGGTGCATAATGCTGCAGCACCGAATACCAATTTGATGATACAGCTCTACCATAAGGCAATGGCAGTGGTCATCTTGAAGAACTGAGTTACCTCTTCAGATTTAGAGGTTTCCATTTCTCAAGATTATCTGTGCAGTAATAAAACATAATTTCTGCAGGTTGTACAGGAAATCTCTCAATTATCTTCTTACCTGAAATGGCTTCAGGAATGTTTCTTCCATGGCTAGCCTCCCATATTCTGTGAAGAGCTGAAATAAGAAGAAAGTCAGGAGAAATTTTTAAACAAGACCCATGTATTAACAAATAACTTTGCTTATATTGCAGTGATTCCAGTGCTTTATTTTTTCAGTTGAAGCTGCATTTTACATTGCTTCCATTGCTTTCAATTCAGAGTGTTCGTACCTTTTTTTCTAAAGAATTAGTTAAATCACTAAAACCACAAAGAGCACTCAGGGGAGCAGGTAAAAATTAGTCAATTTATTATGGCATCAGCTTTTGTTGATGATATTTCTTCTGATCAAATATATAAAATGTAAGTGCATTAATGGACTCCAGTCTGTAAATTTTTACAGCTAAGTGATCTGTTACCTTTAAGGTGCCACAAAAGCTATCACCTTTATGTGGACGACTTTAATCCATTCGACTGAAAACAGGGCTTTAAGTATGAAACCGAAGGTGAATAGATGGTGGAATCTTTTTAATGTAGTTTTTATTTTAAAATGAAGATACCACAATGCTGAACTTGGGATTTCTATGTTCTCCTTCCACAGCTCTAAAGGCATCTCTATAGCTTGCATATAAAATTAAAGGCATCAAACATTTGGTCGAAGTCTGCTTTAAAAGTACTAGTAACTTTCTGACATGTAAATATTCTTAAAACCTTTATGCTTGTGATGTTCCTATTCCCAGGCCTGATCACAAAGATTTGTTAGCAATAATAAGACTAATGTACTATATAAACATGAAACCATCAAAACTAAATACTAGATGAATAGAAGATAATAATGCTGAGTCACAATTGCATATCTTTGTAGCATAAAAACAAACAGTATTTCTGTACAAAATTACAGCACATAGAATTGTCCAACTCTAAGGGATGGAGCAGTGGATGGGTGGGCAGCATGGAATTACCTGCAAGTGCTGAAGATCATCTTCTTGTACATTTTGTGACAAGTTGTACACCTGAGTACAAAACAAAGCCAGAATTGTGTAAAAATGGCTATGAAAATCCTTGTCTTCTTGCATGCTCTGTGTGTATGCAATTCCTTTCCTGCTACCTATGTTGCACTCCCTATGGCCAAGAAGAGGTCTCTATTTTTAGAGAAGTGTATCTCAATTTCAATAACTTTAAGACATTTGGACTTCAATTTACAGAATTCTGGAAGTTAAAATCCACATATCTTAAAGTAGCAGAGTTTAGAATTGAGCTGGAAGGGACCTTGGAGGTCTTTTATCTAGACCAGTGGTTCTTAACCTTTTTGAACGAATCGCCCCCTTGAGCCAATGAGGAAGTTGTCATCGCCCCCCTCCCCCAACATAACCTCTCAATCACAACCTAGGAAATAATTCTTCAATTTATGCAAACCCTTTTTTTGTTTTCTTTAAAATTGTCATCAGGACATATCGATGCAAATAATTTATTTCCAGTCTTTTTTCCATATCTCCCATATTCTGGCCAATGGCGCACCACTGTATGGGTAGAGGCTGCTGCGCAACGTGCATGAAGATAAGCGATGCGTATTCACATATGTACGGCGTTCTGTACTGAAGCTAGCTGGAGGAATATTTGAAAACACAATTCAATCCGCTAATAGCGAGTGATCTGATGTTTTTATACGACAGATATAAAGCGATTCATTGTACGAAAAAGTCTCAAAAGTGTCCCCAAAACTTCTCGCTCCATCGCCCCCATATCGCCCCCTTTTCGTTCCTTCGCCCCCGTGTCGCCCCTTTTTGTTCCATTGCCCCCCTGAAAAATGAAATCGCCCCCTGGGGGGCAAGGTCGCCCAGGTTAAGAACCACTGATCTAGATCAATAATCTGCTCAAGCAGGAGACGCTATACAATTTGAGACAAGTGGCTGTCCAGTCTCTTCTTGGATCTCAAGCCAATGTCAATTTTTTAGGGCAACATGTAACGATTTTGTTTTCACCCCATCTATCATATAGTTTGGCTTACTCACATGAAATACCACAATTTAACAGTTCCATAGTCACTATTTTGCAGAATCACACATCCCTATGTCTCAGTTCAAATGCTAAAACACTGTATGCTCTGGCTCCTGCACTAAAAAAACCAATAGAATAGAATAGAATAGAATAGAATAGAATAGAATAGAATAGAATAGAATAGAATCTGGAAGGGACCTTGGAGGTCATCTAGTCCAACCCCCTGCTCAAGCAGGAGAACATGTACCATTTCAGACAAATGGTCCAGTTTCTTCTTAAGAACTTCCAGTGCTGGAGCATTCACAATTTCTGGATGCAGGTTATTCCACTGATTAATTGTTCTAACTGTCAGGAAATTTCTCCTTAGTTCTAGGTTGATCATTGGATCTTGCAAAAAGCAGGTCTTTAAGAAAATCATCAATGGTTTCATATTTAGTGAAACAATAGAGGGTGTGTAAGCTAGAAAGAACACCTTAACTTTCCCCCCTTACAATGTGAGCTGTCTGAGACCATGCAGAAAGTTGAAGAAAGTCTTATGCTAATGTACAACTGCCTGGAGAAGTCCCTGCAGTTTACCTTTGCAGAATTTTAGAAGCGATTTGCCATTTGACTGGTCATCCAGCTAGCTTTGTACCTAAGGCAGGACTAGAACTCACACTCTCCTGGTTTGTAGCCTGATGCCTTAACCACTACACCAAACTGAGTCTCTTATATGGCCTATATAGTGTCAACCTCCATCGCTGATACTACAGACAGCTCTGAGGGCCTGAAATGGTTGCCCTCTTCAACTGCCATTGACTATTTCTGCCATGTTAGTCAACTGAATGCAACCCCCCCCCCACTGATTTCCTTTCAGCAACCTGCTTCCCGCATTTGATCCTGCAAAGATACCACCTGGTACCTGGATGGAGCTGATCATGGTGCTCAGAGCAAAGACGGTGGCTGAATCCCGCAGTGTTGACTGGCTGTCGAAGGTGCCCTGAGTATCCATTAGCAATACAGCAACCTGTAGAAAACACGGAAGAGAAGCATACAATATGAAACCCTTATCGTTTTATTTGCTAAAAAAAAAATAACCAAAGCCTTCGGCATCAGTTGTGTTATGGCACTGGAAAACTTCAAATCTGTTATTTGGAGGCTAGGGATAGCCTATATCAACCAGGAATACAGGCTGAGGTACTCAGAAGGCATTTTGCTGCGAATTAATTACATTTCTTCCAAAGATGCTGCATTGATTACTCATATGCTATTGAGCTAAGTTCACAATACTGGTAATATAGGCAATATGGTACCCAAAACATGCCTTTTGGATAGCAATAGCAATAACAATAGCACTTAAACTTATATATTGCTTCATAATGCTTTACAGCCCTAAGTGGTTTACAGAGTCAGCATATTGTCCCCCACAATCTGTTGGTTTTTTTTAATTGATTTTGGTAGGATGGAAGTCTGATTCGACCTTGAGTTGGCGAGAACTGAACTGCTGAGTCGGCAGAAGCAGCCTGCAATACTGCACTCTCACCACTGTGCCACCACAACACCCTAGTGCCCTCTAGTGCCCGCTAGTTTTCTGGTCCATCTGACTTTAACAAAATTATTTTTAATGTTTAAAAATATAGACAGAAAGCTGATCTACTACACAGAACAAAGGACTTTGCACTTTTTCCACTTTTATTATATTGTAACCTTCCCAGAGTCACTGAATTACTGAAATGGGTGACAAAGAAATCCAATAAATAAACAATTTAGCCTCCAGCATCCTATTTATTTGCAAGCATAGTTTGGAATCCCACAAAATCCCAACAGAATGATAGAAAGCACTCATGTATGGGAGGGTTAATTTACCACCTGGTGTGTTGATGTTTTATGATTGGCCACCACAATCTTGCGCAGTCATTTTGTGAACAAGCAGATCACCTTTAGCAGTCATCAAATGTATCCAAAATTTTAAAGGAGCTCCAGACCAAGAAATGTTGCTATCCCCTTTTGCAAAAATATACAAAGATCTATTTAGCATAAAACTTGGATAGCTGATAGATTACCTCCCTTCTGAGCCTGCTTAGAAATTGTAGTCAAGACAAAAGGCTTTCTGGAAGGCGCTACACTTGCCAGATTTGCCGTGTGACAACTCGAGGGAGAATATTTTTTTGATACAGGAGTCTGAATGACAGAATTCCCTCTTGATTTATTACATCTGGTGCCACCCCAAGTCTTGTTAGCTTTCTGTGTCAATTAATCACCTCCTTATTCACCAAGCCCTCCGCTCACTTCACACTATGATATCATTTAATGTGTTGTCATTGTTGTTATGGTTCTCTCTTTTGCTTTTAACTCTTTCAGATCTTCTTTTTTAGAGATTTGCTTTGCGCTCTTAGGCTCTGGATATTTTTGTTTAAAAAAAGAGAAAACAACTATGTGAATAAAATAAACATACAGCCAATCAGTCTTAAGAGACCAGGGAAGTCTGCATGAGTGGTCACAAATGGCAAATATCTGGGCAATCAAAGCTCCACCCCCCTTTAATGTGCTCTGCATACCTCACATGCACATAGAAGGGGTGGGGCTTCACCTACCCAGTCACACCCACCACTTTGACCTTGCTGACTACTCTTGCAGATGCTCCTGTCTGATGCCACATATAAAGCCAGAAAAACTTCTAATGGCTCTCCAGGTCACGTTATCCATTCAGGCTAAACAGAGGCAATACTTCTCCCATTAGCAATGAGACCCTGTGAAGAAGGAAGGAGAGGCTTGCTCTTTCAACATTGTCTGGGCAGTGTAAAAAAAGAAAATAAAAGAGTTGCCAACCTTCATAAGGTGAGCCTATGAAGACATTACAGAATGGCCCCTGAGCCAGGAAAGATTTGTAACCGAAAAAAATGTCTAATACTGCAGGTTTATATGACACAATGTCTTCTAAATGCATCAAAGGCAAATTTCCATTGTGACTGCAACTTAACATTTCTGGAGAACCTATCAGAGAAAATAAATTTAGCCAGAGGGTGAACATATTTTTGAGTTTGTGACCGGTATAGTTAAGATGTTCCTGTTTTGTGCAGATTCTATGGCAATAGGCTGATATCTGTTCCGGAACTGCAGGCAAGCTGTTCTTAGAATTTTAATTTGTGTCCGGCTATCCCTTAAGCTTTTCTGCCTTCTTCCTCCCAGATTGACAGCTGGTTCCAATGTCAATGGCCAAGAACCTCTGGGTTCTGCTAGATCAGTGCTGGCGAACCTATGCACGTGTGCCAGAGGCGGCACTTGGAGCCCTTGCTGTTGCCCCAATCATGCCTCCCCCCGCAACCCCCTCACTAGCAGCCCCCCTGTAGGAGAGTTGCCCTCGAGCGTGGCCCACGCAGAGCAGGGCAGCCAAGGACATGGCAGCCAGGCAGCGTGGACAAGACTCTGGCTCATGCCCCATCACGCACAGTTGATGCTGTGGGGCGCGGGTAGAGGGCGTGCCCACCATTGGCGCTGCTGGGCTGCCTGGTCAATCTGCAGCGGGCCCTGGAGGCGGTGAGTGGCCCTGTGGGCAGGCAGGGCGGGGGACGGGGTGGGGGCAGAGCAGGGGCGGGGCAGAGGGTGGAGCACACTGACTGAGGAATTCTGGAAGTTGAAGTCCACAAGTCATAAAAGGGCCAAGTTTGAAGACCCCTGTGCTAAGCCATAATAAAATTTAGGTTTAATTTAGTGTGTTCTATGAAATGACCCACTGTGCTTTGCCTCGCTATGACTTAGTCTTATCTGTATAGTCGGCATTATAACTTATTCAATATGTCATGACTGGTTTGATACCAGCACTGATTATGAGTATCCACAACGAATCACCAACCTTGTTCCCATCTGGTTTGTCCACAAGGAAGACTTCGCTCCAAATCTGGATGCCAGTTGTCTCCCGTTCTGATCCACCTCTCCAAGAAAACCCTGTGAGTGGTTCATTAAAATCTCCAATCCAATCAACTAACTCCTGCAAAGCAATGGGCAAGCAAGTTATTATCCTTAGAAGCAGGCAAAGTGACGTTTCTTTATGCCAAAAGTTTATTTCTAGTATTAGTGGTCACCAAGCAGCTGGACATTTTCAGTGATTGTTCATGTGAATGGGAAGTAAGATGACCCATTCTAATTTGGGCAAAGCATTCTACTACAGAAGAATGTCTTTGGAGATTCTCAGTCATGGTTGTCCCAAAGGTCCAGTTGCCTTCTGAAAAAGCAGCTTTGGAAAAAGCACCTTACAGAGGAACTTAAATTTTATATTTCAAATAGGCAACCAAGAATTTAAATGGAATTTTCAGATTCCCCCATCATGCTGGTAAGGGAGTGATCTATCAGAATACAGAGGATTATCTCCACTTGTATGTGACATGATTGAAGAAATTTTCAGTTATGAAATCACAGATTCTAATCTCCAAAACCAAGTCACTGGGTACATCTAGGCAAGTTATTGTTCTCCCAATATTAACGTGCCAAATACTTGGGGTATACCTACAAATAGCCATATACAAGTAGTCCTCAACTTACAACAGTTTTTTTAGTGGCCGTTCAAAGTGACAACAGCACTGAAAAAAGGGACTTATGACAATTTTTCACACTTACAACCGTTGCAGCAACCCCATGGAGTCACGTGATCAAAATTCATATGCTTAGCAACTGACTCATATTTATAACGATTGCAGGGTCCAGGGGTCATGTGATCACCTTTTGCCATTTTTTTGACAAGCAAAGTCAATGGGGAAGCCAGAGTCACTTAACAACCATGTTATTAACTGAATAACTGCAACAATTCATTTAACAACTGTGGCAAGAAAGTTTGTAAAACTGGGCAAAATTCAACAAATGTCTCACTTAGCAAAATAAATTCTGGGAATTAATTGTGGTTGTAAATCAAGGACTATTTTTACAGCTGTGCTATATCCTGAACCCTATACAGTTGCACTAAATCTGGAATCCCAACATGAGGTTTTACTACCAGTTTTGGCAGATTCTGAAGATGAATCCCGCCTCCTATCTCAACCACACGTCTTGTGCCTTGTGACATTCTCATTATTCATCTCTCAAGTGTCAAATCTAGCTTCCAAGGGCTCTTTGCTTAATTGCATCTGCTTAACTGCACCAAGAGCAAATCTGATATATATTGCAACCTGCAGGTAAGCTCATGTACTAAGTTCCTGAGCATAAAGAATGAGGCCGCAACCTCTCCAACAGCCAGTGCAAACTTACCATGTTGTGCATGTATCTCAGCATAAAGTCCATCAAGAATGATTTCCCCTTCCGAAAAGCCCCAGCCACGGATACAGCCACCACTTCCCGATCACAGACAGCTTTGGACAGCAAAATGCGGTTGAGAGCAGCTTCATCCAGCTCAAAGGAGTGGTCATCCTTCACAATGAGCACTTGTACTGGATGGGCCTTCCCACCAGAGTCCTCCTCTTCCGAGCTCCATTCATAGCTTTTTTCTGAAAATCCACCTATGTTTAAGACAACCAATGTCTGATCAAGTCCCAATGAGGGTACAAAGAAGCTTAGGCTAACATTTTATATTGACTTACCAAACATGGTTTCTTACACATTAGGTCACAGGAATATTGGGGTCTGGGGGGGAGAGAGAAAGGATATAGCAGAGGGAAGGAAAAGATGCTTAGTCACTCTAATACTCTTTCCTCCAGACAGGTTTAAAGCCTTCCTAATAACTGGCTGCCTCAGGGGAAAGAGAAAATTCCCTCTGACAATTACAGAAATAGACTAGCAGCTGAAGTTTACTTTATTTATGAAACATATTCTATTACTGTCTAATAATACCTCTTGCTAGTTTTCAGTTAATCATATTCTCTGCTTATACCCAAAGACATTAGGGTAATTTAAAAGTTAGAAGGATGCTCAGAACTTTATGCTTCAAGATTTCACTTTCATTCTCTACCCGAATTCTACCACTGCAATAGCATCGCAATCTGTGTCACTGAAAGAGACCTTTGGATCTCAACTTTTTTGTTTCGGATGCAGGAAAGAAACCATTTAAATGGCCTGAAACCAATGGCTGCTAGGGAAAATTTGTAGCTAAATGAAGAGACAGCCACCCTCTTCCACCTCTGGATTCTCTTCTACAAAATCCACTGCCCCACATTTGTTTCAGAAGGCAAACAAAGTTCATAATATAATACTGCATCCTCTGATTTGCTCAGAAAGACAGCCTATACAATGGCAGGTCATACATAAAATAAAGAAGTATCATTGTCCTGGCAGGGGAATCATGCCAACCAAACAAGAGACTATCAAATGTTACCAGACAAGGAAAATTGGCAAATGCAGCCCAACTGTTTACACTGAAAGAATATATTCCAGGCATATACAGTAGATAAAAGGATAAAAAAAGCTCTGCACTAGGATTTTGTAGGACAAGACACATATATGCAGCTATATTAATAATGATTACTGTGTAATGAAAAACCATCTAAACACTGAATAGTTATCGTCCCATGTTCCAAGGAGGCACAGGGGCTCAGGGGCTTAATGACACTGAGATGGTCTCTGGAGATAGTCTCTGATCCATTGGTTCGAGCCCTAGCACTGCCTGTTGGGGTGAACTCTAATCACCCGTCCACATAACAGTTCAAAAGCATGTTCTATGCCAATAGATAAATAGGTACTACTTTGGTGGGGAGATGAGTTGGTGCTCTGTGCAGGCAGTCAAATTTCTGCCAGCTCTGAACCTTTCTGACTGCGGAACACGTTTGCAAGGCGGCTCCGGGGAGGGAGACGCCTTGGATGACGCTGCAGGAAGAGTCGCTCACCTTTCTTTCTGATGTGAAGCCAACTCACCCTCCTGTGGTACGCCTTGGGAAGTACCTTCTCATGTTCCAGTTGGCCAATGCAGTTGCCTCTAACTACAGCAAGGCTTTTCTGAGCTGGCAAACATAGCTTGAAGTCTTCGCCCATAAGGCTCTACAGGAAAATACATTTCTATACCATTCTAGTTCTGGAATACCCTTCCTATTATACTATAGAGTTTTGCCTTGGGTGGCTGCTTACTATAAGTATTTTTCATCCCCATACAAAATGGATTCTCTTTTCTATTCTTTCAGATTTTTCAATGTTCATATTTTAATTGCACATTTTCCAGCTGCTTAGTGGCAGTATTAACTGCTTATTTAAGCTATGTGAGGGTTACACTATTTGTTTTATTTTTATTTTTTGAGATAGAAGTCCTCAGTTCATGATTTAAAAGTATCAATCCAAAGGCTGGAACTCCAGATAAATGAGCAGGCAGAACCAAAGCAAATTGTCATTGGTGATGGCAATGTCAACTTTGAAAATGAGTTTGGCTGCAGCCATTTTCCCTACTCATTTTCGGTTGACACATAGCACGGAGGGAGAGGAGTTTACCGCTTGCTTTGATAGACAAAACAGACTTTCTCCCGTGGGAACCAAGGTCATCGGCTGCTCCCGGGATTGCAGACTGGGCATTTCATGAAAAGCCCGCCAAGAAGTTGGAGTTCTGCTTTATTTCTCTCTGTCTGTCGGAACCATGACAGGCAGATTGTTGAACAGAGTTTTTCAAACATGGCAATTTTAAGATGTTTGGATTTCAACTCTCAGAAAAACCTAAAATAAAGAAGCATACTTTTTCCTGGCTAGGGATTCTGGGAGTTGCAGTCCAGACATCTTAAACCTGCCAATTTGAGAAATATTGATCTAGCTAATTTTGATTTACTGGTTAAAAATATTGAGGCTAAGTAAGTTGTGGGAACCTAACTCAGGGTCCATCAAATCCCCAAAGGCAAAATAAATTCTAACTTGGATCACACCACATGCCAAATTACAGATTATCTATTAGTATTTTGGGTTTATGTCTTGATTGAAAGCAGACCAGTTTACAATTCAGTGTGTTTTGTGCAGAAAATTATTAGATGAGAATGTAGCAGGTAAGTTTGTCGTGCAAACAGTGCTTCTATTTCTTTCATAGGAAGATGAATATTGTTTTTATACCAGAATATTTGTCCAGCAATGCAAATTTGTCTAATTATACTAGCAGAAATTTTCTAAATGAGCCCCCAAATATTGGGGGGGGGAGAAACCTGGAGATTTTTGAGATTTAAACCTGTATGCAAAAACATGTCCTATTATTTAGCTACAGCCTTCTGTAATAATCATTAATTCCAATTACAAACTCACTCTGAAGGATCTGAATTTTTGCTGTTATTGTTCAGATGCTAAGTTGTGTCTGACTCTTTGTGACCCCATGGACCAGGGCTTCCTGTCCTTCACTGTCTCCATAGAGTTTGCCCCAATTCAGTGAATTGGACAGTGCTTTAAACTTGTTTCTACACTACAGGCAACAGGATGCTTCTGTTTCCTGATGTGGATATGTAGTGATGGTAAGTTTCAAGAATGTAGAAACCACACTACTGAATATGAGGATGAGCATTAACAAGATTGTACTAAGAATATTATGGGATACTATGAAATATTACATGGTACATATAAAGTTACTGAGCAAGAGTGCATATCCCAGATGAATCAAATGATGTTAACCTATGAAAAAAATCATTCCAAACTCAAATATGTTTGAATTGTATATAAAGTGGTTCTAAGTTGCTCCTCACATCTTTTCTATGAGGTGCCTGTCCTTACTTATGCATAAATAAACAGATATTAATCTATGTTTCCAGCCTGGATTTTTTTGGGGCAAGGCAAGATCTAGCCAATGTTTATGGCTAACAGTATTTTAGCTGCTTTTTCATACTATCTAACAGTGGGCACATTAGCTAGTTTGCATTTCAGAATTGCTTAAGAGAAAAACACTGATTGAAAATGGAACCTCTGTCTACAAAGCCAGTATAGCTAGAATACCATAACCTGGAAGTCATATTCCAATAAACCTCCTTTCTCTGAGGAAATGGATTCCTGTGGTTGGAAACAAAGCACTGGACTCAAGAGGTTTTTTCAGGTAATTCTTGACTTACAACAGTTCATTTAGTGTCCATTCAAAGTTACAAAGGCACTGAAAAAAGTAATGTATGACCTATTTTTCACACTTACGACTGTGTCTCTCCATGGTCATGTGATCAAAATTCAGATGCTTGGCAACTGACTCATATTTATGGCAGTTGCAGTGTCCCCAGGGTTATGTGATCAATTATTGTGACCTTCTGACAAGCAAAGTCAATGGGAACGCCAGATTCATTTAATAACCCTGTTACTAACTTAACATCTGCAGTGATTCACTTAACAACTGTGGCAAGTTCGTAAAATGGGCCAAAATTCATTTAATAAATGTCTCATTTACCAACAGAAATTTTGGGCTCAATTGTGGTCGTAAATCAAGGAATATCTGTATTCACGCTGTCCAACAAGGCAGGTCTTACATATTTCAATATTATGCTGCATTGTTACCTACAATCATACCATACTTGGGTTTTTTTCCCAGTTATACAGAATTTGTGCTGTTTAACTTCTATTTTCTCTCTCTGTCTCTCTCTCTTTCTTTTTGTTTAAGTGCAAGGCAAGCAAATCTTTCTCCCTTCACAGCTGCATGTTTAAGGGAGGGGAAGCAGAAGGAGGAATAAGAACTATGGGAAGAATTCTGTTAATCCTGACAACTGTTTCAAAGGAGTTAGCACTGGATGCCTGGTTAGAAAGACAAGAATTTTTTTCTTAGTGTTACAGCTGCTAGTATGCCATGTAAAAAGCATCCAAGATGGGGAAAGAGGCATGACAAGTTCCTCTTCCTAAACTACTTTACTTTCATTTGTTTTCTTCTTTGTTTGTAAAAAAGAAACCATTTCCTAATATTAAATAACAGAGCATATGATATTTACAAATCTAATCTTCAAACTATCATCAGCATGCTAAAGCAACATCAAAATTATATGTTACAGCTGCTGATTTTAGTTGCCGGCTATTACTTACAAAGTACTACTTACTAGTGGGGGTTAGTGCTACACTTATAAAGCCTCCCCAAGGCTGCATGACCAGATTATCTGAGGGACCGCTAACTCTGAATGTTTCTTTTCATTCAATATAATTTGGTAGAAGGGGTACATAGCAGGTCCCTTCAATTAGTCACTATCAACTATCATGACTTGGGAAACACAAGCTCTGTAAAGGTAGTCCTTTTCTAGTGACTGCCTCATTTAGCAACTGTTCACAGTTATGATGGTGATGGAAAAGTACCAATCCTTACATTTATTGTAAGCCCTTCATAGGTCTGTAAAGCAAAGGAAAATGGAAGTAAAATCACAAGCACAGTTGTGCTTTCACTTAGCTGACAGCCCCAATTGTGGTAGCTAAACAAGGACTGTGGTGCTGCCTTCCTCTGGAGTAGTATCCTCCCAGAAAAAGATGTGGCTCTCACCCTGATGACATTGCAAAAGTCTTTGAAGACCTGCTTGTTCTACCGAGACTTGGAGTCAGATGGAAACAGAAAATTATCAGACATTTCTTTAGTAGAATCCTTGGTGCTCTCTGAGTTTGGCTGTTTTCCTGCAGATATTTCATTACCAATGTCATCAGTGCTAGAACCATCTCGCCATGATGATGTTACCCAGTTTGATAATGAAACGTCTGCAAGAAAACAATCAAGCTCAGAGAGAACCAAGGATTCCATAGTTCAACCTAGAGCTACAAATATATACTCCAAAACTGAGTATTTTTCAACCTCAGCAACTTTAAGATATGTGGATTTCAATTCCTGGCTGCCTGGGGAATTCTGGGAGTTGAAATCTTAAAGTTGCTAAGGCTGAAAAATACTGCCTTAGAACAACAAGGCTGTCAGGCAAGCCACTGCTGTTATTTATTATTCACATATTTCAGCTGGCAGAGTTCAGCTAACTACCAAGTGTTCTTAGTAATTATGCCATTAAGTTTACATAAAAAAATCACCATGAGGGTAAGGTTTCAATCATAGTCTGTACGTGCTACTTTAATTAAATAAATATTTCTCACATACCCACAAAGAATACATCTTTATCTGGATTAGCACGCTGCACTATGAACTTTTCAGATACAACCATGCAGGAAATCCCATCTCCCATCTACTGTATGATGTAGCACTATGTACCAGGTCAAGAAACAAACTTCACAGGAAGACTAGAACTATATTTTAAAAAGTTAAGCTATATTAACAGAATCTTGCAAACCTGACTGGTTTTATATCCTCTTCCTCTTATACCCCTGTAAATTAGGACTGATTGATTGATTGATTGATTATTTATTTATTTAATGTATTGGCCATCCATCTTACCATAGGACACAGGTAGGCAACCTTGGCTCTTTTATGACTCGTGAACTTCAACTCCCAGAATTCCTGAGCCTACCCCTGCCCTAGGGTAAGTCTGGGTGGCTTACAGTTACATAAAATCTAAAACATAAAAAGTTAAAAACAAATACTAAAGCCAAAAACATACGGGGGAAGGTGGAGGCAGAGAGGGCGAGGAGGGATCTGTTATTACTCAATCAACCACCTCCATTGCCAACAGCAGAGAAGGCCCTCCTCCTGAAGCCCACCAGCCAGAATATTCAGGCTAACGGGACCCGTAGCAGGTCTCCTCTGCCGGCACAAGTGGATGAGTTTAATCCCAGTTGGGTGAGACGGTCCCACAAGTAACCTGAACCCATGCCATGGAGGACTTTAAAGGTAATCATCAACACCTTGAATTGCACCTGGAAGCAGACTGACAATCAGTGCAGCTCACAGAGCAGTGGTGTCATGGGGCCATTTTGGGGGGCCCCAAAACTACCTGCACTGCCACACTCTGCATCTGCTGCAGCTGCTAAATGTCTACAAGAGTAGCCCCATGTAGTGTCCATTAGAGTAGTCCACTCGTGAAATGACTAAGGACTGAACGACTGAGCGCAGGGAATCCTGGTCCAGGAAAGGCTGCAACTGGTACTCAATGTGAAGTTGTGCAAAGACTCTCCTAGCCACGACTGCTACCTGTTCCTCTAACAGGAGTCTCAAGTCCAAGAGAAACCCCAAGTTGTGGACTAGGTATTTCTGGGGTAATGCCACTCCATCCAGAGTCAAAGATGACAAAGTCCCGGATCCCGAAGCCCTGTCCCGAAGCCATTCGATCTTACCAGGGTTCAGTCAAAGCCTGTTGTCCCCCATCCAGGTCCCCATAGCCTCCAGACCCCACGAAAGGGTGGCCACAGCATCACTTGGGTCACCAAGAGTAGAAATATAGAATTGGGTGGTATCATCTTGCTCCATGGGATTTAAGGAATGTTTCAGTTCATTTATATAATACTTCTTGCCCACTTCCCTACAAGTCATCTCCCTAATTCTTGGACAACCATTTGTTGGACAGCTGGTTGGACTAGAAGACCTGCAAGGCCTTCCAGCCCTATGATTCTATGTTTCTCTACATACAACGTCAAGACTGGCTTATCCTCCAACTCCTTAAAGACACTATTATACTTTAATGCTTCAAGACTGCATTTTGTCTGTATATGTGCTGCTTATCCACATTTGGCACCTGTTGCTCTCTCTTACGAAAAGGTTACATGAAAGGCTGTTACCTGCACAGTAATGTAGTGCAAATTTTGATCATGGACAATAATGAATTTCAGATATAAAAATCTTTTGAATATGATCACAGAACCAAAGAATTGGAAAGCTGAAAGTTCAGACCAATCCTCTTCAATGTGCAGGAAAACCAGTTTAAATCATCCTCAAGAAATGCCATCTACATTCTTCTTAATGAACCTGCATGGAGAACCCACAATCTTAGACTATTCCACTGTTTTACAGATCTTACCATCAGGAGTTTTTTTTCCTTATATTTACCTACAAAGAATAATCCTAATCCTATTCTTATTGTTTCTGTTCTGACATGTTGTTCTGATTATGTGTCTCCAGTGCATCTTAAACGAAACAATTGGTTAAGTCCTTTGGCTTTGTTATCCTCTCTCTTCTGAACAGAGTGCCTTTGGTAGATGGGCAGCTGTATCAGTTTGTTTATTAAATAAATAAATAAATTGACAAACATCACTAGGCGGTGGGAAGAAAAAACTATTTCTGAACCACAGTGTTGCTGCAGCAGAAATGGGCGAAGTCAGACTGTACACTGCCAATCACTAATTTAAAAAAATATTTCTTTGATTTTTTTAGAAACCCAATTCCAATGGATTTTGGTTCCTTCCTAATTCTTCCCTTCCATATTCCATTCTCTAATATTCCAAATTGAACCATCTTTTTTTTTAAAAAAAAATGCACTTTATTGTGCCATCATTTTGCTGAACACCTAATTTTCACAATGCTTTCTAACGTCTATGTGCATTTACCCATGTAGCATGGCTATAGTTTTATTATCTTCTTTGCTCCCTCCTTTTTATTGGTATAATTATGACTATCATTATTCTGTTGCTTTGCATATATACTGAGGGTTTCTGCACCAGAGACAAATTCCTTGTGTATCTAATCACACTTGGCCAAAAAAAAGTACTCAATTCAATTCAAATCACAAAGGCAGCTGAGTCATTTAGGGTGCCACACCTATTTCCTTTTTACATACATACATACTGTACATTCATATGTGTATACGTATGTGTATGTGTGTGCACATGTGCATGTATTTGTGTATGGATGGTTTGGGAGGCACAGGGCGGGACAGAGCAGACTTGACTTCATCATTCTGGTTTTTCCTAAATTAGGAAGGCGAATTAAAGCATTTTCAGGACTGCCATGTGATATTATGCATTTCTAATAGACTACCAGCACAACAGTATACTCTTTAGGAAGACAGCAGCAAAACTAGGTTAAACAGTGACTGGAAGAACAGCAGTATATTCTGGAAAGAGCAATAAATATCACTCTGATGCCATCTGGGCATAAAGGGGAAAAGTATTGGTAACGCTAAGGATGGCTGAAAACTGTCTCACTCGTGGGCTGAGAATGTGATGAACACAATGACATAAGGACATGGGAGTAAAAATGTTGCCAGTTATGATTTACAGGTTCCAGGCAAACACCTGCTAGCCAAGATTTTATTATTTTTATTTATTTATTAAGAAATTTTATGTGATTGCCAAACACGGTGATATATTTGTATCTCAATCAATTTCTTAGCAACCCCTGGCTAACCTAGAGAACTAAGATAGGCTGGCCTAGTTTAATATTTCAGTGGGATATCACCAGTGGCTTTCAGAGCTTTAGGTTAGACTGGGAAACGAAAACAAGAAGCCCAGGAGACCATTCATAACTAAGATATACATCTGCTTAAATATACAGTGATACATAAAGCAATGCCTGCTCCATCAGGAAAGCCAAAAAAATAAGGTATATATCTCATGCAGGTTCTTTTGGAGTAGGTGGCCATTATGCAGTTAATTAAAAATAATAATTGTTCCCATTAAACTGTTGAGCCAATGTTAAACACTCCATAGCTAAAGCTTGCTTGGCGGGCTACAAGATGGCCTTGGGAGGCACAGGAGACCTATTTTAAAATATTAAATTTGTTCAGATTGCTAATTAAAGTACTGTTGCAAGTTTAAGATAATAAATTACATCTGTAATGGGGGTGAGGTCAGAGGTGAAGACTCATACAGCTCAGATTAATGCTTTATGCTCTTCGTTATGGAGTTAATGTAACTACCTTTTCCTCTTTGGTGATGCTGCTATTTTATTTTTGATTCTACAGTTAGTTTTAATTTTCAAGGTTGTTTGCTGCATTTGTATACATTATATCTAGCTAGTCTATGACTGTAAATAAAAATACCACAAGTGGGAAATCTAAAATCAGAGTATTTCCAGCAGATGACTATCCAAACTGTCCCTCAAGATTTTTAGCAAGAAGAAACCAATGCAAGTAACTGATTCTGTGGTTGAATGGAATTTATCAATCTCTTATCTTTTCCAACTTGGCTTGTACCAAGTTATGAGATTATTAGATCTGCTTTTGTTAATAACTGTAGGACACCTCCCTTCTTAAAGGAGATAATTACTGGAGTCCCCTCTGAGAGGTAAAATTATAGGCTTGTTTCTAACTTTCCATGGCAGTTGAGAGAGAGGCTTCTCAATTAGAGGAAGCAGCTGAGAGGCAGATTATCTTGATTATTTTCAAACTGGCTTCAGATTGGGCTAAGCCTGTTTTGGTCATTCTAAAAGAGGACCTGAAACAGGTTTGCTTTTCTTGATCTTTTAGTGGTGATGTTCACAATCACTCAGATAGAGAAAGGTTCTGATTGTAACCCTGTATTTCTGGTCAATTTCATCTTATGTTGCTTGCAGACAGATGCTCCTTGAAATAGAGACAAATATATGGAATCTCCCATGTCTTTATTTTTCTCCAGTGCTTTTCCATATGAAATTCCCTGAGAGATATTAAGGAATTTAGGGCTGGGGGCTATCTGTGATACTAAAATCTAATTCAGATAATGAGAAAACCCACAATGCCTGAAGTAACACATTGGATTAACCCTTTATGTATGTGTGAATGCATGCATGCATGCATGAATGTATTTTATATCTTGCCTTTATTATTTTATAAAAACAACTTAAGATGATGAACATTCCTAATATTGCTTTCTCCTCCTGTTTTTCCCCTTGGGCTGAGAGAAAGTGACTGGCCCAAAAAACTTTCATGTCTAAAACAGGATTAAAAATTATTTATCAAATTTATTTGACATCCTTCTTGAGGAGACTGAGCGATGATTGGCCCAAAGTTACCCAAACAGCTTTCATGCCTAAGGTGGGACTAAAACTCCTGGTTTTTAGCCTGGTGCCTTAACCCAAACAGAAGTCTAATGACCAAGGGTCACTATGCCAGAGATAGAAGATCATTCTATGGTGAATGGGGCTTTGCTGGCCCAGAAACAGCAGGTATATCAATTGGGATAACCTCTGCAAGAGATCCAGAATTCTTTTTGGTTTCCCAGATTGAGGCCAGGGCCTTTTTCTTCTGCTAAGCCAAATGAAACAAACATATGTTAAAACTGTTGTTCATTTTATATCTCTGCTATTAATTCTGATTTTATAATTTTATTGCATACTACTGAAAGACTTTGATAGTCAATGTTATAACAAGTTAAAGAAACATATTTCTTTTAGGCTGGATTCACATGAAAGGTTAGCCCCGTGGTGGCGAACCTATGGCATGGGTGCCACAGGCGGCATGCAGCGCCGTCTCTGTGGGCATGCATGCCATCGCCCCACAGGGGGGCCGGGTCAGGCTGCTCCCCTCGGCCTCTCCACATGCACCTGCACTCTTGCTCTCTCTTGGCCGTGGGGGGGGGTGCGAAATCACTCTGGAGGCATAGATCTGGGTGGCAGCGGCCTTGCCCGCCCAGCGGGCCACGCCCACCCATCACCCAGCAATACATAAGTGGGTTTTAGGTTGCAGTATGGGCACAGTCTCTAAAAGTTCACCACCACTGGGTTAGCCCATGATAAATTTTTCAGATTTCTATAATACATGGAACCTTCAGATAAACATATGGGTTGGATTTGCACAAAACAATAGGTTATAACAGTTGGTACTGTGTGATTTATTGTGTCTTGCAAACATAGCTTTAGTGTGCAACAGGAATCTATATACTTAAATCTAAAAGTTTCTGCTTTCTGGGTAGTCTTCCACATATTTGAAGAGAATGAAAATGAGTTCATTTATTTTACCTATTAAGCACATTTATATGGCTGTCCATCTCACAAGAAGGAACTCTGGGCAGTGTACAAAAATCAAAATAATTATTTAAAAATCATTATAAAACATAGCAAGTCATATTAAAGATGAAAAGCAGAATAGCCTCTTCTGTTGGAGGGGGATAGGGAGTGCCTCAGCTCTTTTTATATTTCTCTATAGAATTTCTTTCCTAATCACTAGGAATTTTTTTTTTTTTTTATTGAAATTTTTCAAAAGTTTTACAAATAAAAATCCACCCCCCCCTCCCCAACCACCCCACCCCCCCCCGACTTCCCAGAACTGAATATAGGATTATTTAACAAATATTTTAAAAATAACATTTGCAATTTATAAAATAATTAATAATAATAATAAAAATCACAATAATAATATATATAATAATAATATACATAACATGTTATGTATCACTAGGAATTTTTATTAACCTGTAAAATTGGGTGTCAGTTCACTAGATAATATCTGGATCTATTAAAAAAGAAACCTTAATATGATATGACTGGAAAATTCTAATAATGGAACTTAACATTGTTAGTCTTTTTTGCCACCATGTCACATTGCTGACTCACTTAGGAAGTGATTAAATCTCAATTCACAGGTAATATTTTCACAGATTCTACTGTTGCCCATCCTATTTATGTATATCTTTCTTGACATTAAGAATCTTTTTTTTTAATTCATCCCACTTCTAAAGTCTATGTTTCCATCCTATTTCATCCTTATCTTCTGAATTATCCTTTATCCACTGGATATCACGTACATATATTTAAAAAAAACCCAATTGTTCTGAGAAGCTTTTAAAAATTACCTTTATCTTGTTAGCCATTTTAGCATTTCCAAAGAGAGGCAGGATATAAATTAACTAAAATGCATAGGTTGTCACTCACATTTAACTACCACACCTTGCAGACTTCCAGTAAATTAACTACTCATTCTCTTCTTTCTCCCCACCTCATATAAAACTGCAGTCTAAAGAAAAATTCTTCCTGATGTTGGAAACTGGCTTCCTGATCCAAATTAAATGTAAGGTTTTGCTCTCCAATTTCCTGTTTTGAGAAATGGTTCCAAGTCCCATAAGGCAACTGGCATAATAAACAGCCATATTTGTATTATTCTGTGCCCATTTGTAAACAAGAAGACTAAATGCCCCTTTTTCTCACTGGTGCCTCCAGATGTGCTGGGACTATCCTTCCCATGATCCCCAAAGAGGTTTCTGTCTCCATACTGAGGAAGGCTGCTCTAATGGGAAATTTTCTGCTAAGCATCTTCGAATGTACGCTCGAAGACCCTCCCATGGTGGAACAGACCCATCAAAACCAAAGCGAGCAAACCCCACCCTATCCGCCCCCCTTCTAGCGGTTTGGAAGGAGGGCGGACAATGATCAAGGCAGGCAGCGGAGAGGGAGCTGCACTTCACCATTTGATCCATTGTTTCCCTTCCGCTCCCCTTCCCACCCTCCACCCCCGGAGGGGGGACCAAGCACAAGGGGCAGAAGAAAAGAGGAAGGGTGATTCGCGAGCAAAAGAAAGCGAGGAGCTTAATCCGTTAGGTCCGAAGGCACAGCAATCTCCTCCGCCCAGCCCAGCCGTGACCGGGGAGGGGGGGGCGCCGATGGGCGGGGCCGTCTGAGACCCTTCGCCACCTCTAGCCTAGCCCGGGCAGTGTCCCGGCGCGGAAACAAGGCGTGGTGGAGCATGCAACGGGCCGAGGCGGGGGAAGGCCGACTCTGTCCTGCGCCCAGCAGCTCCCAGGCCTTCCGCCAGCTGCGGATGGAAGCAGCCCAGATGCCGAGCCAGCCTCCTCCCACTCCCGGGGCTGGTTCTGATCACCTACCCCAGCTGTTCCTCTCCTTGCGGTTCTTGGCCATGGTTACTCCGTCCGGCGGCTACCTGCTGCCTCTCAGAGGAGCGAGATCCGCCGGGCTCGAGAAGGAGGCGGCGGCGGCGGCTGCCGCTGTTGCTAAGATGAAGAAGGAAAGCGCCGCCGCCGCTGCTGCTGCCTCGCCAAGAAAGGCGTCTCTCAGCTCAGCATCTCCTGCGGGAGGGTGCAGGGAGTACCCGAGACGGGTCCGACGCAAACTCGGATCCGCAGGAAGAGATAGCCTACGACGGCGTGCCGGAGCTTGCTTCCACACGCACACGTGTCTGGCCGGGGCTTGAAAACACCGCACTCTCGTCTACCAGCACAGCGCGCACCATCCGCACGACCTGATCGCGCTGCAGAGCACCTGCGGACGAGGACGCGCGCATCACGGGGCGCGGCACCAGTATGCGCCTGCCCACCGGTGCGGCGTAGTTTGGGCACACCCTGAGATGGAAATCGGCGCCCGCGACGCGTCTCCTGTTCTTTTGGACCCGTGGCTAAGGACTGGCAGAGGGAAGCGTCTGAAGCCACGTGCGAAACTCACGTGCTTATTTGGCCCGGCCGATACTTTGTATTTTGGACTAGGGTACGGAGGTTGTGTTTACGTGCCTAGTACCATCCGTGTGTGCGAGGACAGTCCTCGACAGATTACGAAGGGGTAGGTCCCCACCCTAATAGTTTACAACCCAGTCTAGATACCAAGCAGCGAAAAGAGCGGTCAGAAAAATAAGCATGGATCTCAGCAGCTGAGAATGTTGCACGTTTGTTTCGTGTCTGGATTCTCTCTAAGAAGCTTTACTCCCAGGATAGCATTCCTGGATTCGCAAATATATAGGCAGAGATAGGAAATGGATCTATACGTGCAGAGATTGGAAAAGGATGCATAGGATGCACCCATGTTCAAAATCCTGGGTAGTACCTGGAGTGTCAAGGAAGGTTCCTTCAGACTAAGGCATCAATGGTCCTTTTGAAAGAAAAGCTCCAAATAAAGGAATCACTGAGAACTTCAGAGACTCTTTACAGTATGGCTGCTATAGCCTTGGGGTTTTGTGGCCTCTTAGCTTATTTTGTAAAGGCTGAAGAGGGCTACCGTCAGAATAGGGAGACAGCCCTCTTAATCAGCTGATCCCCATCTATCCCCTGCATTAAGGTAAAACTCTGACTAGGTTCAGCTTTTCAGAATTTCCCTGCTATTCACCAAGTATCCTATCCACCATGATACCAGAACCGCTATTCTGATGTTTTGAAAATTGCAATTAAAAATATTCCGTCTTCTAATAAAGAATTGACCTCTTAAATTACATACAAAGGCTCAATTCAAAATGCTCTTGGAACCCAATCCGCCTTTAACTTGGCCCAATTTCTTTACCAAAAGTATCAGCAGCACACAAGCATTATGTACTGAGCTTTTAAAAGCACCTTTTGGAGCATACATCACAATCCATTTTCTCCAAAATGTCCTAGGAACCAGAAGTATCTGTAGGATTTTAAATTTTTACCAAATTGACAAAAGCAACATGAGTCTCTTGTGACATGAGCTGTGTCGTGTTCATATGATTTAATGATACATGTACCAAAGAAATTTTGTTATTTCCATCCTCCCAACACCATGCTTCTGCCATGAGCATCGGTAAAGAAATGATGAGGCTTTATGCTGTTCCATTGAATTGGGCATACTAGTCAATAGTGGGAGGTGTATTCTATATTGTCTGAGTTTGGCAATGTATTCTATAATAAGTCTGTTTTCAATTGCTTTTGGCAATTGAAAGCAAGACTTATTGAAGTGAATCTCCAGATCTTCTACTTCTTGGAGATTGAAGACTGCCCATTTTGAGTAAGTTATTTTTGCCCAACATGTCTGACGGATCTGTGAGAATATCCCTGTGAACAGGAGGAGAAGTTGCAGGCGAGACAATGTCAGATAAGAGGCAGCTTAGCCTACAGAAGAAATAGGGGCAAGGCAAACATCTCAGAAGGAACCCTCCCTAGGGTGGTTTTTTTAACTGTAGAGACATGAGGGATAGACTTTCAGACTTGCAAGATTCTGTTACTTTAAAATAAAGGTAGTGTTAGAACCCTTGGTTTGTACTCTTTGTCTGGACCACCTCAAAGGGCTGACATGTCAAAGAATATCAATGATAAAATGGCAGCTCCCCATTCAAGAGCAGTGCACAATCTGGAGGTCATCCTGGATTCATATCTCCTGCTTGATGACAGGTGGTAGCTGTGACCTAGAAGACCTTTGTACAACTTTATCTAGTGTACCAGTTCCTAGGTCAGGAGGCCCTTCAGAGAGTCACTCATGCCCTGGTCATCTCAAATGTGACTATTGCAATGCATTCTACATGGAGCTTCCCTTGAAGATCACCCAGAAGTTTTAACTGGTCCAGATTGCAAGGGCTGGGCGGTTTTCTTCCAAATGTAATTCAAGGTGCTAGTTGCTATCTATAAAGTCTTACATGGCATAAGGCCCGCCTATCTCTCTATATGCTTGGCTGCTTTGATCTGGCAGGGTTGATGTGCTCTGGGTTCCTTCACTTGATCATGCCACCTATTGGACCCCTGAAATTTACCTTCCCTGTCATAGCAGCTGTCTTCTGCAATGAGGTTCCCCCCATCTGAGATCTTGGTGGATCTCACCCTACTAGCATTCCGAAAGGCCTCAAATTCCTTGCTCTTTGGCTAGGATGGGTGTAGCCCCTTTCAAGGAAGAGGTATGTGTTTGCTGCAGCTTGATTTTGCCATTTTTGGTCTTCCTTTTTGCTGTATTGTTTTACTGCTTTATAGTTCCCATGCTTTCTTGTGAATCCCCCAGACTCATTGGGGCAATGCAAACTTTGAATAATATAAAAATAAACAAAGGACTGAATTTTTTCAAATGCTTCCCGTTGTCACCATTCCTTTGTTCTATTGAAAAATCCCTTTGAATTTACAAAGGTGAAATGCTGATCTGTCAGCAATTTTGCAACTAGCAGCTTTTGGATTGGGGGATTGGGAAGATGAGGTCTAAACAATGCACATTGAAGCAGCTGAACTTCAGGAACAGGAAACGAAATCTCCACGGGAGGTGGGGAAAGAAATTGCTTTTTTTTGCTCAGGAACTGGGCAAGAGTTTCTGTCTAGAAAATCTGCAGTCACAAGGGAAAACAACAGCTTTATTTTGTTTATAATTATACAGATACCTTGCAAAGATGATAGACAGAATTTATGTTCATCTCTCTTTTGTACAAATGGCTCTGACTGCCATTTTTTTGTGGGGGGGGGGAGGCACAATTTGAATGCTAGTTCTATCCAGCAAGATCTTAAACAGATTGATCACAACTTGTTTAAGGTGTGACTGGGCAGAACTAATATTTCCTAAAGTATTGTTTTTATCACTATGATAAATACCATTCTTGCTGTCTCTTCAGATTATCTTGCAGTTACAACGCACAGGAAGGCCATTCCTTCTCCTGAGAGATGCACAGCTCCTTCACTGCTTGTGTTTTAGGGAAGTGATTGAAACATTTCTTTTTAAACAAGCTTGTGAACCTGCCCAGATATTCTGTGTGCTGTGTACAGATAGTCCTCAACTTACAACAGTTTATTGAGTGGCCGTTCAGAGTTAACAATGGCACTGAAAAAAGTGACTTATGACCATTTTTCATAGTTACAATTTTTGTAGCATCCCCATGATCATGTGATCAAAATTCAGAGGCTTGGCAACTGGTTCATACTTATGACCACTGCTGTGTTCCCTGGTCATGTGATTAACTTTTTCAACTTTTTGACAAGCAAATTCAATGGGGAGGCCAGAGTCACTTAACATCTGGGTTACTAACTTATTGACTGCAGTGATTCACTTAATAACTGGCAAGAAAGGTGGTAAAATGAGGCAAAATCACTTAACAAATGTATCACTTAACAACAGAAATTTTAGGCTAAATTGTGCTTGTAAGTCAAGGACTACCTGTATTTTATTATTTACTCTTGGTTGTGTTTTTGAATATGTACTGCTAGTGGGCCGACAGTTTGACACCCCTGATCTAGAAGGAATATCTGGGAATCTCAGCGTGAGAATCACAGGTGACGGTGTTTACATAGTATGCAAAACCATTAATTATAATTTGCAAAATGCAATGGTTGGGTCCATATAATCCAACAAGCCAAAGTGAAACAAACCATGGTCCATCTTGGAATGTTGTGTGAACCCAATATTGGCAACCTTCCCTTTAAAATAAATGAAAACTATACACCTATAGATTTTCTTGAACTATACACATTATTGGGATTTCTACATCTTGATTCAAAGACTTTTAGGAAGGAAAATAGCATTAATTGTCCTAGTTGATTACTTGTCAGAGAATGTAGATCATAGTATCCTTTTGGGACATTTGATTAGCATTTGGGGAATTTGTCAGTAGTGCTTCTGAATTTTGCTAACCCAAAAATCTTAAATGGGTGCTTCAGAGGAAGTTTTGGTCATTGGCTTATGAGTTTTCTCAGGAATCCATCTACACCAGTGTTTTTCAGTCTTGGCAACTTTAAGATGTGCAGTTAACTCCCAGAATTCCCTAGCCAGCATGCTGGGGAGGGGAGTTCTGGCCATTGAAGTGCATACATTTTAAAGTTGCCAAGGTTTAAAAACAATGAACTGCACAACTTCTCTTTGAAATATTGATGATTAGTGTTCTTCCAACAATAGAGATAATCTTGCACTAAAACTTGGGGCAGGGAGATGGAAAGAACTTCTCTTAAAAAATTGTGCTTTTGTTTGTGGTCCTATTGCTATATTATATAGCCTGTGATCTGAAAGTTCTTTGTGAAAGTGAAAGATCATGAAGTTCCCTGCAACATTATCACTGAATACCTGCAGGTTTGAATACCTGCTTTTCAGGTATCAACTGTAATCCTCAGGAAGAAAAATTCTTTTTATGGTCTACCACCAAGAGAAGGCCTCATCCATGCCATATATATGTGTGTGGGTGTATCAATAATTATTTCTCCTGACAGGCAGGAGAGTGAGGAGCTGGCCTAGGGAATCAATCAAAGCAAGTTATTTAGTTATTAATTATTAGTTATTAATCCCTTGATAAAGAATCATGCTTTGTTTTCCTAATTTTCTTTGCTCAATTTACTGATTACTTTTTATTTCATCATCTAAATTAAGGTAATTAACTTAATTTATATTCCTCTCTTCCTCCCTCAGGATATTATGATTTTGTGTGTGTGCGTGCATAGGCCTTTGAATCAGTGTTGACTCCTGGCAACTGCCTGGACAACTCCCTGCAATTCAGAAGTGGCTTCCCATTGCCTCCTTCTTAGGGCTGAGAGAGTGACTGGCCCAAAGTCACCCAGCTGACTTGTGCCTAGGGCACAACTAAACTCACATCTCTTCTAGCCTGATGCCTTAACCACTCCACTAGCTTCCAGAAATGCAGCAAAAACTTGGCTTTCTCCTCAGGTTTTGGGATTGGAGTTACTGTCCAGAAGAGGGTATCAATGTGACTTTGGGGTTGGCCATTACTTTGTTGGATTTTAACCAAAATTTACTTGTTTTTCAGGCCTATTGTACACTGCGCAAAATTGTAATATTCAAATGAGGTGGCTATATAATTTTTTAAAATAAATTAACTCAGTAGAGCTGACCAAACAGTTGGGCTCAAAGTTGGCTGTAGACTGTCAAGTGATAGGACGAAGCTAAGTAAGGAATTTATTATGCAGACTATGAAGAAGCCATTGAAACAATTGATTACACCCTGTCAACCTGAAAGTGCAATTCTTATTTACAATTGCTATAACTTAATTCTGATCCTTGGTCTGTCTGTCTTTCCTATCGTTTAATGGATTTTTGCTTTGCACTTCTTGTCCAAGATCTGTTCATTGTTACCCTGAAATTCCTGATTTTTTTTACCCTGAAATTCCTGATTTTCAAACTAACTCTGGTTCTAAGATAGTGATGTGTTATCCTGATTCTGATTGCTCTTCTGGCTGATTAACAATATATATAGCCTGGTGGTATTGGGAATTTTTTGGAGCTGTTTATTGGTTGATGAACAGTCAAATGGCATGTACTGTTCTTCATCCTAAGATATAGGTCATTCACTATTGAACTAGCTATAATGGATTAAGTTGTGTAGATTACATGACCATATCCAAAGCTGTGGGAAGAAGAGTGTTAAGATTCACTCATCCTACTCTGTGGTGGTTTCAACAGAAAAACGTGTTATTTTTCTGAATTGTTTAGAAGTGAAGTGTTTAATTCTTGACTTGGATCTTTTGAAATAAGACACTTACTCATAAGATCAAAAAGCAACATTGTGACTGCCAAGGATTTCTAGTGCTAATGTAAATGGCAACCTAAAAAAAGCCTTAGAGATGAAAATGGCCTCTATTTATGTTCACATACAAACACTGACTAAGATCAAGAAAAATTTACAATAAAACAAATATTAGTTTTAAAGACACCACGGGGGATCAAACTCTTTTGTGGAAAATTTCTAAAAGGGCAGAGATGGGAGTTCTGCAGTAATTAGATTTCTTGAAGCTCTAATTAATACATTTGTAAAAATTGCACTGGTTTCTAATCAACTATTAAGAAGGTTTAAGGCTTAATTGTTGAAATATATAACCCTAAACCACATGGGATGAAGATATGTAGTAGAACAGTGTTTCTCAACCTTGGCAGCTTGAAGATGGATGGACTTCAACTCCCAGAATTCCCTAGACAGCATAGCTATATTAATCTATGGTGGCAAAAAATCAGCAGGTGGATATTGTAATGTCTAATGATTTGTGAGAATAACTTTTTTTTATTGAAAATTTTTAAAATTTTACAAAAAAAATTCCCTTCCCCAGACCCTCCCAACCTACCCCAGCCCTCCCCCAACCTTCCCAGAGCTGAATACAGGCTTAATTAAAATTTAAAAGAAATAGTTTTAAACACAAATAAACCATATACAAATTTGATTACAATAATTAAACAAATTATAAAATATTTTAACACCCATATTTAGAAAACAAAAAAAGAAAAAGAAAAAAAACAAGAAAAAGGAGAAAAAAAAGAAAAAAAATCTTAAACTTTAAATATAAATTATTCAAAAACTAAATAATATTTTTATATCATATTTATATTGTATAAAATTTATCCATCTTTTCCATACCAAGAGGTACTTCTCTTGCGATTGATCTTTCAAGAAAGCCGAAATCTTTGCCATTTCCGCTAAGTAGGAAACTTTAAGAAACCATTCTTGCAAAGTAGGCAAAGATTCCTTCTTCCAACATTGCCCTACTAACAACCTAGCCGCTGTAATTAAATTTAACATTAATATAGTTTCTTTACTGTCACAATCAGAAACAATACCCAGCAAAAACAATTGTGGAGTAAATTTTATCCTTCTTTTAAAAATTCTTTGAATATTCCACCATATCTTAATCCAAAAAGCTTTTATATTTTTACATGACCACCAAATATGATAATAAGTAGCATCCAAGCAACCACATCTCCAACATTTAGGCTGCAAGTTTGGATACATACGAGACATTTTTTGTGGATCAAGGTGCCATCTATAAAACATTTTATAAAAGTTTTCCCGTAAGTTTTGGGCTTGTGTGAATTTAACATTCCTCACCCAAATAGTCTCCCAAGTATCTAATGGAACTGATTCATCAAAGTTTTGTGCCCATTTAACCATACAATCTTTAACTAGTTCTGCTTCTGAATCCAATTGCACTAACACCCCATAAATTCTTTTAATATGGGTTCGTCTTTGATCTTTTATTTGTTTTAACAAATTCTCATCCTCTCTGAGCAAACCCACATTGCAATCTATCTTCCACCTTTCCAATAGTTGTCTATACTGAAACCATGAATAAATAATATTTTCTTGTATTAAGTCTTCCATAGATTTTAGTTGCCAATTTTTGCCATCCCATCTAAGTAATTGTGTATAAGAAATACTATCCATCTTAACTCCTCTCCTTATCCCTTCTATCGCATGCCATGGGATAGCCCATAATGGAATTCTAGAATCACTTCTATAATATTTTTTCCAAACCCGAAGTAAAGAAATTCTTAAAATGTGAGACTTAAAAAGCCTATCAACCTTTTTGTTAAAAGTTAAATAGGCATGCCATCCAAAAAGTAAATCCCATCCCTCCAGGAGGAGTACATCTACATTTGTTAAGTTAACCCAATCACTAATTAATGTTAACACCACAGCATCATAATACAATTTCAGGTTCGGTACCTTGAGTCCACCTCTCTCACGAATATCTTGTATAATTTTAAGCTTTACTCTTGGTTTTTTCCCTGCCCAAATAAATTTATTGATACCTTTCTGCCATTCATTTAAGTTAGCCTCATTCTTTAAGATAGGTATCATTTGAAATAAAAAAAGAAACTTTGGCAAAACATTCATTTTAATTGCTGCAATTCTCCCCAATAGGGATAATTGCAACTTCTTCCAATTTTCCAAATCCTTTTGTATTTTAACCCACAGCCTTTCATAATTATTTTTGTACAGTTTTGCATTGGAAGCAGATAAAATAACCCCCAGATATTTTACCTTATTAACAACCTCAAAATCTGTCAGCCTAACTAGGGTCTCCTTATCCAAATTGGTCATGTTTTTAGGCAATATTTTAGTCTTATTATTATTAATTTTAAAACCCGAAACTTGTCCATACTGATGTATCAATTGTAACAACTCCATTACAGAATAAGTTGGTTGGGATAAAGTAACAACCAAATCATCTGCAAAAGCCCTTAATTTATATTCTTTTTTATTGACTTCTATTCCTTTTATTTTCTGTGATTCCCGAATTTTAATCAGCAAAATTTCCAAAGTTAAAACAAACAGTAATGGTGACAGTGGACAACCCTGTCTAGTCCCCTTCTCAATTGAAAACACCTCTGATAAATCTCCATTGACTATAAGTTGTGCCGTTTGTTTTTGATAAATAACACAAAGAGCTTGTAAAAAATTTTCTCCAAAATTCATTTCCTCAATTAATCTTAACATAAATTGCCAATTTAACTGATCAAAAGCTTTTTCAGCATCTAAAAATATCAATCCTGCAGAAACTTGGTTGTTTTTATTCAAATATTCTATTAAATTAATAATTTGTCTAACATTATTCTTCATATACCTTCCAGTTATAAAACCCGTTTGATCCATATGTATTAATTGATTCAACACCCTCATAAGTCTATTAGCTAAAATTTTCGAAAAAATCTTATAATGATTTGTGAGAATAACTTTGAGAGACAAGAGGAAGAACCACATATTAGACCAGAGGTCTTCAAACTTGTCCCTTTTATGACTTGTGGACTTCAGCTCCCAGAATTCCTCAGCCAGTGTGTCTGGCTGAGGAATTCTGGGAATTGAAGTCCATAGTCATGAAAGGGACAAGTTTGAAGACCTCTATATTAGACCATGGCAGCTGAATCTGCAGAAGGAATGGGGATGTAACAGAAGGGACCTCCCTAGTTTCTTGGACTGCAAAGGTGAGGGGAGGGGGAAAGAGATGTACTTACAGACTTGCAAAATTGTCAACCTTACGAAATAGTCCAGACAAGAAGCACACCCTGAAATACTAGCTCTAACTTTTTTATAAAATTACATTGAGAGAATCTTACAAAACTGAAAATATATCTCTCCCCCCACGCCCACACTGCCTTTGCAGTCCAAGAAACTGGGGAGAGGGTGTCCCTTCCTAGACTCTTGCCTCTTATTTGACAAAGTCTAATCTGCAGGTCTTCCTCTTGTCTCCCAAGGCTATTCCCCCCATACCATTACCGGTATCTAACAAATGCTGCTCACTTCATCAGCTGCATGCAGTGGCTAAACTGATACAGACCTCAAAGTGACTGTTTTGTAAAAGCCGAACTATTAAGCAAAAATAGTTGAACTCACACACTTCAAAAGGTTACAGGCAACCTCAGAAAATCTCAACAAACGAAGGCTTTCTAGCAAAGAAAAATGTTAATTTTGTCTCATAGGTAATCTTTATCTGCATAATCAACTTATCTTCTTTTCCTCCTCACCTTATCCCATTTAAATCCTATATTAGTCTGTGTAGCTGATGAAGAGAGCTGAGCCACAAAAGCATAAGCCTTTTAATACAATTTGTTAATTAGGTGACCTAAGAAAGTCATATTGCAACATTCAGATGTCAAAAATTGTGCATCTTTCTGGATAGGCCTACTTGGTTGTAGCTCATAGGACGTTTTTCCTCCCTGTATTTGATACCTTTTACTACATTGAGGAGGCATCTTTTCACCTAAAGCTTCCCTACGTGAATGGCTGAGGCAATCTGGTTTGTGACCTTCCATTCTCCTTTCCATTTTAAATTCAGGTGACAGCTTCAAAATTAGTATCAATGGGATACTAGTTAGAAATCTAACTGCCAACAGGCTGAACTGAAAAAAATGGAATTAAAAAACAAGAAGGCAAATACAAACCATGTCCATATTGTTGCCAAGAAAATCTAAATGGATGTGTCCATGAAATAATTTAGGTCAACCTGAATGGATTTTTTACAAAAATTGTATTTTATTATATTTTTTAAATAAGATCTCAAACCTTTTTGAGATCATTGATGAAGTGTGCCATTTAAAAATGATTTGAATTATTCGATCCAATATCTCCCTCCTTCCCTATATTTGTTACCTAGAGTAGGGCCTATTGGTAACTGGCGGAGGGAGAAGGGTTACTGACCATTTATTGCTGCTTGATGAATCCCACTTTTAAAATTACGAATATATACATACGTTTTTAAAACCTTGATGGCAGAAAACCCTTTTGTGTATGTCTTTATCGCCACAGCCAGCTCGGGCAGCCTACTCGAAAACGGGCGTGCACGGGACAGAGAGATCAATTGTTCCTCAGCATGATTTGATCTAGAAATATGTAAACAACCCGTTTCTTTGTGGGGGTTGTCGAGGCTGAGAATAAACATGGATTAAACCTGCGCGAGGAGCCTCTGCGAGGACATCCATTCATTCATCCAGACCTCAAGCACCCGGGGGAAATTTCGTCAGAGAGCCGGTGAGTCAATGCGGAGTGTTCCTTCCGAAGGGAAAAGAAGGGCGGGCGGGCGTGCTGGAACCGAGGGCTCTGAGGCTGGGACGATCGTTTGCTTCGCTGCCTCGAAAACAGACCCATTCGGAAGATCCACGCCGGGGCGCTGTCGCTCTGCTTACCCGGGGACCGGCCCTTCTGTGGCTCTGCCGCCGCCGCCGAGGAGGCGGGACTGAGAGGGCGGGACTCCCGGAGAGGAGGTGGCCACGGCGGCGGCTCATCTGTCTGGTGTGGCCCGTCCCGGCGCGGGTTCGAGCGGCGCGCTAGGAAGCGGGTGAGGCCGAGCAGCTCTGCCCAAGCCGACCAGGCCGTACTTGTTCGGCGGGCCGACCGCAGAGCAATTCGGCGGGCCCCCGCTGATCTCCGCCTGGCCGAGCGAGGTGGGACAAAGCGGGCCTCCTCCTTCACTTCTGCGACTCCGAGCGAGGGAGCTGCCCAGTCTCGTCTTGGAAGAGGTGAGACGCCGCGCGGGATCGGGGCCTGCACGAGATTGTGGGGAGGGTAAGCGGAGCCTCCTGGTTCACTTCGACCGCGGCTGGAGGAGAAGGGAGGCATCCCGGCAGTCCCTCATCCCTCGAGTAAGAGAGGCCTCCCAGCGTGGACCTTTGTGTGGAGAAGCCAAGGAAATTGAATGCGTGGGTCTTGGGGAAGCCGAAGGCTGCAGGATCGGAGGATAGAGAGGGAAGTAGATTCCAAGTCCCCTGTGCAGAGACTGAACAGAGTCAATCTCTCTACTGCGTACGATGCAGGCTGTACTTGCATAAGGCAAACCGTGGTTAAGTGAGTCGCGGTTTACCCAACTTTGCAGAGCAGAGCGGTTCAGTAAAGTAACTATATCGGCTGACTAGGTTGGTGCAATATACAGGAACAAAAACTAGTCAACTGCATTCTACTCTGGCATATTGCATGACTCTAGGTACATGCAGAACTGCAGAACTGGGATAAATACACATCTCTTTCTCAAACTTGTTCATGACCAAAAGATGTACTTCTGCTTTGTGGCAAGGGCTGAAGGAAGCATCCGTGACATCAGGCTTGAGCCATTTCAGTTGTCAGCTTGGCTTGGTGATGAGAAAAGCTCCCTTGCTCCAAGAGAAACGGTGGAGGAGGTCAGTGGCTTCCTTTGGCACCCATTACTAATGTTAAAGAGTGATAAATAACCAGAAGCTCATCAGCTTCTGACATGGGGTCTTTCCTCAGTTGAAGTGCTATTTCCATATCTTGGATGCTTCAGGATCCATATATGCTGTATGTGAAATTTGATATCCTCAATTCCAGTCCTTACATTGCTTCTATTTGCCTTTATCTGACTTCTCTCCAAGACAATGTGTGACAAAGCCTGACAGATTTTATATCTTTACTTAGGCAGTATTGGGATTGGGGAGATAGGATGGGGATATTGTTTTAAACTAGTGTAGGGAAGGATCACTTAAGGCTGTTGCATTTATGAGCTGGGAAGGATATGAAGGCAATATCATAGGAATGGTGCAGAAAAAAAAATTGTTGCCAGGTTTGTACATAAAAAAGATCCTCAAACTGGTTCTGATGCTACTATATTATTTAGTCATTCCCAACATCTCTAGCTTTAAGCTTGCTTTGAAAAGATCTAACTCCTTTTATGCAAATTTCCTGAGTCAAAAGGCTGCTGCTTACACTTTTATCTTTGGCCTCCCTTTCATATAATTAATAAAATACAGTAACATTTTAAGGAGATTCATGCTAAATCAATTAACTCTGGAACGACAGGAAAGTATTTGTTGCAGACTTGGTAACAGAGGCTGGATAATAGATCCTGTTATAAACAAACTGATACTGGACATCCGTGCTGTTCCATGAAAAGCTGGATGCTGCAGTATACATGAATGCGCTAAGCAAAAACAAGGTTGCTTACATTAGCTTATTGTGCTCAATTCAGCCCCGGATACTGTGTAACTTTTATTTGATAGATTCCTGAACAGCAATTTCACTTACCTCAGCATATGGCAAATAGTTAACCAAGAAGAAAGGACTAAAATTTAATGGTGCATATTATAGGGATGGCTTTTAGGAGATTGTTTGGTGAATTGTCATCTTGCCAATTCTTTTGTTTCTGGAAACTGTTAGCTATTGGACTCTGTGGGTATCGGGCTTAGACATCTGACTTTGTAAGCTTTCCTTCTGTTTGTATGTTGAAGTTATAGATAGCTTGACTACTGTTATTTCTTTTCCTTTGCACACTTCCTCCTTATATTCAGGTTCCCTGACAGGATTAAAGATACTTATGCCCCAGATATCCAGGTAGGATTGTAACTTATGTTTGCATGTCACAATTGAAATCCTTCCCAGCTGAAGCTTTTTGAAACCTCATGTTTAGTATTGCTTGAATAGATAGTCATTTAAGTATATGATTTAAATGTGGAATTGTTAATGATGATATCCAGTTCTACAAAAAATTAATTGGAAAATAACTACAGAGAGTTGGTGAGAAAAAACAGCCTTGGGGTATTTCCAAAGGAGAAACACAGTATTAATGTTGCTTTTGAGGAGTGGAATTCCTTAAAGTTTTGTATGCAACTGTTACTGTTTTTATCTAGAATGCATAGATTAGAATATCAGCTTCCACCTTTCCATTAGGAAAGGTATCCTAATGTTGGTGGGTATCAGTAATGGAGATAACATCCATTGAGGCTGAAGACTTTGCATCTTTTGGAAATATTCTTAGAATCAGAATAGAGCTGGAAGGGATCTTGGAGGTCTTCTAGTCCAGCCCCCTACTCAAGCAGGAGACCCTATATCATTTCAGACAAGTGGCTTTCCAATCTTTTCTTAAAAACCTCCAGTGATGAAGCATCCACAACGTCTGAAGGCAAGCAGTTCCGCTGGTTATTTGTCCTCACTGTTAGAAAGCTTCTCCTTAATTCCAGGTTGCTTCTCTCCTTGGTTATTCTAATACAAAGTGCTATAATGCTGGGGCTAGGAAATGTTAAAATTAGTGTGAATGGATACAAGAAATAGATAGCTCTAAAACAGTGCCCCCTGCCACCTTTTGGGCACCAGGGACCAGTTCTGTGGACTGGAGGGGGCGTCTTTTCATATGCTGCCTGCATCCCATGGATGGGTCTTCACTTGTTTGTGTGGCCTGGTTTCTGGGATGCTACGACCTAGTGCTGGTCCATGGACTAGGAGTTGGGGACCTCTGCTCTAAAACACTGTGAAAGCCCCTTACCTTATAGTTAAATTTTACTTCTATATTAGGGACAAATGCCAGCCAAGTACCTGCTTTCTCTTACTCTGAGCTACACATGGTAGTTGGTTGGGGATATCATTTGACATATAGTGATTAAGAGTTAAGATGTATCTCCCCCCCCCTGCAAAAACTTTTTTCTTTTCTCGGAACTGTTAAAAATACTATAATATTGTGCCTAAGTCACAAATTACAAAGGATCCTGTTTCAACTTTAATAAAGTGCAGAATTTAGATTATGTGGTGCAGACAACAATGATCTTTATGGCACATTTTTTCCTTTGGAGCCACAAAAAATAGAGGGCAATTATGGGGTTCCATTATTAGCTTTTTTCCTATGCTATTAATATAGAGATTGAGAGATACATTTGTAAGAGAGGATCAGCAGGAATTCATATCATTTGTTCTCTGTGGGCAATTTAATACTATGTAAATACCTAAAAGCTGTTTTTTTTTCTTGCTGACACTCTGAAGCTTATATTTTCATCAGACTCATTAAAGAACTATGCATTTCCCGATTCATATTTGAGTGGCATGTATAATTGTTTGCCTATTCAAACGATATTAAAAATAAGATTTCAAAAATGTATCCGTTGCTGCATTCTGATGAGAATACATATTAGGGCTCCAGAATGGCACTGGCACAGCTGGGACCAATATTGCTGATGGGTTTTGGAAAGAGAAATCGGCAAGCCAGGATTATATTCCTCTTCCTCTTAACCACCAGTTGTCCCTGCACAGATCCCTTCTGTCTGTGCCCTGTCTCTTGGCAAATGTTGGGATGGAAACATTTATTTGGATAAGTAATACCCAATTTATTTTATTTTTATTTATTTATTTAAAAAATTACTATAGCTGCCCATCTTATACCAAATTCTGGGTAGCTCCCCTTCAAGAATTAAAACAGCATCAATAGTAAAATAAATAAAAAACATATTAAAACTATAAAAACTATAAACATTCAAAACCAACAAACAAAAAAACAACAACACCTGCCACTAAGTTAAGCTTCCAACATGCAGTTGCCTCATCCTGTACCAGGGCTTGGGGGGGAAAGCCAAGTTTTTAGTGCATTTTGGAAGCCAAGGAAGATAGAGACCTGCCAGACTTGCTTATTACTGTGAGATGACTAAGAATAAAAAGGGAGTTCAACAAACTCAGAACTTATTTTAGCTTTGCTCTCAGTATCAGTCCTGATTCCTACAATTTAAGGCAATAATGCCAGAATTATAGAGTTTGAAAGGTAAATATTAACATTCAGCTGATAAAGCTAGATTGCTGAGATTGTTCTTTCTGACCTGATGGAAGTGCAGCTACGCTGTGATGAACATAGAACATATAATCATAGGGCTGGAAGGGTCCTTGGAGTCTTCTAGTCCAGTGGTTCTCAACCTTTTTAATGCTGCGACCCCGGTCGTAAGTCGAGGACTACTCAACCGGTCGTAAGTCGAGGACTACTCAACTGGTGCAGCACCGTTTGCAGAATGGGACTTTTGGCGGGCTCAGCAGGGCAGAGACAGCTGGACAATTCCTATTGGCTTTTGAAAGCCAATAGAATTAGACTCTATTCAAGAGAGTCTATTCTATTGGCTTTCAAAAGCCAATAGAATAAAAGGAAGTAGCACAGCTAAGGAAAAGGGGGAAAAAATGGTGGACTGCTTTGTTTGGCGACCCCCGTGAAATGGTCGTTCGACCCACAGGTTGAGAACCACTGTTCTAGTCCAACCTCCTGCTCAAAGCAGGAAACCATATACCATCCTGGTAAATTTTTGAAAACCTCCAGTGATGGAGCCTCCACAACTCCAGAAGGCTAGCTATTCTGTTACTTAATTGTTCTCACTGTCAGAAAATTTCTTATTTGTAGGTTGGATTCTCCATAGGCACCATTAGGGCAGGAGGCTTGAAAATAGCAGGCTATGTCCCAGCTTAAGCCTGTTGAACTGAGTAGGCACTGGACAACAGTATCATCTCCATTTCAAGGCCATTGAGCCAGGGCTGTCTGAAGACATTTCCGCAGTCATGTGGCCAGCATGATTCACAGGAAGCTGTTACTATCCCACCAAATTGGTACCTATTTATCTGCTCGCATTTGCATGCTTTCTAACGGCTAGGTTGGCAGGAGCTGGGGCAAGGACGGGAGCTCAACCCTGTCACATGGTGCTCGGATCTCAAATCTGGGCTGCCGGCTTTCCAGCTGACAAGCTCAGCATCTTAACTGCTGAGGCGCCATGCCGCCTTCTGTTCATTAACCAGAAGAAGAATTCCATTTGGTTTTCCTTCTTTTGGTCCCAAAGTGCCTTAAGCTATCTCTGCTTTTGTTTAAAATAAAAACCTCATCCAATTTCCTTTTTTCCCCCTTAAATATTAGGCCCAACAAAGAGTGGACCAAAGCCATGTGTTCCTGCCAGCAGACAACTCCACTAGGATTTTAAGGACACCATTTACCTGGTTTCAGTGCTCAAGGCAGAGGCAACTGTGCGTCATTCCTGTTCCCCCCTGTGGGAAAGGGGAGAGTGTATTAGCAGATTATGGATCCTCTGACTCGCCCAAGTGGAGACATTATGCGGCGGAATCCACAGCAAGACTACGAGCTCATCCAGAGAGTAGGGAGTGGCACCTATGGAGATGTCTATAAGGTAAGGCCAGAAAATACTTCTTTGCCAGCTAAGGGAGCAATTTTGAATTCCTGCCCCTTCCTTTTCTGAAAATAGCTTAAACTGCTTCATGGAACTTGCAAGATGATACACCATTGGTTGTTAGATGGATTTGCATGGATTGCATCCAGCCTTAATTAGATCAGTGCTGTTTAGTATAGTATAGTTTGCGAACTAGCCATTGTTGTATGGAAGCCAAACTCATCCATGTTCATTTACAAAACTTACAGCATCCCTGAACCTGGAAGAATGCACACAGTGTACACTTTTCTCATTAAAAACAAATTATCTCTCATCATAGCAACATGATTGACTGACTTTATATTTGCCTTCTGTTACTAGCCTCTGTCCTTTGTGAATTCATTTAGACTTTTGATTTGATTATGTACGATACTGCACTGCTTTATATTAAATGCATTTAAAGTATTTAAAAACAATTATTTCATGACCTGAGGGAAAATGGATTTTTGAAGTGCCCAATTTTGAGTATCATAAAGAAGCAACAGTGGGAGAGAAAAAAAGAATAGGCATCATGCATGAGACAAGTAGTTTCTTTCATTGAGAGTTATATTGGAGTAGTTCATGCCGGATTTTGCTCCATGCAGATTAGTGGGAAACCCAATTCTGATTTTTCACTTGATCTAATTATTAGCCTTTAGTCTATAAGTTGTATTGCAGATATATTTAGCTGGACTTGCATAAACAAATATACACTGTGTGTATTTCATCTAGGAAATAAAAAAATCTTAGATATGTTGTTGTCTGAATGTCAAGATCGTGGACTTCAACCATGGCCGGCTCAGGAATTCTGGGAGTTGAAGTCCACGAGTCATAAAAGAGCCAAGGTTGCCTACCCCTGGCCTAGATTATCCGTGATATAATGCAGTCTTGCTAGCACTAGATATGAATTTAGAGAACTTCAGACAATTTATGATTGGTAAAGAGTATTTCAGAAGCAGCAAAAGAAACCCCTCTTAAAGAATATATGTACTTTGATTGTGTCCATGTTTATATTAGTACATAACTTCAGAATATTGATTAATACTTAAGATTCTTTTAATTGGCAATCTTATTAGTTTGCTTGTATATTACTTCCATTGATATCCAGCTGAGCTGTGAAATTGAGTGCAATTCTTGTGTAAAGCTCACAGTAGCTTTCAGTTATAAACTAGAATATCCCACAATACCATATTCTAGTTCCTCTGACATTCCATAGTTTTTTTATTAAATTGTCCTATCAATCAGTCCTGTAGAAACAGTGAAGTGATTCAGCGTTTATAGTTCTGTTTAAATGCCTTTAACTTTAGTTATTCAGTACATATTCTATTCAGTTCTTTTTGGGTTGAATACTTCTTTAGCTACTGTGGAATTCCATGTTCTCAAAAATAAAACTTTTGAATTTTTTTGTCATTAACTCCTGTTTATAATTAATTCATCTTTCAGTTCTGAAAGCATGCAGCAGATTGCCATATTAAAATTATATAACATTTAGTCAAAGTCTTTCTAATCTGCTTTTAGAGGCATTTTCCCCAATATGTGGTTTATAATAAAATTTATTTAAAAATAAAACTTAGTATTAAAAATATTAAACACTAGAAAAATTAAAACTGCCTTCAATACTAAAAATAATAATTCCACTTGGAACTCTGACAGACACTGATTATGTGCCATCAAATTGGTGTTGATTCTTAATGATCACATAGATAGGATATTCTGAGGAGAATTTTAAAGAATAAATGGATTTGCCCTTCAGGATTTTATTCAAAGCTGACAGTGTTGGGGTATCCATAGGTAAGGCATTCATCCCCTGGTGAATCCAGGAGGTGATGCATTCTACAAATGCCCTCAGATGAGGAAAAGAAAGAAGGATCTGGCCATAAAAAATAGGTAGATTAATACAAGTGAAACTACCTGGCCCCAACGGTTTAAAACTTTAAAATAAGGAATCAGCACTTTGAACTGGGCTTGAAAATAACATGTAACATAGTAGTTGCGTTTCTGAACAACTTGCCCTTCCCAGTGCTCCATCTTTAAAGGATGCCCTAAGTACCACATTACAGAGCTTAATTTGGATGTCAGTACTCCATAAAATAGGAGAGCATGTTTTAAACATTCTAGAAAGAGTAATTGGTGAAATGAGGATGTGGCTAGTGAAATGACAATTCAGAACTTCCTCAGTGGAAAAATGAGCAGGACCTTTGTCTGAATCTTAAAAGATGTACAAGTCATTTCTGAATATATGTTGCACTGTGACTATGCTATTACATTAGCATTGGAAGTGAAAGAACACACAGATATACAATATGTAGTATTGTATATGAATGATAATGTGGGAATGAGATTTCGGTGTTTGATGTAACCTGCTTCACAATGGCAAGTAGCTCAGAGTATCACAATCTTTTAATTTTATTTAGATAAGTGGTGGTGTAATTGTGATTTTTATCGCAAACAGCTGTGCCTTTACTATTTCACATTTGCCCTGGACACTTTTTAAACTGTCTGGTATTTGCTATTATTGTTTTATTAGGATTTATTTATTTATTTGATTTATATTGTGCAAATATATACCGTGTAGTCAGAATTGCAAATAATGTAAGTATCATATGCTGATTTTTTAAACGAAAATCTTCCCTATTAATTAATTCAACCATTGAACAACAGATATCAATTGCAAATCATATTCTATTTGTCTCAAATGAATTGAAGTTAATTGCTTTTTTAAAATTGTGCAACTAAAGATTCATGCCTCTCATTATTCTAAGTCTGAGTTGTCATAGAGGTGATTTGAGTTTAAATCAGCGTTCCTATAATTTATATGTATAAAGAAGGGTTTTTAAAATATGGTTTTCATCCAAATAATGTTTGGCATGTAATCCCATTTTATGCCTCTGGTGAACTTTAGCATAATAAATGCAATACTCACAGAAACACAGAGACTTCGTATTATCTGTATTCCTGAGCCTCTTCAAGTGGGTGAGGGTTTATATGTTTGTCCCTAAAAGGAACATAGCATTTTTATGGTCTGATTAAAAAGTATATTAGCCCTAAATTAATAATTTTCTTTAGGAAGCAGAATCAGCTAAGGATAGATGTACATTATCCCTAAATTAATTTTCAGGAAGCAAAATCGGATAAAGACAGATGTAGAATTTGTGACATATTTGAATGTTCATAAGCAAATATTTGCTGCTTCTGATTATTTGTGTAGGTTCTAGATATTAATCCTGTGCAATTATAATAATATTGTAAAGACTACACGCAGTTCATAATACAAATGAAAAACCGCTGCCTTAGACTGACTCAAGATACTGAGGCCCTTGGCTGGGTTCTCATGTACATTGCAAAACAATCCAGGAAGTCTTTTGAAGAGTGGAATTTAAAAAGGCTAAAATAAACAAAAGCAGATAAGGCTGTCTGTTTTTTTGTTTGTTTGTTTTGTTTTTTGTTGCTGCCATCAGCTAATGAGAATGGAGTGATAGCTGAAGATCATGGAGGCCTTTGCTTGAATCTCCTCTTTGCTCTGAATTTGTCTGGTGGCCTTGAAACCAGGTGCTGCTGATGTGCTGCAGTGTTTCTCTTGCTATATCTGCAATATGGATATATGGGTAGTCCTTGTTTAGTGATGATATTCGGAACCAACAATTCCATGGCTAAGTGATATTGTAAAGCATGTGACCATGCTGATTTATCATGGCAGTTGCGGCAATTGCTGTTGCTAACTTTGAATCCTGTGTGATGTCACATGATTGCTGACCTCCTGCTGGCTTCCCAATTGCCTTTGCAAAAGCTGGCAATGAAGGTTGCAAATAGTGATCACATGACCGCAGGATATTGCAATCATTGTAATTATCAACTGATTGCGAAGCACCCAAATTGTGATCATATGAGCATGGGGATGCTATGACAGCTGCACTGCACAGTCTGGTCATCATCTCATTATTTAGTACCATCATAATTTTGGATGATTGTTAAACCAGTGGTCATTGAATGAGGACTACCTGTAATAGCTGTGATCTGCTTTATAATGCTAATACAAGCTTGCCTGAAAATACTCAAAAATGTCAGCATAATGTACAGTACAGAGTATATATTTTTCTGATAGATCTGTTAATCAAAGACCTTACATCATGTGTAGATATTATTTGAGGATGGTGTGATTATGGGCTAAAGAGATCACAATTCCTTCCTCCACGCAGAAATCATAATAGTCTATTCATGCACAGTGTTTCTAAAGAATCAGGCTGAGGTTTTGGAAGTTAATATAAGTTGGTTTGTCCTGCTGTCTCCTTGCATGAAGATTTGAAAGGAACTACAGTCTCTCTTAATGAGAAAGTCTTCCAGATGCTTTTTATGAATAGATTTAACCACATGCATATTTTGGAGGAGTTGTCCCAACATTCTTTTTAATCCACTGAGTATTGAACTGGAAGGAATGAAAGGTGACCTGGGTCTAATTTAGAAATTGGCTTCTATTCAAGCGCTGCAGACGAAAAAAAGAAGAAACATATTCATTTTTAGTTGTCTAAAACTTGCACGTCTATCAAACCTATCAAGATGTCGTTGGTGTTGCCTGTGAAGTTTTGTAAGAGACCATGCAGGAATGTAGAGATTTTGCAACACTTTTGCTATATTAATTTAATGTATTCATGTTTTTTTTAAATGGAGATTCAGCAATTCAGAGCACCCAGCCTGTTGAGGCAAAGGATAAAATTGTGAAGGGAGCAGTTGTCATGGAAATGTCACCTAACTCTTTGGTCTTCTTGTGTGACTTAGAAGTAGACTCTTCTCCAGTACAGGAGATGGAGAATCCACCAATGGGTTTTCTCTGTCTGCCTGCTCTTGAGACCAAGTAGCCAAACTTGACACGCCCCCTCTTGCTAGAAGATCCAGTCTTGACTTGGTCTCAAGCTCTTGAAGACGTGTCAGGGTTGGCTGTCTCAACAGATTAGCAGGTAGAGACCCATTTGTGAATTCTCCCTCATTTAATAATATCCCTCAACAATTTTGATAAATCACCACAACCTGGGAATCCTTCCCTACTGTCCCTCTGCAGCACTGGGCTAAGTGCTGCCTCAGATCGGAAGATTTGAACTGTGAGGGGTGGGGGGGGGGAGAGGCAACTGCAACTTACTCGTTCCGTTTTACCCACGACTCTGGGGAAAAATATTTCGTGAGTAGCTCACAGAGCTACCTTAAGACCGGTAGGTTGCCTCCCGTCTTCGGACCTGAGGAGCAGCGTTCAGCGCTCCCATGTTGATTTTTACATTTTCACTCCCCAGGCCTCCGGAGCCATTTGGGAAGCCGTGGGCGCCATTTTGGTTACCGTTTAAGGCAGTGGTTCTCAACCTTTCTAATGCCGCGACCCCATAATACAGTTTTCATATTGTGGTGACCCGCAACCACTTATACATCACCGGGTGCCAGGGGCGTGGCCAAAGAAAAGGGGAAAAAAATGGCAGACAGCCTTGTTTGGCGACCCCCGTGAAATGGTCGTTCGACCCCAAATGGGGTCCCGACCCACAGGTTGAGAACCACTGATTTAAGGCAACAAAGTTTTAAAAAACTCTGATTCCACAGCTCTGGTTCTCCTGCCAATCGGAGGCTATTTTCGGGCCTATCCCCCGGCACAGCGCCTAGCGCTGCTGCCACGGCCACCTCAGCATTGGGGAACCTTTCCTTTGTGGGTTTCAGCCGTTTTTTCGATGGCAGAATGAGTAGCGGCTGCCATTTTGTTGCCGCCAAAGGCAACAAAGAGTTAAACGGTCTTTTTCTGGGCCCTAGTCTCTTCATCCTTGCTCCTGTGGCTCAATAACCTTTTTCCTTTGGGACATAAGCCCCTGCTTAGGCCACACAGCCCTAGAGATACTAATTGCCTCTCCAACTCTGACGGCTGCCATTTTGAATACCATGTGGTTGCTTCTTTAGGCCTCATCAAGCCAGGGCCTTGTAGTTACATAGGCCTAGGCTGCATTTGAGGGGCATTTGTTCTATATTATTTGCTACCATACAGATTGCTCAACCACCTTTTGATCCTTATCCTTTCCTTGCCAGGCCTTTCCTTAGGCCCTCTGTGCCCTTCATTGGGCTGTCTAGTGCACCTTGACTGGCCACCTAAGGCCTCCAGGCGGAGCCCATAGCGGGTCCCCAACCGTGCCTTTGGCATCAGCCTCAATTGCCGTGACCAAAGCCCAGATAGATTTGATTTTCTGGTCAGGTGGTCAGGGGAGCAGTCCTCATTACTTGCTTCAATTTCGCTTCCGCCAACCGCTTGCCTGCCAGAGCTCCACCTCAGTTTCCCTGAGACAGCTCAACTCAGGATGGAGGGCTCCATGGTGCCTCAACCCATGAGCACTGCCTCCCCGTCCTCCAGTTACGGCCGACACAAAATCTCCAGACAGGAGGCAGCGGGCAAGCTCAAAACGAAGGCTAAGGCCAGTCTCAAGAAGCCTTCCAAGTTGGCGGAGAAGCAAGCCAGCCGTAGGCACCAGGCTCTGGAATAGGAGTTCTCCAGAGCACAGAGACAGGTAGGATTAGAGACGGATCAATTGGCAGCCCCTGAATTTGACCTTCCTTTAGGTCCTTCAACATCGGCTCAGGGTGTGTGGTCCCTGACAGAAACCCCCACCACACATTGTCCCCCTTCTGTACTAGTTCAGCACACAGCAACCAGTCTACTGACTCTCCCCTTGGGTTCAGTTCCTGAGGCCACATTCATACCAATGGCCGCAGGACTCAGGGGACCAGACCTTGGAGACATTTCCTCCGACGGCCGCCTTGAGGCCCTGCTATCCAAGGTTGTGGACCGCGCTCTAGCAGAACGGTCCTTCCATCCACCCGGGCAGGAGGCTTCCACATTAGCTATGCCACCTTATGTCCCTCCTACGGGGATCCCTATATTTCAGGAACCCACATCTCCTGCACACTCCTCAATTAGCGGATACTGATCTCCACAAGATGAGGATCAGCCAGACTTCAATCTTTCAGAGGAGGAGGAAGTTCCCCCTGAACCCTCGCAACGGGAGGTCTATTCAATCCAGCTCTGTTTTTCCCTTGGTTCGCAAGGCCACATCAATGGCAAACATAGGGTCCGATCAGTTCCCTCAGTCACAGGCCACATCGGATTCCAGCCCAAATCCAATATTCTTTAAAATGGTGGCAGCCCAGCACCACATTCCCTGTCCTTCTATATTTCTTAAAGGGATCAAAAAGCAATGGGTCGCCCCTTCCTCATTTCCTTCTGTAGGCGGGACAGATAAAAAGATTTTTAGTACCTCTACAGACCTAACTGAGGCCCTGGAGGTCCCCAAGGCAGACGAGGCCTGGACCCCTCTGGTGTCCCAGACTGCGGTCGCTGGGGACATGTCTGAGGCACTTAAAGCAAACAACAGGAAATGGGACCAAACTTTCCAAAAGACCCATCAATCAGAGGCATGGGTAATTAAAATGGCCACTTGCACGTCCTTCTTTGTCTGAACCACCCTCTTATGGCTTTGTCACCTTCAGGCAAGAGTCCCTTCTGAGGACATTCGGACCCACCAGGACTTAAGCAAAATGGTGGCAGCAACTGAGTACGCTGCGGACGCGACACTTCAGTCGGCCAACTTTGCTTCCAGCTCTCTAGCCTCCAACATTACAGCCAGACAAATACTATGGCTGAAACACTGGCAGGCCGACGCCAAGGCCAGATGGTGTCTCGCAACTGCCCCCTATCTGGGCAACAATCTCTTTGGGGAGGCCCTGACTCCGTACCTTGTGGAAAACAAGGACAAGCGGAAGGTCATGGCTTATCTTAATAAACGGTCCAACAAACGTGCCACTCCCTATTTCCACAGGTAGTCCTTTCGGCCAGCAGCAGGTTCGGCAGCCACCCAGCCCTCCCATTCATATACACTCAGGCAGGACAGGCCATATGACCGTCCGTATGACAGATCGGGCTTTCGACCCAGGCAGCAGAACCAATCCAAGAGGCCTTTTTGAGGGGCAGGATGCCCCTACAGGAGGTCCAAGTGACTCTTACACCGCACTTCCCATAGGGGGAAGACTTGCCCACTTCTTCCATCAGTGGGAACTCACATCCACGGACGCCTGGGTCTTACAAACAATCCAGTTTGGCCTGTCCCTGGAGTTTTTGGCCAGTCCCCCGGGTCGCTTCATCACTTGTTCCACTTCTCAGGATCCAATCAAAAAGGGACTTATGCAGGAGGCCATTCAACATCTAGAGATTCAGGCCATAGAACCGGTACCGCCGGACCAAAGGGGAATGGGATTCTACTCCATCCTCTTCGTGGTCCCCAAGACCTCGGGGGGTGGGGAATGGAGGGCAATTCTAGACCTCAAGAGTCTGAACTATTTCATCACATACAAAAAGTTCAAAATGCAATCACTCCAGTCCATCCTGGGAGGTATCAGAAAAGGAGACTTCCTGGCGTCAATAGACCTCACGGAAGCGTATCTCCACATCCCCATCCATCCAGATCACTGACGGTTCCTCAGGTTCTGTTACAGGAGCCGTCACTTCCAGTACAGAGCACTCCCATTCGGCCTCTCCTTGGCACCCAGGGTGTTCACCAAGATCCTAGCTATGCTAGCAGCCCACTTACGGAAGGTACCGGTACGTGTCCAATTTTATCTGGACAACATCTTGGTCCAAGTGTCGTCCTTCCAGGTAGCCCAGTCGGACCTGGAACAAACTATTCAGGTCCTGCAACAGCATGGGTTCTCGATGAACTTCCAAAAAAGCCAGACGGTTCCCTCATCCAGGCTTCTGCACCTGGGAGCCATCATAGACACCACAAACTGCATGGTCTATCTCTCCCAGGAGTGGTTGGTCAGCATCAGGGACCTGGTTTGCCGGGTGTACAAGGACCGCACCGTTCCACTGGTCTTACTCTCCCAGCTTCTGGGAAAGATGGTCTCCTGCATAGCCATAGTCCCCTGGGCCAGACTCCACTTGCGGGATCTCCAATGGTTCCTCCTACCATTCCAACGATTGAATGCCAGAGCATCCAACTGGCAGGTGAGGCTCCTGGTCCACACCCTCAGGTCTCTACGCTGGTGGTTCTCACCATCACGACGGATGCCAGCTTATTCGGTTGGGGAGCCCATCTACAGTCTCAGTTTGCGCAGGGCTGTTGATCCCACGCAGACTTGAGACACAACATCAATTGGCTGGAACTCAGGGCCATTCACTTAGCTCTTCGTCAGTTCCGACACTGGATCAGGGGCCATCATGTATTGGTCCTCACGGACAACATGGTGTCCAAGGCCCACTTGAACCGGCAGGGGGGCACCAGGTCCAAGTCCCTTATGTCCGAGGCCTGGTTGCTAGGATCCCGGGCAGAATCCAACCTGGCCTCTCTCAGGGCCGAACACATCTTGGGGGTCAAGAACCAGCAGGCAGACTTTCTGAGTCGCTCTACGATAGACCCCTCAGAATAGGGACTACACCCGGATCTTTTTTCCAAGATATCCCACAGGTTCAGCCTTCCGGTCCTCGACCTGTTTGCATCGGCAAGCAATGCCCAACTCCCCAGGTACTTCTCTTGTTATTACCTTCTGGGGGCGGAGGGGGACAGACGCCCTGCGGACTCCGTGGCCACAAGGTCTACTTTATGCCTTCCCTCCCTTTCCACTCATTCCGGCGACCATCTGCAAACTGCTCCAGGAGCAGGTGGAAGTGATCCTTGTGGCCCCATACTGGCCACAGAGGCCCTAGTTTGCTGACCTAATGAATCTCTCCCAATCTCCTCCGTGGAAGATTCCCCCGCATCGCGTGTCCTTGCACCAGAGGGTCCTTCAGCACCCGGACCCTCAGTGGTTACAGTTAGCCGCCTGGCGCTTGAGTGCAGCATCATGAGTTATTCTCACCACGGGCAATCACCATGATTCAGGCCTCTCGTAGGCTGGCGACCAATCGCATTTATGATTCCACATGGAATTTTTTTTGCTATTGGTGCAGAATGCGGCAACTGGATATCTACAAATTAACTATTCCTCAGATCGTAGACTACCTTCTTGATGGTCTGGACAGAGGCCTGGCCCCTGCGACCATTTGTAGGCAGGTGGCAGTCCTTTTGACGTTGCTCACTTGCGCATACTCAGTTCCTCTAGCTCACCATGCTAGGATACGCGCCTTCATCAAGGGTCATGCAACACTAGGCCTCCCGTGGTACACAGGTATCCTTCTTGGGAACTGCCTCGTGTGCTTTACACACTCATGAAACCGCCCTTTGAGCCCATCGCTAATATTCCATTGTGGGCCTTATCTCTTAAGATCGCATTCTTAATCACCATCACATCAGCCAGGCGCATCTCCAAGCTGGCTGCTCTCTCGGTAGGGAATTATCTTTGCATCTTCCACCGGGACCGGGTTGTCCTTCGGTTGGATCCCACCTTCGTGTCTAAGATCAACTCACTTTTTCATCGGGCACAGGAAGTCATCTTACTTAACTTTTGTCCTGATACTTCCCATGACTTGGAGTGGCAGTGGCACACGCTGGACGTCTGCAGGGCCCTGCAGCGTTACATCAAGCGCTCGGAACCCTTACGCAGATCTGAGGTTCTCTTTATTTCCTTCTGTCCGGCTTCCCTAGGACAGAAGGTGTCCACTGCCACTAAAGGCAGGTGGATCAGGACCTGTATCGCAGAGGCGTACCAATCTTCCTCCCTGCCAGCTACAAGTCATATCACAGCCCATTCCACTCACAGCACTGTGACATCTGCGGCATGGGCCAGCCAGGCGTCCATCAAGCAGATTTGCAGGGCTGCGACATGGTCTTTGCCCTCCCCTTTTATACGTCATTATAGGATTGACCGCTTCGCTTCAGCAGATGCCTCTTTTGGTCGGAGGGTCCTCCAACAGGTGGTCTCCAGGGACGTAGATCTGGCATCAGTTTCCCACCCATCGGGACAGTGAGGCTTTGGTATGTCCCATTGTGGATTCTGGAGAAGGGGCGTTGTCTTACCTGAATGCCTTTTCTCAGTATGGAGATGGAGAATCCACACCCGCCCTTAAGGTCAGTTAAGCTGGAATTAGGGGTTTGAGAGCCAACACCTCGTCTAGCATCAGTCACTTTGGCCCTCGTCAAGACTGGATCTCCTAGCAAGAGGGGGCATGTCAAGTTTGGCTACTTGGTCTCAAGAGCAGGCAGACAGAGAAAACCCATTGGTGGATTCTCCATCTCCGTACTGAGAAAAGGCGTTCAGGTAAGACAACGCCCCTTCTCTTCTGAACCTTCTCTCTCAACATGGAAATGTGGATTAGAGTCTCAGAAGGGGCAAGGTAGTCCTGTTCCCTTTCCCATCTTTTACTTCTCACATGAATGGCTAAATGTCTTTCTAAAGTCTGTGTTAATATCCTATATCTGTTTTCGTTTCTGGCCATGTTCCTGGGATATCCCCAGAAAAGGAGGAAAGACAGAGAGTCACTGAAGCAGTTGCAGAGTTGAGGGGAAGAAGGAATGTGGTGGGTGAGGAGAGCAAGTGGGCAGTTGATGTTTATGCAATGTTCCACTTCTAGCATTTTTAATTTTCTGGTATCACTTTTTTTATACTGCAGATGTGGTGATCCTTGCTATGTTAAAAGGATAGAATTATCTAGTACAAAGTAAAACTTTTTTTTTTTTGTTCCATTGATTTGGCTCTGATTCTTGGACACTGTACAAATCCTTGAGTTTTCTTGGTAAGGTTTTTTTCAGAAGTGTTTTGCCATTGTTGTTTTCTGAGAGAGAGCGACTGACCCAAGGTTACCCAGCTGGTGTTGCACCCAAGGAAGGACTAGAATTCACAGTCTCCCAGTTCTAATCTGAGGTCTTAACAATTGTCACTTTCATCTCTGTCCTTTTAGTTGGGTTAAGGAGAAAGAACTGCAAATCCATCCAGCTACTTTTCCCTGAGACAACCTGAAGCTTAGGCGCTGGTAGGAATAATGGAACAAAAGTTCCCTTCAGTGGGGAACCATAGCCGCAGAGCTTTAACAATACTCTTCTCCCCCTCACATTAAAAAACCCTCCCCAGCTTTGTAGCAGTTTCAGTTATACTGTATACTGAGCCAGAATAATTCAGTCTTCATTACCACTAGAAACACAAAGCTCCAGGGCTATTTTCAGATTAGTGCAGAATCTTCATGTGGAAGAGCCATCCATAGGATGATTCCTAAGGAAGGGTCTTGTGTGCATGCCTGAGAAAGATCCCTGAACTATGCATTACTTGTTTATATTTTTATTACATCCTGTCACTTTGTTTTCACTTTGTTGACTATTTCCAGCACTGTGGTATCCTCTTTGAGCTGGCCAAAGCTCTAAATAGTTCTCCAACTGTAATTGCAGTATGTGTAAGTGTGTCTTGTGTCTGTATGTATACACAAATATGTGTGGGGGGGGGATATAAATAAATAAAATATTTTGAGAACCAACTTTTCCCATGTCCTAATCATCTCCATGGCAGAATTTCTGTTTTTCAAAGTTTTTCAACACATTAATTAAATTATCCACCATAACCCCAGGATGTCTTGCCTGTCCGTTTTCAGTTCAGAGCTCATCAATTTCTATATGAAATTAGGACATTTCGTTGTAGTGTATATCACTTTAATGAACTTGAACAGCATTGCTGTTTTAATACCCAGCTCTTCTTTTAAAAAGTTTAAAATGGCATCCACAGTCTAGCTATAGAATAAAAAGAAATTGGCAGTAGATTTTTTTTTTACTTGGTTTATATATTGAGATGCATTAGGTACCTTTTGTGCACCCAGGATAATAGGGTATGGGATGTGCAGGTACATACCTCTGGAGAGTTCAATTTTGGTAATAGTTTTATTTTGAGTATTTTTAGCTCTTCTTAGAGCATAGTGACCAAATTTTGTTCAATGTAAAACGGTAGATCTTCATTCAATATGGAAATTTAGTACTTCATCATTTGTCTATATGTTCTGCCTTGGGAGAGAATCAATGTGGAGTTGATCAGTTACCCTTGACTTGCTAGATGGCATGAATTTCTCAGAAACTCAATTAGTCATCTATATAACAAACAAATGCTGAAAAAATGAATGTGTTATCCATTGCACAATATTCCTGCTGTTGTGCAAGTTAATAATAATAAAGCTGTCATCTTTTTTCCTCATAGCTTTTTGTGTTTTGTGGGTTTGAAACAGGATTGCTTTAGTCCTAGTCTTGTGATCATGGAACTGACCAACAAGTTTTATATGTGCTTTACCCCACCCCCTTCCCTTTCACTTTTCATCTCTGCCCCAGGCATTTTCCTACCTGGGCCTGGCTAGAGAAAACTGACCTCTATCTAGATAAAATTGTTATGATATACTAAGTTAGTGTCTAGTTCTAGATCTTAGGATTTTACAGAGAAACAAACCTTAATTCCTTATAACACTTTTCATGCTACAGGATAGTGGTTTAAGTAAAGAGATACATGAGTTTGTATGCATTGTAGTGCTGCCCAAGCGTGCGTTGAACTTAAATGGTATTTATATTCATAAGTAAATAGGAAGGTTGCTTGTTGCAATAGACAAGATACTGCTATGGAAACAACCACTTCTCCAGCACTGGAGATGGATAATCCACGCAGTGGGTTGAGACTGTATTCCTGGCCAATCAGATCAGTCAGCCAAAGTTGCCACGCCCTGTCCTGGACCATGATTCTCCAGTCTTGACTGATCTGGCCATGCAGACAGACCTACAACTTTGGCTCCTGGGCAGGTATAGTTCCTTTCCATTGGGGGGGATTTCTTCTAGTAGCTGAAATTGCTTAGTTTAAAAGTTAATTAGAGATAATTTAATTCAATTTAATTGATTACTCAAAATTTCCGGGATAAATTGTAAGACTCAGGAAGTCAGATTCCCTACAGGGGAAACCACCCCCACTTAAAAGGGGGAAATCCCTAACTCCCCTCCCTAACCCAAACCCCAACCACCTTCCAGCAGCCGGCAGCCGCCTTAAACAAACGGGGAGGCTCGGGCAACCCCTCGCGTTTAAGACAAACAAAACAAAAAAGACAGAAAGGCAAGCAATTAGTGAGGGAAGCGGAGGACAAAGGGGATGCATGCTGGGAGGGAGATTGATTAAGGGAAACAGCTGGCGTGCGAAGGAGCAGTCTCTTTCACTCACCAGGCTGCTCAGGATTTTTTAAACGAGGCGCCATTGTCTGCACAGTTGGGAGCACGCGCGGCTCTTTGTTACAACCTCACGTGGCACAGGCAGCCCTTTTAGCACAGGCGCAATAATCTCCTGCTCCTTTTAACACATGCGCAGTAGTCTCCTGGCAGCGGCGGCCATATTTTTGTCCAAACAGGGGATCTAAGGCTCCCTGAGAAAGCTAGGTTCAGCCGCTGGAGTGAATTAATAGGCAGGCAGTACTGGGGTACTAAAGCATCTATTATTCATTCAGAGACATTCAAATCAGACACATAGCTGCTGGTTCCAGGACTTGGTGTCTTCTACCTAAAGTAAATAAGAACCTTTCATAACTAACTGTGTTTAGTTGCCTTTGGCTCCTTCCGGACTTCGGGTCCCCCATTAGTGGCCCGTACGCTTCTGGATTTAGTGGTGGGTTCCAGGCATCCCCAGTCGCGTGCCTGTCCTTACCCACCATAGTCAAGCCGGGTTCCAGGCATTCCCATTAGCGTGCCTGTTCTTATCCGTGCACAGTGACTAACTCTGACAATTTTGCAGAGTCTGCTCCTGAGTTCCAGACGCCCCCAGTAGTGCGCCTGTCCTTACTCAAAGTTGGAGCTCTCCTACTACCTGGGTCCCCCCTATCGCGGCCCGGCGTTAGTGGAGAATGGAGGAAGCAATCATTCCCTCCACTGGAGCCCTGCCTTCATCATCTGGAGCACCCGCTTCAGAGGATTTGAAATCCTCTGCAGCCCCTAGAAAGGCTGCAAGGAAGTCATCAAAGAAGGCTGACAAACAGGCAATCAGAAGACACCAAGCCCTAGAAAAAGAGTTCGACAGAGCCCAGAAAAGGGCCAGAATTGAAAATAGGCAGAATGGGGGAATAGGTCCTGATCTACCGCTGGGTCTCCCTTCATCCCCACGGGCCATTTGGTCATTAGGAAACTCATCACAGTACTAAACAGAGGGTGGGATAGGCGAATTCTCATCGCTCTCCCGATCCCCCTCCCCACGGAGGTTACAGGAAACCCCGAGGACCATGCTAACCACAGCACCTGCAGGGTCGCAGGCAATGGTCACTCCTCCTGCATTGACGGGGGATCTGCTAGCTACCCTAATAGCACAGGCAGTGGACCGTGCATTTGAGGCCAGGGCTCAAACTTCAAAAGCCAAGCCTCTAGGACTTAGAACGAGGCATCGGGAGGAAACGGAGGACCATCAGGACCTCTCCTCCTTCTCAGACTCGTCGGTCTCTGAGGAAGCTTACCTGGACCAGCCAGGTACGTCACAAGGGATTCAAATGTCTGAGGAAGAGGAGGACACCTCACCTCAAGGGCCGTCCTTCAGCGGCCTGTTTAACCCTTCTCTTTTTGTTACCATTCTGCGCAAGGCTAAGGCCACAGCCCATCTGGGGCATGGGACACCAGCGGAGCCTGTCACAGTTGACACGGAGGCTGAACCGACGTTCGCCGAAAAGGTAACCACTCAACACCGCATACCATGCCCGACCATGTTCCTAAACACAATAAGGAAACAGTGGGCAGCGCCAACCTCCCTACCGCTTCCTAGCAATGCGGAGAGGAAGCTATTTAACGTAGCAAGGGAGCTAGAGGGAACATTGGAGGTGCCGGTGGTGGACGAACCCATAGGTCCCCTGATATCGGACACGGCCATATCAGGAGATTTTGCTGAGGCTCTTAAAGCCGAGGACCGAAAGAGTGAGTCCAACTACAGGAGAACGCACCAGGCAATAGCTTGGGCTACCAGGGCGACTACCTCCGCGTCCTTTTTCACCAGAGCCACACTTTGTTGGCTCCGTGAGTTACAGGGCCGGGTTCCCATGGAGGATATATGCACTCACCAGGAACTCAGCAAAATGGTAGCGGCCACGGAATATGCGTCGGATGCGACACTTTTAGCGACCAAGTTTTCAGCCAGGGCAATGGCGGCAAACAACACGAGCAGGCGCATCCTCTGGCTAAAGAACTGGCAGGCGGATACCAAATCCAAGTGGAAATTGGCTTCGGCTCCGTACCAAGGGGCAAAGCTGTTTGGTGAGGCACTAACGCCATACCTGACAGAGAACAAGGACAAGCGCAAGGTCCTTAAACACATGCTTAAAAGGCAGGACAAGAGACCCGGCTCCTGGGGAAGGAAACAATCCTTTCGTACGGAAGCCAGGGTCAACTACTTTCAAAATTCCCAACCCTTCCAAGCTAGACAGGATAGGGAAAGACAGGGGGACAGACAGAATACAAGACATAGGCAAACGCAGGGAAGACGGCCCTTTCGGGGGAACAACCGCCCCTTCCGCCGTACCAGATGACTCCCGCCCAGACCTTCCCATAGGGGGCAGACTAGCAGGGTTTGCTCCCCAGTGGGAAGAGACCACCACGGACGTATGGGTCAGGAACACCATACGTCATGGTCTATCTCTAGAATTTCTCTCAAAGCCCCCGAACCGCTTCCGCCCGTGCCCCTGTCCCACAAACCCAACAAAGAGAAGGCTCATGAACGAGGCCGTTCAGCACCTTCTAAACATACGGGCCGTAGAGCCGGTGCCTATGAACCAGAGAGACCAGGGGTTTTATTCTATCCTCTTCGTGGTCCCAAAACCCTCGGGGGGTTGGAGAGCCGTTTTGGATTTAAAAAGGCTAAATTTCTACATAAAATACCGCAAATTCAAAATGCAGACACTACGCTCCATCCTTGGAAGCGTAAGGAAAGGGGATTTTCTGGCATCGATCGACCTCACGGAGGCATACTTGCATATCCCTATCTCTCTGGCTCACCGCCGCTTTCTACGGTTTGCCTACAGGGGGGCACCATTTTCAATACAGGGCACTTCCATTCGGCCTGTCATCAGCGCCCAGGGTGTTCACCAAGATTCTGGCGGTTCTGTCAGCACACCTAAGAAACGTACCAGTCAGAGTCCAGTGCTACCTGGATGATATTCTAATCCAGTCATCGTCTGCCCAGCAGTCTCGGGCGGACCTAAAGTTAGTGATAAAACTGCTGCAGGACCACGGCTTCTCGGTTAACTTTCCAAAGAGCCATCTAACCCCAACTACGAGAATACTCCATCTGGCAGCGGTCATAGACACAAAGGAGTGCAAGGTGTACCTATCACAGGAACGCCTCAGCAGCATAAAGAAAGCCGTAAAACAGGTAAGCCGCGGTCAGTCAGTGACGCTGGTCTGCCTCTCCCAGCTGCTAGGGAAGATGATATCGACCATAGCAATAGTTCCTTGGGCAAGGCTGCACTCAAGAGAGCTGCAGTGGTTCATGCTCCCGTTTCAGAGACAGCAAATCAGTGCATCCCGGAAGAGGGTAGGCATACCTCTGAGAGTACGACACTCCCTCAGGTGGTGGCTATCTCCAGCTCTCCTCAGGGGGTCCCCCTTCAGGGAACCAGACAGAGTAGTAGTCACAACAGATGCGAGCTTATTCGGCTGGGGAGGCCACTTGGGGACCAAGTGGACACAGGGCCGCTGGTCAGCGGTGGATCTCCGACACAACATAAACTGGCTCGAGCTGCGGGCTATTCACCTAGCGTTAAGGCATTTTCACAGCAGCATAAAAGGCAGGCACGTACTGGTCCTGACGGACAACGTGACAGCCAAGGCCCACATAAACCGTCAGGGGGGCACACACTCTCGCTCGCTCTCGGCCGAGGCCCTCCTACTGGGGGCCTGGGCGGAACAAAATCTGGCCTCCATAAAGGCCGACCACATATCGGGGGAGGCAAACATCCAAGCAGATCTGTTGAGCAGATCAACAATAGATCACTCGGAGTGGCAACTACACCCGAGGATCTTCAGGGAGATCTGTCACCGCTTCGGGCTTCCCCAGGTGGACCTTTTTGCCTCTCCTTCCAATGCCCACCTAACTCGCTTCTTCTCCCGATTCCCATCCAGGGGAGCAGAGCAGACGGACGCGTTACGGAGCCCATGGCCAAGGGGACTCCTGTACGCGTTTCCACCCTTACCTCTCCTTCCGGCGGTAGTACGCAAGATTCTGCGGGAAAGGGCCGAGGTAATCCTTGTGGCCCCTTATTGGCCAAGGAGACCTTGGTTCGCAGACTTGAGGAGTCTCTCCCGCACAAATCCATGGCGGATTCCTCCGGAGAGGATCTCCCTCAAGCAGGGGGAGATCTCCCACCCAGAGCCACAATGGCTACAACTAGCCGTCTGGCTCTTGAACGGTCAATTTTAGCCAAGGGGGCTTGCTCACAGGGTGTAATTAGGGTCATACAGGCATCAAGGCGCCCCTCCACGAACCGTATCTACGAGGCCACGTGGAGAAGCTTCCAATCATGGTGCTCTAAACAGGAATTGTTACTCGAAGGGATCACAATTCCCAAGATCCTAGAATTTTTACTAGATGGCCTAGAGAGGGACCTCTCGCCAAACACACTGCGCAGGCAAATCGCCGCCCTCTCAACTATACTTTCTGCCAGCCCCGGTGAATCCTTGGGCAAGCATCCCTTAATACGATCCTTCCTCAAGGGGGCTGCGAACATCAGACCGCCAACCGTGCACAGGTATCCATCGTGGGAACTACCACGAGTACTACAAGCTCTTACCAGAGCGCCCTTCGAACCACTCAAAACATGTGACATTCGCTACCTGACCCATAAGGTAGCATTCTTAGTAGCTATCACGTCAGCTCGACGGATATCCGAGTTAGCTTCTCTCTCAACGAGGAAGGACCTGTGTCATTTTCACAGGGACAAGGTAGTCCTAAGAATAGACCCTTCATTCATTCCAAAGGTCAACTCCTTTTTTCACAGATCACAGGAAATAGTCCTACCAGACTTCTGTCCAAACCCAGCTCATCCCCTGGAGCAACAATGGCACACCTTGGACGTACGAAGGGCACTAAGACATTACATTTCGCGCACAGCGGAATTCCGACGCTCGGAAGCGCTTTTCATATCCTTCCACCCCGCTACTAGGGGCCGGAAGGTCTCGTCCTCTACCATCGGTAGGTGGATTAGGGCATGCATCACTGGGGCATACCAGGCGGAGTCCTTGCAAGTCCCCAAGAATATCACGGCCCACTCCACAAGGAGTGCTGCCACCTCAGCAGCATGGGCCATGCAGGCTTCTATTGAAGAGGTATGCAGGGCAGCCACTTGGGCCTCGCCCTCTCCATTCATTCGTCATTACAAAATCGATAAGTACTCCTCTGCAGAGGCCTCCTTCGATAGGAGGGTTCTCCAGCAGGTTCTAGACCAAAGTTACACACGGGACCAGTCTATTCCCCAACCCAAGGGACAATAGGCTTTGGTATGTCCCACTGCGTGGATTATCCATCTCCAGTGCTGGAGAAGGGGCGTTGACTTACCTGAACACCTTTTCTCAGCACGGAGATCGATAATCCACATCCACCCTTATAAACTAGGATAATAGGGTATATTTAGTGGAGCCAAAACGTCTTACTGTCAGTCAATGGCTGCGCTCGAGTCAAGACTGGAGAATCATGGTCCAGGACAGGGTGTGGCAACTTTGGCTGACTGATCTGATTGGCCAGGAATACAGTCCCAACCCACTGCGTGGATTATCCATCTCCGTGCTGAGAAAAGGCGTTCAGGTAAGTCAACGCCCCATTTTATCACATATAACACAAACCACTTCAGGTTTCTGCTATGAAGAACTGATTCACTTTATTTTCATATTGCACTAAGCTATGGTTTGCTTATCCACATTTTGTTAAATGAATCACTGTTGGCTAGGTTCATCCATTGCTAAGAAATATACTAAGTTTCATAAACTACAATGGGTTCACACAGCACACTGTGATTTAATGTTTTTTTTTTTTTGACTCTGGGGTAGCATATTAGATTAATTGAATAATTAGATTTTGGAGTAATCTTTTAAAGCTAGCACGTGTGTTAATGAACATACTTGTAAGAGGAATATATCAAATATCCCTTTCTACTTTAAAAAGTCATTCCATAGCAATCAAAGCATATGTTCAAAAGGATTTGGGAAAGATTCTTATTCAAGATAAAATAGCATTAGTCTGTGATATTTGGGACAGCAAATGAAAAGTCTAAATTGAATTGCGCTTTCCTGAAAGTATGTGTAAGTTGCATCCTCTTAAGTATATAGATGGGGATGCAACGGCATTATACTGTACAAACAAAGTCTTAAATCTGTTTTCTATCTTCCTGTGTGAGAGAAAAAGTTAATTCAGTCAAGCACTGTGAATTTTGTATCACTTTGGATATAGCACATTTAAATGGATTTTAGTATATTTGATATACTCACATATGTGTAGTTGGCTATGTCCAGTAATTTTTCTATGCATTAATGGACTTACAGATAAGGGATGTACAGTTATATATGTAGTTTAGGCTCTCTAGTCAGATGTAGGTTTTAGTGAATTCCTATGTAAACAGAAGCTGATACAACTTTTGCGTGGTACAAACTTAAACATATCTTTCTGCAAATTTGAATACATATTCAGTGTTTCTTGAAGTCATAGAAAATTTCAAAATAAAAAAAAATTGAATATGTCCAATTCAGAAATTTGGATATTCTTTCAGTCAATAACTTGCAAATACCTCTTTTAGCAGATATACCAGTGTCCTAATATTTCATATGCCCAACTAAGAGTCATAAGTCCTGGAAAACATTTTAATTGAAGAGGGAAGGATAGATTTTTTAAAGCTGCTCATAAGTAGGTGTTTTCATTCCTATAACTCCAAAACTGGTGGCAGCAACCAGATAATCTTAGAACTTTTTTAAAAAAACTAAGCAATAGTAGATCTAATTCAGTGGTTCTCAACTTGTGGGTCAGGACCCCATTTGAGGTCGAACGACCATTTCACCGGGGTCTCCAAACAACGCACTCTGCCATTTTTTCCCCTTTTCCTTAGCTGTGCTACTCCCTTTTATTCTATTGGCTTTTGAAAGCCAATAGAATAGACTCTCTTGAATAGAGTCTAATTCTATTGGCTTTCAAAAGCCAATAGGAATTGTCCAGGCTGTCTCTGCCCTGCTGAGCCCGCCAAAAGTCCCATTCTGCAAACGGTGCTGCACCACTTGAGTAGTCCTCAACTTACGACCGGTTGAGTAGTCCTCAACTTACAACTGGTTGAGGGTCACGCCATTAAAAAGGTTGCGAATCACTGATCTAATTGTATTTGGATAAAAATCACTAGTAAGTCTCAAGACTCTAGGTTAGTTTGTAAAATCAGAAAAACAACCTAGAAGAAGAAAATACCAAGAAAAATATTTGTCCGTGTAGTCACCAGAAGTCAAGCTTATGCATTTATTTTTTTCCTCTAGGTTTTAATGTTTTTTTTTCCTCAAAGGAATTACAGGGAATCGTAACCATGTTAATCAGAGTTATTTGGATTGGAGTGTTGTTAGATTGCATTAGATGTTCTCCCGAAGCTTGTTGGGAGGAAAACAAGCAAATGTTTGTAAGTTATTCTACCACCCCCATTTTGGAAATATAAATTTCAGCTGTTAAAATAAAAACAATTTTAGTTCTGTGTAGGCTAAATTTTGATAATTGGCTATTCATCTAAGGAAAAAAGATATGATTGTGTTTAATATTATACACCCATTTAGTTCAGTTTTTTTATTTTACAGTCACTGACTTATTCAGACCGTTTCTTTATCTATTATATTTAGTAAGGTCTCTAAGAAAAGTTTGTTCTGACTTAGGATAAATTTTACTTGTGACATCTAGATTTTCTTTATGCTTTTTACCTATTAACAGGGCCATCTTAATTTTCTCGCTTACTCTTTAGAATCTTCAGATCTCACTAGTAGTTTTTATTTATTTTATTTTTTATTTTATTTTATTATTTTATTTTAATGCTGTCTTTCAGTCTGGAGGCCCAAGGTAATGCACATAGTGCTCCTTTTTATTTTACTATACAGCTACTTCAGACTTGGCTGAAATAGGATAGTTTAATAGGGTTGTGCTTAGTGACAAAGCATATGCTTTGCCTGCTGAAGATCTAAAGTTGTATTCCAGGCAGCTCCATGCAAAGTGGGTGAAAAAAATGTGATCCACCCACTACTCTCTTCTCTTCTAAAGTGTCAGAGTGCACAAGTGAATAGAGCTGAATATCTTCCTTTCCCCCTTATTTGGCTTATGTCAGAGGAGTTAAGAATTTGGCTAGAATCTAGATGATTTGGGGCCAGTCACTTTCTTTTAGTTCAGCCTTACCTCACAGGTGAAAATAGAAGTAAAAGCATCAGGTACACTGCCTTGAATTGCACAAAAGCCTAGACCTCTGGCAAGGATGATTGATGCCTTTTCTTCCTTTTCTTTGTTCCTATCCAGGTTTTTTTCTCTGACATCATTGTTCCTTTGTTTTGTATTTGCTTTTGGGCGTTTTGTATTCTTCCATGTTTTAAATGTTTTTAGCAACTTGTAAACTGCCCAGAGTCATTGGGAGTTATGCAGCATATAAATTTAATTGATGATGATGATAGGGATTCAACTGAATAAAATAATAATTTTTTAAAAAGTCAAGTGCAGCTCTCAGGCCAACAGATGATAGCTTTTGCTCTCCCAAAACTACAGATAGTCCTCAACGTACAACCACAATTGGGAGCAGAATTTCCATCTTAAGTTGTTGCAATTGTAAGTCGAGTCACACCTAATTTTACAACAGTTTTTAAGGGGGTCATTAAGTGAATCCAGCTTCCCCTATGTGTTATTAGTACACCACCTGGAGCTGCTCTGTGAGGGAGATAGCTGTTTCTAAATGTAATTAATAAAAATGTGGGCGTTTTTTTGCCAGAAATTGGCAAAAAGGTCCCAAATTGCAGTCATGTGATTATGGGCTGCTGCAGCCTCTAAATGTGAACCAGTTGCCAAGCATATGAATTGCGACCATGGAGGTGGTATGCTGGTTATAATTGTAAAAGGGTCATAACTTTGAACTGTCGCTAAATGAATAGTCAGAAGTCGAGGACTACCTGCTTTCCTTTGCTAAAGTATTCCACTAGTTAATAAGAATTTGTTTCCCTCTGTCTCTCTTTCAGCCTTGCTCTTACAAGCAGCAAGAAGAGGGTGCCTAGACTTGTTCCTGATAAATTAGGTTTCTTCATGGAAAAATTCATGTATGTTTTGGTACAGGTAGCCAAAGTTACAAAGGCGCTTTAAAAAGTGATTTATGAAGGTTTTTCCACACTTATGACCAGTTCAGCATCCCCATGGTCACATGACCAAAATTTAGATGCATGCAATATTTATGATGGTTGCGGTGTCCTGGGGTCATGTGATCGCCTTTTGTGACCTTCTGACAAGTAAAATCAATGGGGAAGCCAGATTCACTTTACAGATGTGTTATTAACTTAACAACCACAATGATTCATTTCACTGTGGCAAGAAAAGTCCTAAAATGGGGCAAGACTAATGTCTCCCTTAGCAACAGAAACTTTGGGCTCAATTATGGTCGTAAGCCAAGGACTACCTATACTGTGGTATGCTTAGTATATGAACTTTCACTTGGAAAAATTGTTTTTGGAAACACCTCAAATTTGCGTGTTAAGGTTTTCAGTTCTTGAATGTTCCAAATTTTAAATACTAGTAGCAATTTGAGATAATTCTGCTTATCTCAGACTGAAGGTGTCCACAGGATATGGTCAAAAAAGTTAAGTTGGTCACTGCTTGAACTGGTGTTTTTTTTTAATGTCCATCAAGCTTCAAATGCACTACTGCAGCTACCATCTTGACTTTTTTTTAAAATCATTTTCTTCTCCCGCATCAACCAGCTGCGTTTAGTAAGTCCGTTCTGGTTTAATGTGAACAGAAGAATCGTACAGATTCTGCAATGGCTCTGAACAGTATCCCAGGTCTAACCTATACAGAGGATTTAAAGTGTCTACAACTAGAGCAGTGGTTCTCAACCTTTTTAATGCCGCGACCCCCAACCAATCGTAAGTCGAGGACTACTCAACCGGTCGTAAGTCGAGGACTACTCAACTGGTGCAGCACCGTTTGCAGAATGGGACTTTTGGCGGGCTCAGCAGGGCAGAGACAGCCTGGACAATTCCTATTGGCTTTTGAAAGCCAATAGAATTAGACTCTATTCAAGAGAGTCTATTCTATTGGCTTTCAAAAGCCAATAGAATAAAAGGGAGTAGCACAGCTAAGGAAAAGGGGGAAAAATGGCGGACTGCATTGTTTGGCGAGCCCCGTGAAATGGTTGTTCGACCCCAAATGGGGTCCTGACCCACAGATTGAGAACCACTGAACTAGAAGAATAGATGTTCTTGAACTGAAAAGGTATTTTTGCTAGAGCCTTATTGTTGGTTGGCACATACAACATTCCTAAGCCTTTAGACCATATTTACACTCTGAACTGTTTTCTTCCCTTTCTTCTTTCCTTTTCAATAATAACAATATTAGTGAGGTGTGTGTGTGTGTATTCAATAAAAACATAGAAAAACGAACACCAAGATAAAAATAAACAAAACCATTTAATATAAACAAGCTTGTAAGTAAAAGATTTACTGAGCTTTCTTCAGCCAGACTGCCAACGTCATCAGAGTTGGAATGCTAGGTGATTAGGGAGCTTGCCTATATAGCTGCCTGTCTCTGCGCCCAGCTTCACGAGCGCGTCATCGGCCCGTTGATTGTGTTAATCTGCAACGTGCTAAGTTGATTTGCATCCGGCACCCTTCAATTACATTGGGGAAACAGCTAAAAGGCTCAGGACTAGGGTCCATGATCATGAACTGGCAATTAAAAGACAAGAGCAGCGCTCACAAGTGTGGACCCACATGGCCAACCTGGACCACACATTCGATCTGGAAAACGCACAGGCCATATCCTGTGAGACCACTAAGGGTGGCCGGCTTCTTAAAGAAGCCTGGTTTTCAGATGAGAATTCCATCAACCGGCATATAGACCTCCTACCGGCGTACCAGACTCTTAGAAGGTGGGAGAGACAACGTTGCAATCCACGGAGCAGATGGCCATCCCGCACGGTGCAAAAGCAGGACCATGGCTTTACAAATGGGGAAACTGCAATCCCTAGGGAGGACAGCGAACTGGCAAAAAGGGAGGGGGGCCAGAGGACACCACAATGAGATAGCAACCGGCAAGATTGGAGCGACAGGGCTACAGGTGAGGCGGCAATAGCTGCTATGGGAGGAGACGACAAATTAACGATGTGTCAAGATCTGGTGTTGGAAACGGACGCACGGAAGCGGCTCGGAAGGAGAGACAAAAAGGGGGGGGAACTAGGGAGCAGGAACATCCGAACAGCTGCTCTTCGCAGGATTGGGGAGAGGGAGCTATCGGTGAAACAATGGTGGCCTTAGGGGAGGATGACAGCTCTACAGGGCATTTGAAATGCAGATTGAGAGATCGCTCCAAAATGAGAGAGGAGAGAGAGGAGCAGAGACAGCTTGATAGCTGCCCTCCAGGCGCCTGCACGCGTGCTAGAAAAGCAATGGAGGATCTGAACACAACTATCAGGTCCACCAACAGGCTGCCGGATGCAAATCAACTTAGCACATTGCAGATTAACACAATCAATGGGCCGATGATGTGCTCGAGAAGCCGTGTGCAGAGACAGGCAGCTATATAGGCAAGCTCCCTAATCACCTAGCATTCCAACTCTGATGATGTCAGTAGTTTGGCTGACGAAAACTCAGTAACTCTCTTATTTACAGCCTTGTTTATATTAAATGGTCCTGTTTATTTTTATCCTGGTGTTCATTTATACCCAGGATCCACATTTTTAATGTTATTAAGGATATAGAAAGAAATCTTTTGCCTTGTATCAGCTCAGAAGGGTATGTCTGGTTGATGAGAACTAAAAAGTTCGAAATAACTATTCCATTCTCCCTTAATTCTTTGTTAGCAATCCAAATTTTATAATATAAATGATGTCGCAGTTGCGACTGCTGCCTGTGGATGGCTCTAGTTTGAGCTGATACAAGGCAAAAGATTTCTTTCTCCCATATTTGGGTGGACAGGGTGCATCAAAAAGCACTCAAGGTAATTCTTCCCCCTGTCTCTTCCCTCCCTGACACAGCTGACAAAGTGAGAAAGAGCCTGTGGCCTAGAAGTTAACACAGCTGCTTAACATGCAGACAGCCCAGGTTCGAATCTCAGAAGGGTATGTCTGGTTGAAAAGCATTTAAAAACATGGAAACATACAAGGACAATACAAAAGAATGAAACAAGATGGCAGAGAAAACAAACTTGGATGAGAACAAAGTAAAGGAAGAAGAGGTACATGAATCGTCCTTGCCAAAGGACTAAGCAAATAGTCATATCTTCATGGCCCTTTGAAATACCAATGGGGTGAGGGCTGTTCAAATTTTGCAGGGGAGACCTTCATTCCGGAGGGGAGCACTACATGCTTCCGGTGTTCAATAGATGGCATTATTTAATCAATGAAACCCAGAGCTCACCAACCCTGCCAAATCAAATTGGCTAGGCAGATACCGTGGGAGACAGGTGGCCCCTTGTGTAACAGGCCCTATGCCATGTAGGGATTTATCGGTAGCAATCAGAACCTTGAATTACACCTGGAAGCAAACTTGCAATCGGTGCAGCTCAGAAAGCAGCAGAGGGATTATGCGGGCATACCTTGCCCATTGCTGCCTTCCTTGTTACATTCTGGACCAGCTGAAGCCTTTTGTATTCAGATCCAGAGAACTGCTTCCTCTTTAGAGTGAATTGTTGTTGGATTTTCATAACCAAACCAAATCATGGTTTGCAATTCCAGTCTGAACATGTATAAACTATAGCTTGCTGATTCAAATGTTAATAGGAAACTACAGTTGGAGTTAAAAGGGAAATGACTGATGGAATTTGGTTTCAAGGACTGGATTGCATATGTCCCAGCCCTTAGTTTGGGGTAGATTAATGAGGTGGATTTTCTAGGATTCAGACATTAGAGTCCAAGTTTTCTCTTTTGTTACAACTGCCCTATTTGGTTGGTTTCAACAGACTTCCTGTCACCATGAAATGGGATGCCTGAAGTCAGTTGATATTCGTGCAGCTTTCCTTTTCCTTCCTGATCTTATTCCCTGTTCAATCTAGGAGGTGTAGCACTTTCTCTCCCTCAGTTTTTACAGCATAGTCTGGGCTGGTCTTGCAAAAGTTGAAATTGCATAGGAGAGCAAAGATCTGCAACTTGGGCCACATTTCTGTACACTACATGTACTTTTACATTTTAGAAGATCAAGTAGAGCACTGCTGACTAACTTGCAGTCTGTGAGGCACAAATGGAGATGTCCATACAGAAATGGAGGCCAGTAGCACCGTATTGCCTGTTCTTATATTAGACAATATTGCTCTAGATCAGGGGTGTCAAACTCGCAATGTCACGTGATGTGTTGCGATGTATTGCAACTTTTTTGCCATTGCCGGTAATGGGGTGGGTGCAATTTCGCTATGATGCATCCGGCCTGCGGGCCGGCAGTTTGACACCCCTGCTTTAGATAGACCGGTAGCTGTAGAAGGTTATAGAAGGCCTTCTTTCCTTAAAGACTTTCTGTGCCTTCTATAAATATGCAAGAGATAAGAGCTGGAGTTGGGGAAAATGTCGTGGTATGGAATAATTTTAAAAGAACAATTTATTTTGTCTAGACACGTTGAAGCTTCTGTTCCACAGATCTGTACTCCTAGAATGGCCAGATAGATTGTTGATCATTCTCAGAAGCAGATCATGTTCTGTTCTTAAACCTCTTCCCACAGGGCTGATTCAATTTACTTTTGCCAAGCTTCAAAGCTACATTTTCTATATTCTGGTTCTGCTTAACACATTTTGAATTAATTTTATTCAAGTTTTGTGATTTGATTACATTTTAATTTGATAATTGGTATTCATCGGTATTTTGTGACTATTTTACTGGAGATTCTTAGGCGGGCAGAAAAAACAAATACAGGTCTCGAAAAAAAAATCTTTGGTGGTATTTGCACCACCCTGAAACTTTTATATTTTTTATTGTTGTTCTGTTTTGCTCAAGTAGACAAACCTGTTTGGGGAGTTTGCAGAAGTTTAAGAATTTGATTCCTGTTTCCTTCTAGTGCTATAAACACTGGATAGCAATCTCTATTGTCATAAGTGATATTTAATCCTATACCAAAGATAACATGCCACAAAAAAAATCTTCTTTGGTCTGACTTTTTTTTTTAAATAGTGGTAATCAGTCCAGAGCCCTTCATGTAGCTTGCTATACTTACACAATACATTTAACTTGGTTCCTGAGTTAACACATTTTTTTTTAAAAAAAATGATACACTGAACCCTAAAGTATTTCAAATAGGCTAGATTAACATAACAAGCTAAGACACAAAAAATTAGCCATGCTAAAACTAACCTGAAAGATTGAGAGCAATAGAAAAAGGGGACGACAGAGAATGAAGTGGCTGGATGGAGTCACTGAAGCAGTAGGCGTGAGCTTAAATGGACTCCAGAAGATGGTAGAGGACAAGAAGGCCTGGAGGAACGTTGTCCATGGGGTTGCGATGGGTCGGATACGACTTTGCAATTAACAACAAGAACAAAAACTAACCTAGCTTCCTGCATTGTGCTGATGTGGCAATTAGATTTGTAACTAATCTGGTTGCGTGTGTTGTACAAGCACATCCAATTTATTACTGTGGTATGATTTAATACACATACACGGTATGTAATTTCACTTAAAGGGGGATACATTAAGAGTATATTCAAGCATATGTTGTTATGTCTCATGTATATCATAAAATGTAAAATCCCAAACAAGCCTGTTTCTTGATAGGATGCTTCCAGAAGATAAGAAGATATAGTTCTTTCTTTTCCCAATTAGTCTTTTTTTCAAGTGAGTACATATGTCCATTTTTTCTAATAAATAATGTAATGGAGGAGGAGGGTCACTGTTTCATATGCTATTCTCCTGAGCTCACAATTGAAGCTGTAATTCTCTCCATGCTGATGTTGACTTCTGTTGAATCAACAGCTTCCTTTCCCATTTATCTTTTTTGTGAAATATGGCATTCTTATTAGTGGTAACTTTGGTTCAATAAACTAGGGACCTACGTGCATTAAGTTAAAACCCTCTTTTTATCTGTCTTTTTTTTTTTAAGGAATAAGTAGTCTTTCATCCAGTTCTTTTTCCCGCAAATCCATCCATTTCATTTTCCCCACCATTTGATGCTGACAGATGTTGCTCCATCCACTCACTTTCTATTTCTGCCAAATTGTGTCACTTCAAAGAGATTACAGGTAGTCCTCGATTTAATAACAGTTCGATTAGTGACTGTTTGAAGTTACAGCGGCACTGAAAAAAGTGACTTGTGACCATTTTCCTCATTTGTAACTGCTGCAGCATCCCCATGGTCACGTGATTTACATTCGGATGCTTGACAACTGGTTTATCTTTATGACAGTTGCAGTGTCCTGGGGTCCTGTGATCATCTTTTGCAACTTTCTGACAAGCAAAGTCAATGGGGAAGCCAGATTCACTTAACAACTGTGTTACTAATTTAACAACTGCAGTGATTCACTCAATAAATGTGACAAGAAAAATCGTAAAATGGGGCAAAACTCACTTAACAAATTTCTCACTTAGCAACATAATTCCGGGCTCAATTGTGATTGTGAGTTGAGGATGACCTGTAGTGTTTGTTTTTGGCTTAGGTGGGTCATCTAAGGGACTTTCATTTAAATATTTTCCAACAGCTATCAGGATTTTCTAGGAGCTCACTAAGCATTAACGCCCTCTTCTAATACATGGTCACACTATAAGAACTACAGCCTTTTTATATGGGATTCTCCTACCAGTGTTATACAGGGTAGCTCCTTGGCTCAATCTTTTATCTTGATCTCACATTATAGTCTGAACCTCTTTTTCTCAGAGGGATGAACTTTGCCATAGGTAATCCTTCCTTGGGTCACGTTATGAGCATTAGTCATTCCTCCAGGTAGCTCTCATGGTCTGGTGATAAAGTACAACTAATTCTTCACTTCCGACTGGAGCGGTCACGTATCAATAGAACATCGGTAATGAGAGACCTCATAACTCATCTTGGGATGCATTGAGTCATTCTTAGACTTGACGGTATTCAGAAGCTATGTGAGGTCTTGGATGCTATGCCAGCAACAAGCATTCATTTTTCTGTTCCAGTCAAAGTCCATTTAGCTATATCGACTCCACCTCTCTTCTTTTAATCAAGAAGCTTGTATATCTTTATGTCTTTAGGTTTCGAGTAACTTTTAAAGATAAGTTCTGGTTAGTGAACTATCTCTCTCTCTCTCTCTCTCTCTCTCTCTCTCTCTCTCTCTCTCTCTCTCTCTCTCTCTCTCTCTCTCTCTCTCTCTCTCCTCCCCCCCCCCTTTCTCTCCCTTTGAGCAGTTTGTTTTGTCTTGTCTTGAAAAGGAGGGCCAAGGCCAGTTCTGAGAGGCAGATCTGTTTTAACTGCTGAAGTCTGTGAAGTCTCTGTTTAGGCAATGTTTTTCCAAACACCCTTTCCGAGAATGGAGCCTGTCACCGCTTTCTCTCTCCTAGCTCCAGCTGGGTAAGTGTACAGAATCCATAATCGCTGCTAGCAGTGTAGAAAATGAAAAGGCTATGAACGATACAAAAGGCTGCTGGTTTCCCTTTTTTCCCCCTCTAGCAGTCCAAACTGGCTTCCTGTTTGCTTAATAGCTTGTTGCTGATAGATCTGCCATAAATACCAGGGATACCAGATAGTTTTATCTTGTAAATTGTTCCGAAGGTGGCTGTTACCAGGAGTATGGTGTGTATACTCATGTAAGTGGTGCTCCTGCTAGCTGTGGGTATCAATCAGGCGGATGCAGCAGAATTCCCTCCACCAATTTAGTGTATAGTAAAATTGATATTATAAAGATAGTGATAATAGTAATAATAGTTATAATAACAACTGTGGCAAAAGTAAGCAAAGATAGTACCAATAGCGATAGGCACCTTGGCTACATTTAGAGCACCACTTGAACACCAACAGCGTTTAACCAGTCTGTCGCAAAAGGCAACTTTGAACAGCTCACATCCTGTGACAGTATCTTTAATATTATTAAATAACAACATCTATCTGCCTATCCCGGGTCCCTGGGGAGGACTTGATAGGGGGATAAAAATGCCAAATCCGGTCTAAAAATCTGACTGACTGTGGGACAAACCATAATAATAACAGTAATAGCACACCAACTCCTCAATAGCTTGAGATCCTAAAGCCCATTGAGGCTTTTAAATGGTTCTAGAGGCCTTCCCCAATAAGAACAAGCCAAGGACGACTGAGGCAGTGTGTTCCCCAGGTGTTTGGAGTAGGCATGCAGAATCATTCTTGGTACGGTGGACCCTGTTATTTCCTTGTGCTTTTCCATACAGGACTTTATAGATAATTACCAGTGCTTTGAATTCAGCCCAGATACCTATTGGTTGCCACTGTGGCAACCCCAAAATAGGAATAATTCAGCAATAACATGGTTCCCTGTTCAGCTGGCTGGCTTTCATATTCTGTACCAGTTGCCTCTTCTGAGTGTCTTCAAAGGCAGCCTTATGGAGCGATAGAAAAAAACTATGTCAGCAGCTACAAATGTGCAGATAAGAAAACTAGCAGACCGGAAGAATAAGAGATTGACAAGCAGTAATGCCTGGATTAAGACTGACCAGACCCCAAAAAGCTAGTTTCTAGTCCAGGTTTAGATAGCCATTGCCTCAGTCTATCAGTGTAGCCTTTCCTAGCCTGGTGCCCCACATCATGCTTACAAGTATAAGTAATAGGAATCTTTTGATGTTTATTGAATTAGATATATTTTAAGTTTTTGTTTTTAACAGAAGCCGTAACAAAGTTTCATCATTCTATCCTAAATTAGGTTAGTAGAATCCTTAATTATATTGCAGCTTAGATGTAGACTTGTGTAAAAGTCATCCCAGAATATGGCTTTTGAATGCATTTGTTTATATTTCTCAACTGCCTTGCAGATAACCCCAATCTTGCCTTCCTGTCTTCCGTGAATGTGGTTTGAATTGATAGATTTTTTTTCCACTGTAAAAACAAATTGAAATATATTTTGAAGTTACTCTAAATCAGGAGTGTCAAACTGCTGGCCAGGACGAAACTGCACTCACCCCATTGCTGGCAATGGGGAAAAAGTTCTGATATGTTGCGCGATGTCACGTGATGTTGCGAGTTTGACATGTCTGCTCTAAATGAATAGTTAATAAATTTCATAACTGTTTAAATTGGTCTCAGCTAATCAGATACTTTGTTGAACTGAGCTAGGTACCCTGACAAAGATACGTCAAACAGCACCATAATCTCTTGACTACTTTTTCCAAGCTTTCACCATATTATTTTCACCTATTTCTGCCTTCATAAATATTACAGATTTCCTTTTAGTAAAAACTACAATTTTCAAATCAGCTAATGTTGCATCAGGTATCTGCTATTCCAGCAGTGTCATGGGGATGAAGATTTATTAATTTAGTAAATAAGTTTATATAAGCACCCAACTACACACAGTGGCTCCAAGTAGCGTACAACATTAAAAGTCCACAGGTTTTTTTTTTTAAATCACAATTATACTCTCTCCTCTCGGTGGTAACAACAGCTCCTAATGGGGTCCCCAGGCCCACTGACAAAACTAGGTCTTCAAGGCCTTGCAGAAAAGCAACAGGGCAGGTGCCATCTTATCTGTGGGGAAAGATGTTTCAAAGGGAGGGAGCCATCACAGAGAAGGCTCTTTTCCTAGGTCCCACCAGATGTAGGTCCTTGCTGGTTGGAACCTGCAACATATTCTGCCTTCCTGCTCTGGTGGGCTAGGTAGATGTAATTGGGGAGAGGTGATCTGTCAAATAACTTGGAGACAAGCCATCTAACATTCAGTTAGAATATTCTTTCCAAATTAGTTATTGCTTCCAATAGCTGTACGTTTCAGATTAGAAAGTGGTTGAGATGTGTTTGATTAGGAAACTTTCATCTATTAGATTATTACAGTCAAAGAGTTCACTGTAAAAAGGAGTTAAAACTGTTACTAATTTCAAATGCAGAAGTTCTACATCTATGCTTTAATGCAGCGGTTCTCAACCTATGGGTCGCGACCCCATTTGGGGTCGATCGACTATTTCTCAGGGGTCGCCAAAGAAGGCAATCCTCCATTTCCCCCCCTCGGGGCAGCGCCGCGCATGCGCGCCACGCATGGGGGCACCGCCGCGCATGCGCACCACACATGGTGCGCCACCACACATGGGGCGGTGCTGCGCATGCACACCACGCATGGGGGTGCCGGCGCGCATGCGCAGCACATTTGTGTAACGGGGGTCGCCGTCACACAAATGTTGAGAACCACTGCTTTAAAGTGCTGGTTTAATAGTGGGAACAAGTTACTTGAAAGACCGTGCTTTCCAATATATTATTAAAATCTTCAAATAGAGTTTATTTACAGCATTTTGAGGCTCTTGAGATGTTGGATTTCAACTTGCATTATTCTCAATCAGAATAGAGCTGGATGGGACCTTAGGGGTCTTCTAGTCAACCCTCTGCTCCAGCAGGAGACCCTATATCCTAATCAGACAGGTGGCTGTCCAATCTTTTCTTAAAAACCTCCAGTGATGAACTACCTATAACAGTGATGGCGAACCTTTTAGAGACCGAGTGCCCAAACTGCAACCCAAAACCCACTTATGCATCGTCGGGTGCTGGGTGGGTGTGGCCCATTGGGTGGGCATGGCTGCAGTGGTAACAGCAGTCTGGGTGGGACTAAAAAAGTTCAATCAATCAATTCCAACTTTGTGAGATCTTTTTTTTCCCCCCCGAGAAGTTGAAATTGACTGATTGATTGAACCTTTTTTTTTTTTTTTTGCACACAGCAGAGGCCTAAAGCGAAAAGGTTTTATAAAATCCAGCTGAAGGCCTAGGGGTGACGGTGTGCGTGCCCACAGAGAGGGCTCTGAATGCCGCCTCTGGCACCCGTACCACAGGTTCGCCACCACTGCACTAAGGATTTATAAAGTGGTACTAATACAATGTGCGGCAGCAGCCAAAAAAGCTAACACAATCGTTGGTTGTATAAACAGAGGCAAAGAATCAAAATCGCATGAAGTATTAGTACCACTTTATAAATCCAGTTTAGTATCATCTGCAAATTTGATGTCTTCCCCTTCCCTCATCTAAGTCATTTATGAAGATATTGAAGAGTACTGGGCCTAAGACGGAGTCTTGTGGTACCCTATTGCTTACTTCTCTCCATATGGCTGTAGTACCATTAAGGACTACTTGTTGAGTATGATTTGTCAGCCAGTTACAAATCCATCTGGTGGTGGTGCTATCTATCCCACACTTATGGTCTACTTTGTCAAATGCCTTGCTGAAGTCTAAGTATACTATGTCCACAGCATTTCGCTGGTTTACTAATTTTGTCAAAGAATGAAATAAGGTTGGTTTGATATAATCTGTTTTTAACCAACCTGTGCTGGCTACTAGTTATAACTTTGCTTCTAGATGTTCACAGATATGTTTTTTGATTATTATTTTTTCAGTATCTTCACAGATATTGATGTTAGGCTGATTGGTCTGTAGTTTCTGCTTTTTTTTCTTTTCTTTTTTGAAGATGGGAACCACAGCAGCTCTTTCCAATCCTCCAGTTCCCCAGTGCTCCAGGGATTTTTAAAGATATGGCACAGTAGTTCTGAGATAACATCTATCAGCTCCTTCAGAACACTGGGATGTAATCCATCAGGTCCCACTGATTTATGTGTTATCTTACCATTTTCTTGCTTATTTTAATTTTTATTTCTAGTCTGTCTTGTACAGTTAAATTTTTGGTAGGTTGGGCTATAGTTTCTTTTTGCGTGAAGATTGATGCAAAGAATGAGTTAAACAGCTTTGCTTTCTCTCTACTTCCTGTTACTTCCTTGCCATCTTCTCTCTTAAGTGAAATGACTGCTTCCTTGACTTTTTTCTTGTTATTTATATGTTGAAAGAAATTTTTTAAATTATCTTTGACTTTTGTTGCAATTCTTTGTTCATTCTGAGCCTTTGCTTTCCTGACTTCATCTCTACAGATTCAGGCTATCTGCTGATATTCTGCCTTAGTTAGGTGTCCCTCTTTCCATTTTTTGTATTTATCCTTTATGTCTTTCAGTTTATCAGAGAGGTCTTTGTGCATCCATCCTGGTTTCTTTTTGGATTTCTTGTTTTTCTTTTTCAGTGGCATTGTGTTGGATTGGCTTTTATGATCAATAAAATTTTTCAGAGTTTCCCACATTTCCTGAGTTGCTTTCTCTTTTAGGATTTTTATTCATAGAATTTTTCTTAGGCTCTCTCTGCGTTTGTTAAAATCAGCTTTTTTAAAGTTTAAGACACTGGTTGGATTATATTCTATGCTTGTATTATATTATGTTGCTATTCTTTTCTGCATAATTAAAGACTACCTGGTTGGAATGGGGGAGTTTTAATCAACAGGTAAGACAGCATTAAGTTCAAAAAGGCTGTTTCAATCAAAGAAGTCAGCTTGTTTTCATCCCTATAAACTTCTAGTTCAGCTTTTAAGTAAATCTTACCATTTTTCAAAATCTGTATTTTAATTCTGACTCACTGAAACTTAGTTTTGCATTTATGCTGATGTGCAATTTCACAACATTTTTAATTTCTTATTTAGATATTTTAGCTTCTGAGAGTAATGTTTTTAATTATTATTGGGCAACAGATAAATGCCAAGGTAGGTGATAGCACTTGGCTAACCTCTTCTAGTCTCAGAAGTTAATCAGGTTCAGCTTGGTTTGTGTTTGTACAAGAGACTCCCAGGGAATACCAGAGCTGCAGGCTAGACTAAGAAGTTGAAAACATCATAGAAAAGGGGGATACAAACCATTTTCCCACTGTTGTTAAGACAACTGGATGGATATTTCATCAGGTGTCAACCTGAATTCAAAGGAGATGTTATCTTTGTCACATGCATGCAATAATGTTTTATTCCCCAACACAGGGGCAGGACTTGTGATTAGCCCTTAGGTTTGTTGTTTTGGAATTATAGTCCAACTGTTTTGGAGAGCATCTGGTTATAGAAGGCTATTGCATACAATTTGGGTTTGTTTTTTGTTTTAAATATGCATTTCTATTTTAAAAATTGATGTGGCTATTAAGATGAATTTTTGGAAACCTAAGAACTACAGAATAAGATCAAGCAAAGCAAAATTTAGTGCTTTGTTCAATATCCCTTATTGTTCTTGGTGCTAGTTGTAAATCGTTGTCTGATGGTTATGTGTTTGGATCTGCATAGAACTGCTTGCTAGTAATGGAGAAGAGTGGTAGACTGAATTGTTAATTTCCTGCTTAATATGGTTACTATAGTTTCCCCATAGTTCTCCTGCATAACTTTTAACTTCTTAAGACCAGCAGTCTTAGCAGTTTGCTAAGGGTCTTGATCAACCTGTTTCAGCTTTCTTCCATACATAGGAGGAGAAGGAAGGCATTAAACACTTGCAAGGCCACAATAGCTACCTGATGCAGTCAGTTTTCTGGTTTGTAGGTTACATGAAAGAAAGGTGAGGGAGGTTTTCACTATATTGCTGCTGTTACCAGGGTTAGAATAAAGAGCCCAGTCAAGTTCAAGTGCAATCTTATGAGTCTTAATTCTGCTGGTGCTGTCATGAACTATGAGTAAAAAGGCAACAAGAATAACCTGTATTTGCTATCTGTGGCTGTCTGCTGCCTGCTTGGAGCTGCTACTTCAGTCTCATTAAAATCTTCCATGTGCACTTCTGGAAATTCTATGGTTTTATGCAAATCAGCGGAGAAATGATACCAGGAGGATTATGGGATATTTGAAAGCTAGAACTTTAAGCTGCCACCCAAAGCTTCCAGTTCTCCAAATATCCATAGCTGTGGAGAAACTTCCTCACTATCCTTTATAAGGGCTGGTGGAGTTTTTTTAAATCACATTTTTATTTTTCAAAATTCTGCTTTATCACATGCAGAGAGGACTGAATGTACCCTGCTTTGGCACAGATGTCTTCCTGCAGCCAAAGAAGGAAGCAGCTGTCTTCCTGGATTTAGGGTGACCCTCCTAGCCCTTTTACCCCATTGTCAGGGAGGAACAGCAGAATGGGGATTTGTGTGACCCAGACGATTAGGATAAAGCAGAAGAAAGAAAAGTGCAGAAAGGTGGAGAAAAGCACCTTTATTTTTCAGTGGTAGCATTGAGAATGGTGATAAATACCAAGGCTGTGGGCACTAATTGGAAAAATTTACTGTACAACATGGAATGTGGGCATTCCTTTAAGCGTAGCGATTTGAATATGTCTGCCTGTTTATAAAGACATCTGCATTGGCTTTTCTAAAATTTGCACAATTAAAAGAGTTCACCTGGATATGATTTCTTGGATAAGTTATCGCTCCCAAGTGTCAAACCTTATGCTTTATGAGAACTATGTCTGCAGAGATTGATGCATGTTACTTTAGGGCCTGGTTCACTTGTTTTCTTATGGCTAAACCATAATGAGATTTGTTTGTGTTGTGAAAATGCTGGGCTTAGAGAGTCATGCCCAGGTTTGTCGTAGTTGGGGAAACTCATTAGGTAGCATTAAGGCCAATTTCCCGTCCCTGCCTCTTCTTCTGGGTGGCTGTGGAAAAAAAAAAATCAAGAGAGATCCTCTGTATGTTCCTTTATAGGTAGTCCTCAACTTACAACATTTCATTTAGAGACCTTTCAAAGCTACAACAGCACTGAAAAAAAATGACTTATGGCCATTTTTCACACTTTAAACTATTGCAGCATCTTGATGGTCAGGTGATCAAAACTCAGACACTTGACAACTGACTCATATTTATGATGGTTGCCGTATCCTGAAGTCATGTGATCACTTTTTGTGACCTTCTGACAAACAAAGTCAATAGGGGAAGCCAGATTCATAACAGCTATGTTAATAACTTAACAACTGCAATGATTTGTTTAACAACTGTAGCAAGATAGGTAATAAAATCTGGCAAAATTCATTTAAAAACTATCTCGCCTAGCAACAGAAATTTTGAATTCAATCACGATCGTAAGTCAAGGACTACCTGTATATTCCCAGAAGAAAGGCAGGATATTACTCTAGCAAATAATGTTTTGCTTGCCACGTTACCCAACCATTTTGGTTTGGCTTAGTTTGGTTTATATCAGGGGTTCCCAACCAGGGGTGCGAGACGATATTCCAGGGGGTACGAAAACTTGGATTTTCAAAATTATAGTCTATGTGCATAATTCGTTGCCATTATTTCGAACTTTTGTAAGGGGTGTGAGAATATATCAGAAGTGTTCTAGGGGTGTGGGGTATAGAAAAGGTTGGGAGCCATTGGTTTATATCATGTCGTAGTTGAATCTACTCCTTGGTACTTATCAATGAATCATGGTTAAGCAAAATGTGGGTTAATTTAAATGTAAATTCATTTAGAATATAGGGATGAACTAAATTGAAACGTTTAAAATTATTTCCATTTTATATGATCAGGCATATAAGCATTTAATTAGGCATATAAGCATTTAATTATCCATGTAAAAGTGACACTCATGAACATAAAACACATATTACTGCCAGAAATTCTCTCCTTGTATCTTCTCTGGTTTCACTAAATTTCAATACTATAGACTATTCATCTTAACCAACCTTGGTTTGGCTATAAAAAAGACTAACCATGATTTTTAAAAAGGCTGTTTCAACTGACTGGGTTTGCTCAACACATTAAGGTACAACATTTTGTAAACAAAAATACTTCAGTTCATATGTAAAACCAAATACTCATAAATTTTAGGGAGATACGAGTTTAAACATTCTTGGAGTAAACACATGTCTGTCATCAACAAAATTTTTTAAAATAAAACAAAAATAATAAATACATAAATTAAAAACAAAACTCAAAAGGTAGATTTGATAGTCCACTAGGACTTTTTCTGCCATCAGTTTTCTATGTTTTTATACATGAAATTGTTCTTAGCCTTAATCACAGTCACTAATGCAATACTCAACTTTTACTGGAGGGGAAATTTACACAAGACAGCAAAGTCTGAGGAAAGGGAGTACAGAAATTTGTGGTTCACCCTCCATTTTACAACCACAATTAAAAGGTGGCTCTAATTGCAACTCCATCTCTCCAGCATTAGTCATGATATAAACACAGTATGAATTGCTACATACTTCATAAACAGGTAGTTCTATGACATCTGTGACATTTGTGGAGTTTTTAATATTTGCCAGAACAAATACGGTAAGTGCAAACCTACACAAAAAGGGGCCCTGTAGTCTTTCAATCTTGTCTTATTTATTTGCAAAAAATTCAACAGCAGCTAACATCTGTTTAAAGAAGTAACTGGTGAGTAATAAAGAGTAATAATCCTGTTAAAAATAGAAATGTTGGATCAGCAAACAAACATAACCGCAAATAATAACAGTCAGAGTGAATTAAAAATCTAGAAACAAAACACATACCTATCACGAAATCTTGTATAAAACTAAACAATTGGTTTTGGTACTGATGGAAAATTAGTTTCATTTAATATAAAATCATTAAAATTAATATTAGTATCCCACATATTGCTTTGGTAAGACTACACTTAGAATACTGTGTCCAGTTCTGGTCATTGTGATTCAAAAAAGATGTTGAGATTCTAGAACGAGTGCAGAGAAGAGCAACAAAGATGATTAGGGGGCTGGAGGCTGAAGAATGGTGGCAGGAATTGAGTATGTCTACTCTAACAAAGAGAAGGACTAAGGATGACATGATAGCAATCTTCCAATATTTGAGGGGTGGTCACAAAGGAAGAGGGGGACAACTCTATTCTCCAAAGAACCTGAGGGCCGAGACAAAAAATAACAGATGAAAACTTATCAAAGAGAGATCTTAACCTAAAACTAAGGAGAAATTTTCTGATAGTGAGAACAATTTATCAGTGGAATGGTTTCCTTTCAGAAGTTCTGGATGCTTCATCATCTGAGGTATTCAAGAAGAAATTGGATAGTCATTTGTCCGGAATGGTATAGGATCTCCTGCTTAAGCAGGGGGTTAACTAGAAGATTGCCACGGTCCCTTCCAACTCTGTTATTTTGTTATTCTTTTAAAAGCAGTAATTTTTTTTAAATATTGGAGATGATCAAAGAAAAGACTAGCATGTTGTTTCTTTCGTGGTCTTTTCATTTCCTACATCATCTTATGATAAGGATATTGACACAGTGTATACACGTTATCTAGTTCTGTGGAGTGATATATAAATCTTATGAATGAGTAAACAGATCTGTCAGGAGTGCAGATCATCATAATTTACAAAAAGTTAATGTGGCAAAAATCTAATATATTGCAGCTACCACGAAAGGTATCAAATATAATAATAATAACAACAACAACAACAACAACAAAGTTCGATGGACCTTGGAGGTCATCTAGTCCAACCTCCTGCTCAGGCAGTGATGGTGAACCTTTTAGAGACCGAGTGCCCAAAAACCGCCTTGCCCCTGCCCCGCCACACCTCTCCTGCCCGTAGGGCCACCATCATCTACATGGCCCTCCACAGCAGTTCGCACAGGCAGCCCAACAGCACCATGGTGGCCACACCCTCTGTCCATGCCTCGCAACATCATCTGTATGCGATGGGGTGTGAGGGAGGAGTCTTGTCTCCGATGCCTGGCTGTCATGTCTGTGGCTGCACTTGTCTGTGCAGGCTGCCTCCGGGGCGACTCTCCTCTGGGGGGCCTGCTGATGAGGGGGCTACGGGGTGGTGGGGCTGGGGCGACGTCGTGGTGCCCACAGAGAGGGCTCTGAATGCTGCCTCTGGCACCCGTGCCATAGGTTCGCCACCACTGCCCTATACTATTTCAGACAAATGGCTGTCCAGTCTCTTCTTAAAAACTGTGTTAGAATATTCACTGCTTCTGGAGGCAGGTTGTTCCACTGGTTAATTGTTCTAACTGTCAGGAAGTTTCTCCTTAGTTTTAGGTTGCTTCTCTCCTTCATTAGTTTCCATCTGTTGCTTCTTGTCCTGCCTTCAGGTACTTTGGAGAATAGCTTGACTCCCTCTTCTTTGTGGCAGCCCCTGAGATATTGGAACGCTGCTATTATGTCTCCCCTCTTCCTTCTCTTCATTAAACTAGATATACCCAATTCCAGCAACCGTTCCTTATATGTTTTAGCCTCCAGTCCTCTAATCATCTTTGTTGCTCTTCTCTGTACTCTGTTCTCTGTACTATGGAAAACATAGATTTGATTCTGATAATACTAAATTAGGATTTTAAAATTATGGTTTATTGATCAAGCCATAATGGTCTGGTTCACCCATAACACTAAACCATATAGTGAGTGATTTATATAGCGAACAAGCCAGACTATATGATCCAGACCAATATTATAACTAACTGTTATGGGTAACTACAACTTAATTGCCAAATATTTCAGCACATCTGCATCAGTAGGAAAGAATTCTGTTTGCTTTCTATGTAACATATTTTACACTAGAAAAACCTATGCCTGTAGTTTGCTTACATCACATTCTCATATTTGTTTCTCTAGGCCAGAAATGTGCACAATGGTGAGTTGGCTGCAGTTAAAATTATCAAACTAGAACAAGGTAAGCATTTTTCTATATTCTAATGGTACTGAATTGTTTTCTTAATCACACTGCTCATCAAATTCTTATTCCAAAGAACTCGGAGCCATTCTCTCTTTCCTTCATTTTATCTCGTTCAACTGTAACCCTGGGATAAAAGCCAGTCTTTGAATAAAGGTCAAGCACCAAAGCTTCAAGGATACTTCAAGAGGAATTAAATATGTCCACCCCCACCCCCACCAGTCCCCTCCCTCTGGTTTTAGTTTTTTATATTCTGTGCCACATTTTTGGAGAAATATTAGGCTTGGATTCTGGCTAAATGGAGAGCAAATCCCATGTTCTTCTTATTTCTGTTTAATACTATCTTCTACTATTTTCTACTTTGTCTACCTGTTATAGCTGAATTGACTGATTTTTTCCCCTGAAACATAGCATACTAGTTGCAGTCCATTGCTTTCACATTTTAAAAAGTTGAGGGAGATCAGATGTCTTCTCCAGCATGATGACTGAAGAATCCACCAATGGGTTATTTCAGTCCTTCTGCCCAATCAGACTAAGTTGTCAAAGTTGCCACGCCCATCCTTGCCTGGTACCTCCCAGTTTCATCTTAGTCTTTCGCCCATGAGGACGTGATAACTTTGACTCTCAAAGCTTATTCTTCAGGCAGGTTACACTTATAGAAACTATTCCCATTAGTGCATTCTTCTGACGGAAGGATTGGAGGCTCCCAGCCTCTGATAATCTCCCTTACAGGGAACTCTGTCCCCTATCCCTTTTAAACAGGAAAAATTCCCTTTCTCTGAATTCAAACAGTTTTTGGGGGAGGGTTCTCTCCCTGCAGCTCAGCAGTCAGCTGAGTCCTTCTCCCCTAGGAGAGCAAACACAGCCTATTTTTTGGGGGGGAGGGGTTTCGCTCAGGGCATGTGGAGACTGACTCAGTCGGAGCTCCAAACACTCACGGCCGCCAATTTGAAGCTGTTCAACACTCGCAGCTGCCATTTTGTGGCCATTCGGCCATCAGCCTCTTGCCGAGATTTCCCTTCAGTCGAGCTGACTGGCCGAAATTGGCGATTTTACAAGCTCTGCGGGGATAAGAGGCCTATTAGGACCTTGCCTCTTACCAGCTGCCTCTCCACGGAGGCTCCGCTACCGCTGGAAGGCGCCGCTATTGCCTTCGCGCCTAACAGCTGTTTGGCGCGAACCGGAAAGATCCTTTTTTGAGATTCTCTCCCCTTCACTTAAAACGAGTCTGGGGCATAATTCCCTTGAGCGCCTTATACACGATCGGAGACTAAGTCTACGATCGCTTTAGAACCCCCCCACAGGAAAGCAGTGCGGCCGCCATTTTGTGATGCAGCAAGTATTTCTTCAGGAATATTCTAGATCAATATTTTCCTGCCTCACAGTTGCGGGCACCATTTTGTGTGCTCTTGTCAAACGGCAACCTCACTGATAGGCCTCTGACATTCCACTTTAGCAGGGTCACCATTTGGAACACAGCAACTGCACCTTACTCTTCCCCAATTAGGCAACGGGCAGTTGAGAGTTCTAATTATAACAGGAATTTAATTGCACAACAGGTTTAGTGGATTCCTTGACTATGATCTGCTTGCAACAAAGTCTATTAGGCCTTGGTCGCTTAGCACTCCTTCACCTTAGCCTCTGCCACTCTGCATCTAGTGGTTGCTTACCAGGACCTGACCATTGCCACTATTGTGAGACACGTGAGATTTCATCACCAATTGGCCACAGGACTGTGCACACGGACACATTAACTTTGCCCTTTGCCTTGGTGACAAGCGCCTTGAAGCGCCCAGCGTGAGTCCAGCTTGGCCAGTGGGCCAGACTGCGCTGATCCACGTGCAGTCGGTCCCTCCATGGGGGGGTAACTGACGTCTCTTGCAGAGCGAGATAGTTCCAGGGCTGCACCTGGAACGCCTCTCGATCAACCATGGCAGACATCACTGAGCCACAGTCTTCGGATGCAGACAAGTAACCCAGTCACACAGCTCCTGGTCTAGAGGAGGCTAAGGGAAAAGCCAAAGCCAAGTCCAAATATGGCAAGAGGTCAAGTAAGGCAAGTGACAAGCAGGCCGATTGCACGCATCGAGCCCTAGAGAAGCAATTCTCTCGGGCCCAACGTTTGTCTGAGGGGGAAGGGCATAAATCACCACTTCCCCCGATTGCAGCTCCTGAGATGGACCAACAATTGCTCACTTCACCTGAGCAGGAGCTTCAGCAGGTCTCAGTACAGACCTTTGGTCAGGGAGGCACACCCCTCTTTGGGGAGGATCTCGAACTGCCAGGCCCCTCCACAGCACCCACAGCGACCTTCACACCGACTGCAGTGGGACTTAGTCCCTCACAGGGGCCTTCTTTTGCTGACCAGCTGCAGTCAATGATATCACAGGCAGTCCTTCAAGCCATCGTCTTATTGGGTCATCATCAACCCTCATCTCTGCCAAGATCTTTATCAGTGCCAACCGCCTCATCACAACCTACACTGATCGACCACACCAGTGCGGCTTCACCATCCCACTCTCCTGAATCCGATTCTTCCAGCGCTTCGGACTATGACGGAAATGCAGACCAGTGGTTGGACTGTGAGGAGCCTCCACAAGACTCACAGTCCATGGCAGAACTCTTTAACACTTCACTTTTTCCCTCCTTACTTCGCAGGGCATGCGCAGCGGGTAAGATCACTTCTGACCTGGTCCCCACCCCGGAAACTTCCACTGGCCAAGACACAAATTCCCTGTTCTCTGAACTGGTAATTCGGCGTCAACAGATTCCCTGTCCCCCTTTATTCCTGAAGAATATTCAGGGACAATGGGAATCCCCGGCTGCACAACCATCCCAGGGGAGAAGTGAGCGTAAAATAGTAGAGATGGCTCAAAACTTGACTGACCTGTTGGAGGTGCCCAAAGTGGATGAATCCCTAGCCCCGCTATTCTCAGCCGTTAGCCTACCAGCAGATGTATCTGATGCCCTTTAGGCGGAGGATAAGAAATCTGAGCTAGCATTTCGCAAAGCTCATCAAGCATCTGCGTGGGCAGCGAAGGCGGCTACCTCCACTTCCTTTTTCGCCAGAATTTCCCTCACTTGGCTTAGGCAGCTTCAGGAGAGGATTCTCCTGGAAGAGGTGAGAGTCCACCAGGATTTGACCAAACTCATAGCGACCTCTGAGTATATGGCGGATGTGTCCTTACACACCGCCAAGCACTTGGCCCGAGCAATGGCTTCCAGTGTAGTTGCTCGGAAGCTGCTTTGGCGTAAAAATTGGAGGGTCGAGAGCAAACACAAATGGCGGGTGGCCACAGCTCCATTCAAGGGAGGCCGATTATTTGGGGAGGCATTAACACCATACCTAGTGGAGAACAAGCAAAAGCAGAAGGTCATTTCTCATTTGTCTAGGACAGCAAACAGGCGTTTCCTTTCCTATGGCTGCTGTCAGTCCTTTCAGACTGGTGCAACAGCAGAGACTGGACAAGTATACCGTCCCTCTGTTCCTAGGGCAGACCATCCAGTTGAAATGACGAATTACAGGGACAGGCCCCGACACCAGACCCAGAACAAATCTTCCTTTTGAGGCAGAGGGGGTCGTCCCTTCCGTCGCTCCAAGTGACTTAGGGGGGACCCCTCCCGTTGGCGGCAGACTCACCCTCTTCAGCCACCAATGGGAAAACACAACCACAGACTCCTGGGTTCTGCGGACCATAAGAGAAGGCCTGTCCCTGAAGTTCAAAACCACACCCTTAGACCATTTTGTCCCTTGTCCAACCCTGAGAAACCCAATAAAAAGAGGTCTCATGGCAGACGCCATTCAGCATTTGCTAAGCATCAGAGCCATAGAGGAGGTCCCAGCAGATTAGGTAGGGCAGGGATACTACTCCATCCTATTTGTAGTCTCAAAATCATCAGGGGGATGGAGGGCAATCCTAGACCTCAAGGGCTTGAACCTCCATCTCCAGTATCGGAAGTTCAAAATGCAGACTCTCCACTCCATCTTGGGCAGCGTCAAACGAGAGGATTTCATGACCTCGATCGATCTCACAGAGGCATATCTGCCCATCCCCATCCTCCCGGATCATCGCCAATTCCTGCGGTTCTATCATCTCAATCACTACTTCCAATCGGTCTTTCCTCCGCCCCCAGGGTCTTCACCAAGATCCTGGCGGTTCTGGCAGCATACTTAAGATTGGCCCCGGTACGCATCCAGTGCTACCTGGACGACATCCTGATCCAATCAACCTCTGTCACGACCACCCAGTCGGATCTGGCCCTTACGATCAGGATTCTTCAAGACCACGGGTTCTCAATAAATTTCAAGAAGAGCCAGACGGTCCCCTCAACCCACCTCTTACACCTGGGCGCGGTGATAGACACAGACTCTTGTCACGTGTTTTTGTCAGAAGACCGGCAGAAAAGCATCCAAGACCTGGTCCTCAGAGTCCGCAGGGACAGGGTACTGATTGCTAGCTCTAATTTCCCAACTCCTGGGGAAATTACTATCTTGCATAGCGATAGTGCCTTGGGCCCGACTACATGCCCAGACCCTCCAATGGTTCCTGCTCCCGTACCAGAGACTGCACACCAGCTCTTCCAACCAGCTAGTACGGGTCCCCCGTCAGGTGATCCGTTCTCTTGACTGGTGGACTTCTTCAGCCATGTGCAAGGGGACTCTCTTCAAAGAGCCTTACCGTATTCTTATGACCACAGACGCAAGTCTATTCGGCTGGGGTGCACACCTCCAAACTCAGATGGCTCAGGGCTGGTGGTCGCGATTAGACCTGAAGCACAACATAAACTGGTTGGAGCTCAGGCCAATCCATCTGGCTCTCAAACACTTCCACAAGGTGATTGGCGGAAAACATGTGCTGGTCCTCATGGACAATGTAGCTGCAAAGGCTCACATGAACCGGCAAGGGGGCACTCGTTCCAAGTCCCTCATGACGGAGGCTCGGGCATTGGGATCCTGGGCAGAAAACAACCTGCTTTCCATCAGGGCCGAGCATATCTCGGGAGAGGCGAACCGGCAGGCGGACTTTCTCAGCAGGTCAATAGTGGACCACTTGGAGTGGCGGTTACACCCGGATCTCTTCAAGGAGATCACAGACAGGTTTGGCCATCAGATCGTGGACCTGTTTGCCTCGCGGGAGGACACCCAGCTTCCCAGGTTCTTTTCACATTTCCCCTCCTCTTCCTCTGCTTCCAGATCCTAGAGGAAGATCCTAGAGGAACAGGCAAAGTTGATCTTCATTGCAACTCACTGGCCGAGACGCCTGTGGTTTGCAGACCTAGTGAGCCTCTCCACAACTTCTCCATGGTGGGTTCCCGATAGTCGCATATGGTTAATGCAGGGGACCCTGCAACATCCAGATCCCAATGGCTCCAATTGGTCACCTGGCACTTGAACGTCACACCCTGACTCAGGAGTCATACTCATCAGGTGTGATTGATATGATTCAGCTAACCGCATTTACGATCACACTTGGCGGAATTTCTGCCACTGGTATGACAGGAACAACCTGAATCTCTCCAAAGTGACCATCCCAAGGATCTTAGACTACTTACTGGAGGGTTTTAATAAGGGGTTGTCATCCAACACCATTCGGAGGCAGGTAGCAGCCCTTTCCACGATGCTGTCCTGGGACAGATCTCAACCCTTGTCTCAGCATCCCATGCTCCGCTCCTTTCTCAAAGGAGTTACAAATAGCAGACCCCCTGTGGTCCACAGGTATCCCTCCTGGGAGCTACCCCGGGTCCTGCAGGCCGTAACTGCCTCACTGTTTGAACCCATTAGAACCTGTTCCTTGCAATCCTTGTCACTCAAGGTTTCCTTTCTGATTGCCATAACTTCCGCCAGACGTATCTCGGAGCTGGCCGCTTTGTCCATCAGGAAAGACCTGTGCACGTTTCACGAGGACAGGGTGGTTCTCAGGTTAGATCCTTCCTTTATCCCTAAGATAAACACAGTGTTTCATAGGGCACAGGAGGTTATCCTCCCAAATTTTTGTCCTCGTCCATCACATGACCTGGAACGCCAGTGGCACACATTGGACGTACGTAGAGCCTTGCGCTGTTACATCAAGCATACGGCGGCCTTTTGTAAATCAGAAGCCCTGTTTGTATCATTTCAACCTTCTTCCATGGAGCAGAAGGTATCCGCCTCTACCATAGCAGGTGGATCAGGGCATGCATAGCAGAGGCGTATGTGTCGCTTTCCCTGCCAGCTCCAAGTCATGTGATGGCACACTCCACCCGCAGCGCTGCCACATCTGCGGTGTGGGCAACATAAGCATCCATAGAGGATATTTGCAGGGCGGCAACATGGTCCTCGCCTTCCCCTTTCATTAGGCATTACCGGCTGGATAGATTCGCCTTGGCTGAGGCTTCCTTTGGCAGACGGATACTACAACAGGTAGTGCCAGGACTAGGGACACAGGCCCCAACTGACTCCCTCCCGTAGGGACACTGAGGGCTTTGGTAAGTCCCATTGGAGGATTCTTCAGTCATCATGCTGGAGAAGGAGCGTTGGCTTACCTGAAAGCCACTTCTCAGCATGATGATGAAGAATCCATGCCCACCCCTCTAGAGGTCAGTTAGGTCCGTGTCAGGGGTTGCTTTCCCTTTTCTTCTTTTGACAGTCATCACGTCGAACTATCGTCATTGGCTCCGCCGTCGATGAAACTGGGAGGTACCAGGCAAGGACGGGCATGGCAACTTTGACAACTTAGTCTGATTGGGCAGGAGGACTGAAATAACCCATTGGTGGATTCTTCATGATCATGCTGAGAAGCGTTCAGCTAAGCCAACGCTCCTTTCCATTGTAATATAGAACACTGTTAACAATTTCAGCTTATTTCCTTTTTTGGGCACAAACATCTGGATCTTAATATGAGTTAAGGTCCTGGATTAATGTTTCTCAATTTTTAAGAAGCATGGACCACTAAATAAACAATCAAAAAATGCAGTGAGCACTCAATTAAACAACACTGTCTCTACATTTTTGCATTTAAGAGCATGAGAATTCTGATGAATAACAATTTTACAGTGGTTGTATTTGTATGGCTTTACATCTTCTCCCATTTTAAAGATCTTTTAAAACTAAAATCTGTATCAAAAATATAAGTTCAAAATTTATCATTTTAATTATATTATATACCCCATGCAGTGGTGGGATTTAGCCGGTTCCCACCACTTCGGCAGAACCAGTAACTAATTTTTTGTTGCCCAGGCCCAGAGCGGACTTCTGGAAGCAGCATCCATACGGAGAACTGGTAGTTCACATATTTGAATCCCACTACTGACCCCATGCCATAATGAACATCTAAGCACAAACTTTCTAGTATAATTGTTTTTTTAATAAACAGATGAATCAACCTTCAGTGCATTGAAATCCTACTTTTAGACATTCATTATATTCATATTCACACTTTCTCTTTTCGGATTGCTTGCATAAAATTAATTAGCACAATACTGCACTTAGTTCTCTATTTCCAAGGCTATAGGCCTCCAGAGTGACATGCTGGGTATACTCATATAGACTTACTGATTTTATATGGAGCCTTGTGACATCATAATCTGCTTAATTTACAAACCATTCTCAATATTCTGTAAATCCTGGCTACTTTCCTTTTATTTGTCCTTACAAATGTTGATTGCAACGTTTTAGTTCTGCAGCCTGCTGACTGAGTGTAAAACTTGAACTGGAAGACTTGGGGTGTGGTAGGCAAACAGCGTTTGCAGCGTGGGGTGGAGCATAGGGAATGGTGCCACCTGATTTAGAGATGCATTGGGGAAAATGTTTTCCAAGGTTGCAGACTAGCTGGGGTTTTGGCTTTGCTGCAGTGCCAATCAGTTAACCATGTCTTGCAGCTGTGCAGATTGAGTGGGATGACAGCCTCCTTCAGTTCATTCAGAAAATATTTTGGATCATCATTCTGATTGAATGGAAGATAAATACTTCATTATATTTACAGTAGCTATATATTTAGTCTGTATAATTTTACTTCATTTTTCAGTCAAAGGGGCTAAGACGGGTGTCAAACTGCTGGCCTGCAGGCCGGATGCATCACGCCAAACCACGCCCACCCCTTTGCCAGCATTGGGGAAAAAGTCACAATACATCGCGACACGTCACATGACATTGCAAGTTTGACACCCCTGGGCTAAGAGAACAGCTTGCTTATGTAAAAAGAATAATAACCACAAGAAAAATAGTTTGTCCCTAATCTTACAGTCTCAAAGCCACAACATTAAAGGAAAAAAGAATGGGAAAGTAAGAAAAGAACTCAGGGACATATGGTTCTTTCAATGTTCAGATGAAATGGAACCGCTTCAGGGAGAAGGCAGATATTGATTAATTATTAGAAAAAAAAATCTTCCTAACGATAAGAATTATTTAAGGATGAAACTACCCTGAGCAATAGTGGATGCATTCAGTCAGAAGTTTAGGATTCAATCTGTCTTTGATGCTTGAATTTGGATTTCTGAATCAAGCAGAGACTAATGAGGGTGGTCTTCATGGCCCTGTCCAATTGTCTTATTTTATGAGTCAAACAGTTTCTCATAGAAGTGCTTAGTATTCAGATCTGGAGCATAGATGCTTTAGATCCAAATACCACCCACTTCTGAGCTGTCAAACAAGCCTGCTGATTTGTCCTTCTGCTCGCAGCTTCTATTCTTCAAGGGTTGGGTAGTTGCCAGGCTGTATGCACAATCAATTGCCATCTGCTGATTGGAATAAAAGCTTATTTTAAGTAGCTGCAGCTGATTAATTTTGCCTGGGCAGAAGATTTAAGGGGGCAATGTTTAGAAGATGAGCCCTGGTATTACATGTAGAAGGACCAGACGAATCCCTTGTGCATCTGCCTAAAATGCCCCAACGTGGAAACGGAAAAGATTCTGCCTGAGTTGACAGTGATGATTTTTGTATGACATGCTATCTTAGCATTGAACATAGTTGAGTTACAAATCTGATGAAAGTCTAGTAAAAGATCAAGTTTAGCAACAGCTCCCTCTGCTGTCAAGGCCAAATAACCCACCAATATTTGTATTACTTGAGACTTCCTGTTTATTATGATTATCAGCAAACAATATGAACAAAAACCATTGTTTAGGTATGAAGAATTCTGCTTTATAGCCTCTCTTTTATCCCACATTGTGTTCCTGGGGTACTAACAAGTGCTTAATAGTTAGGTAGAATATTTATCATTGAATTAGGAAGCTATATCAGACTCTGGATAGAATAACTAGTCTATAACAAGCTTTGATTACAGATTGCAGTCAAAGTACTCCTTCAGAGCTAAATTCTGAGCCACAGTTTGGATTCAGTGGAGACAGCCAAACCATAATGTGGCTTAGTTGTTCTGTAAATACAGAATTGTGCTGACAAACCACTAGTTTAACTTTAGAAAAGTCAGATCTTTTTAGTTTGCATTTTAATCTGACATAATTTCAACTCCTCAAACCTGTATGTCAACCAGTTTTTTAAAATGTTATTGATGTGGTTTGTAATTCAAAAATAGGAAATGTAAATATCTTTTTGAATATAAGGAAAACGTGTGCTTAAAAAAATCTGTATTGGCTAAAGGCGTGCAAATATATAACATATTGAAGAAAACTGATAAAAAGAACTCTGTATATTGTGGAAACACATATGTAAAAATGAGTATATTTTATAAAAGTGCATATTAAAAAAATCTGGTGTTGTGAGACCTTTGAAGCAATCCAATTCAGGAAACAGACTGAAGAATGACTGGAGACCTATTTTAATGAAATAGGCTCTAGCAACAGAATCTGGAAAGTTTAATTATGTTTTCATTTCCCTTCTTTTACTCCAGGAAGTTAAGGCAGAGCCAGTTTGAGTTTGTCTAATGTTTTATTAAAGTATAGGCTGAAAATATGTTTTGGTAACCATTACCAAATAGTTTCTCCCATCTGTGGTTTTCCATTGACATAATATCTGAGGACCAGAGAGACCCAAGTTCAAATCTTCCCTCAGCAACAAAGGTTAACTGGGTGGTTTTAAACCAGTCACTATTTCAAGAGAGCAGATGGGAGTGATTGATTGATTGATTGATTGATTGAAGAAGATGGTGTTATGTGTCACTATTTCAAGAGAGCAGATGGGAGTGATTGATTGATTGATTGATTGAAGAAGATGGTGTTATGTGTAGTTGTGCTTGCCTTGTGCTTTTGGAGGAAAGCTAGGGTATAAATGTAACAAATACATGAAACAGATGAAAATATCAGAAACTGATGAGAGTTGAGATATATATCAGGATAGAAGAATGAGAAATCGAGCAAATTGAACTTGAATTTAGTACAGAAGGTTATTTTTTTGTGTTCATAAGTAAGATAATTTGATGGCAATTCTGCTGTATCCCCTCTCATTTTATGTCCTGTTCAGACATTCTATACATTCTAATAATTTTGTCAGGCAGACATTTTTTTTCTTTAACAGCATATCTGTGTGTGCCTGAATGTCCATCTTAGTATCTGTCAGGTTGTCAAAACTCCAGATTTTGAAAAACAGGTCAGTCAGTTCTTACGGAATTTTTGCATTATGCAATCTGAGATTTTGGTTACATAGTTCAGTAAAGTAATACATCATTCACAGTCGTCAAAAATGAGCATGACTTGGGTGTAAGAATGTTACTGTAAAGTTTGCTGCTGATTGCTCTGAACAAATCCAAAAATAAAAAAAAAAAAATGTTTTCATCTCTTGACCTGCCTCTGGCCTCTAATCTTTCTCTATCACCTGAATGCTCATTTCAGCACTGCTTATTTCAGATTTCAGGGCTGTCATAAGAACATAGTAAAGAGCCACCAGTGCATCTAATGTACCCAGGAAGTGCATGTCCTTAACTACAAGGTAACTAATGACCATACAAAGTTACAGTGTCCCCCCCCCCAGGTACCTACAACATGATTCCAAAGTTCCAAAGGCTGTCCTTCCCCCCCCCCCCCCCGTCACATGGCCACATATCAGGCACTCAGAACTGGCCTGCATTTATGGCTGTTTGCAGTGGCCTGCAGTCATATTGCCATGTTTTTGCCAAAAACTGGCATTTACTTCTAGTTTTTGGCAAAATGGCCTATAGCGAACAATGAGCTCGCTTTACAGCTGCTACATTCAGTTAACAACCATTGCACAACTGCTTGTAAAATAGGGTCAGTTACACGGGTGACCTGCTTTATGACCATCATGACTTATGACAATAATAGACAGGATTCATTACAATCATAAGTCGAGGTCTACCAGTATTGTGGAGAGTGATACTTGGAGAATCAATATGAAGTGGGATTACAACAATAAGGAATATAAGTCTTCTTCCCTGCTGCAATCATAATGAAAATAATTTCTCTGAATTGTTTGGTTGCATGGGGAGATGGGGAGTTTTGTTTTCCTCCTTCCCTTTGCAAAAGAAACAGGAAAGTGTCTCCAGTCTCACTGCTTAATCCCCAGACTCTGGTGGATTGGATTTGGCTGCCTCCTTGATAGCTTACATTTGATTAATTGCTTTTGGTCCAAAAAGAATTGTACAAGAATCTGTTCTATTCTGTTTCTACTAATATGCACAACAATGGTTATTTTTTTCTTCTCAACGCACCCTCAGACTATAAAGCTACTGAGCCAGATGCTGTCCAGACCTCATACTAGAAGCTTTGAGACTTCCTCCCTTAAAACAACTTTTATATAGTTTAACAGATATTGCAATTGTTATAGTAGCTATTCACCAGTAGAAGATACCACACAACTGTTGTCATCCTTATGGGTGACTCCAGGGGTCGTATCTTCCATATTAGATACTGTGTTTGATCCTTTAATGGGATTTGAACTCACACTTGTACAGATGCTTGTACAGTGCATTTAGCTACAGAGCTGTCTTGGCCTCTCTGTCAGTAGCTAATAGGAAGGGAGGTCTTCCTGCAGGAAGCTATATAAGTATGCCTTCCTGTTTACTATTGTTTCTTTGTACTATATCACAAAAAAATCTCTAGTATGAGAGCATATAGCAAAACAGAAGGTATACCTATAGCTTCTGTAAGTTGCTATCACTGCTAGTGACCAACAGGAGGCACTGACCAATCACATAGTGCCTTCTACTGGTCAGTAGCAATCATAACATTCATTATCAGAACCTCTATATGGGGAAAAAAAAGAATAATTGAGTCTTCTCAGTGAAAAAAAACAATACCCAGGTTACTTTTGAAAAATCATTACTTTCAAGTTTCTCTAAGTAGCCCATGACCTGTATCAAGGAAGAAGAATGGGTGAATGTACGATTTTTGATGCCTTTCCCTATTCTCCAGCATGAGGATGGATAATCCACAGATGGATTTCCTGTTGTCCTTTTACCCAATAGACTAAGTCTGAGAGTTTGCCACGCCTCCTGCTGGGCTAGGCTGACCCATTTCCGACTTAGTCTTGTACCCAGCAGGACATGGTGGTTTTTCCTCAGATCGCAGGTTGTACCATCCGTGAATTATCCCCTTTTCTCATCCCCTTTTAGAGAGCTTCTAGGAAGTTTCCCTATTTCTCCCCAAGAAATCTCGTGTTCTCTCTCCCTGTGCCTTTTGAACTGCCAAAGGCAGACACCGGGCTGAGTACAATCCTGCAGGACAACTCAGCCGAGCCATGGCTCGGCTGATCAGCTCAGCTGATCGGTAGATTTCCGCAGAGCTCTTAGCTGACCATAGGCCAGCTGGGCTTTGGCCCAAAGATTCTCAGCATCTCCGGCTCGCCACGCTGACAACGGCCGCCTTTTTGGGAGCCGCGAGACAGCCGTTTTCCTTACTAAAACTTCCGGATTTTTTTTCCTTCTGACTTGATTTTATTGAGAAGGAGAGAGGCGGAGAACACACTCTAATTGCACCGGGAGTCTGCGAAGGTGGAGATCACGAAATTTAGCATCCCTTCACACAGCTTTCCTTTCTTGCCTCAGAAGTTGACTGCTACCCTTTTGGATAACGTTTTGGCGCCGTTTTCTACCTCACTGTTAGCCTTTCAGGGCCTTCGGTGCTCCAGCACTATTAACATACACATACTCCTCCAGAGGGCTAAATAGCTCTGACAGCCACCCCTGACATTGCCCCTGGCAATCCCTTCCATAAGAGTTGATCCACACTATCTTGCCATTGCAAGCCTTGGTCTATGCCTTAGGCCTTGAATCAACTCCAGTATTGGACAGTGCATTTGGTAGTCCTCAAGAAATGTGAGGACAGGCCGGTCATTACTATACATGTTTGAGTTACTTAGCTCCTTTTGAGTGCCATCCTGCTCAAGCAAGCCCTACTGTCCTGTCCTCTAGACATTTGTGATGAGCTCTCCCCACCATAAAAAAAAGCAGTGTTGCATTTCCCCACTTTATGTTTAGATATTCCCAAGCTCTTAGCTGCATTCCTAGAGGCTGGTTTTACAGCAAGAATGCTTTGTAATTTTCCCCAAAGATATAAGAGTGAAATAAAAATAAGGCCTGGAGATTGGCATATTGTCCTTTCTTCCCTCGTACAATTCATTTTAATTGTTTGCGGTCATTTTAGTATCCTGCTATCTGATAATTGGGCTTTGTATTTGACTTTAGAATCTGTTTCTGCCATTTATGAGTTTCCAGGGCCGATTCTGAGGCAGTTTATTGGCTGGCGCTGAGCTAAAGGGGTAGGTTCCTCAGGTGTAAGACTAGGAAATGTAATGCAGTGAGAGCCTCAGTGAACTTTTTGCATGTGGTTGGACCGTCTTATCTGCATTAACCATCAGCTATAGCTTGTTATCTTGTACAGATGTGGGATTTACAGCTTCCACTTCAGGGTTTGTGGCTTCCAGTCAGACCTGGGCCTTCTATCCTCCCACAGCATCACATATTTTAAAAAGAAAGTCTGCATAACAGCAAAGCTGACATGGTAATATCATTTCCCCTCTAGGTAACTATTTATAGGGTACCCTCAAGGTATGCAGAATTTTAAAAAGCTTCACACACAAGAATAGAGCATAAACTGTAGAAAAGTGAGGGAAGAAGCCATAATTTAACTGCAGAACTCCCATTTTGCATACCTTTGGGCTGAAAAAGAGGGAAGTACTTTCTCTTTGTCTACTTTCTCTTTGAAATACATGATTTTGAAGCCCTCAAAGTTATTCCCCATTATCTTTTTTCCTAATATAGGTAGTCCTTGACTTATGACCACAACTGAGCACAGAATTTCTTTTGCAGGATCCTGGGACACGTATGTTCGCCTTCATTCGTGAAAATTTATTTTGCTAGGTGAGACAGTTGTTAAGTGAACGTTGCCTCATTTTATATCCTTTTTTGCCACAGTTAAGTGAATCATGGCAGTTGTTTAAATTAGTAACACAGTTGTTAAGTGAATCTGGCTTCTCCATTGACTTGACTTGTCAGAAGGTTGCAAAAAGTGATCACATGATCCCAGGACAATGCAATCATCATAAATATGAGTCAGTTGCCAGGCATTTGCATTTTTATCATTTAACCATAGGGATGCTGGAATGGTCTTAAGGATGAAAAATGGTCATAAGTCACTTTTTTCAGTGCCATTGTAACTTTAAACAGTCACTAAATGAACTGTTATAAGTTGAGGACTACCTGTAAAAAATGTTCAAACATTCTGGTCTTTTCTGATGGGTAAAAGTGATCAAGCTCCCTGATTATTTTAGTTGCTCTCTCCTGTTTGCTCTTCTGTAGTATTATATCATTTTTCAATTGATTACAACTTTATAGAGCAGTGTTTCTCAACCTTGACAATTTTAAGGCATGTGGACTTGAACTCCCAGAATTCCACAGCCAGCATTATAGAGTATTCTACATGCAGACCATAAATATGTATAAGGATGGCAGTGTTGGCAGTTTCATTTTTAATCCCTTTTTGTAATAGGGATCTCTGGCATAGAATTTGCTTTTCTCCAGCATGAGGATGGATAATCCACGGATTGGGTTTCCTGAAGTCCCTTCTACCCAGTTAGACTAAGTCTGCGAGATAGCCACGCCTCTTGCTGGGTCACGTTTACCCAGTTCCGACTTAGTCTTCCCCCAATCAAGACAAGTTGGTTCTTATCTCCAGACTCAGGTTGTAAATTTTTCCCCTTTTTTTCCTATCCGTGGATTATCGTTCTTTTCTCATTTAGATTTCCTTTAAATTACTCAGCACGAGGCTTGTGTGTTTTTGCTTTTAGAGGCTGTTAGAGGCTTCACTCCACCCCTTCCCCCTCCTCCCTTTTGCTATTTCCTGGGCTGCTGAAGCCTCAGCACGAGGCTTGTGTGTTTTTGCTTTTAGAGGCTGTTAGAGGCTTTTAAGGGCCTTACTACAGTGAAGGGAGCTTCACAATTCAGAGTTAATCATTTTAGTTTGACCTGAAGATTCTGATTCCTTCTGGCCTCACCACGTGGCTGAGGCCGCCATTTTTAGGAGGGCAGAGTTAGTGGAGATAGTCACCAAGCACCTCTGATTCCACCTCAGACACATCCACTTGTCATTGCTTCTCGCAATATATTGTGATAGTAAAAATTTTTGGATTGTTTTTCATTGGGAGCTTACTTCTCTCATTTCTCCTGCATACTTATTGTTTATCTACCAGTATACTATGCTTCACAGTCCTTACAAGGAGCTCATATATTGGTCTTATCAGTCTCTACAGTCTCTCACTGGGCCTTAGCTCCTAACCTGTTCCAGACCCATTCTCAGACTTGTGCTGAAGGGTCTCAGGCTTAGCTCCCTTGCAAGGAGCCCATACTGGTCTTTCCAGTCTTTGCAGTTTTTTCACATTGGAACTCTGTTCCCAGCCTTGTCCAGATCCATTCTCAGACTTGTGCTGAAGGGTCTCAGGTCCTAATTACCGTGCCAAGGGCCTATACTGATCTTACCAGTTCTACAGTTTTCACTTTGGGACATTAGTCCCTAACTTTCTTGCGACCCATTCTCAGACTTGCGCTGAAGGGTCCCAAACGAGATGGCTGAAGACAAGCAGCCTCAGCTGGTTCTGGCACCCACCAGTCCTCCAAGTAAAAGGAGACGTAAATCTTCAAAATTGGAGGCAGCTGGAAAATTGAAGGCAAAAGCAAAGGCCTTATCCAGCAAAGCGCCATCCAAGGCGGCGGAGAAGGAAGCCGCAAGGAGACATCAGGCCCTAGAGAGACAGATTTCCAAGGCTCAAAAGGCAGCTTCATCAGAACATGTGCCAGCTACATCTGGGACCTCTGAGTCCTCTCCTTTCAGTCCTCAAGCAACCACAATTGCACAGGTTCACAGGCCCTTGTCTCCAGAGGTTGGGTCTCAACGTAGACCTATTAGTCCTATGACATCTAACCCAAGTCCAAGCTGGGGGGGGCACTTACCTCTCAAGCAATTCCATCAGCCACATTCATGCCCATGGCCGCTGGTCTCTGCCCTGAGTCTTCACAGGCACTTGGGCCAGAGCAACTACAATCCATGCTCACTCAAGTATTAGAGAGTCCGTCCTCCCTACAGAGGTCCCAACCTCCGACATCTTCCCAACGTCTGTCCGAGACCCCTGATTACGCCTATTCCATTGCTTCCAATCAGTCCTCACAGGGTGGGGATTCTTATTCGGAAGTTGATGAATCACGGGGGGCAGCCTTATCAGACAATGAGGATGCTCCTCAGGAGCCCTCCCCCTTTGTAGGCCTCTTTGATCCCACTCTATTCAAGACCATTCTAGCCAAAGCCATGGCTACATCCCAGATCGCCCCAGAACCAGATCCTCAACCTACCCCTTCCACCAGTCAGTCATCAAATCCTCTGTTTGATGAGCCTAGGGTGACTCAAAGGCATATACATTGCCCTCCATTCTTTGCCAACACGGTAAGAAAACAATGGGCCAATCTTGGGGCCTCTCCTGTCCCAGGGTCCTCTGACAAAAAACTGTTTAGCATGGCACCATCCCTAACCAACCTCCTAGAGGTTCCAACCATGGACACATCCCTCACTCCCATTTTTTCAAACTCCACCATTGCTGGAGATATGGCTGAGGCATTAAGACCGGAAGATAGAAAATCTGAGTACTCTCTACGAAGGGCACATCAAGCATCAAGATGGGCAGTAAAGGCTTCTACGTCAGCCTCTTTCTTCTCATGATCCTCTATCACTTGGCTCCAGGAGCTTCAGGACATGATCCCACAGGATCAGGTACGCGCCCATCAAACGTTGGGTAAGTTATTAGCGGTGGTTGAATACACGGCCGATGCCATGTTGCATGCTGCCAGATTTTCAGCCAGGACAATCGCAGCCAACATTTCTACCAGGCAGCTGCTTTGGCTGAAGCAATGGCAGGCGGATTTAAAATCCAAAGGACGCTTGGCCACCGCCCCTTATTATGGTGGAAAATTATTTGGGATGCCCTGGAGCCCTACTTGATAGAGAACAAGGACAAGAAAAAGGTTCTTGCTCACCAGGCCAGACGATCGGACAGAAAGCCTGCTCCTTTCTATCGCAGACAGGGGTTCCGAGGCAACACCCAGGGTTCTGACTGGCCACAACGCACACGCTCTTTTCCTCCTAGATCGGACCGTCAAACGGACCACTTCGTGCCCAAGCCCAGGCAACAACCGCAGGCTAAGCGGCCCTTTCGGGGCATGGAGGACCGTCCCTATCAGAGGAATAAGTGACTCCAGGGAAGGACCCCCCATAGGCGACCGGCTCTCCCTGTTCTCTCAGAACTGGGGGCACATTACCAACGACACCTGGGTCGTATCCACTGTCACCAACGGCCTGACCTTGGAGTTTCTTTCAAAATCGGCAAACCGATTCATTCAGTGTCCGACTCCTTCAAACCCATCAAAACGGGTTCTCATGAAGGAGGCCATTTCCCATCTCATCGAAATAAATGCGGTGGAACCAGTCCCTCCCGATCAGAGGGGGAGAGGGTTTTACTCAATCCTCTTTATAGTTCCAAAGACCTCGGGAGGATGGAGGGCCATTCTGGATCTAAAACGGTTAAATTATTACCTGATATACAAAAAATTCAAGATGCAAACCCTGCAATCCATTTTGGCCAGCATATGAAGGAACGACCTCCTGACATCCATCGACCTCACGGAAACGTACCTACATATTCCAATATTACCACCACATCGCAAGTTTCTCAGATTCTGCTACAGATCTTATCACTATCAATACAGAGCGCTTCCGTTTGGCCTTTCATCTGCCCCGAGGGTATTCACAAAGATCTTGGCGGTTCTGGCAGCTCACCTCAGACTGGATTCCATTTGGATCCAGTGTTACCTGGATGACATCCTCATTCAGTCGGTGTCTGTTCAGGCTGCAGGGTTGGAGGTGGCCCGTACCATGGAGGTGCTCCAGAACCACGGGTTTTCAGTGAATTTCCTCAAGAGCCAGCTAATCCCATCCACGCGGCTCCTTCATCTGGAAGCAGTGATAGATACAACACACTGCATGGTCTACCTATCGCCAGATCGCATAGTCAGTCTCAGGGCCCTGGTCTACCAGGTACGACACGCCAGGGCGGTTCCCCTCCTCATCCTCTCCCAGCTTTTAGGCAGATGATCTCCTGCATTGCCATCGTATCCTGGTCCAGACTACATTCCAGAGCTCTTCAGTGGTTCCTCCTCCCCTTTCAGAGGCGAAAGCTAACATCCTCCAAAGGCAGGTGAGGTTGACTCCAATGGTATCAAGGTCACTCAGATGGTGGAGTTCTCGGGCCATCGCCAGGGGCTCGGAATTCAGAGAGCCGTTACGGATCGTTCTCACCACAGACGCCAGTCTCTTTGGTTGGGGGGCGCACCTCCAGTCTCAAATAGCCCAGGGGAGATGGGCCAAAGAGGATTCGAAACACAATATAAATTGGCTGGAACTTGGCAATTCATTTGGCGTTGTGTCATTTCAAGGTGAGAGGCCAGCTTGTTCTCGTCCTCACGGACAACATAGTGGCCAAAGCCCATGTGAACCATCAAGGGGAACCAGGTCAAGTTCTCTGATGACGGAAGCCAGACTGCTCTGTTCCTGGGCAGAGGCCAATCTGGCCTCGATCAAGGCGGATCACATCTTTGGGTCAATCAACCAGCAGGGCGACGGTGGATCATTCAAAGTGGCGCCTGGATCCAGCACTGTTCCTAGAAATATCTCACAGAGTGGGTCATCCAGTTCTGGATTTGTTCGCCTCAGCAGCGAACTCCCAACTTCCAAGATTTTTTTCCCGATTCCTGTCACCGGGGTTGGAGGGAGTAGATGCTCTGCGCATACCGTGGCCCTTTCCTTTCCTCCACTCCCCCTTCTTCCGGCTGTCATCCGCAAGATTCTACAGGAGAAGGCGGAGGTGGTTCTCATAGCTTCTCATTGGCCGAGGTGCCCATGATTCGCCGATCTCATGAGACTGTCAGCATTGACCCCGTGGAAGATACCTCGGGCCTAGTAGCACTCAGTCAACGGGCGCTCCAGCACCCCGACCCTCAATGGCTACAGTTGACCGTATGGCACTTGGACAGAGACGTCTGACTGAGGAAGCTTACCCTATGAGAGTCATTGATATGATTCAAGCGTCTAGACGCCCGTCAACTAATAGAGTTTATGACTCCACTTGGAGGAGCTTTCTATCTTGGATGTCCAAGCATCAGGTCCAGTTGTCATCTCTCACTGTGCCTCAAGTTCTACAGTTTTTACTGGACGGAATAGATAAGGGCCTCTCTCCAAGTACCATCAAGAGGCAGGTTGCGGCCTTGGCCACGGTACTCTCTTGAGATGACTCTTCCTCACTAGCCCATTACCAATGATCCATTCGTTCATCAAAGGGGCAGTTAACACTAGACCTCCAACCGTTCATCGTTACCCCTCTTGGGATCTTTCGAAGGTTTTACAGGCCCTTATCGGGTTGCCCTTCAAACCACTTCAATCCTGTGATCTCAATCTTTTATCCATGAAAGTAGCCTTTCTGGTGGCAGTGACTTCGGCCAGACGCATATCTGAACTGGTGGCCCTCTCGGTCAGGGAGGATCTCTGCCTGTTTCGCCCCGATTGCGTAACCCTGCGATTAGATCCCACTTTCATTCCTAAGGTGAACTCCTTGTTTCACCGGTCCTAGGAGGTGATGTTGCTGAGCTTCTGCCCTAGACCATCCCATGACTTGGAACGCAGATGGCACACCTTGGATGTCCGCAGGGCACTCCGCATTTATCTTAAAAGGACTGCTGCTTTCCGTAAGTCAGAGGCACTTTTCCTTTCCTTCAATCCTTCCTCTATGGGACTTAAGGTCTCATCTTCCACTGTTGCCCGGTGGATTAAGGCTTGTATTGCCAGGGCATACCAATCACAGTCCTTAGCCATTTCTTCACGTATCACGGCCCACTCTACCCATAGTGCGGCCACCTCTGCAGCCTGGGCCACTCAGGCGCCCATTGGCGAAATCTGTTGGGCGGCGACCTGGTCATCCCCTTCCCCATTTATTCGTCACTATAAAATTGATAGGTTTGCTTCTGCTGACACTACCTTTGGCCGTAGAGTATTAAAGCGGGTTGTCTCATCTCCTGCACCACAGGCCCTGTCTGTTACCCCCCCCCCCCAGAGACAGGCAGGCTTTGGTATATCCCAATCCGTGGATTATCCATCCTCATGCTGGAGAAGGGGCGTTGTCTTACCTGAACGCCTTTCTCAGTATGATGATGGATAATCCACTCCTGCCCTTTAATGATTGATGGGCACTGTGGCAGGAGTCTGGGAACCAACGCATCTGACTTTGTCTGTTGCTTCGCCCTCGTCGGAACTGGATAAATGTGACCCAGCAAGAGGTGTGGCTATCTCGCAGACTTAGTCTAATTGGGTAGAAGGGACTTCAGGAAACCCAATCCGTGGATTATCCATCATCATGCTGAGAAAAGGTGTTCAGGTAAGACAACGCCCCTTCTCCCAGGTAAGACAACGCCCCTTCTCCCAGCTGCCACACATTGAGTCTATATCATTGTTTTTTAAATTTGGAAATTTACAATGTGGACTTCCATCTCCCAAAATTCCCAGCCAGCTTGGGAGTTGAAATACACACCTCTTAAATTGCCATGTTTGAAAAACACTGGTTTATGTTGACCCCCAAGATCTTCTCCCTGGTTAATTACAGATGTCTCAGACCCTATCAGTGTGTATGTAAAATTAAGGATCTTTGCCTATCACTTTACACTTTGCTTTGTTTAACAGGGGAAAAATAATAGTATAAATTGGGAAAGTCAGAAGTAGCAAACAATTCCAATTTTCAAGGGTCAGCTGTCTATTTTGCATTTGAGAGCTCTAGACTTTTGAATGCTATCTTTGTACACAAAAAAGCAATGTGTATGCTGATTGGAATTTGTTATTTATTCCTTCCTGGCAAATATGCACAAGCACTGTTTTGGTGGCCTTAGGTAAGACCCTATTATGATCACTGATGAACTTGGGGTTACGTGGTATACAGTTGCTGAGAGCTCCACCGTTGCTACCCCCACTCTATCTTTGTGTTGTTGTGAGGTAATAGACACATTGATAGCCAATCATACAATTGCCTGTTTTCACTAGTCATAGGCTTAGAAACTGTTTTCAATACATGCTTTCTGGAGTGCTTGACTTGTCCAACTATTTAGCTAGAGAAGGCATTTATAATGGGTGAAAAACAGAAGTCGGGACAGCTTCCCATGACTGCTAACTTAATGGGGGCAGCCAGCTGGATAGAGGGACCCACTTCTTTTTTTAATTAAGGCAGCCAGAAATTATGGGAAGCTATGTCTTGCAACACTGCATAAATTGTTTGGCTCACACTCTGTACAATGACCTTCCCTAATCTAAATGTGTATGGTATGTGTGTAGTCCAGCACATCTCAGGACAATCAATTAGAAAAATGAAGGGGATACTCAGATCTTGAGTGAGAATTCAAAAAATGTCCTGAAATTTCAGCATTCTCTGCAAGATTTCAGGGGTGAGATTACTGGAAGAAAATCTTGAAACTTGATAACCTGAAAAGTTTACTAATCTCTACTGCAATTCATCGAGGTGTGTGTTCTTTTTTTCTAGCGTTCTTCCAATGGGGAAAAACATAGAGCAAAGTTAACCAGGTGGGGCTGGCTCAGTTCCCAATAATTTCTAGCAGAATATTTGAGGTAATGAAGAAACAACTGAGTGTACATTAAGGAAAGCAAAGTCTCATATTTTCTGAGTTCATTTGTGTCATGGGCCAATTTAGCTACATATGGACAAAACTTTCCCTCCGACCAAGCATCCTCTTTTTGTAAAGATTATCTTGGAAAAAATTGCCTGCGGCAACTGTTCAAATTCAGCTTCCTTTGAAAAGCCTTAAAAGAAGAGGTAGGCATAAATCACATAATTTTTTGATGTATCCATAAAAGCAGCCTGCCACAAACTTAGGCAAAAGTCTTATTGTCCCATTACCTCATCATAAAAATACGAGAGGAATTAAGTCTAAGTTTGACCATGGGAGTGTTTGGTCCAGCCTGCTTCCTGCTTCTTCAGTAGCTAGTAAGACAAGAGACCAGCAAACAGAACAGTAAAGGCCTTCTCTTAAATTTTGCTTTTAAAAAATGCCCAAAAATACAAGACACCATGCTTAGCAGTCATTGACAATTGCATTCTCTGTTAATTTTCTAATTTCCTTTCAAACCCAATTGTAGGAGTGACTCTCGCTACATTTCATACTAGCGGGTGAGAGTGAGAGTAAAGCTTTTTCTTGAGTCTTCTTTGAATGCTAGAGGAATCACAGAATCTACGGAAGCTAGAAGTGATCTCTTTCACAGCAAATCATCAAAGATACCTTCCTACCACACCAGTCTTCCTAGTCTTATTTAATCTTTCCCTGAGGAAGTTCACTGGATGCAACCAGTTTGCAAATTGGAATGGTTCTGCGTATCCAGACTATTTTATCAGAGGAAAAAAGCAGAGGAATTGCAGCCAGCAGGCTTCACAAGATGTTTCCAATCCTTTGGGGCTTGTGTGCATTTTCCAGTTACTGAGGCATGTAGGGGTGGCTGGCCCTTTTTGCTCTCAGCTAGAGAAAAAGCCGTCATGATGAAGACTGGAAAAGCAGTAAAATGATGCCCTGAGTGCATTATGTTTTGATGTAAAAATATAAATAGAGTACAATTCACATTGATTAGGCAATGTGCTTTGGGAATTTCCAGTTAAGAATCTTACATATGTGCTTGGTTGCTTTTTCAGGTTCTTGTTCTGTGCTGTTTTTTCTCCTGTTTTTACATGAGCTGGTTTCCTTTTCACATACTTATATTGGGATCACTTTGAACCCCCCCCCCACCTTTCCCCCAATAACCATAGACGAGTGTCATTGTTCTGGGGTACTCCTCTGCTTCAACCTCTGTTTGCTTATAGATTCTAGTTCTTCTGATATTCTTACTTGTGTGTGTTGTGTATGGTGTTTCCCACAAGCTGACCTATTTCTCTTGTTGGGACAGGATAGCAGCATTCCTCCTCCCCAGGCAACACATGGTTGTAGAGAAGTGTGTATACTTTCCTGTGCACACCTTCAGAGTGCTATTAAAACTCATCAAGTTGAGCTGTACTGTCAGATAGGCAGAAATCCTTTCTGGAGCCTATAAATGCTTCAACTTCATAGAATTGCTGGGAAGGTTCTTGCAGTCATAAATATTCTAAACTAATTTGTACTCTGATAGTGTTCTGTAAACAATCAAGGGCACTGATCTAGTCTTTTACTGCATTTTGTTTCTGTTAGACTGGAACTTAGTCAATAATCGGTGCATTTTATATAAACTCATTATGTTGCAATGAAGAACTAAAGGGACAGAAAAATGGGGAAACTATTGGTTTTAGAGTGACAAATAGTGTTGTTTGTACAGTTTGGATCAATGCGTATAATGAGTGTAATTTGATAAAACTTTTTATTTTTATACTCAGTAATACTAGCTTGATTTGATAACTTCTATTGAACAAATGGATGTTTGAATATTTGTTAAAGAGTTTCTTAAGGTCAGATAGTTGAATTTGTTGCACTATTACTGTTACAATAAATTGTTGATACTATTAAATTTATGAAAATGGGCAAAACTGCTGGTCCAGCTACCTGCATCTGCACTTTTGGAGGGATACTGTATACTAAAGCATTTTTTTCAAATAAAGTTTTCCCTTCCTGTTTTATGAGGCTTATATAATGAGCTAATGAAACATGGTAAGGAACCTTTGGACTATATAAACCATCATCCAATTTCTTTACTAAATATACATGATAAAATGTGGATGTAACTCTAGCGTAAATACTAAGATATGGCATCATGGTGACAGACTGCAGATCGAGACTGATTGATTGAGTGATTCATAGGCTACCGTATTCAAAAGATTTTTGTCAGTTATAGATTAGAAACACAGACAAAGTATGTCACTGGTTGTTGAATGTGGAAAAATTCTTTAATTTATGGAACATGGTGCTTTGGTGTCGCACTGTAAAAATTTCCTTCTGTTTTTAATCAGCTTAATTAAACTGTGGTACTTCATCCATTTTAGTGTTTACAAATTGAGCTATTTCTCCACTTTTTAAGCCTCTTCTGGGACCTGACAGTGATATCCTTAATTTCCTCTCTTATTTAATTCGATATTGAAACAATTTACCAGATTTACTATACTGTGCAGTTCATAGTGTTGTCATCAGAAAAAAATATTCCTCTCAAAAAAATTTTTTCTTGAACCTGATTGAAGTTTGTCTTCAGATTGAAAGCCCCTGTTTCCTTTTCCTAACTCTTGAATGTTTCCTAACTCCTGTCCGAAATGATATAAGGTTTCCTGCCTGAGAGGGGATTGGACTAGATGACTTCCAAGGCCCCTTCCAAGTTTTTTTTATTATTGTTGTTGTTGATTCCTCAACTGTCTGAAATGGGATTTGGGAATAGGGTGGGGGTGGATGAGGCAGGATTGAATGGAATTTGCAAACATAGTAGACATATCACTAGCAAATCCTGCCAGATTTAAGACAGTTAGATGTAAAGTATTTTAAGGTTTGAATTTTTCTGAGTTGGGAAAGAATGCATCTTTTAGGACAGTTGCAATTACAAATTATGCCCACAACTAAAAGCGGATAATGTGTTGATGTATCTATCCCCTATCCCCCAAACTCCTGCTTACCTAGCAGTTCAAAAGCATGCAAATATGAGTAGATAAATAGGTACAACTTTGTTGGGAAGGTAACAGCGTTCCATGTGCCTTGGCGTATAGCAGTGGTTCTCAATCTTTTTAATGCCGCGACCCCCCAACCGGTCATAAGTAGAGGACTACCCAACCAGTCATAAGTCGAGACCTTTCCCTCCCTGGGAGCGCCACGCATGCGTGGTGCCGCCCCCTGCACCGGCCAAGGCATAGCTGGCAAGCGGCAGAGACGGAGCAGGCTGACCACCGGCCGGGCCACCAGCTGGCCCAGCCCAAAACCCGCCGGGCCCCATGTGCGCCAGCAACCCTCCCTGTGCCCACCGGCCTCCCACCTCCCACCCCTGGCCCTCTTTTATTTACATTTTTAGTAGTTGCTCAGCAGGGAGGGGTGGAAACTTCCAGACAGCTCACCTTCGCTGCAGAAAACCTGCAGTACCATTTGCAGAATGGGACTTTTGGCGGGCTCAGCAGGGCAGAGACAGTCTGGACAAATCCTGTTGGCTTTTGAAAGCCAACAGAATTAGACTCTATTCAAGAGAGTCTATTCTATTGGCTTTCAAAAGCCAATAAAATAAAAGGGAGTAGCACAGCTAAGGAAACGGGGAAAAAAATGGCGGATTGTGTTGTTTGGCGACCCCCGTGAAATGGTCGTTCGACTCCAAATGGGGTTGTGACCCACAGGTTGAGAACCGCTGGAGTATAGTCATGCTGGCCATATGACCACAGAAGTGTCTTCAGCCAATGCTGGCTCCCTTGGCTAAGAAACGGAGATGACCAGTGCTCCCTACAGTCAGAAATGACTGGACAGGGGAAATGTTTACTTTACCTTTTACCCCCAAACTATTGTTACATGCAATTGATGCAGATTCAATTAATCACCACATCAAAGTAATGAACTAAGATCCCTTTCCAAATTAGCAAAATCTATCATAATGATTTACACAATCTGTTTTCCAGGAGATGATTTCTCATTAATACAGCAAGAAATCTATATGGTTAAAGAATGCAAACACTGTAACATAGTAGCATACTTTGGAAGCTATCTCAGGTAAGATCACTTGCTTTTTATCTTGGTCTGAATTATTTTCCATGCCAACTTCCTGGAGGTAGCCAAATTTATCTGCAAATGAAAGCTGTGGCTTGAGAGTTGGCTATCTATTGCAAAATGCAGTTTGCTAAAGTTTTATTGCTAGGTGTGGAAGCTTTTCTTTACCTATGATGACATAACAATGAACTTTCCCATTGAATGTAAAGTGATCTGTTTCCAGTTCACCAGAATTCAGCATTTCATTGAACGTCATCCCTCACTAGAGTTGATCTTATTTCATGCACACATTTTAGGGCATCTAATAATTGCAAAGCCTCCATCTGTCCTTAGCTTTAGGTGTAGGTGAGAAATAACAGCATGCCACATATAAAAGCTGCTCAGTTGCTGTTGTTTTGTAAAAGGAAATTCTTGTGACCTACAGTCTGAACAATAAATTGAATGGTAAATGCACATTGTTCAATCTGGATTGTTTTAGAATAGTGATTCTGATCAGTTCTGCTTTATTTCAGCCATGAGAAGCTATGGATTTGTATGGAGTACTGTGGAGGAGGGTCCCTTCAAGACATTTATCATGGTATCTGAACATTTTATTTATTATGTTACTTTTATTGTGTCCCTCTTCTTCCCCATTTTCCTCCAATTTGTATTCATGGCAATTTTACTGTAAAAAAAAATACAACAATGTTACTTTCTATTGGTCATGAAAGTGGTTGCCTATTATGAAGCTCCTGTGGTGAGCAAGAGATTTGCTAGACCAGTGTTTCTCAGCATTGGTAAGCTTAAGACACGGGGAATTCTACTCCCAGAATTCCCCAGCCAGCACAGAAGTTGAAGTCCCCCCATATCTTAAATTAGCCAAGATTGAGAAACACTGGCTGAGGAATTCTGGAATTTGAAGTCCACAAGTCATAAAAGGGCCAAGTTTGAAGACCCCTGGTCTAGACAAACAGGGAAGAACCTTTCCAAATTGAGAGAAATTGCTTTTATTTGGTTTTCTTTGAGGCCACCCCTTTTCATCAAATTAATAATATAGTCCCAGACCTATAGTAGATTTGTATTTAGACAATTTCTGTATTTAGACAATGTCTGAAATGGTATAGGGTTTCCTGCCTGAGCAGGGGGTTGGACTAGATGACCTCTAAGGTCCCTTCCAACATCAGCATCATTAATTAATTAAAACTGAGAAACCAGTGGCCAGGGAATAAGATATGCAGAAGTCAAGTTCCAGAGCAGTAAAGGTGTAAGAAAGGCAGAGGCATCTTCAAAGCTTGATAAATTCAAGAATCAGTTAAAAAAAAAGCAAACAAGCATTTAGGTAGAATCCTTGCAGAAGTAACAAATAGTTATCTAATTGAAAAAGCAAGCTTTGATGGGACGTAATGTGTTTTTTTTTTTCATCAGCTGACTGGAATGAACATAAACTAGATTACAACAGGCTGGTACTATATAGATTACCTAGTGCTCTTGAGCCATATAGCACAGGCTGCCAATCTGTGCTATGATAAAGAAAACAAGGCACAGAAATTTTGTTCTAAACAAAACCACAATTCAGTTTTCTCTAAATGTTTACACCCAGATGTGTTAGATTTAAACTCTCATAATAATTGCATTATATCCTCTGGTAAAATCACAAGGCAGAGAATGGAAGCATCCATTTTTATTTTCAGTTAACCACACTTTCTTCTGGCCAAACTGACATTACTGTTTATCAGAGCATTGATCTGAATCATTGATAATGCATTAATGTTTTTAATACACTTATTTAACATCAATCACAATTTGCTTCAGTCTTAACAGCAAGCTTTTCAATAGTTTGAAAATGCTTCCAGCATTCTCACAACCACACAGATGCTTACATGTCATCCTAAGTAATAGTTATACATAGCCATGGTAAGACTTGGCAACTGCAAAACCAACAAACAAATGACAAAAAAATTAGCTGGTATTTGCCACTATAATTCTAAGTTTGGGACCTAAATGTAGAGAGGCAGATAACAACATGTATTTCTGGGGAAGGCTTCCATAATTGTGATGCCATCACAGAAAAGAACCCACCCAAAGTAATTGTCTTCTTGGCACATGCAGATGCCTATGGGAAGATCTCAGTGAATAGCTAGGTTCAGAGAAAGCAGTTCTTTATAATAAAATCAGGCCATTTAAACTTGTTTGGCACCAGAGATAAGCAAAGGGGATGTCATCACAGCTGTACGTGCATCCAAATTCATGTGGCATACCACTGCGAAAAATTGAGCACCATGCTTGGATAAATTTGTGGCCTAATCTTTTGTATCCTTTATTTTTGGCGCACCATATCCATTACAGTAACATTCGGTTGTTTCTTTGGCTTGTTTGATGCTTTAATTAGATTTAGTTTAATCAATAATTTGCTGCTGCCTATTTCAGCATTTGTAAATTTGCTTTTCCTTTCAGTAACGGGCCCACTGTCAGAGTTACAGATTGCCTATGTTTGCAGAGAGACATTGCAGGTAATGAATTGTTTCAGGTCACCAAATCATTTCTTTGGGCTGAGCTGGGATTTAAACTGGGGGGAAGGGGAGAGAGAAGTACAGTTCATACTCCCATCAGTTATTGCTCTGTGCTAATTGAAAGCAAACAGGTATCTTGCCTGTGTCTTTAAAGTATCTATATGCATCTCAAAGCAAATATCAACTTCTGAAGCAGTACCTTAAATCAGTTCCGTAACAGCTTCTTCTTAATTTTCATGTGAAACAGTGAAATGAGAGAACAACAACATGGATAAAGACATAAGAACAAGATTAAGACTTAATATTTCTATGTTTCTGCATGGTTAGCTGCACAGAATTGGTGTAGTTTCTGTCTCCACAAATTCCAGTTTAAAGGCGTTCATCTGAAAAGAGTGAGAAAATTTTACGGTTAAAACAGTGCTACAATAGAAAGGCAGAGAGAGACAGCACAGTAAGGTACATTAAGGAGCAGGGGGTGCCTTGGGGATAGAGAAGCCCGTGGGAAGCTCAGCGCTGGTCATGCACAAGTATCTCCCTGCTCAGGATCTGAAAATTCTGCTTACAGTTCTTACCTAGACTTTGTCCATTTAACAATCTGCAGGATTGCTTAAAAACGACAACTGGGAGTTGAATGATGTCTTGCTTAGTGACCGCTTCATTCAACAACAGAGATTCCTGTCCCAGTTGTACTTGTTAGGCAAGAACTACCTGTACATTAACTGTATTAGGACTATATTTAACATGAAGTTTTGGCACTTAGTATAACAATATTCAGAACTAATTGTAACAAGTTATCTGCAATAAAAACACAGCTTGAGCTTTTATGTTACCATGTAGACATTTCTTATACTAGTAATTAATGGATAGCAGCCACTTGGATTGGACAACTCTTCCTGCCCAAGAATGTGTAATGACTGATTTCCAAATGATCATATTATGCCACATTTTTCTACAGCCATTTGTTAAGCAAATAAGTTTCAATGATTTTCATTTTGGGGCCAGTCTTACTACTGCAATTGTTCTCAACATCAAGTTCCTTTCTTTGTTATCAAAAACATTGCATATCTAGATATTCCAATATCTCAGGGGCTGCCATAAAGAAGAGGGAATTAAGGTATTTTCCAAAGCACCTGAAGGCAGGACAAGAAGCAACGGGTGGAAACTAACCAAAGAGAAAAGCAACCTAGAACTAAGGAGAAACTTCCTGACAGTGAGAGCAATTAATCAGTGGAACAGCCTGCCTCCTGAAGCAGTAAATGCTCCAACACTGGAAGTTTTTAAGAAGAGACTGGACAGCCATTTGTCCGAAATGGTGTAGGGTTTCCTGCCTGAGCAGGGGGTTGGACTAGATGACCTCCAAGGTCCCTTCCAACTTTACTACTATTACTATTACTAATACCAATTTAGGAGTAACCCTTTTCCTTGAGTTTCTTGAATAGCCTTTTCCACTATCCTTTACAGTTATTTAATTAGTCTTTTCTCTTTATCAAACCAATTAATCAGTGGGACAGCTTTTCTTCAGAAGTTGCGAATACCCCATCACTGGAAGTTTTTAAAAAGAGTTTGGACGGCCATTTGTTTGGAATGGTATAGGGTCTTCTGCTTGAGCAGGGGATTGGACTAGATGACCTCCAAGGTCCATTCCAACTCCGTAATTCTGCATTCTGTAATAGAAATTATATCCTTACTAACTGTTTCTTTTTCTGACTCTTTTTTCAGGGACTTGCTTATTTGCACATGAAAGGCAAAATGCATCGGGACATTAAGGTATGTGACTCTAAGAAAAATCTTTAGCTTGTGGCCCAGTAGTGAGAGGTCTATGATTCAAATGTTGAAGAACAGAGGCCCAGTATCCTTTATTATTGGTCCTGTAGATTGTTGGAATTGTATGTCTATGGAGATTATCAGTCATCCAGGTCATGGTTGTCCCAAAGATGGTTTTTCAAGAGGCAACTGGATTTTCTTGTTTTTCTTTGAAGATGTTTCGCTTCTCATCCAAGAAGCTTCTTCAGCTCAGTTAGGAGTTGTAGTTCATCAATACCTAGATAGCCACCATTTCCCTATATTTACTCTAAAATAGTTTCTACAGGGTAGTAAATAATTTACACTTTCGAAAACTTTTTGTATTTTAGGGTGCAAATATTCTGTTGACTGACCACGGAGACATCAAGCTAGGTGGGTAACTTAGCTTTTTGGTTTTTTTCCTTCCATTCAGTCATGTCTGATTCTTGGAGAGTGCCTGGACAAATTCCTATAGTTTTCTTGACAAGGTTTTTCAGAAGTGGTTATCCATTGCCTCCTTCCCAGGGCTGGAAGAAAAAGACTGGCCCAAGGTCACCCCGCTGGCTTTGAGCCTAAGGTTGGGACTAGAACTCCCTGTCTCCCGATGCCTGAACCACTACACAAAAGTGGCTCCCATATAGTTTTCCATAATATAATAATTATAATTCAGAGTTCATGAAATTTATAATATATCATAATACATAATATATAAGCACACACACATATATATATAATGCATAATATAATTTCATAACAGCTTCCATAATCTTTTATCATATACTATAGATATTTGGAATTGCAACTCTACATTTTTTACTATATCTCTTAGAACTCCTGACCATTGGCCAGGACCATTGGAGTCCTGCAGACACTTGAATTATATCTCTTATAAGCCGGTAGGCTTATAAGAGATATAATTCAAGTGTCTAGAGGACACCAGTTTGGCTAATGTCTATGATATCTTCAAAACAAATTTTCTAGCCTTAAAATGGCAGTCCCACAACCTTATTAGAGATTTCATTTGGTTAAAGAACTTAATTAACTAGAGGAAAAAAAGGAAGGTGAGTTGTGTAAGTCTCTCTTACACAAGGTAAGGAAGAACAACAGGGCTGCTCAACAATCTGACACTTTTATGATACAGTATACCCCTGTCTTGCAAACAGGAAAATCGTATGCTTCTGGAGTTTCTCTTGAAATATTATAATCATCATCATCTAGAGAAAAAAATAATGTTTAATCAACAAAAAACGGCTTACAGTTTAAAAATATAAAATATGCAGTCCTTAAAAACAATATTTGGTAAACAAGTAGATCATTGCAATAAAAACAATGAAATATAACAAATTGAGATCTTCAGGACATAATCAATATAACTTCAAATACAATAGCAAGAAGATAAAAACCTCATAAAAAGCAATAATGATTAAATCTTGCCAAATATAGAGCACAGTAAAAACTCTGGTTTTAATCATTGGTTTAGTAGTTTTCTTCTTTACCTTAACGAAGGATGCATTTTAGAACTCTCTTACATATGGGGCAGCAGGGATTATAACATTTTAAAGAAAATCTGATTTCTAGTTGTAGGTCTATAGAATTGTATTGAATTTTGGCAGTTTTAGCAAACCTGCGGTTTCATTATAGTTCCTTAATCTTAAGGATGTTTATTTCCTTACAAAGCACGGTGGCAGATCTCCATTTCATGTATTAGCTGAACTGCCTGAAGTTTACATCCCCTAGTCCCAAATGCATAGGAGTAAGTTTTTGTTACTTAGTAGTGAAAGAAAATGTATATATTTGAATATATTTGGAATCTCCCTTTTTATATCTACCATGAATCTTGGTAATGAATGCTAGTCATAAAGGGGAATCTTAGAACATTGGTTCAGACCTACAATTTATCATGTCAGTTCTTTTTTTTCCATTTTACAAGACAGAACAAAATAACACAGTAATGTTACCCATCTAGAAACTTTGATGGGGGGTGAATTTAAGTCTAGATCTGCCACATTGAATTATAATCAGGGCAATAGCCAGTCAAAATTGTGTGGTCGGCAAGGCTTTGATTGATGATTATGTGCCATTAAATGGGTCTTGACTCCCGGTAGCCACATAATTTTTTTTTCCATGCCAAGGCTTTTATTTCACAACAGTCTGAATTCAAGCTTCAAAATGCTTGTAGTGGTAATGGAAAATTGAATGTGAGATGTCATACTGTTCTGGAGGAAAGAAGAAAGATGAGAGAAATTTAACTATATACTATTTATAATCTAAGGCCTAAGAAATGTAAGGCATTGGGACAGAGTGTTACTTTTGTTTGAGCTGACAATCTGTCCCTGATGCAGTAAATATGCTTAATACTTGTTTACTGAACCAAATTGTGACAGGTGCTTATATGAGGTCTTGGCCAAAATAACCAGAAGGCACAGCACTGTCTTAGCAGAACTTGCTTCCATTCTGCTGTCCTATATTAAATGTCTGTAACTTTAGTTCCATTCATTTACTTACTAAGATTGATTTCTGTAGCAGAATCAGGAACTAAAGTTCTTATTCCTGGCACTAGCTCTAGATAAACCCTTAAATATTATCTACTTACCTGAAGGATCTGGCGTTCACATACCCCTGATGAGAACAAAGATCTAAATATTTTCTTGGATATATGCATGAAAAGGAAGACAACTTCTAGAAATGTCTTCAATTTTTTTCCTTCTGCAGCTGACTTTGGCGTAGCAGCAAAAATAACAGCCACGATCGCAAAGAGGAAATCATTTATTGGCACCCCTTACTGGTAATAAGTTCCTTGGGATTATTTAAATAAGGGCCACTGACCTTGAACCAGGGTTTCCTGACTGTGCTATAAAGGATCTGAAATAGAATCATTCAGCTAAGGTTACGCTACATTGAAAATAGCAGTTTGTAGATTATTGCATCCCTCTACATCAGTGTTTCTCAACCTTGACAATTTTAAGGCATGTGGACTTCAACTCCCAGAATTGAAGTCCACATGCCTTAAAATTGTCAAGGTTGAGAAACACTGCTCTACATAGTTATTGGATAGACAGTCTCTATGTGGAATATCTTCTGCTAAACACAGCTTTGGGTCCACTAAAAGTCAAACAAGGAGGGTAACATGGAAACAGAAACACATGCAATAATTTTTACAATTTAGGAAATATGTTTTGCTGTAGCGGATATCTATGAATTTCATTTCATACACAGCATTGTTCACATGCTTAGGCAGCTGTTACAGCAAAAGAAACAGCTAAAATGAGTTTTGGAATACAAACATTGATGTATAGGTTTATGGTCAATCTAACGAACAAGTTGTAATAGTGTTTTGTGAATTTCAATTGCTGTACTTTACTATAAAGAAGCATACATATATAACTCCGACAAACAAATCTCCTAGTCTTCATGATAACAGAAGTATGTTTGAATTTGCTTGCGGATAGTCTTTATTTATGGAAAAGCTGATCTTGTGTGCTTTTGAATTGGCCAGATTGTCATTTCTTGAAGCTTGAGAATTATTTTCAGAACAATGTCTGTCAAAACTTTCGGTGCATTCCTCAAGTTCCATGATTGTTGAATCAATATAAACAGCATTAGGTTCAGGCATGCACAGCTTGTGACCCATGAAGTAAAAAATGTCTCATATCAGCTCACTTGGAACTTGAGAAACCTGCTTTTAGCTGGCTGGATTTAGGAAACCAGGGACAGAACAATGATAAGCCAAGATGCATGACAGCTTCATTTGGCTTGATGGGTTGTCAAAAAATATAGGCTGTTTCATATGTATCAGACATATATTCATAATATGCTGCCCAGTGAATCTAGGTTGTTAGAGAAGGATTGACCTATTCTTGCTCTCTAATTGGTAGTATTATTTCTCTTGTTAAGGATGGCTCCAGAAGTGGCAGCTGTAGAAAAGAACGGTGGCTACAACCAACTCTGTGACATCTGGGCTGTGGGCATAACAGCAATTGAGCTTGGAGAGTTGCAACCACCTATGTTTGACCTTCATCCCATGAGGTCTGTAGTTAAGACAGGGGCATCTCCATTGTAACTGTGCAAAAGTTAAAGCAAAGGAAGAGGAAAATTGCATTTTCTAAACTTGCCTATTCTCTTTTTCAGGGCTCTCTTTCTAATGTCTAAAAGCAACTTTCAACCTCCAAAGCTAAAAGAAAAAACAAAATGGTGAGTCTTGAGCGCTATTCCTTTTTTGCAAGTGGGCTGCCAGAAAATTGAGGATAGGTTAAAATACCAGAGGGAAAAAACTTTTATCCTGAGGAATGAGACATAACTGGAGCAAGAATATGAAATGGAATACTGAAAACTGTTAACCAGCTGGGAGAGAGTACATTTACTACTTCCATTTAGGTCTGTTTAGTCCATTATACATTAGTTCTGTGTTAACTACCAATTTTATAAAAATTACATCTTCCATTTGCTTTACAGGTCATCAACATTCCATAATTTTGTCAAAGTAGCACTTACAAAAAATCCAAAGAAGAGGCCAACTGCTGACAGACTTCTGACAGTAAGTATGTTTCTTTTTTTTTTTCCTTTTTTTTTTTAGGAGGGGGCTAACATGAAAGTCTCATCCCAACTAATGGAGCAAACATTCAAACTTTCAGAAGATCAAGAGGCCCTCTGTTTTTGAAAAATGTAACTATTAAAGAAATGTCAGGCATGCAGAAGTCTCTTGTTTCCATAATAAATACTTTTGAGTTAAGACTGTGTTATATGTCGAGCCTGCTACCCAAATTGTGCTTTTTACATGCAGTATTGATGAAATTGGATTTCTTTTGTAACAAAGAAAATTTGTCTGGAAATCACAGAAAAAAAGCGAACTTCTCAGATTAATGAGGACATTATGTAAATTAGAATTATGGGAAGGTCACTTTTTTGAAGGCAGCAAAGTCCACATTCTGGATAGAGAGGACCACTGGTTTGAAAGAGGGGTCAAAGAGGCCATCTACATTAAGGTTAAATATCCCTCTCGCAACAGAGGGGGAGGGATATGACACCACCAATCTCCTGTTTAAGTTCTTTCAGCAGTTTCAAGAAGGTTCCACATCCATTTGCAGTATTCAGGTGACCCTGAGGGCATAGATAAATCTCCAAGTGGCCTCAACGACTTTCAGAAAGAATGCTAACAGCCAGATGAGTGCAAAGAATATAAATCCCTCCATATTCCACCATTCAGTCAGAACTGAAGAAGCTTCTTGGATGAGAAGCGAAATGTCTTCAAGGAAAAGCAAAATCCAGTTGCCTTTTGAAAAAAGCAACTTTGGGACAATTATAGAATATGTGTAGCAAGTTACTTCTTACATATATGCTTAAAAGAAAAACATTATACAAATGATTGCTAGTAGGTTTCTGGTTTAGACTGAATGGTTTGTTGGTTGCATTGAGTATGGAATGTTCTCTCCAAGAGTCTTAGTTGCCGCTAATTCTTTTTAAGAAAAAAAAAGCTTAAAAGAAAACAACCCATGCCTTAACTTGCAATACAAATATTTTAGATCTATTCTCTTATACTATTTTTTTTTTTTTTTTTTTTTTAGCATAGCTTTGTTGGACAGCCTGGACTTTCTCGTTCTCTGGCTGTTGAGCTCTTGGACAAAGTGAACAATCCTGATAACCACCCCCATTATACTGAGGCAGATGATGATGATTTTGAGGTGAGTTCTTCCTGGCAATTTCCTTACCTTAATTTTGGATGAAATAGTAAAGTAGTGTGTCAGCTGGGCTGTTTCATTCTCAGGGATTGATAGGGACCCCCAGGCAAGGAATGCTGTCTTGGCTATTTAGAATTAGTGCTCTTGATGGGTCTGTCCCTGAAGATGATTTGAAGACTTGAACTGGCACAGAAAGCTACTGTTTATAAGCAGTCTTCAACTTATGACCACAATTGGAACTGGAATCTTGGTGGTAGAATGAAGTGGCCATTAAATGAAACATCATGAGTTGCAGCAGCCTCTGGTCATAAGTACGGGCAGACCCTCCCTCCCCCAATTTTCATCATGCGCCCACAGAGTTGCTGTAACAGCTATTACTCAGGCACAGGTTGTTTTAATTTTACATGGTCACTGAACGAATGATAGCAAGTTGAAGGATACCTGCAGTTGCTTAGAAGAGTGCATAAATTACAGACTCTTGAATATTCTACCATGTAATATTATTAATTAATACAGATTAGGAAGTTATTAAAAATCTCTGATATGAAATTATCCAATTCTAAGGTCTATTTGGCATCTTTTTTAAAAAAAAATCTCATTTTTCTCCTGTTTTAAATTCCTGGGCAATCTGACAACTTGTGTAGTTTCTTTAACAATGCAAATATTGCTTTACATCCATGATATAAATTAGCATCAGACTATTATAGACAGTGTAATATCTTAAATTGCAAATTTTTGTAAAGGTCTTTATTTTAAAAATATTTATTTAGGTTTTTTTTAAAAAATTGTCTTTAAAAATAAAATTATTATGTAAAGCACCATAAAGCCAGGAACTTGAATGAACTCTTGGAAACTTTGTACAAACCACAGGTAGAAAAAAATCCCAGCTGCAAAAACATGTCAGTTTTGCAATTGTGAGGTAAATTCTTTTTAAGTTCAGAAGGCGCTCTGAATGTCTGCTTTTTTTAATCCTGTAGCCACACCCTATTATTCGCCACACGATTCGCTCTACCAACAGAAATGTTAGAGCCGAAAGGACAGCATCTGAAATTAATTGTGAGTTTCCAATATGTTTTTAAAGTAATCTATTCTTCACCCTGTCATGTACTAAATCAAATAGAAATGTTTATCTTTAAAGTAGTCTTCCCCACTCCAGTGTCTTCTAGATTGGGTGGTCTACAATTCTCAGTATCCCTGGAAAAGGGTGTTCTGAGGAATGGAATAAAATATTCTGAACTTATAAATTGAATTGAGGGTATCTCCTTGGGCTGTTGTCTAGGAACTCCAAGAAAAAAAGGGGGGGGGAAATATTCTGTCTCTCCCCCCCCCCCCCCAGTTAGTGCCAAACTTCCTTAATCATTCTGGCTTTCCATTGAGCAAAATCTTAGAAAAATAGGCTGAGCAATTTTTGTTCACTGTAAATTCATTTATGATTGGTTTGTTGTATCAGAAAGAGGAAGCAGGCCTACTGAAAAGGCTTCATTGCTCTGTGTTTTGGCCAAATATTTACCATAATATCACTATTAGCCCAGAAAATTGGTATTTTGACATTTGCAAAAAAAAACCCTCTATTATTAAAATCCATATCATTTAACCATTTGTAAATATTCTTTGTGGGTGTATGCACGGAGATGCGCTTGGTGGCCGCCTGGACAATTCCATGCCATTTGCTTGGCAATATTTCCAGAAGTGGTTTGCCACTGCTTCTTTCTAGGGCTGAAAGAGTCTGACCAGACTCAAATCATCTGTTTAATTTCATGCCTAACGGAGGGCTGGAACTCACAATCCACTAAACAGTTTACTATTGTGCAATATACTGTTCCATATTGAAAAAAGAAGGAAAAAATATCCTGGGGGAAGCCAACAAATCAATTAATATAAAATTATTTATATTTTTTAACACATTTTATTGGTTTTTTTAAATTCTTAAGAAAAAGTACTCAGGACCCACCGTGGTGGTTGGGTGGTCAACATTCAAAAGTAAAAATATATATAAACAACTCAACTTGATACATTTCACTATCCCCTCTCTATTTCCCTCGATTAACATAATACATTTAAATATTCCATTTCTATTTTAAATTTCTTACTACTAAACCTGTTTTATAACTTTATCAGTTTACAATTACCATAGTTTAAGTTTAAAACAACAAATTATCAATTCTAATTCTTAATCTCTCACATTCCTCATTTTATCACCAATCTCATTTATTTCTTCTTCCACTACACAATAGCTATCCTAATTAACAATAAAATATTAATCAGCCCTATACATATGTAATCCCAGAATCAATCCATCTCTTTAAAATAACGGGATAATATTAAACCTTAATTCATTCAGATTCATCAAACAAAATTCAATTTTTCTCCAATTACTTATCATGCCTTATCACATCTTTGTTGTCATACAGAAAGTCATCCTAGTAATTTAAAACACTCCATTAATTAATGGCAGCATCCAATCTAAACAGTCATCATTTTTTCAATTCCAATACATAATGATTTTCATTTTATTCCCAAACGCTACATAATTACACAAATCCAGTACATTCTTAATCTGTTTAAAATATCTATTCTAATAATCACGCTCCTCTGTGTGTGTGTGTGTGTGTGTATGTGTGTGTGTGTGTGTGTGTGTATATATATATATGTGTGTGTGTGTGTGTGTGTTTTCTGAGGTTTTTGCGGGTATTTGTATGTAGGTCTTTGGTTGTTCGGGTTTTCTCCCGCGTAAAATTGGAAGTGTCTTGGCGACGTTTCGACGAAGTCCCATTCGTCATCTTCAGGCTGGTGTTTTCAGCTTCGTGCTTTGAGCAGCAATGTGTGGTCTTAGCTGTTTCTTCCTTTTAACTGCCAGTGGGGGTATGAACTGATTGGGTGGGAGCTTGGCTGTGTTCTGATTGGGTGGAGGTGTGTTCTGAATGGTTAGGGGCTTGGCTGTGCTCTGATTGGCTGGGGGAGTGTTCTGTTTGGTTGTGCTCAGGTTAGTCTGAGTTGCAGAGAGGTTTGAGATTTTGGGCTGCCTTGCTACTTTTTGGCTTCGTGGTCGTGCTTCCTCTTCATGGAGGGTGTCAGTTTGCTTCATGTATGGATTGGAGGGGTTTAAAGTGGCTAATGATGCAGCTGTGGTCTGGCTTCTGGTTTGTGGTCGTGCCTCGTCATCGGTGTGGCTTTGGGTTTGTTTTTTGCGTGGATGTGTGGTGGTGACCTCCTGTGTGGTTTTTGTGAGTGTGGGTCTGGTATCATTTTTTGTGTTAGGGAGTCGTTTGTCAATAAGGGCGGGTTTCCAAATGGCTGGTAGGCGGGAGGTATCATCTCGCTTGTTCATGCTGTGTGGGCGTTTTTCTATCTCGATGGCTTCTCTGATTATTCTGTTATTAAAATGTTCACTTTTGGCAATGGTTCTGGTATTTTTAAAGTCAATTTCATGTCCTGTGGCTTTAAGGTGTTGGACCAGGGAAGATGTTGGTTCCTCTTTTTTGACTGAGTTCTTATGTTCTTCAATGCGTGCACTTATTCTTCTGTTGGTTTGTCCGATGTATGTGGTGGGACAAGTGGTGCATGGGATTTCGTATACTCCTTGATTTTCTAATTCAATTTTATCTTTGGGGTTTCTAAGGATGGTGGATATTTTTCTGTTTGTGCAGAATGCTGTTTTGATGTTGTGTTTATGGAGGATCTTACTGATTCTGTCTGTGGTGCCTTTTATGTATGGGAGGAGGGCTTTGCCGTTTTCTTGTTCTTTGTCTTGGATTTTAGTGGGGGTTTCTTTTTGGATTAGGTTTGTAATCTTATTTCTATGGAATCCATTGGATGTTAGTACATTGGTGAGAGTGTGTAGTTCGGGTTTTAGGTGTTGTTCGTCAGCTAAGCGTTTTGTTCTGGAGATGAGTGTCTTGGCTACAGAGTTGATCTGTGCTGGGTGGTGGTGTGAGAGAGCGTGCAGATAGCGGTTTGTGTGTGTTTTCTTCTGGTAGATGGTGTGTCCTAGGGAGCCATTGGATTTCTTGTAGACTAAGACATCCAGGAAGGGAAGTTGGTTGTTAGCTTCTGTTTCCATGGTGAACTGTATTTTGGGGTGTAGGCTGTTGAGGTGTGTGAGGAAGTTGTCCAGTTTTTCTTTCCCATGTGGCCAGATTATGAAGGTGTCGTCTACGTATCTGAGCCAGAGTTTGGGTTTGTGATCCGATTTTTCTAGAGCTTGGGTTTCAAAGTGTTCCATGTAGAGGTTGGCAATGACAGGTGAGAGGGGTGATCCCATGGGTGCTCCTTCTGTTTGTTTGTATTTTTGTCCATTATAGATGAAGTATGTGTTGGATAGGCAGTGGTTGGTCAGATCTAAGATGTGTTTGGGGGGGTTATATTTGTTTTGAATAGCTGTCAAGGCTTCTTTGATAGGCACTTGGGTGAAGAGGGATATGACATCGAAGCTCACTAGTAGGTCGCTGGGCTGTAAGTTTTGTTTCTTTATGATCTCTATAAACTGGAATGAGTTTTTTACGTGTGAGGTGATGGATTCTGCATAGGGCTGTAATTGTTTGGCGAGAAATTTGGCTAGGTTTTGTAGAGGTGAGCCTATGGAGCTGACTATAGGTCTGAGTGGGGTTCCTTCTTTGTGTATCTTGGGGAGACCATAGAGTTTGGGGCATCTGGATGATTTCTCTCTGGGAATGATTCTTTGCTGGATCTCTTCGCTAATGGGGGAGGCTTTTATTTTGGATCTGGTGAGCACAACCAAACAGAACACTCCCCCAGCCAATCAGAGCACAGCCAAGCCCCTAACCATTCAGAACACACCTCCACCCAATCAGAACACAGCCAAGCTCCCACCCAATCAGTTCATACCCCCACTGGCAGTTAAAAGGAAGAAACAGCTAAGACCACACATTGCTGCTCAAAGCACGAAGCTGAAAACACCAGCCTGAAGATGACGAATGGGACTTCGTCGAAACGTTGCCAAGACACTTCCAATTTTACGCGGGAGAAAACCCGAACAACCAAAGACCTACATACAAATACCCGCGAAAACCTCAGAAAACATATATATATATATATATATATATATATATATATATATATATATATATATATATATATATATATATATATATATATATATATCAGTGGTTCTCAACCTTTCTAATGCCGTGACCCCATAATACAGTTCCCCATGTTGTGGTGACCCCCAAGTGGGTGTGGCCACCAATAAGAGGGAGTAGGACAGCTAGGGAAAAGGGAAAAAAATGGCGGACAGCATGGTTTGGCGACCCCCGTGAAATGGTCATTTGACCCCAAATGGGGTCCCGACCCACAGGTTGAGAACCACTGATATATATTATATGTATATATATATGTATGTATGTATATATGTATGTCTTTGGTTGTTCGGGTTTTCTCCCACGTATGCAATCTTCGATCTCCGGGAAGAGTATACTCCAGTTATTTATTGTTAAAACAACTTTTAAAACAATAAAAACAGTTATATACAAGGTTAAAACAACTTAGCTTTCGCTGGTCCTCTGCCAGCGTCCTCAGAGTGGGGCTTAGGGAAAGTTCTTTTTATCCCCTTGCTGATCCAACTGCCTACTCATTGCCCTCGTGACAGGGCCACTCTTCCTGATTGCCTGTAACTGCCTTAACTGATAGATAATTTGGAGAAGGGAAGAGTGATAGGAAAGGATGATGGTAGGCAGGAACGGTACACAAGTAGGCAGGTTAGGGAAAGGGAAAAATTGGAGAAGGGAAGGATGACAGGGATGGACAACAGAAGACAAAAAGGGTGTATGAATCGGCAGGTTAGGAGAGGAGGGGAGTTGGAGGAGGAAGATGAGATAGGAAATGGCAGTGGAACGCAAAAACGGCAGGTAGACCAGCAGCCCAACAGGGAGAATAAAAAGGAGGAACTCCGTGACAGGACTCGTGTGGTGTCGAATCGGAGGAGGCACCTTGCATTGGGTAGAGAGGAGGGATTGAGGAGTGTGTTGGCAATAGCAGCGCAGGGAGGAGGAGGCGGCACAAGGATGACAGAGCAGAAAAATACAAAATTGGAGTGCAAAAAAGAGAGGGCGGAACAGTTAAGGCAGTTACAGGCAATCAGGAAGAGTGGCCCTGTCACGAGGGCAATGAGTAGGCAGTTGGATCAGCAAGGGGATAAAAAGAACTTTCCCACCCCCTAAGCCCCACTCTGAGGACGCTGACAGAGGACCAGCGAAAGCTAAGTTGTTTTAACCTTGTATATAACTGTTTTTATTGTTTTAAAAGTCATTTTAACAATAAATAACTGGAGTATACTCTTCCCGGAGATCGAAGATTGCATCATTGAACAAATATGCCCGGGATTTGTATTTTTACAACCATTAAGTGTGTGTGTGTGTGTGTGTGTGTGTGTGTGTGTGTGTGTGTGTGTGTATAAAATTTGGATTGCTAGCAAAGAATTAAGGGAGAACTGGGATAGCTATTTAGAACTTTTTAGTTCTTTTCAACCAGACATACCCTTCTGAGATTCGAACCTGGGCCATCTGCATGTTAGGCAGCTGCGTTAACCTCTAGGCCACAGGCTCTTTCTCACTTTTGCCAGCTGTGTTAGGGAGGGAAGAAACAGGGGAGGAGAATTATCTAGAGTGCTGTATGCTACACCCTGTTACCCAAATATGGAAGAGAGGAATCTTTTGCCTTGTATCAGCTCAAACTAGAGCCATCCACAGGCAGCAGTCGCAACTGCGACACCATTAAAGTAAAATTTAATCTTGTAAACCACCTTCCTTCCCAAAGACATAAAAGCTGCTTTATTTAGCCAGGGAAATAATTCCCACAAAGCTCTTACAGGTAAAAAACAAAGTCAAATAGAGAGAGTAGCAAGAAAAAGTCTCACCCGAATTCACCACGGGAGCTCTTACAGCTTAGATGTTCTTGACTTGCGGTTTGAAGCAGCAGGGTGATCGGCCATTTTACTGGCCGATCTTCTTCGTCGGCCCTCAGAGATCACCCGGACAGCTGGAGGAGCCACTGCTACTCCGCAGCCGAGCTGAAGCCTCCCTGGCGACTCCAGGGCGACTTTCGACCCGTATAAGGGTCAATTGGTGGAGGGAAAGCTAGCCGACGAGGAGACAAGTCTGTTCATACGACTAGGAACGCCGCGAATTGGAACCGGAATTTATATTTTATATTTATATTTTAATGCAGAACAGTATATTCTAATTTCCTTAGTATTATCATATAAGAAGACAATAATCACATACCTTGCATTTTAATTATTATTTTACAAAAATTATTATTTTACAATGCTGATATACTTGAACTTTTGATAGGTTGGGTTCTTTTATAATTATGTGTTTGTGTGTCTATGTGGGCACGCAAGCGTTTGAACTTTTAAAATCTACTGCAGGAGAATGTCATGTTTAAAATTGCAAATATCCATGTTTTGTAGTTGACAAGTTGCAGTTTGAACCACCTTTAAGGAAAGAGACAGAAGCCCGGGATGAAATGGTATCAATTGATTAATTTTTCCTCCCTCTGCTCTCTCTGTAATTCTTCCATATATTCTTGATTCTAATAAGTAGTGTGTCATATTACATTTAATAAGGAAAGAAAGAAGAGTTAGTAGGATTTATTAGATTAAAGATACACAATTAATATTGGTTTTTATGTTGGTGTCACAATAATCCTGTCTTGGAAATTTTATGAGTTGAACCAAATATTTTAAAGTTGCTGAGGTTAAAAAAGACTGATCTAAAATATATTCCATAATTGTGGCTGAACTCCAATTGTGAATCTCATAAAGCATTAATGAGATTATCAGTTTTTTTTCCCCGTCCTCTGTATCTCATTGTTTAGCAACAGCCATCCCATCAATTCCCATTGCTGTTTTTAACTGAATCCCACTGGTCATTAGGCAAAGACTCCCCAGTCCAAGCCATTCCTGGTTTATCCCTCCAAGCTCTCAGATTCAGTAAAGTAAGGGATTATGTCCTCAGCCTGCCTTTGAACTTCCCACACCCCTGTCTCTCCCTTTCTTTTGCACCGGTGCAGTCAGGACTTCTCTCACACCCCACCCAGGGCATCTGTTCACACCCTGTCCAGAGCTTTCTTTCACAAAGAAGCTAAAATGGTTCTTCTTTAGCCCTGGCACAGCTAGGACCTTCTTTCCTGCACCCTGCTCCTTTCACAAAAGAAAGCCCTGGGCAGGGTGCAGGAGAAACCCTGACTACACCAGCACAAATTGAGTTGTTACAAAAGAATGCTGCGGCCATTCCAGTAGTGATGTGTGGTGCAGCGGGTATGGCAAGGTCATGCAATGGAGGCAGCTGATAGCAATGAATAGAGGGCTGGCCAGAAAGTGGTCATAAATACAGGTCTTATCCCAATGGGACTGAATTTTGTTGTTGAGACGACTAGAGTGCTGCAGTAGCTGGAACTTCAGGGACTGGTCATAAGTCCCTTTGTTCAGTGCCGTTGTAACTTCAAATGGCCGCTGAAAAAACAAATGTTAAGTGAGGATTACTGTATTTCAAAACTTTATGGCCGCTGCTTTTGGCTATGTGAGATTGAAGCCTGGCTTCTCCTCCTGATACCTACTATATGTGCTACCCCTTGTCTTGCTTGAATTTTCCAGACCAAACTAAGTCAGTTCTGTGTCTAACTTGGAAATTGCTTTGCCTCAATTGTTACCGCGTCTGTAAAGCTTCCATTTCAAAATAATTGCAGCAGTGCTAACCTTTGTTTTGGAGGATTGAGTCCTCTTGAGAAGTTACTCATCTGTGGTTTTATGCATTGGCAGAGAATACCAGCCGGAGCACCCTTTGCTTCACATTGGAGCCCTTTCACTGATGGTGGAGGTTTTGCCAAGTAAGTTTTGCATGGCTCTGTCCTGAAAAATAACGGGGATTTCATGGTAATCATGCTATTGAGAGGAAAGTGGGGGGAGCAGACATTGGAGCCTGTAGGATATGTTGCTTAGTATGAGTTAGAGAGGACTGTCAAGCTCGGTGTAATAAGAAGGGCAACTCTTTAAAGGATATGTCACTCCTTTGCTATTAACTATTAGATTAATATGAGGAATGATTCTGTTTGCCGCAGGTTTTCAATGTCTTAGGAATAAGGAACTAGAGACTGCATATAGCCCTCCGAGATTGCTGTGTCAAAATTCAAAGGCATGATTTTGATCTGTTTTTCAGAGTAACAGGTAGTTTTCAAGAATAAGAGTGGAAATAGTTTGCCAGTTAGAAGAGAGAGAGAGAGAAAATTAAAATCTGTTCTGTGTCCTTCACAAGGGTGAGAGGCTCACTTGTCCTTCATCCTACCAATGTTGCCCATCTGTGATCTAGTTGTTTAAGCAACAGGATGCACATATCCTTGCTTTCACTATGGCCAGTCTGTTGCCTCCACTTGTATTTCTCTGTTCGAGGTTATGGAAATTGGCCAGGAAACACTTTATTTACTATGGATGTTGCTGCAGTTTGCCCAATCTGGGGTTCTAAAGGATAAGAATTTCTAAAGTATGAATATTTTTGAAAGATATTCTCGTTGCCTTGTGCTGCTTCTTATAGCATGGAATGAGAGATAAGGGCATCGTAACATATGATTGTAGAAACCTCATTTAATACATGGGACGGGATCTCTTGGGAGAATGTACAAATTGTTTTTCAATCTGGGTTGCATTTTCAACCTCAGGCATGTTTAATACAGCTGCTGCCATGTCTTTAGTTCATAGCTAAGGTATAATAGGGCAGCTTTTTTATGAGATAGCAATTCTCTTTACATTTAGCCCTGAGTGGATGAGAAATAATTTTGAATTCTTCATAACGTTCTGAGCAATTCATAAGATAGTCTCCCTCATCCAGATGTTTAGGTGCTCCCTGCCATTTCCTGGGTAGCCCAGCCGCTTTAGTGGGGTTTATGGGAATAAGTCCAATACTTCTAGATCACACCAAATTGGGGGAGGTGTTATTACACTTCTGTATTTTTCTGCAGCTAGACAGAATAGCTTAGGAAAATTGTTCTTCAGAATAGGTCTGAGATCTGACAGTTAAAGGGAGGGCTTTGAGGACCACAGGTTTCTTATGTCACCATTCAAATAGAAAACTACTAGTTTTATGGCAGAAGCAGCTCATCATAGTAAAATAATTTTGCCTTAAAAAGCCTTGAATTTGACCTTGCAGCATAACTTCTAGTTATGTGGTCATTCTTTCCTTAAGTACATTCCTCTTTTGGCCAGTCCATTACATTACGGTTTTACTATTTTTTTCATAAATCTTTACTAATTACTAAATCTTTACTAAGAGTGAAGAGGAATGCCTTTGGAATTTACTACTTTTGACATGGGGTTTATACCAAAGAAAATAAGCTGGGGTAAGAAGGAATACATGTGAATAAATGCATTCCTTTATAGTGTAGGGTTTTTTTTCACCAAAGGAAAAGGGCTTTTTAATCCTAGTGGTTTTGAATTTCCCTTTTGGTTTGTAAATATTCATGATATTTTTGTGGCGCCTGATGGCTTTCTCTGATTGCATGGGAGTATTTTTGCCTTTTCACTTGCTTTGGGCTGGCATGTCCTGCAGTAACTTCCAGGATCAGGCAACTGATAAAGAAAGCACTTGCGGGAAACAGAAGCTTTTGGACTTATGTCTAGCATTCATTCCTGCTTTGGATGGAATGAATTCTTCAAAGAAGCCGAAAGGCCAGGTGTTATCTCATTCATCTGCTGCAGTGATAAAGCAGAATACGAGTGCCCCTAACGTCCAGTCAGACAAATATAACTTCTACTCCCTTGGAGATTATGTTCTGCCCAGCAGCACAAACAGGAAATGCTTGGGGTTTTGAAAGCCTGAAATCCTGGACATTGTCACCACCACGTAATAAAAAATGAGCCTTTTTAGCTTTGGCTTCAGAGCAGCTTTTTGCACTCTTGGACTTCACTACAAAGCACACAACTTTGATTTATGACTTTATTAGGCTTCGGCTCTATGTGAAAGGGCCATTTCACTAGCTAGAATCTTGATGAGAATAGAGTTTACTTTAAAACTGAGTTTCAGTGAATAAAATTTCCAGTAAACATGTTGCTTCTCTTCTGAATTAATTAAACCATCTCTGAGGGAAGATTGTCAGAACCAGAGCAAACTCTTATTAACATTTTTTCCCCTAAATTCTTCTTGTCTGCAGATATTCTGAGCAAAACAATAATGTTTCTTACTGGATGTGTAGACTCAGCTATTAATTGAGACAAGCTTATGATGGCCAAGGAAATCAGGAACTTGTAAGACTCCTTGGGAAGATTGGTGGGGGAAGTTTAATATAAGTGTTAAAATCCCCCCAGCATAAATTGAGAGAATTCAATGTTTTGAAAATTAGCTTGCCCCAGCTGGATAACATTACAAATGCAATTCCTGCAGTTTCTACTGCACATAGTGAGAGTCAGTCCCAGGGAAGATTGTCATAGATTCTCAACCGGTGTTTTCTTTGCAGCTTTGAAGGTAAATTTGGAGTAAAATTTCTTTTCAGATATAATTGATGTGTGGATCCTGATGACACAGAGAATCTAGATTCCTTCCAATTTCCCTCTACGGATTATTTTTTTCAATAGAGCAAATTTCTGCCAATTTGGCAACTTGACCTTCTCAGCTGTCACAGAAATAGATGCCTTTTAGCTACACTCATTCAAACTGAACTTTCATTTGATTTACAATGTTTTTCTTCCTTTTTAATTTTATAAATATTTCTTTTAGGGGACATCTTGCCAAATTTGGTGATGGCCACGAAGATGCTGAGGAGTAAGTGCTTTCTCAAGCTTCCTCCTTCGGTTATATATTCAAGATGGACAATATTTAATATTTATTGCTACATATATGTAGAGATGTGGGTCTATACATATATTGTTCATAGTATGTGTAGGTTTGTGTCATGTATGTGTTTCACTTTGAGAGCGGCAACTAAATTTCATTTTTGATGTGTGCCATTGTGCCCACAATATAAAAATGACAATAAAGGTTATCTTATCTTATCTTAGCTTACCTTACCTTACCTTACCTTACCTTTGCTGTCTGGTACTTTGATCGTTGCCCCACACCAAGAAAGCTACCTCATGGAAGTCATATTGGATACAGGCAAAACCATCTTGCTCTTCTTGCACCGTGGACTTATAACATAAAAGTACACAGAGGGACAGATGGCTCTGGAAAGGGGTTCCACTTGTATTGCAGACTCAGTGCAATTATTGTTAAGGAATTAGCTGTTCACTCAGACCACAACTTCCCAGCTTGCTTTGCCATCATGCTTGAGAAACCCAAAGGAGCTTTTTAAAGAGGCAACTGGAGTTTCTTTGTTTTTCTTTGAAGACGTTTTGCTTCTCATCCAAGAAGCTTCTTCAGTCTTCTTTGCTTCTTGGATGAGAAATGAAATGTGTTCAAGAAAAAACAAAGTCCAGTTGCCTCTTGAAAAAGCACCTTTGGGACAACCGTGACCTGGATGACTAAGAATCTCCACAAGTTTGAGAAAGCATGCATAGTTTTTTTTTTCTCCCGAAATGATCTATATCATTTTGCAACATTGCATTATTCTGTCTGTCCAAATGCAAACAAATCATCCCAAATCTTATGTAGTTTTCAGGTGGCTCTGAATTTTTAATTCCTAGTAGGTAAGGGGGAAAAAAAGAAAGAAATGGCAGATCCAGAGCTATTAGTATGCATAGTGGAGTTTTTTTAAAATAATCAATGAAACAGTTGACCAAATTAGCTTTAGTTCAGTCTAGGCAGGTGCTGCTATAACGATTACAGTTGTGTGAAATTATTTTTTATTTACCATTTCCCTTATTTAGTTCTATTTGGACCAACCCATATTTGACTTGATGGATTGTCCTTGGAATTCCTTCTTTGGAGTTTCTTAAGTTGGAGCCACTTCTTAGGGATGTTGTAGCTGTAGTTTGGTACTGTCCATGTGAGTCCCTTGGACTGCAAGGCAATCATACCAGTCAGTCTTAGAGGAGATCAACTGCTCTTTAGAAGGCCAGATCCTGAAGTTGAAACTCAAATACTTTGGCCACCTAATGAGAAGGAAAAACTCCCTGGAGAAGAGCCTAATGCTGGGAAAGATTGAGGGCAATAGAAGAAAGCGACAACAGGGAATGAGGATGGCTGGATGGAGTCACTGAAGCAGTAGGCGTGAGCTTAAATTGACTCCAGGAGATGGTAGAGGACAGGAAGGCCTGGAGGAACGTTGTCCATGGGGTCGCGATGGGTCAGACACGACTTCGCAACTAACAACAACAAGCTGTAGTTTGCACTTATAGATTACTTTTTAAAGTCTGTTATTTATATTTTTAAGAGTAAAACAGCACATGGATAGTAGGATGTATGCTTGAAGAACACCAAAGAAATTTATGATACCCTTTCTAGTCTGGGGACATTGTGCAGGTGGAGCAGAATTGAAATATTTTTAGATATATGATATATCCCCATTTACAACGGAAAATGAAATCTCAGAGGGGCCATGTTTGTGTATTTTTGTTTTGCTAATCATGAGTACTCTTTGCTTGTTTGCTTCCTTTAATAATTCCATTTGAAAAGGAATATGTTCCATTTGAAATAAAAGGCTACTATTGCAAAATTAAACATGCTGGGCAACTAATCAGTTTTTTGACGTTGCGAGCAATAATAATTTCTTCATATTTTAATGCTGCTACCTTATTAAATGGGAATAAACACTTTTGTTGGACTTTTTTAGATCAACATTGAAAAGAGCTGGACCCCCTCCTCTGCCTCCAAAGGTAATTTTATATCCCTAAGCATGAATCAACAGTTGCATACTAAGGAAGCTTTTTAGGAACGGGATTTTTTAAAATGTAGTAAGATTTTATGTATGTATGTATGTATTTTAGAAAATTTATATATCCGCTTGCTCACTCACAGCGATTCTAGATGGCTTACAGAACATAAATATACAATGTACAGAAAATAAAAATAATAAAATGATAAGTCCCCACCCTCATCCCCCTCGGTGACAACACTCATACCAACCATTTAATGGGTTCCATCCCACTCTGGATTCCAAAACTATGTGTCCAGGGCCTTCCAAAAGAGTGTCAGAGTGGGGCCAGTCTAATTTCTGGAGGGATAATGTTGCAGAGGGAGGGAGCCACCACGGAGAAGGCCCTTCTTCTGGGTCCTGCCAGATGTATCATCAATTGTTCACTTTACTGCAATTGATCACACATTTCCAGGGATTGTTTCTCTAGTTTTTGTTACCTAGACATCTAGTTTTCGTACTGTTTAATATTACCTGTTCTTTCTGGCTAAAATGCTAAAAGTTGTAGTGTTGAAGAGTAACTTAAAGATATAATATAGAGGTTCTGTTCATATGCAGGAGAGGCCATTTTGAAGAAATATCAGACATAAAGGGAAGCACAGGCTTGGGAAAAGAGGGAACAGGTTAGACTTGATCACATCTTCAGGAATAGAAAGTGCCCAGGGAAAAAGCAACATTCATATTTTATGTTTCTGCTTTAGCCTCGATTAGAAGAAATTTTCATGGACAATGAGAAGTCCCAGACGATCAAGTATTGTCCCGATTTCCAAAATCAGGCCTCACCAGGACACCGGAGACAAAGCATCCCTGTTTGTGGACCTCAGATAGAACCCTCTGTATTTGGCATGAGCAGCAGTGTCAGCAGCCCTGGTCTCCTCACAGCCAGATACAGTGATTTGGGTAACTAGCATTGTTTCTTGAATGAAGATTAGTTCTGCCATGCTCAACAGTATGCAGAGTTCTCTTAGCTCAATGGTTCATTCATTTTCATCATGCCCTCCCAAAATATGCAATATTGAAACAAATACTAAAGGAGATCTTTGCAGAAAGCTTGCAGATTCAACCACTGTATGCTCAGATACAGGCTACAATTACCTTGAAAATATTCAGAATGAAAAGAGAAGAAAAATGGTATTATGAGTTCTCCATGGTACTTTTGGGTGGATATCTCAATGTGTTATCCCCCAGTATGAATATTTTCACTTCGTCATATAGTATGCCTTCTTTAAACAGTGTGCATCAGAACATAGAAGAACTTACATTTTAATTCAGGAGTCTCTTAAAATGTGATGATCAGTTCACAACATTACTAAATATAAAAACACTTGATTCAACGTATTCTTAGTCAATTTGTAGGCTTCAGGAGAGGAACTGGGTGGAACCTTTGTCTTCTACAATTTCTGCCACCCACTCCAAATTTCAGTATATAGCATAAAAAATTAAACCCCTTAAAGTATCTTATTCATTTCCTGAGAATAGAAGAATATCAAACATTATTTTCTGGTAGGCTGAAGCTTCCAAGACCCTGTCTGATGCCCCTGGAATCCTTTCCATTCATGATATCATTTGGCAGCATGGTTGCTTGCCATTGAGAAGCAGGAGACTCAGGAAAACTACAGCATAAGCCGTAAAATAGGAATAATGTATAAAAATGAAGGAAGGTCCAAGGAAAAAGGGAAAAACCTGATCTTTATGTTGGCCCCAGCAGAGCAGTGGACTATAAAGGATGAAAACCAGTTTTGCACAGCACTAGCTGCTACTTCTGTGGCTCATGACTAGAGTTGGGTTAGTCTCCCCATTGTCATCTTCCTGGGAGATGGGGTGCAGACCAGCAAGTGCTTCACCCTAGCTCAGGATTAGGCAATCTTGGCTCTTTTATGACTTGTGGCCTTCAACTCCCAGAATTCCTGAGCCAGCTATGAATTCTGGGAGTTGAAGAATTCTGGGAGTTGAAGGCCACAAGTCATAAAAGAGTCAAATTGCCTAACCCTGCCCTAGCTCCACAGTCCTGAGACAAAAGGATCCTTGTCTTCTACCCATTGCCTGATTCATAATTTTTTAGATTTTTCTTCATGCAGAGCTTACTTCTATTTACAATTCTTCTGTTTAGGCAATGGAGACACTGTGACGAAGCATCCTGAGGAAAACAATGAGGGATTGGGCCATATGCCGCAGCTGCCACGGAAAAAGGAGAAGCGGGAATTCCTGGTGGGCATTTATATCTTCTGCAGTGTGGACACTTCATTTGATATTTCCAAAAAGCACTCTTGCTCACTGGTTCAATCTGTTATTTCCTGCTCATCAGTGCTTAACATAAGGACAGGCAAGAAAAAGGAGCCAGTATGGCTTGGTTAAGGAACCAGACTAGAAACCAGGAGACCGTGAGTTCTAGTCCTTTCTTAGGCATGGAAGCCAGCTGAGTAACTTTGGGCCAATCATCCTCTCTCAGCACAACTCACCACATAAGATTATTGTTGTAAGGAAACTAGGAGGAGGAAGGAATGCTTGACATGCTCACCACCTCGAGTTATTTATAAAAATAATAAAGGGAGGACAAGTATCTGAAAAGGGGGGCAAACTCAGAAGGGGGAAGAAAGACCTGAAATTCAGACAAGGAAAAAATATTTCTTGTTTGTTGTGGCACTCTCCCTTCTGTGCATGCACCACACCTGTTCCAGAATAGTGCAAGATTTGAGAAATCTTTCCCGGTCTGATGTTCTCTGTGTTAAAATTATTGTCTGTGCTGGCTGGGACTTCTGAGAATTGTCATTCCAACTCCAGATAAGTTCTAGATTGAGAAGATAGTCCAAGTTAATGAGTGAACCTCTTCTTTCCCAAGATTTTTATGGCTAGCCACAAATATGAAGGCCCGGAAAGAAAGCCATGACAAATATCCATCATTTATTCATCTCAGTCATTCCAGGCTTTAATAGTGTAGCATTGTTGGTCAGATGTATCTCTCTATATCCCCAATCTATCTTTCCTCCAGTCACTGAAGGCAATGTACGTAGGGCTCCCCTTCATTTTATCCCCACTTCTGTAAAGTAAGTAGGGCTGAGAGAGACTGACCCAAAGCCCCCCCACTGAGGCTTTTGAATTAAGGGGGACTTGAACCCTCTGCTTAAATAGCATCTTAAATATCTCTTTCTCCAATTGTTGCAACTCAACATTCCAGAAGTTTTTTTTAATCCATTTATTAGCAAACACTTTATTGAAAATGTTTTAAATAAATACTTGAAGAATATTCTATTTAGCATGCTCTAGCAAGCTGCAGTTCACTAAGGCACAAATTAAACACTTCAAAAACATGCACAGATGATACTTTTCCGGAGGATGAAAGCAATTTAGCCTGGCACGAGAATCTCTCTGTAAGGGGGAATTCTGCCAAGAAAACACTTTCATTGTTGACATATACCAAACATAAAAGCACTCTTAAGAGTGCCTATCTTGGCAGAATATTCTAATACACATGCAAATTTAACTATTAAGCAATCCCATAAATAACAAGGACAGAACATTCTGATTCATTCTTGACAGTATTTCTTTTCCGCCTACTAAAGTGTGTTAGAAATATTTTAGACTGAATTCAAATTTGGCTTTTTGCTATTATTGTTGACAGAAGCCAGCAATCAATGGCCTTCCACCAACGCCAAAAGTACTGGTAAGTTCTTTCAGTTAAAATGAAATATTGTAAGGTGTGTTGATAATTGCTCTGCTGTTAAATTTTTAACTTTGTTTCATCTGCACCCTTTTCCCCCAATGCAAATTGTTTTCTTCCCCTCTTTGGATCCTAACCTCCATCCCTCTCTTTAACAAGCATGGAATCTTTCAAAAAGATATGTGCCCTCACCTCTGCTCACTTTTGTGATTGGGAATCATGCATAAAAGTGAAGGTTGTGAGAATTTGGCCTCACCATGAGATCTTATTGGCTAATGGAATAGACCCATCTCTTAAACTAAAACTAATATAAATAAATCTTTCATGTCTTTTATGGGGCCACTGAAACAAGTATTTAAAAATAGTAGCTAACTAACCCTCATCATTGTTCTGTGCCTTCCCAAATTACAGATATTGGAGGGGGGCGGTGTTAGACACATCCCATTGCAAAGGAAATGTGAGAAAAAAAATCTCTGTATAGTATTGAAGTTCCACACAGTAGTTCAAGATTCATTCCATTTTTTTTCTCTCTCATCCCAGAGATTCTCTGGCCATTGTTTATACCAGTTGAAGGATTAATAATGGTCAGAATAACAGAGTTGGGACCTTGGAGGTGTTCTAGTCCAACCCCCTGCTCAAGCAGGAAACCCTATGCCATTCTAAACAAAAGGTTGTCCAGAAGGAATAGGAACTTCTCATGTTGTAAATTGGGATATATTTTGTTTACTAATGCTATTCTAGATGGGAGCATGTTTTTCAAAAGTGTTTGATGGCTGCCCTTTGAAGATCAATTGTGCCACATCATGGATACATCCTGACACCAAAGGTAAAAAGTTGCTTTATATTTGCAAATTTGAGATCGTTTATTACTTTCATTTTTTTTTTCAACTTATGTAGCTAACTCACTTTGTCTTTCCACCGTATTACAGATCAGTACATTATCTTTGGGACTGAAGAGGGCATTTACACACTGAATCTCAATGAGCTGCATGAAGCTACCATGGAGCAGGTAGGTGAAAAATGCTTTCTGGGTCCAAGATGGAGGTCGTCATTCTCTGACGAGGGAGAAACTCGGGTAAAAAGTGGTGCTTGTTTCTCAGGTGGGAAATTGAGAATGCCATGGATGTGGCAGGCTGGGTGGCATTTTGTATCACTTTTCTATGGTAGTTTGGGATTTGTTTTGGACTGAATAAATATTTTTTGCTATCCTCTAGGCCAAGGATAGGCAACCTTGGCTCTTTTATGACTCGTGGACTTCAAGCATAGCTGACTCAGGAATTCTGGGAGTTGAAGCCCACGAGTCATAAAAGAGCCAAGGTTGCCTACCCCTGCTCTAGGCTATTGTAGATTCAACAAAGGGTCAGGGACACTTTTTCAACTCTGCAGTTATCTGAACCAAAAAGTATGACCTAGGCAAGAACAATAGTTTCTAGCATGTTTAGAGGGGAGAACCCAAAAAAGCCAAGAGAATACATGATAGACGCTCCGCCCCATATTTATACAGTATGTGTCTCATACACATACACAACACACAGGCCTAGTCAGCTGACTTGTCCCTGGTGACTAGCGGACCCTATTGGTCTTGACATTTTTCCAGAGGACCTGTCAGGCATTTTGGTTGAGGCCTTGGCTGCATAGGCTTGTGACCTGGCCCAGATTAGTTCTTGGTGGCTCTTCTCTGTTCAGTGGCCCCTGTTTTGTTTTGCTGTTTTTGCTGTCTATTCGCTATTTTAGTCTGGGCTGCCTGTGATTCAATATTTTTAGCTATTTTTTTATGTTTTCCCTAATTTTGTATACCATCCTGAATCCACTGGAGCTAGGTAGCCAATGAAATTAAACAAATAGTAACAATAATAAAAACGATGTGAGGCTCTGGTCATGGTCTGGCCAAATTAGATTGAAGATGTTAGTGTGACCAAAGGAAAACTATATCAGATGCATAGTGAGTAATTATAAAATGTCATACTGCATTTGATGTAATTTGATATTCAGTTCTAATTAAATTCAACAAAAGGTTACATATTTCTTCTGGATCCTCCCACTTTTTAGAAAGTGGCCCCACTAAGAGTCAGAATATTCTAGGCCTGAAAAAGATTGCATATGCTTGACCTAAATCTGTGACTTTTCCTAGGAAAAATGCATCCATTGCATATGCTTGACCTAAATCTGTGACTTTTCCTAGGAAAAATGCATCCATCTCTTCTCTGACTAGTATCACTCAGTATAGCCTGCAGTGTAATAGGAATGTACTTTTGATTACTTTACATTTCTCAATGTTTCTAATACTTTTAATCTACCACAATTTTCTTTTATTGCTCTTGTTTTTTCAGCTTCTTTGATTTGGGGTTCCTGGTATTTAATTTTGCAATAGGAATTATCAGTGATCTTAGAAGTGCTGGAGGGAGGTAGATAGAGATAAACGTATAGATGAAAAGTATTAAAATGTGAGTGGCATGGAATTCTGAAAAGCTTGATAATGGTATTAACAAAACAAATATGTACATACTTATCTAGCAATAAATGTCATTGAATACAAAGGGATTACTTCCAAGTAATACTTCTTTATATGATCCTGTAAGAGGTATTGATATTAGATCAGGTTAAAAGGAGTTGAAAGTCTCCTTGTGTGTTTGCATTCTGGATAGCCATAAAGGATAATTTTATTTGGCCCAAAATTGTATTGCCTGGAATTCACAGAGCTCTAGAATCAAATTACCTTTTTTCCCACTTTCACCATTGAAACATTTTCTATTTCTTTTTCTTAGTTGTTCCCACGGCGGTGCACATGGTTGTATGTTATCAACAACACTTTAATGTCGCTCTCAGGTATGTATATTGTTGAAGAAATGTCTCATAAAGTTTAAAAGATGGGGTGAAAAATTTCAGTGTGCTGAACTGAACTTTTGGTAAATCTATGAAAATCATCTCTCTTTAATTTTTTCTCTTTCATCCTACAATTTGCTTGGACCTATGGATACTTGGGGGCTATCCTTTTAGAAGGTAATCTTTTCCTGCTCTATAAATGTGTTTGTTTGTTAGTTTGTTTGTTTGTTTAGTCTGATATGGTAAGAGCTTGACATAGATCAAATATAATTTGTGTTACAGGGAAAACGTTTCAGCTCTACTCCCATAACTTAATAGCTTTATTTGAACAAGCCAAAAAAACAGGAATAGCTGCTCATATTCAGACTCATCGGTTTCCTGATAAAATACTACCAAGGTAGGGTAATCTTGAGATACAAGTTTTTGCTATTTTGTCCCAGGGCATTTATCTTGCTTGTTTGCTATTGCTGATCATGACAACATTTTCCATAAGCGGTTGACTCTTCTTGTGAATGTTCATAGAGAATTGTTTTTGCTGCGTCTAGGTTTGCAAATACAGAAGTATATCTGTAACATTTTATAATATTATAATACAGAGAGCCAGTGAGTTAAAGTTTTGCCTTAGCCATAAAGCCATCTGGATGATTTTGAGCCAGTCATTCTCTCTCAGCCCATCCCACCTCATAGAGTTGTTGTGTGTTTGATATGTTCACCGTCTTGGGTTGTTTCTAAAAATAATAAAAGCAGAATACAAATAAGCAAATAATTGATTTCAGAAAATAAAAGCAAAAAGATAAAGATAAATTTTACAGTTTGAGACCCAAAGACTATAATTCATGAAAAGCAGAGATTTTATTTCAAGAATTTTCTCTTCCTTTTGAAAGCAAGACAAGCAAGTCAAGGGGACAATCTGCCATGATAGTAGCACCAATTGAACCCTTCCAAAAGTTGTCTCTTGTCCTCACTGATCCCTTTCAGGCCTTGGGGGAGCTCTTTTTATTTGACTTAATCTTTCAGCAGACCTTAACTGAGTTTCATTCTGTTGCTTTAGCTTTCCTTTTTAGTGATTTTATTGTCATTTTAATTGATTTGTGACAAATTTGAAGCATATTTGTCTGGAAAGTTGAGGATAAATTTCAGAAATAGAAGTTGCTTGTATAGGTTTCACTTACATTGTGCCACTTCTCCATAGAGTTTGACATTTGTTTCTATTTCTTTCTCCCAAGTACAGATAAACATCCTCACACATATATATATAAATACACATATACAAATAAAATATGAACACCAGGAGAGTATAAATATAAAAATATACTTTACTAAAAGCTGCCAAGCTTTCGTTTGGAAACTCCAAACATCATCAGGGCTAAGGAGCCAGTAAACAATGATGACTTAAATGGGTTTTGCCGGCATCTGCACTCGGCTCATGGACCGCGTCACCGGTCCCGGCCGGTTAATTAGTGTTCCAGATGTTTCTTTATTACTCTCCTTACGCTTCCTTCTATGGTTCTTCCGGATCATTCCTTCCACTATCTCATTACTGGTATTCATCTCCTCCACCACCCCTTTATCCTTATTTCCTTCCATAGCACTGACCCTCCTCCCCTTTTTGTTTTCATTCTCCACCCTGGGGGCATCTGTTTCTCCTCTATCAGTGTTACAAGCTTCCCTGGGCTCACAGACGCTCCCCCACACACACGTTTTTCTCAATCCCTGCTCCACACCCTTTCTTCTCACTCTTCCACTGTCATGAGTAACTTTCATACGGGTGTTACATATTTGGGGGTCTATACCCCCCTCCTCCGTCCTGGCAATCTTCGTGTCGACAGTTCTCCACCGTTCCATTTGTTTGCTGCGTGATCGGGTGCTTACCCCGTCTCTCAATTCATCCCTCCTCCCTATCGCACGCTCTTCCCCATTGCTGATAGGAACGGTATTCAGGCGGACACCAGGTCTCCAGATCTCTGCATTCTGATTCCCCGCATTCTCACTCCCCTCTTCTGTGCTCGTCTTTGGGGGGACTTCAAAGTGTTCGTCCCGGGAGGGGGCTGTATTGTTGGTGGGGGTATTCCTTGTCTGCAGGGGATCCAGGCAGAATTCCGTGTCTCTCCCTTTCACCGTATGCCTAGGCAATCGAGCCATGCTTTCGTTCTTCTTCTCCCCCCTACCCACAGCATCAGGCTGCAGGCTCCTCATGCTGGATCTTCCACACTCTCCACAGTTGTTGTTAAGTTCTGGGGGTGGGGGTCTATCATGATGATATTGGGGAAGGGGGAGGTCTTCCATCGGTGGATGATTACGTGTGTTTGACAGTGGTAGCCTCCTCAGACGTTCATTAGAGTGGTATTGGTGTTGATCGGGCGAGACGGGGGTGTCCCTGGAGTGTAGAGGGTTAGACAAAGTTCCATCTATCTGTTCAGGATGGAGGCCAGGTATCCCGTCACGTTTACAGCTGTGCAAGCATTGTTCAGGCCGCTTATAATAATTGGCATGGTGTTTAAAATCCCATTTCCTCAATGCTTGTTGAGCTGGATGTAAGTCAATGTGACGATTAACCGCATCTTTGTTGGAATACCACGCCTCTTTCAATAGCCGGCCTCCCTTAGTGGCATCCTCAGACATAATGCAAACATTCACAAAGTCAAACTGGTGGCCATGTTGTGCCATATGCATCCACAATTGAGAATGCTGCTCGCCCCTTCTTATAGCTAACTGATGTTCATGCAAGCGAGATCTTAAACACTTAGCTGTTTCACCCACATAGTTGCCATCGCAGTTCTTGCAATTGATTTTATAGATTACTGCTGATCTATCCATGGCAGGAAGTGGGTCCTTGGGGTGAACGACTTTGGACCGTAATGTCTGATTGGGTCTGTGGGCCACTTTTATTCCATGGGGGGCCAGCAGTCTGATAGAGGAGAAACAGATGCCCCCAGGGTGGAGAATGAAAACAAAAAGGGGAGGAGGGTCAGTGCTATGGAAGGAAATAAGGATAAAGGGGTGGTGGAGGAGATGAATACCAGTAATGAGATAGTGGAAGGAATGATCCGGAAGAACCATAGAAGGAAGCGTAAGGAGAGTAATAAAGAAACATCTGGAACACTAATTAACCGGCCGGGACCGGTGACGCGGTCCATGAGCCGGGTGCAGATGCCGGCAAAACCCATTTAAGTCATCATTGTTTACTGGCTCCTTAGCCCTGATGATGTTTGGAGTTTCCAAACGAAAGCTTGGCAGCTTTTAGTAAAGTATATTTTTATATTTATACTCTCCTGGTGTTCGTATTTTATTTGTACCATAGACATGCCCAGGAGTCGTATTTTTATGCAAATTTTTCAGCATATATATATATATATATATATATATATATATATATATATATATATATATGTAGGTCTTTGGTTGTTCGGGTTTTCTCCCGCGTAAAATTGGAAGTGTCTTGGCAACGTTTCGACGAAGTCACATTCGTCATCTTCAGGCTGGTGTTTTTAGCTTCTTGCTTTGAGCAGCAATGTGTGGTTTTAGCTGTTTCTTCCTTTTAACTGCCAGTGAGGGTATGAACTGATTGGATGGGAGCTTGGCTGTGTTCTGATTGGGTGGAGGTGTGTTCTGAATGGTTAGGGGCTTGGCTGTGCTCTGATTGGCTGGGGGAGTGTTCTGTTTGGTTGTGCTCAGGTTAGTCTGAGTTGCAGAGGGGTTTAAGATTTTGGGGTTAGGGAGTCGTTTGTCAATAAGGGCAGGTTTCCAAATGGCTGGTAGGCGGGAGGTATCATCTCGCTTGTTCATGCTGTGTGGGCGTTTTTCTATCTCGATGGCTTCTCTGATTATTCTGTTATTAAAATGTTCACTTTTGGCAATATTTGGCAAAATCTCCATTGCCAAAAGTGAACATTTTAATAACAGAATAATCAGAGAAGCCATCGAGATAGAAAAACGCCCACACAGCATGAACAAGCGAGATGATACCTCCCGCCTACCAGCCATTTGGAAACCTGCCCTTATTGACAAACGACTCCCTAACCCCAAAATCTTAAACCCCTCTGCAACTCAGACTAACCTGAGCACAACCAAACAGAACACTCCCCCAGCCAATCAGAGCACAGCCAAGCCCCTAACCATTCAGAACACACCTCCACCCAATCAGAACACAGCCAAGCTCCCATCCAATCAGTTCATACCCTCACTGGCAGTTAAAAGGAAGAAACAGCTAAAACCACACATTGCTGCTCAAAGCAAGAAGCTAAAAACACCAGCCTGAAGATGACGAATGTGACTTCGTCGAAACGTTGCCAAGACACTTCCAATTTTACGCGGGAGAAAACCCGAACAACCAAAGACCTATATACAAATACCCGCGAAAACCTCAGAAAACATATATATATATATATATATATATATATATATATATTATATATATATATATATATATATATATATATATATATATATATATATATTCATATTCAGTTCATTCATTTTATCCTCATAGCAATCCAGCAAAATTTGACCTGAAATTATCCAGTATGCGTTGCGATTGGACAAAAATTTTGGACAAAGTCTGTCTTACCCTAATTCTGTCCTCTAGCCATAATATAACAATCTTTTATGATTTTTTAAAGTTGCAAATCAGAACTGAGAGGCTTTCCAGTATCTTGGGACAGAAAATAGGTACAGAGCATTAGACAAATAAGAATCTGTTAAAAATAATTTTATATATTGTAAAGTGCTTTTTGGCTTCTTCCTTTAATTCTCATTCCCAACAATAACCCTGATTGTCTAGCATACATTATTGGACTAATTTTTTTTTATTCCTCAGCTTTTTTCTATTCTCCTCATTTTTTCTTTTTACACTTTGTCGGTTTTAGAATAGACTTTTTCTATCAAGTTATCTAGATGATTCTTAAGTGTATAAAATATACAATATTTGATGAAATAAAGTGTAATTGTTGGCAAAGTAAGTACAAAGGTCTCAACTGAAATTTTTTTAAGATTTTCCAAGAGCTCAAGGCACCTTGTGCAAAGAGGTATTGTTCCCCACAACAGCATGTAAGGTAGGTTGGGCTGAGAGGAAGTCATTGGCCCAGAGTCATTGGTTTAGAGTCTGGACCAGCAACTTAACAGCCATGCCACACTGGTTCTCTGTTGTAAAATTATTTTAGGAAAATAATTATACAGTTCTTTAAATAAAGTACAGGACTCTACTGTGCTGATGCTATAGGAAATAACAGAGTAGATGATATTCACAGATGATAAAGCATTGTTGAAATTTAAATATTATGGCAAACAGCCATTAAAATAGTTAAAGGATATTACAGAATGAGATTAAAACTATTAAAATCTTTGTTGGGTTACACAAAGGATATTGTTAAGTTAAAGGAAAAGGAAATTGGTTTTATGTTCTTGATGACTACTAGAATTAAAATTGCCACTAGGTGAAAGTCAGTAAGAAGAGTATTATAATAGTGACCAATTGGATGGATACAAGAAAGATGGAACTGCTTGTTATGATTGAATTTATAGAAAAAAATTCCCTGTAGATCTGGAGCTTCAGAAAAAAACAATTTGAGAAAGCAAAAAAGATTGGGGAAAGAAAAAGAATGATATTCTGAAATGCCAAATGTAGACAGTTTTATTTCTTTAGAATTCAATATTTCTGAAGACTGTTAATTGTTAAAACTGTATATAGTTTTCCTATACCATGATTTGCTGTTGTGTATTTTGGACATAAAGCATTGAATTTCTTGTCAATGGAATTCAGGACAAAATGTTCCTGAAATTTCTGGGAGCAGTATTGAACTGAAGACAGCTCTGCAAAAGTGGAGCAAATAGCTGGGGCAAAGACCAAGGAACTGATAAAAAGATTTGTTCCTTGGAACATCTGTGGATAAGGAGAGGATGGGAGATTATCCACATGTATTCCAGACAGCTGTTCCTGACAATGAAACTGCAAGACAGTGATTTTCCACACATTTGAGCACCAGGAGACAATGGAATCAGCCATCTTGCTTGCAACTCTTAAAGAATACTCAGTTTGCAGAACTCACTTTCTAATCACCTTCAAAAATTACTCATTTCTGTGTTGTGGTGACACAGTGGTTAGAATGCAGTACTGCAGGCTATGTCTGCTGACTGACGACTGCTAGCAGTTTGATTCTCACTGGCTCAAGGTTGACTCAGCCTTCCATCCTTCCGAGGTCGGTAAAATGAGGACCCAGATTTTTTTGGGGGGGGGCAATATACTGACTTTGTAAACTGCTTAAAGAGGGCTGTAAAGCACTGTGAAGCGGTATGTAAGTCTAAGTGCTATTGCAATTGCTATTTTGATTGTCCTTTATGGACTTTCTGCTGATACCAAGACTGAAAATATTATGTTTTGTGATATATTTATAGATACGACATAGGATATGAGATGAGGGGATAAATGTTTGTAACTTTAAAGGGGATGAAGAGTTACTAGTTTTGTTTATACTTGTGATGAAGATTGGAAGTCAACCGTTTATATATTTCTTTTTCTTTATTCTTACTTTTCTCTTTTTTCTTTTTTTCCTTGTACTTTTTACTCATTGCTATTCTCTTTTCTTTTTATAAGTTTAGTTTGTATTAGATTTTATTACTATAATTAAGATACTTAATAAAAATTATATGTTAAAAAGGAAGCTCCTTTTCTGTTAATAGAAGAAAGGAGTGGACATAAGAAGGAAATCCTGAAAGATCAGAAAACAGACTTTCTGTTTTCAGAAAGTCCACCAAAATGCTACAAAAACAGTCCAAAAGCTGGTATTCAAAGATAACCCTGTCCTTCTCCATAATTTTTCTATTTTGTAAATATATGCAGTTGCCATCAAGAACAGTTACTCCATTCCCATCACTGTTTAATATTCTGTGGATTTAAATAAAAAGTAGCTTAAAGAAAACTCTGTTGAAAATTATTTTTCCATGAGGCCTCTGACCTGTTCTTAACAGTTGGCTATGGTATTTTTTCCAGAAAATTTGCCTTAACAACAAAGATCCCAGATACAAAAGGATGCCACAAATGTTGCATAGGTGAGTCTTCATCTTGAGTTGATATTGTCAGTTCCGTTTACAAGGAATCTTCCAGCTCTACCACCCTACAACTTACAGTGCCTTCTTAGAGTAATAACTTTCACATAAGTTGGACTATAATTGTCTTAATTCCATCCTGTGTGACTATTCTGACTAGAAATATGAGAATGATAATTTAGTATATCTCAAAGGCACTACAATATGGAAGGTTGCCTGAAAACCTGATTTTGTTTTCACTCACTTCTAAGCTCATAGTATCAAGACTTGGCTAAAATAGAGCAGGTGCTTCTACTCTTGCAGAGATAATTCCTTCTCTCTGAGGAAGACTACATGGATAGTTCTGTAATAGATGAGAACAGCTGGTTGAGAATCAATGCAAGAATAACTCACTCAGGCTAAATATCTCAGATTAACAACGTGAAATATGAATTAACAAAAAAAATTATGCCATGCACATAGTAGAGGGAAGTTTCTCAGGCTATATATGGATAGAATAATGTGGATTGATCCCTAACTAGACATTTGGATATTTCAGATTTAGTATTGCTTCTTAAAAACACTATGTTGTTGCTTTTCCATTGTAGTCCAACATATACAAGTTTTGATTTCCATCATTTAACACAGCAATTATGGTGACAATGGGAATTATAATTCTGACACAATTGAGAATGCCAGTTCCTAGCTACTGTTCTGATTTTTCTTCCCCTCTTATCCTGCAGGCAGACCAGCAATAGAATATCACAGTGTCTTTCCTGCTTCCCCAGAAAAATATGAATGCTGAACTTAATTCTTCAGCATCAGGTGGCAGAATCATATTTATTTTCAGTGTACCAGTGAAGGAGACTGTTTGTAGCTCAAAGTTGAAATGAGGGGTCCTTGGTGCTCTCTAAGTTGGATTATTTTCTTGCAGACATTTCGTTATTCAAACTAGGTAACATCATGAATGCTAGTGCAGACTAGCACTGATGATGTTACCTAGTTTGGATAATGAAATGTCTGCAAGAAAACAACCAAGCTCAGGGAGTACCCCTTCTTTCAGTATACATTTCACCATCAGTATAAGTGGCATTAACAAGATAAAATGAAAAAAGGATTGGCTAGTTCAGCTGTATATGCTTAGGTTTATTTTTCAATGAGGCAGGAAAGGGAAATTTCAGGTATGACAAAAGTACAATATCCATCCCAATCCTTCACAATTGGCCATGTTGAGTGTGGTGTTTCTGCAATATTCGAAGTACATAGGGAGTGCAATAGATGTAGACTGAGGATCTTGTAGATTGAGTCAAAAATGTTGCAGAAATTATATCTCTGAGGAGATGCAACATCACATGATTCTTCTAGGATGGTGCTCCAGGCATAGATATATAGATAGTGATAAATGATTCATTTGTGATAAATTGTAATATGAATTCAAGGAGCTGGCAAATTAAAATGATCCATTATGATTACTTCAGAATTTTTCTTTTTCCTTCATTAGTAAGAAATCCATATACAGGTCATAAATATCTCTGTGGAGCTTTGCAGTTGGGAATTGTTTTGCTTCAGTGGTATGAACCAATGCAGAAATTCATGTTAATAAAGGTAAGCTTCCCACACACACCTCTTTCTTGTATTTTTGCAAAAAAAAAAAAAAAAAAATTAGGAATCTTCCAAAGCAGAGTGGCGCTGTTAGAATTTTGAAGTAATTTGAGACTTCAAATGAGTTTGAACCTGTGACAATTTTTGAGCTCAGTTTAAACTGTTGGTCTTTATTTTTAAATTCTAAAACATCAAGGATAAAGTGGCCATTTGTTTTTTGAAGGAAAAACAGGACAGAAGCAGGGCCTATTAAATAAAAATCCTTCCTTGGGAAGCTGATCCATAAAAGCTCATTTGAGAGGATTTTCAGAGAAATGTTTCAAAAGTGCTTGAAATTTGTATATCTCTCTCTATATTTGTTGTAATATTGTATATAGATTTAAATTGAATATAACATGAAGATTACTTTTTAGATTTAAAATAAATGAAATAATATGAATGGATACATTCTAAATATGCATATCTTAAAATGTACACGTTGTTCTTCAGTTAGATTTTTTAAAAAAATGTATCTTCATCCTCCAGCACTTTGATTTCCCTCTGCCAACCCCACTGAAAGTATTTGAAATGCTGGTAATCCCTGAACAGGAATACCCTATGGTATGTGTTGCAATCAGCAAAGGGGCTGAACCAAATCAGGTTGTACAGTTTGAGACAATCAACTTGAACTCAGCTTCCTCGTGGTTTACAGAAATTGGTACAGGTGAGTCTCTGGCCTTGTTCAGTTTAATTTTGTTTAGTTTTTGTATTAGGTATATGCGCAATGTTCTGTTTCCAGGTATGGAACATTTTAAATTTGTTTTGGGCCAGATCAGCACAAAACACTTCCTGTCCCAGAAGATTTTTCTCCCAGAAAACTGCTGGACAACTCTCAGAGTGGCTAGATCAGCATGGTGCAAAAGAAAACTAGAACATTCTAGAGTTCCTCAGAACTTTGCATTTTCCAAGAGATAGAGTAAAACATTTTGTGCATACCTAGTTTACCTCACTTTTTTTTCTTTGCTAAAATCCAAGTGGCCCAAGGCAAAAATGGGATAAAGATAACATAAAACATGAAAACAGAACAACCCACAATTCAATAAACAATAAACCTATATTGGCAATTATTCAGCAGGAATATATTTAGAGCAGCAGAAGCATATAGATTAGCTTTGTTGGATTCCAACCCATCACTTTAGGCTACATTTAGAGGGCACTTAGTTGGAGAGGACTAATATGAAGACTAAACAGTTGGAACTATTCGACTCCTCAATGTACAGAATTTCTATTTTACTGGTATTCCAGATTTGAATCTACAATAACAACAATGAAGGACTGTAGGAAGCCAGGTTATTCAAACTATTCTGAAAAATAAGATACTCTGGCATAGACATCTGTTACAGGTTTTGACCATGTCAAAATTAATGACCCATGCAATATTACATGTGGTCTTCAATGGAACCGCATCTACATAAAGGGAAGTGTGTAGTGGGGTGCCCCAGGGCTCTGTTCTGGGCCCAGTGGTCTTCAACATCTTCATCAACGATTTGGATAAGGGGATAGATGGGGAACTCATCAAATTTGCAGATGACACCAAGCTGGCAGGAATAGCCAACACTCCAGAAGATACAGAAGGATCTTGACAGACTTAAACATTGGGTGCTATCTAACAAAATGAAATTCAGTGGTGAAAAAAGTAAGGTTCTACATTTAGGCAAGAAAAATCAAATGTACAGGTATAGTATAGGTAGTACCTTGCTCAATATTAGCAACTGTGAGATGGATCTTGGGGTCCTAGTGGACAATCACTTAAATATGAGCCAGCAGTGTGCTGCAGCTGCCAAAAAAGCCAACACAGTGCTAGGCTGCATTAACAGAGGGATAGAATCAAGATCACGTGAAGTGTTAATACCACTTTACAATGCCTTAGTAAGGCCACACTTGGAATACTGCATCCAGTTTTGGTCACCACAAGGTAAAAAAAGATGTTGAGACTCTAGAAAGAGTACAGAGAAGAGCAACAAAGATGATCAGGGGACTGGAGGCTAAAACATATAAGGAACGGCTGCTGGAATTGGATATGTCTAGTTTAATGAAGAGAAGGATGAGGGGGAACATGATAGCAGTGTTCCAATATCTCAGAGGCTGCCACAAAGAAGAAGGAGTCAAGCTATTCTGCACAGCACCTGAAGGCAGGACAAGAGCAACCGATGGAAACAAACCAAAGAGCTAGAACTACAGAGAAATTTCCTGACAGTTAGAACAATTAATCAGTGGAACAACCTGCTTCCAGAAGTTATGAATACTCCAACACTAGAAGTTTTTAAGAAGAGACTGGACAGCCATTTGTCCGAAATGGTATAGGGTTTCCTGTCTGAGCAGGGGGTTGGATTAGCTGACCTCCAAGGTCCCTTCCAACTTTTATTATTATTATTATTATTATTATTATTATTATTATTATTATTATTATTATTACATCATTGTGCAAATGTAACAACTCTATAATATAAGCTACTATGTAAGTTGTGTCATTTGTATGATAACATCAAGGTGCTTGTCATTTGCCCAACCTCTTTCCCATCCTGCAGAACATTATGTGCTTCTATTTGAAACTCTTTGCTAGCAGAAGGTAGACCTATCTGCAGAAGTCTTATATTGATAGCCATCTGCAGAAGCCTTCTAAGATGAATCACTGATGTTCTGCAGTGAAAAAGAAACAGTAGGGGTTTTTTGACAGATGTTGAATTACAGCAATGATTCCTAATAAAAGAAACTTCATAATAGAAGCAGATGTTCTGCAAGATGCATCTAATGAACTGAGCTGCAATTCAGGAAATCTTAGTCAGAAAAGCTGCTACCAATTTCCTCTGGGTTTTTTTGTCCTTTTAGGCAGCTCTCTCCCTACAGTGTTCTATGAATGTTCAACAGGTCTGTGGTTTAGGATCAGTGAGGGACAAATTCTGGGACAATAAAAGCACATTTTTTAACAGGAGAAAGAAATGATAGGGAATTCAAAAGTCACAGAAAGATTGCTTTTGTACCATTATGTATTTATTAAATGGATATGTTGCTTATCAAGTGACATTATTATGCTATCCTAGTGTTCAAAATGACAGATTAAGAAAGGAAACCTTTCCTTCCCTTTTCTTCAGAACAATGCTTCTTGCACTATTTCCCTTTTAATTTCTTGCTTCTCTCCTCGCATCCTAAGTGAATGGGTGGAAAGTATGTTATTACCTGCAACATCCTTTTAAAGCTCTTGTAATCCAAGACCAAGGGCTCTTGGCCAGCCATATTTACCTACATAATAGACAATGGGTTGCTTCTAAAATACTCATTATATGCATAATTCCTGCTTGCAGTATTAGGTATTGGTAATGGTTCTAAACTGTAATTCCCATCAAGCCTCCTTGCTTGACATTATAATCCAGCAACATTTTTAGATAATTTATAATTCCTTACCCTTGTTCTAGACATCAGTAAGAAGATGACGATGATTAAAATACTGCCCTAAAAATAATCTGAGCTGAAGATGCCATGAAATTGAATCTCTTTAATTTTTCTTACTGCTTTTTTTTATTTCAAACCAACTTTAATGGCTTCTGATGTCGTAACTGGATGTGTATTAGCTTTTAGGTGCATTGAGGTTTTGGATACAGACTAATCACTCGTTTCCCCTAAAGGTTGTCAACAACTTGATGCCATCCACGTCACTCAGCTGGAAAGAGATACAGTTCTTGTGTGCTTGGACAGTAAGTGAATGAGATTTATACTCTGTCTAAAAGAAAATAGAAAATGGGGCATAATATAAACCAGGAGGAATAAATACCTCAAAGGAAGATAAGATGTTATTAAGAATGCATTCAGTTTTATCTGATGCTGAAAAATATCACAGTAGACATCAGACACATGGCATTTTGGTGTTGTCATTGAGAAGGTCTTTCTTTTAGTGTTTTGTCTGATCCTAGAAAGGGAAGATCTCTTTCCAGTGATTCTAATTGAAAGCCATCTTTATATAAGGAAAGTTCACTCTCAAGAAAAACTGAAAACTTCACTTCTCCAGTGCTTCTAGCATTAGAAGCCATTCTCTGTAAATTAGACTAACAAAATGATAGCCTCAAGCTCAGTATATAGATTTCTCATGAGGCTTCTGAATTTATTTATGTGGATTTATTTATGTTATAGCCTTTATAGAACATCCCAGTTCACTCTGGCCAGTGTATGCAAGCAAACCAAAACCAGACTATTTCAAATTGCTAAAATAGATTTGTGCAACTCCCTGCTTTTAGCTTCAGTACACCTCCTTCCAGCCTCAGAAATATGAGGCAGTGTTTGTGACATCTTGGAATGACAGCACAAACCACTAAGCTTTTTGACAATCTCTACAGTACTACATGGATGCAAGGCATAACTTTCATCATTTGGTGTCCTGCAGAATGGATGCTAACTAGGCCCAGTGCCCACATTTGCTATAGGATGTAATAAAGTCATAGACACTTAGTAAAGCCAAATGTATTACTTGACAATTTCATTGTGGTGAATATTTCTTCAGCAAATGCCCCCAAGTGGTGAGAAGCAGGAGTGACTCCTATATCATTGTTACACAAAAGTTAACATTTTCCAAGATTTGATCAATCTTTTCTGACCCCCAACAGAAAGTAATACAGTATTGTAACTGTTATAATTTTTAATAGAAAGCAAGTAAAGAAAGGAGAAAAAACAGATTGTGACACAGTGAAGTGCTGATTAACCCCACCTGTTCTGAAACTATTAATCTGAAGACACCTTAATCACAGATGTCTTTGTCATTCTTAGTTGTGCTTTCAGCATCATTATGTCAAAATTAAAGCCGAGCTATACAATCCACTACCTACCAAGAAGCCAAGTTTTTTTAACGTGACACATGGCAGTTAATTATATTATCTTTGTTTGATCAGTGCAATTTACTTTTAATTACAAAATCATATTTAAGTTTTCTCCTGGCCTTGCTTCAGCCTCCAGCTTATTTGGATATCTGTGCTGGCCCTCATGAGCCAATGGTGGGCCTTGGTTCAAGAAAGATTAAACATTTTCACAACAGTGAATGAAAAGTTACTGGTGAAGAAAGAGAGATGATAGATAAATTTACTGATCTGGGGACAGATGAGCTTATCTCTAATATGGAAAACCTTGTGAATATTTGGAAGGGAAAATAACATTTGTTTTTTAAGTTAGTGAAAAAGTCTAAAAATTTCTATACATAATCTCCACTGAATTCAGTAGTCTTAAAACAGTGAATTTAATGGTGAATTTCTGAAATCGTTGTTGATTTCAGAAAAGGCAAGCACAGCCCCATACCTCTGTATTAAAGATTCACCGTGGAGGTGGTTAACAGCATTACGTTTCTGGGTGTGCAGCTAACGAGTAGGCTAGCTTGGTCGCTCAACAGTGAGACACTGGTGAAGCTGGCACTGCAGCGCCTGTGTTTTCTGTGTTGCATGAAAAAAGCGCATCTTCCTTCCCCTGTCCTGACCACTTTCTATAGTATAGAGGGACAGTCGAGAGCATCCTGTCATATTGCATTACAGTCTGGTTTGGAAGCATCACTGCTTCAGACAGGAAGGCAATGCAGAGAGTGGTGAGGATGGCAGAAAAGATTATTGGTAGTTCACTTCCTTCTGTTTAGGACATAGCATATTAGCGATGCTCGAGTAGGGTCCGTAAGATTGTCTGGGACACTACACACCCTCTTCACAACCTCCTTTTCCTTGTTACCTTCTGGGAGGAGGCTTGGTGGCATCGGAAGCAGAACATCCAGATTCAGTCAGTTTTGTTCCATATAGCATCAACCTTGTGAACTCTCAAGCTTCCTCCTTCCGCTATGGGTTCAAAATGGACAGTATCATAATGTGTGTCATATATGTGTCTGGGTAGATAGAGACTTCCTTTTGAGAAAGGCAACAGAATTTCATTTTGGATGTGTGCCAGTGTGTCCACAGTAAAAAATGACAATAAAGGTTATCTTATCTTAAACATTTTTTAATGTCTGCATAATTCAAACCATGTCTCTTGAAAAATCTGTCCAATTGATTTGACCTTAAACTGAGTGAGGCTGGCTGAGCCCTAGTATAGAAAGTAAAATGAAGTTCTAGGTTCTTCTCCTTTGCTTTTGAAGGCAGGCTTTGAGCCTACCTGGTACTGAGATTCTTTTATTACTATTATATTGTTTGCTTTTTTCAATCAAGGATTTGTGAAGATTGTGAATTTGCATGGTAAACTAAAGTCAAGCAAGAAGTTGGCCTCAGAACTAAGTTTTGATTTCTGCATTGAATCTGTAGGTGAGCAAATGCTTTCCCTATCATTTAATGTGCCTGATGTGACTGTATCACATGTGAGAAGGTTGCACTGCAAACATTTTTAAAGACTAAAACATCATAAGATTTCTGTGATATCATTCTCAGCTCTTCTGTGTATGATGTGTCATGGATTGTTATCCAAACTTTGTCAGATTTCAGCATCCTTCATTGAAATCTCATTAAGATCTCAATCCAGAATGCTAAAATTATGTAAGATTTAGCAAGCATCTCCCTAAATGGAAGTTATTTAATGTGGGGCAGTCTGTAGATGTTATTCAGAGGTTTTGCAGACAGAATGCCAGTAGGGACCACATTACTGATTCCTATGATAGATGATAAACTGTTATAAATCACCACAGATTCACAAGTTGAAATGTAAGCAAAGAAAGCATTGGAAAGAAGCCCTCTCTATCCTCAAATGCCTGTGCTTTCCTGACCAAGGGCCAGTTTTTAGGTTTAATGCTGCAATTTTTATAGTGGGAATATTCCTTCTGACTAACCCAGGGGTAGGCAACCTTGGCTCTTTTATGACACGTGGACTTCATAAAAGAGCCAAGGTTGCTTACACCTGGACTAACCTTTAAGATCCCTCTGTTGTGATCATTTGTGATCATAAATTCTCTTTGATTAATGGCAGATAAGTGGTAATATGAGTGACATATTATGCCCCATTGCTTGGGAATTGTTCTTTAGCAGGGACACATGAAAAATGAGTCTCAATGAGAAAATGGGGTGCTTGTTCTATGTTTATTCATCATCAGCCAATGGAAATTTAACACAGTTTGATTCCCCTGGCTTTGGAAGTGTTACCCAAGATTCACTCATTCCACAGATGTTTCCATCCTTCTTCCTTTCATTGGGATCTCTCACATATGGTGGGAACACAATAAAGTCTGGCTAATAAATTGGTATCTCTTGGATTTGCTTCCCTTTGCTCAGAAAGCTCATCCCCAAGCATTCCTAATCAGTCTTACATTGTGTCTCTCCTTGCAGTGTGCCTCCAGGACAGCGTGTTGGCCTTCTGGAAACATGGGATGCAAGGCAAAAGTTTTAAGTCTGATGAAGTAAGTTTGGGCAAGAGCGTCATTGATCAGTGTTTTGTTATCTTCCTTATCCTTCAGTTAGGAAGGTGCCAGTCACAGATAAAGAAATCCTGAACAACACAATCAACTTTGTTGCCTCTAATCTGTACCTGAATAGTTTTATTGGCTCAGAGACAGATCTTAGGCAGAGTGTGTTTGTTTTGATGCAAAAAAGAAAAAGAATAGCTTACTAGGTAGTGATAAATAGGTATTGTTTCCTCCTGCTCATGGGAACACCCAACACTGAATTTCATGGATCTGATTTAATACAGCTTCCTTTGCACATAGTATTGCACTATTGAACTGGCTAGGAGTTCTTCATTCAAATCATAGCTCAGCGATTTTGTTATTAACCAACTGGTACTCTTTTGACTTCAATTTCTCCCAATTTGTGGCATGGAAATGTTACTGATCTATCTTACAATATTTTTGTCAAAGATTATAGAGATATTTGGTATAATGCTATTTAAATGTCAAATGTTTGTATTGTCCCAGACTGGTTTAACTTGGGTAGAATCTGCTATTGGAAAAAACATAGGCGAATTTCCTTGATCAGTTTTGAGTAAGACCATAGTAGGATGCCCTATTTCTTGTCATGGGCCCTAGGTTTAATCCCTGTCAACTTCCATTGTGCTCCATATTTGCAGCACTATATATAAAAATCTCTCCTCCTGTATAAACAAATGTGACTTTTCTGAGCTGAGGAAGAATTGCATTACTAGAGTTTAGTACATAATGCAAAAATGACTCGGTGTGTGTATATTATTAAAAGTTGATGGCCCGTTTGAAACAGTTCTCATTTGCAGTCTGAATTAGGTTTGTTCTTTTCCAAATGGGCAAAGATGCTCTTCTGCCAGTTACTCACATTGTGTTCCTTTTTTGCTATTTTGCAGGTTACCCAGGAGATCTCTGATGAAACAAGGGTGTTCCGTTTACTGGGCTCTGACAGGTGAGCTGAGAAGAGCAGCCTGCAACCTTTTCTCCTTTAAAAGGGAAGTTGTACATCTAGAGAAATTATTATTGTTTCCCTATCCTTTTAAGGGGATTCTTCTGCCACTGCCTTCTTCCACCTTTCTACCAATGTGTGATGGCCAGGCAATTGCAGGTCTAAGGCACCATGCCTTTTGATTGATACACAAACCTTTCTCATAATCTCAGCCCTCTAACAAACACAGCAGATGCTCTGCAGCTTCAAGGCCAAAGCCAAAATTCCAAGAAGATGAAGCTAGAAGGGAGAGAAGATATATACCCACTATAGAAGTAGTTTGAGAACCAGAGGTATCTTCCATAAAGCACTCTTCAGATTGTGTAAATTGTTTTGCCCCCTCTTTGATCTGATTATTTCTATCTAATGTTTTTTCTCCTAAGCATCAAGAAATTGATGCTCCTGAATTCAAGGGTACACTATCCTACTATCTTCATTTCAGTAATATCTTGAAACCTAAGGTAGTGTGATCACTTTCTCATAAGATCTCCACTATATTTAGTTTTTTCAATTAAGTCCTTGTTAGTTAGGATCAGACTGAGGAGACCCAATCCCCTTGTTCAAGCTTCTAAACGGTAAAACGGTCACAAAGACTGATAAGAAATTTGGGGACCTTGCAATCTTGGCTGAGATGGTGTTCCAACAGTTGAGGTCTGATAGAAGAGAACATCTGTAGCTCAGAATTGAACTGTGGAGTCCTTGGTACTCTCTGAGCTTGATTTCCTTGCAGATATTTCATTACCCCAGCACTGATGATGTTACCTACCGTGTTTCCCCGAAACTAAGGCCTACCCTGAAAATAAGCCCTAGCTTGATTTTTGGAAGTGAGCCTAATAAAAGCCCTACCCCAAAAATAAGCCCTAGTTTTGGGGCAAGACACATGCCTAAAAATCAACCTAGGGCAGAGGTGAGAGGGTGGAGCTGCCCCACGTGCCCCGTACCCGCTTACCCTTGCAGCCAGGCCTCCCATAAATTTGACACATGCCTCGTCTCACCAGCCCACTTCTTCTGTGGTGCCCCCCGGCCTGCATTTCACTGTCAGAGGCCTTCCGAAAAGGCCTTTGCAGTCAAGAACCGAAGTATGGATTCAATTTGTAGCTCGGTTCTCAGCTGCAGAGGCTTTTCTGGAAGGCCTCTCACAGCAAAATGCAGGCCAGGGGGCACCATGCACGTCATTCCAGAGCTCCATTTTCAGCTGCAGAGGCATTTTCTTCAGTGGCGGCAGAAGTAGGCTGGCGGGGCGGGGCTATTGCTGTGAGGTGAGACCATGGAAAAAACACTCCCTGAAAATAAGACTTGTTTCCTCTTTTGGAGGCAATAAATAAATAAATAATAAGACTGGTTCTTATTTTCGGGGAAACACAGTAGTTTGAAATGTCTGCAAGAAAACAACCAGGGTCAGAGAGCACCAAGGACCTCACAGTTGAAATTTCCTATTACTGTGCCTCTCTTCCATGAAAGTTTTGTAATCTGGTCCAGGAAGCAACAATCCATATCTTCTGCCTGACTTGTCTATAGCATACCCTCACAATACTGTAGTATCTTTGCTGTTTCCCCTTCCTGTATTCTTACCCAGTACACTCATACTTATAGTCCTGGTTCTTTATTAATACATGCTCTTCCTTCACCTATAATGCTGTTCTCCTCATCTTCGGTCTGTCTACTTCCGTTTGAATAAGGTATAACCTTGAATCCTTAAAATTCTAGTCCCAAATTTCATCTGAACAGATTTCACTGTCTGTTAAATCATATTAACCTTCCTGCAGTAAGATTTTAATTTTTCCTTTTTGTTCCCTTCACATTTTACATTTGCATTGAGATGCTAAAACCACATCCACTCATCCAAATAAATGTATAGATATATAAAATATGGGATCTCCAAACACTATGTAGTAGTATAATGTTCAAATTTCTTGAATATCAGGAGTATCAGACTTCTTGATACTCTCAGGGACTAAAACGTTGCCTTCTCGTTTAAAGAATCCTGGATTCTGAGAGAATCCTGTAGGGTCCAATTCCATCTACCCTATTCTGAGAGTATTTGAAGGGTTACAATATTGAGAAAAGGCACAAGCTAAGACATCTCGTAGTTTCAGGGACTGCCATTTGCAAACCCTATTTTTAAAGCAGGGGTGGCAATTAATTTTCCCAAGGAGCCAGATGAAAAACTGGGACTGTTGTGGAAGTCTGAATCAATCGGGCTGTGAAGGTGCATAGGCATTCATGCACACGCATACATAAATTTTAAAAAAGACATTTCTCTTCAAAATAAAAGCAATACAGTTGTATGGCATGCATGGCATAGGAGAGACTGTTCTACTGCACCTCCAGCAGCCATTAGGAGGGACCAGTCTATCACGTCTCCAACAGCCCGAGGAGAGACCAAGCTACTTGCTTTCCAAGAGGGAGAACTGCCCAGCCTGCCGGGTTTGCCAAGGCAAATTAACTTCTCCCTCATCAGTACTTCTGGCGGTAAAGCCCTATTTAATTTCTGGTTAACCTTTCATGAGCCAGGTAGGCACAACCAAAGGACCGGATGTTGCTTGCGGGCTGTAAAATGCCTACTTCCACCTTGAAGGAACATTTCTGTATCATCTCTGCATATTTACTGTGCATGAGTGATTGTGTAAGAAAATATGGGTGCCAAGATGGGTGGGAAGGCGATTGGCAAGTTAGAAATGGCCCAGTAGCAAATGCTTAAGGAACAGCATCCGGGATATCTGCAACAACTGCTGACTTACCCATTCTATGCTTGCCCCGTAGGGTGGTGGTGCTGGAAAGCAGGCCGACTGATAATCCAACAGCACACAGCAATCTCTACATTTTGGCAGGCCACGAGAACAGTTACTAAGCAACCGTGAATCGACTTGAACTGTGAGCCAGCAATATGTTGCCTAAGGAAGCCGCTCTTATCGATCTCCAAGATATGTTCTGTGGCACTCTTTTCTCTTCTTCCCCTGCCTTCACATTCTCCGATTGATGTCTGAACGGACCCTGTTTTTAGGATCAAGAACTGCACATTTCTTGCAGCTGGGAAGCAGCTGTTCTCTCCCTTGCCACTGTGTGGTTGGTTATGTTGTTGGCTTAATAAAAGCTGTGAGATCATCAGTCCCTTCTATTTGTTAGGCCTACAGAAGCATGGATGTTGGAAAAATCTCAAATGCAGTCAAAATGATTTGGGACAGGATTTCTTCATGCTCAGGTTTATGGCTTGGGCTGCTGATTTTATCATCTTCTGACAATGCCTACTTTTGGATACTGGGAGTTGAAGTCAACAGCAAAATAAGGAAAGGGGGGATGCCTGTAGGGCAGGACCCAGTGGAAATTAACTTCTCCTCTGTGAGGCCTTTGTGGGTTTTCTCCCCTGCCACCAAAATATCCCCGTTTCAGGGAATCCTCAGCAGAGGTTCCCAGGAAGTTGTGTTTATGTCTTTATTTTTTAACACAGTCATTCTCTGTGGATTTGTAAAGAAACACTATTTAATCTTTATTTATTAATCTGCTGCTAGGGTGATGTGATGCATTTTAACTTCCAGCACACGAAGGTTGCAGAGCAGCTTTTGGTTGTGGATGGGTGTTTTTTTTTTTTTTTTTTTTTAACAATTGTAAAAAAAACCCAGCATTCTTCTTGACCTTTTTTTAGATATAGGACATTGTTGAAGGGAGGTGTTTATATAGAGAGGATTTTAAAATTAAAAAGAAAACATTTTTCCTATATAAAAGCAGTTTTGTACAAGAATATTTCGTATAGGATTGGCTTGTGGAATTGGTCATAAAAGATCATTTGGTATTGATTGAAATTATGTATGAAATGCAAGGTGAGTTTTAGTGAGGATCAGTAACAGCCTGTAAGATTGGCAAAAAGTATAAAATAGATATAGGGTGAGTTATGCAGTGCATTTGTGTGTATATGATTGTGCGTTTGAGGAGGGAAGCCACATTCCATGTCATTTCTCATAAGCATGTTGGAGGAACAGAGATACAAGGTTTATCCAGATTTACAAGCATTTGTGCTCCTGACTCAGCTGTCAAGATGTGACAGAGGTTTGTCCTGCATTGGTCACCAATGGCTGACAGAGTGATCCCTCTAGGTTGTGACAGCCATTTGTATCGGGTGCTTGTGCTTTGCCCAAAGTGTGTCTTATTGGAAAAAGGTAACAGCTTTTTCCCACAGTAACCCTCCTAATGCGCCCCAGTGTCAAATTAGGGATTCAGAATGCCTTGGACTGGATAAACCTTTCTAAACATAATGCCCCTGCATGTTTCAAGGAGTTTTTAAATGCTTTAATTTGTTCATGGACACGTATTTTATTTATACTATGCCAGAATGAAGTTGGAGAAAATGCAGTTCCTAGCAGAAATGAAAGATTTCTTTCAACTTGGGCACATTTGAGTGGTAGGTTTATTTCTTGGTGGTATGGTATAAATATATATATAAGAAGCAGTATTGTCTAATAAATCTTGGGAAATCTTATTTTCTCCATTATCCTTTTTTCAAGGCTGTCATCCATGTTGTTTCCTTTTTTGTTTTCCCAATTAAAATATCCCCATGAAACTATGTCTGTTTTTATTGAAGGGACAAACATGGATATGTGCATATGAAAGAGTTCATTTTTCCTCCTAAGAAAAAACTCCTTTTGTGTATATCACAAAATAGATTGAAATGCAGTTTGTTTCCCAACTAGCAGAGCCCTCACAGTTTGAAACAGTGTCAGTCTTGGTACAACGTATTTCGGGCCTACATATTTTCTATTTTAATGGTAGCAGACAATGCTATTTAACTTCATTCAGAAGCATCTCTACATTTATTAAAGGGGGTGTATGTGTGTCCATGTCTTTCCACATAGATAACATTCTCAATTTTGGATACAACATGCTCTGAATTCACATTTCAGGAAGAGTCCAGGAGGTCCAATCTAGAACAGAATGAGTAGCATGTATTGGCTTATATTGGAATCTCTGCTTCGATGAGAATCTCAGGAATCTAAGGCCAGAAATGTTAGCCTCCATCTTCGCTTGCTTGCTGTCAGCTGCCATGGACAGAGAGGGCGGGTGGGGGGGAGGAGACTGCAACGGCCAGCGTGGATTCAGTCTTTAAAATTCTTTAGGTGTGTAAACATAAAATCATACATGCTTCCTGAACCATCAGAAGGGAGAATGGGATGTAGATGGTTGTTCAATAACTATCATATTGAAATTGGCAAGAGGCATTTCTATTCTACTTTTTAACTAATTGGAAAAGTAATTAACTCTTTGGAAAGTAAGTATAATGGGTGAATGGATGATGGTATTTGTTAATGATTGCAACAGCTCTTACGTAGGACATACAGACAAAAGACTGGCATGAACATCAACTAGCAGTCAGAAGACATGATGAATACTTTTGATTTCACAACATATAGACTTAACCATTCTTTCAATTGGGAAACTGACCATCTTAGACCAAGCCAAGTCCAAAAACACTAGAAGCTTGCACTCTGACATATTACCCACCAATAGATACATAGACATAAACAATATCTACATACTATGCACCACCAGATGGATTTGTAGCTGACTGACTGGCCATACTCAGCCTGTGGTCCTCAGTGGAATTGCATCTACATAGATGGAAGTGTGTACTGGGGTGCCCCAGGGCTCTGTTCTGGGCCAAGCACTCTTCGATTTGGAGCTGGCAGGTATAGCCAACACTCCAGAAGACAGGCTTAAGATACAGAAGGATCTTGACAGACTTGAACATTGGGCACTATCTAACAAAATGAAATTCAATGGTGAAAAAAGTAAGGTTCTACATTTAGGCAAGAAAAATCAAATGCAGAGGTATAGTATAGGTGGTACCTTGCTCAATAGTAGCAACTGTGAGAGGGATCTTGGAGTCCTAGTGGACAATCACTTAAATATGAGCCAGTAGTGTGCTGCAGCTGCCAAAAAGGCCAACACAGCACTAGGTTGCATTAACAGAGGGATAGAATCAAGATCACGTGAAGTGTTAATACCACTTTACAATGCCTGGTAAGGCCACATTTGAAATACTGCATCCAGTTTTGGTCACCACGATGTAAAAAAGATGTTGATACTCTAGAAAGAGTACAGAGAAGAACAACAAAAATGATCAGGGGACTGGAGGCTAAAACAAGGAACGGTTGCTGGAATTGGGTATGTCTAGTTTAATGAAGAGAAGGACCAGGGGGAACATGATAGCAGTGTTCCAATTTCTTAGGGGTTGCCACAAAGAAAAGGGAGTCAAGCTAATCTTCGAAGCACCTGAAAGCAGGACAAGAAGCAACTTGGAAACTAATCAAGGAGAGAAGCAACCTAGAACTAAGGAGAAATTTCCTGACAGAACAATCAGTGGAACAACCTGGCTCCAGAAGCTGTGAATGCTCCAACCCTGGAAGTTTTTAAAAAGAGACTGGACAGCCATTTGTCTGAAATGGTAGAGAGTTTCCTGCCTGAGCAGAGGGTTGGACTAGATGACCTCCAAGATCCCTTGCAACTTTATTATTATTATTATTATTATTATTTAGAGACAATCAACAAGCCAAAAAGGGAACAAAAAGACTAAACACCTCGCCACCAGCAATCAGCATCCAGATGAACATAGATGTATCTCCAAGATTAACATCTTGTGAAGGGAGCGAAAGTAAAAGGATCTAGTTTATGGGTGTCAAACTCATCACGTCATGTGACGTGTCACAACGTATCGTAACTTTTTTTGCATTGCCGGAACTGGGGGGGGCACGTCCTCCGTATGAGGCAACCGGCCCACGGGCCGGCAGTTTGACACCCCTGGTCTAGTTTCAATTAATATTTGAAAGGTTCTCAAATAACAGAATTGAAATTGGGGCTTCTGTCTTTACCAAGACTGATTGCAAGATTAGATGTATCAATGGTTACCGTATTGACCTGCAGTTCAGCTAATTTCCCAGAAATATCTGCATTGCTCCAAATAATTGCATGCAAAAATAAATTGCTTTCATGGGCATAAAAGGGCTAGAGGGGACATGACATCACCACACAAGTAACACAGATTACATCACTTGCACAAGAATGTTATAATGTGATTTCATCATGGCTTTTCATGGATACAGTAACATTTTCATAAGTTAGTTTCTGATTTATCTCAGCTGCCCAGTCATTGTGAAATTGGGCAACCTCAAAATTGGAATATTAAAATTTGGCTTTGGAGATATACTTGAAACAAGATTCTAGGCTGCAAGATGAGGGCTTTAAAAGGTCAAAGTAGTACCTATAGAATGGTCAAGCATCCGATAAAGAATTTGGAATGCTATTGGATTGCTAACATCTACTGGATTCACAGAAGTCAGTCACTTTCTTAGCCCAATCCACCTCTCCGGGTGATGGTTGTGGGGGGAAATAAGAGAAAGGAATATTAGGTATATTTGCACCTTGAATTATTTATAAAACAATAAAGCCTATATAAAAATTTTAAAAAATGAAACCTGTGTTAAGAAACAGATATGCCCCAATAAAACACATTCCATTATAACTAACTATAATAGCCTGGTGATTCACTAAGATGCTGAGCCACAAATTACCTATTCCTGTTTTAAGCAAGATTAAAATGGGCAAACCCAGCCACTGATGTTCAAAGTCCTGTTCACTTATGAAATTTGCTGGAAGTTCCAGACATGTTAGGAAGAATTCAGACATTCACGTATGCCATTATTTAACATAATGCAAGCAACAGTTAGCAGTTTTATAGTTTACTCAACCTAATTATCTGGGTTCACGTGGCATTGGCTGATAAACTAGATGGGCTGGATACACACTGGAGGCTATGTTAAGCCATGATTGGCTTGTTTCTTGGTAAGTGTGTTTTAAAAGCCAATTTACTACTGTCTCATGTCTTCTATAGCAAAGCTCTTTATTAATAGGTTTGAAGTTATCATTCCGAAGTCCTCACTATGCTTTCTACTAGGTTTGCACAACCCTTGAAACCATAGACTAAGTGACCCTGGTTTAGTTAACCATGTTGTGTCATTTCTTCCCTATGGTTAGTTGATGGATGAGTGCAGAAAGTGGGACACAGAAAACACATTAATCACGGGAGGCTTGTGAACGCACGCTTCTCCAGTTACTTTTATACCAGCGATCAGATTTGGTCAGTGGAGTGTCCTTTAAGTTTGAGACAAAGGAGTTTATAATGGAAGGAACGCAAAGAAATGCATTTTTTTTTTTTTTGCCACACAGTATTTTGGCCTTCTCTGGATAACAAAGAGAAAAAGTTCAGCACCTTTTACAAGAAAAGGGGGAAAATGCGTCACCACGCAGCAAAATGTATCAGACATTACAGGCTTCAAAACGGAGCAAATCTATTTTACTGTTTTTGAGCTCTCCTGTTCCTGCGTGAACCGCTAAGCGCCTCCACGAAGCAATGCCTTCCTCCTTGCTCCGTGGAGCACCTGCATTATCCTCCCTCCTGACAGACAAGAGCCACGACAAAACGTCCAGCTTGCTGTTCAGGTGGCTGGACTGTCACCTTCGGTCGCGGAAAACGGCGGCCTTCGGCCTCTTCCTACCCACGGTCCACCTCCAGGAGGCGGGCAGTGGCGAGAGCCGTCGCCTCCCCGCGCCGCCTTCTCCCCCCTCTTGCCCGCGGGCCGCCCTGACTGGCAGGCAGTTCGGCGTCTGCGGCTGACGGGCCGGAGTGGCGCGCGAAGGAGTCGCGTCTGCGGCCCCATTTGCACGCCCGCGCAGCAGGCGAGAAGCGGGGCAGCAGCTGCCGGGAACCATCGCCGAGCGGAATGAAAGCGAAGTCTCGCACGGAGGGTGAGAACTGCTGGTGGGAGTCCTGTCGCTCCCGGCGCAGGGCAAGGGTCTCTGAGCAGCTCCTTCTCGGCTGCGAGTTGAGAAGAACGCGCGCTTTTCTGTGGAGAATTAGATTAGTCCCTACAGGCTTGCAGGGCTAATGGCAGGGACAGCACCTCTGAGGATGTGCAGAGGCCAGCTTAGGGGTTAGCCAATTGCAAGAGAGAGAGGACGTATTTAGTCCCTCAAGTGGGCTTCCTGCTACGAAAAGAAAAACGTCTTAATTGCCTCTGAGACAGCAACATTCGCCTCTGCCCCTGCCCCCCCCCCTCCCCAATGCCTGTCAGTGCTTCCTGGGTGTGCTGGAACTCACATCTCTCCTTATCCCAAATGGGCTGCTTGTAGGCCTGAGGAAAACACTACTAGAGGCTGTTGGATTGGTGAGGGTAGAGGGGACATCCCCAAGTGCTCTTTAGGACCCTCTCTGGGACCATCCCCACTGTGCCCTTCTCATACACTCACTGGCACAATTATTCTCAGGGAGTTTCTTTTGCAGGCAGGAAGGGGGAAGCAAAAGCTGGGCCTTGTCCCTTTCCTTCCTTCCTTCCTTCCTTCCTTCCTTCCTTCCTTCCTTCCTTCCTTCCTTCCTTCCTTCCTTCCTTCCTTCCGCAGAGAAGCAGAGAGGCAGGTGTGTATTTTGCTATTGATGGGCTTGCCTAGCTGGCTGCACCTTCCTGGCAACCTGCCTTTGCCTAAAGGTGCTGAATTAAAATTTAATTTACAGATGGGCCTTTTTGCATGGGGAAAGTGGTCTGAAGACGCAGAGGCCACTGGAGCCTTCCAGCAATCGGTTTCAGATTGCACTAGAGGCGCTAGTATCCATCACTTTGATGCCTTACAATCCTCACCCTCTTTTTTTCTCAAGTGTTTCTAAATTCACAGAATAATGCTACCACTGTGCAGATTTCACAGCAAAAGTCCTCTCCTTTTTTTAGACAAGGGCCCTTTCAGTATAGGGCATTCATACAACTTGTTAGGAGAGTTGCATGCTTACAATGCTGTAGTAGTGTCACCATTATCACAAAGCATCCATTTGCCTCTGAGGAAGCTGATCCTATCACCCTTTCTGATCCTTCAGAATGATCCTACTTCAGTATATCTTTGTCCTGGGGTTGGGGGGGGGGGGAATAGGCATGCACTACTCAAAATACTAGCCTGCAACCCCTAACCATTTTCATTTTCTAAGAATGCCTATGTGGGGCCCAAAGATGTATTGGTAAAGGAAGATAACACTAGACTTGTGCTTTGCTTTGCAGCATGCTCACATCTCTGCTTCAGTTAAAAGACGTTATAATAAAAATTGTTTGGTAGGGCAGGGAGCCTAGCAGGCATCCAGGGGCACCTGAGAGCCCTCAGGCATCACATTGGAGACCCAGAAGCATTATAGAATAACAGAACTTGAAAAGAACTTTAAGGTTCTTTTGGCTTAAAGTCTAAATTCAACTAAATGTAGAGATGATCAGATTTAAAAAGAGGAATGGAGGTAAAGATAACGTGGGGAAGGAGAAAGTAGGATGGGGAGTATGCATAAATAACATCAGATAGCCTTATGTAGTTGTTCTGACAAGAATCCGAAAGTTTAAGCAATAGATTAAAAAAATCTCTGTAAAATCCTGGCTTCTCAGATGAAATGTGATGAAGGGAAAATAAAGTGGCTGAGCAGAAGTTGGAGTTCCAGACAGTGTGAAAGAACAAATAGAGCCAAGGGTTGAAGGAATTACAAACAGAAATATATGGTGTTAAAGACAGTCATGACTTTCCCAAGGCTGCGCCTGACCATAACTGAAAATTCTGTGGCTAAGCAAGGCAGCTTTTAAGGGAGTCAGGCTCAATTTTATAATCTCGTTGCTGTAGTCATTAACTGAATCACCACAATTGTTCAGTGAATACATGGTTGTTAAGTGAATCTGGCTTCCCTATTGATTTTGCTTGTTGGAAGCCAAATAGGGAAGTCACAAATAGTGAACATGTGACCCCAGGACACTGCAACCAACATAAATACATACTAGTTGTCAAGCACCCAAATTTAGAACACTAAGCATGGGGATGCTGTAAATGCAAGGTCTTGTTGAAAATCACTTTTTTCAGCACCACTGTAACTTCAAACAGTCACTAAATGTAAAGTAGTAAGTTTAGGACTGTTTGATATGTTTTGTGGTGGAGCTAGGAAGCTTTATCCTGACATTTATCCTTATATTTCTATTCCATCATTTTCATTATTAAAAAGAATCTCAAAATGGGTTATAAGTCATTGCAAACAATTAAGTTTAAAGTCATCATCATCCTCTTAAAAATAATTGTAAATAACTTTTAATCGCTATTAAATATGGAACAAAAAATACTGCGGTTCCAATTTAACTGAAAGTCTGAAAATGTGTATCTTTAAAAAAAAAGTTCAGTTTCAGTTGTTAACTAAACAGGAACAGATTCTGCAATGGAGGTTTTTGTACTGGAAATGCCTTAGTTCAGGTCATTTTATTACGAATTGAGCAACTTCAAGAAGACATCTTTTATAGATCTTTTGTAGCTGATGGGCACCTACATATGGGAAAAGGTATCCTGGTCCCAAATTTATGACGTGCTGTGTGAGAGTGCAACTACTGTGGAGATAAATCTAATTAACAGAAAAGTAAAGGCTTCTTCAAAGCAACTACTGTGGAGATAAATCTAATTAACAGAAAAGTAAAGGCTTCTTCAAAGCATGCTTGACTCATGAGGGTCTACATTAATATGTCCATCTACAGAAGTAGTTTGCCACTGACTCCTCCTGGGCGGTTTCCTCAGTTTCCCAGTGCAGGTTGCTTCCCTAGGCTTTTCTGCAGGCCTTCTACTCAGACCTGACTCTGCTTCATTTTTTCAAGGTCATCCAAGATTGAATAGGTCCTATCAAGGTAATGACTAATTAGCTGAGTGAAAAAAATAAAGGTGAAGAGTTAGTTTATACATCACATTAATTCATAATATGTTTGCTGGTTTTAGAAGTCCAATGAAATGTGGGCACTGCCATGTTAAATAGAAACTTTTCCACAATAAACCACACTGTAATTTCAATCATTCCAGTTCATTTCAGTGGAACTGGTGGAGAAAAACTTCCTCCTTCATTAAGTTCCATTTAACTTTTTCTAGCAAGAGGTTTTGGGAGCTTGCCCAGTGCTGTAGGGTAAATAGTAATGTATTTCAAGCAACAATGATGAAGCCACTTAAAAAGAGGTCTTATTTTGTTTAAAAGAAAAAACTCCAATCTCTCCTCACCACCTGCTGGATTATCAGGAGTGAGGAGTACTAGAGACTAGTGCATTCTTTTAAGCATAGTAAATATAGGCTTGGATTGCTGGTCCATTAAAAAATCAGTATGATGTGGTTATGTTCCATGGATTCTATAGATGCTAAGTGTGGCAGCAAACATATTTTTACATTTGTCTTACAGGTTTAAGGTGATTGTGGTCTTTTGCAACTTTTGAATCATTCCGATCTTCAAGAGACCATTTTACTCACCAAGTCTTGCTGACAGTGGATAACATCTTGAGAGATTCTTTTCTGTTAGCAATGGAGAAATATGAAAAAATCAGTAAGATTGGGGAAGGCTCCTATGGAGTTGTTTTCAAATGCCGGAATAAAGACACGGGGCAAATTGTTGCTATCAAAAAGTTCCTGGAATCTGAGGACGATCCTGTTATTAAAAAAATTGCACTTCGAGAGATTCGGATGTTAAAGGTAATGAATTGGAATCTGCTTATCAGAAATTTTATTTGATTAAACTGTCTGTGTACATTCTTTTCTATACGTTTACAGTATTGTTTTTTCCCCCCTTGTAACTAATCCAATGGCCCATTTTATCTGAACATCACCATGCCTTTTACATCACAAATGCATTGTTGGATACCTGCCTACGAGTCATCCAGCTTTTGGAAACTTATCTTTAAAATATATTTCATAGATCATTAACTACAGATAAAGTACATGCACTATGCATTTGATGATAAATAGCCCTGATAAAAAGCTAAGAGAAACAGTGGAAAGAGTGGCTATAAATAAGATTATTTATTTCCTCAATTTAAATATCAAACATGGATTATAGATTTAGAATGAACATATTTTAAGAATAGTGATTTTCATTGTTTTGTTCTGTACTGTTTGAGGACTTTTAATCTATGAGAAGATTAATAAATCTCTAATGTAAACATTATTAATTGTAATTAGTATAGTAGAAAGCTGTTTTACTCCTTTCTTTTAAGCTTCTTGTAGTATTTAAGATTGGGGCCGTCTAAAAAAATAATTTCATATAAATTCTTTACCTCATATATTCTCCCATAGGCTCAGTTCAGTTTACAATATTTTTTTTTATCGTATCTGTCTCCGAGAGGTTCACAACCTAAGAGTTATCTTAGGAAGAGAGTTTTTGGCTTTAGATATGTTTGTTAACACTTGTCCATTTGTCTCTCTTGAAAGATTTTCTGATGTTATGAGAGCCAGAGAATTTTTCAGAAAAGCTTCTTACATAATGTCCTCCTGATACTGGGCCTATATATATTCCACTCCAAGTGAAGCAAAATAGCATATCAAGATAACCCCAATTCTGTAAGAGGAAAAAAATACTTCATTTTGTAATTGATGTAAATAATTGTGGACAATTGATTGAGATCTTAGTTTTATTGGATTTTTTCTGCTGGTTATATGTTATATGGGCAATCTCTCTTCTGTTCTCCAGCAATTTATCTCTGACTTTTGGTGAGGTAGTTTAGGGGTGCAAAAAAGAGCTTGGAAAATAGATACAGCTTATAGATTGCTTGTTGTTATCTTTGCTTGTTATCTCTGGCTTCTCTGCATTGTGCTATCTCGCCAGCCATTTTCCTGGAACAAGGAAGGGGCAGAAAATTTTAAAAGAAAACTGATATTCTCATAGGAACTTATGAAGCATCTTCTTTTCTAGTTAGCATTTGCACAAAATAAGTTAGAGTTTCTAGGAATTAATGGGCGTGAATCATCCTTCCTATCTGAAAAGAATCATCCATGCATTACTTTACACAATGTAAATTATTTTACATCAGCTTTGCCAGTCATTTGATATATGTATATTATATTAGAATATAATTATTACATTGGTTGAAGATGGTGGGAGTTGTAGTCTGCCACAACTACAGGGCTCTGGCTTGAGAAAGGGTGCTCTAGAAGTAATCATATATTTAGAATTTTGAGAATGAATTTCAGGCTTTGTTGTTGTAGGAAAGACCAGTCACAAAATACTGATTTAGGAGAAAGTAACTGTAATATTGCACTACCTTTGCACCTTTGACCTTTCAGGATTATTGAATAATTGGATTGGAAGGGAACATGGAGGTAATAGTAATAGTAGTAAAGTTGGAAGGGACCTTGGAGGTCATCTAGTCCAACCCCCTGCTCGGGCAGGAAACCCTACACCATTTTGGACAAATGGCTGTCCAGTCTCTTCTTAAAAACTTCCAGTGTTGGAGCATTTACTGCTTCTGGAGGCAAGCTGTTCCACTGATTAATTGTTCTCACTGTCAGGAAGTTTCTCCTTAGTTCTAGGTTGCTTCTCTCCTTGATTAGTTTCCACCTGTTGCTTCTTGTCCTGCCTTCAGGTGCTTTGGAAAATAGCTTAATTCCCTCTTCTTTATGGCAGCCCCTGAGATATTGGAATACTGCTATCATGTCCCCCCTTGTCCTTCTCTTCGTTAAACTAGACATACCCAATTCTAGCAACCGTTCCTTATATGTTTTAGCCTCCAGTCCCCTAATCATCTTTGTTGCTCTTCTCTGTACTCTTTCTAGAGTCTCAACATCTTTTTTACATCGTGGTGACCAAAACTGGATGCAGTATTCCAAGTGTGGCCTTACCAAGGCATTGAAGAGTGGTATTAATACTTCACGTGATCTTGATTCTATCCCTCTGTTAATGCAGCCTAGCACTGTGTTGGCCTTTTTGGCAGCTGCCGCACACTGCTGGCTCATATTTAAGACCCAAAGCAAAAGTCTTCAGACCATCCCAGACAAATAGCCGGTTGAACATTGCTTGAAACCTCCAGTGTTGGAGCACCTACAAGTTCAGGAGTCTGGTTCTTCTACTGCTTCATAACTCTCATAGTCAGGAAATTCCTCTTAATGTTGAGTTTGGATAATAAGCTTGTCTTCCATAGTCCTTGTCTACCCACAGGCATTATAGAGAGTAAATCCATACCCTCTTCCCCTGCAATATACTACTATGCCCATCCCCCACCCAGCCTTCTCCTCCTTAGGCTAAACATTTCCAATTCTATTAACCATAATTTTGTACACCTCAATGGCTTCCCCTCATTTGCCTCTTTTTCTAGATTAAAGCACACCCTAAATGTTGTAATCTATCCTTGTAGAAAAGCTGCTCCAGCCCTTTGATTATCTTGGATGCCCTCTTCTAGATCCACTATATCCCTTTGAAGTGCAGTGATCAAAACGGAATACAGTATTCCAGGTTCTATATCCCACTTATGGAACATTGAGTGCAATAATTACTTCCCTAGATCTCAACCTTATGTATCTGTGTTGATGCAGCCCAAGATTGCATTGGCTCTTTTAACAACTGCAGTACACAGCTGACTCATGCTTAATCTGTGGTCTATCATGACACCCAGATCCTTTTCACAAGTACAGCCACCGAGCCAGATAGCATCTATATTGGTTCTGTACATCTGATTACCAGGTCCGTCTCAATGTATTTTTGCCTTTCTTTTCGTGATAGATAAATAGTACTTCCAAAAACAGCACTTGGTGGTAGTCTGCTATTATTTTCATTTATTTTTGGCTATATGTGGTGCATGGAAGCCTTCCTGAAAATAAAGGGCAGTATCTTCTATTTTTTTTTCTTAAAAGCCAAAGTAATCATTAAAAATAGTTGAATAAATTTAGATGAGACATGGTTCAGTAATTTTGCAGTCAATATTAAATTGGTTTACAGTTCATAAACCATATCAAATTGTTTACAAGTTTAAAGTTGGAGTGGAAAACTAGCTGTTTTCCAAGATAAGTCCCTTAAAAGAACCATGATGTCCTGGCTTTTATTCCACACCTGGCCATTTGTCTTATGGGTGGAACAAGACCAATAGAAAACAGTGTTTATCAGTCAAAAGCTTATCCCCTGCATAATGCACCCAGCAATATGGAAAAGTAACAGGAGGTTACAGCTGGGTGTTGGGTCAGTTGGAGAAAGTACTGTTGGATTAACAATGAGGGGATTCAAATAGACTTAACCTTATCAGCATTTCATTAAGTGCTGAAAACATGGTTGCAACCCTGGATCTTAGGCCAGGATATAGAATGAATTCATTCTGGTGTTCTGTTAATATATGTGTTGAATTCAGGGGTATTGGGGTATTTCAATTCCTTTCATTTAAAAAAAAAAATATTATTATTGGTTATTCTACTGTTTATTAGCTATCCAGTATTGTGTGTTGAGTTGGAAGCCATATATAATTAAATAACAAATAAATTTGGAAATCCAGTTTATCCACCCTAAGCCAGGAAAGTGCACTGAATGATTTTGGATAAGGACATAGTTGCTGTGAAAATAAAATTGGAGGAAGATGTATTATATACTCAGTGATATTGAACAGGAGAGGCAAAATGTAAATTTAATAAATGCATAAGTAAATAATGGTAATCTGTTTTGAAATGAGCAGAAAGTCAGATGTTTGGAAGCCTGCTTTAAACAGAGGTAGTTTGGAAATGTCTTGAAGCTTGCCCTCAAATGTCCTTTACTGGCACTTTTCGTCTTGGTTTCCTTAGTTTTCATCTTTCCTGACTCACTTCTTGCTTTTCATACTGGGAAAAGCAAGGGACAAACAAACCCTGCTCACAGTGTGTGAAGGAACTCTGTCTGCTCATGTAAAAATAGAATTGGGTGGTCTGAATGTCAATACTTGATCTGTTGATTGTCCCCCTCCTCTCCCCCTCCCCCGTAGGTATATTTCATCTTTTTAAAAATATCCATCCATCCATTTTATTAGTAATCAGTCTTGAAATAAAATGAGCCTTGTGTGAAGAAAATGTCTTCTGGTCAATTCTGAGGAATAACAACCAGTTCTAACTCTCCAATCAGATCATATTGCCTTAAGCCTTTAGGTCAGACATGTCAAACACAAGGCCCAGGGGCTGGATATGGCCTGCGAAGTGTTTCATGTGACCCGCAAAGCCATCCTGGATACAGTGAGGGAACGATCCCTGCTGCCTTGGCTCTGGCCCAGGCCAGCTGGGAGCCAATGTACAATTTTGTGGTGGCCATCTTGGCACTTGCCCTGGTGGACCATGCCTTGGCACTTGCCCCGGTCCCACCCCCTTCTGCCAGAGACCCTCAGATCTGTCCCAATCCTGCCCAGGCCCCCACAGGCACTCTTGATGCGAATGATGTAGAGCTGGCCACACCCACCCAATAGGCCACACCTACTCCATCCACGCCCACCCAGTAGGCTATACCCACTCTAGCCACACCCACTCTGCCCCCCAAGGGCAGCCGCAATGCTGATGCGGCCCTCAATGAAATTGAGTTTGACACCCCTGCTTTAGGCCCAGGGGAGATAACCAAAGGTCCTGTAGACATTTTACCTTACAATTCCTCAATTCCTAAACTTTGAGTATGTTGTTAGCACGAGTGGATATTGTAATTCAAAGTCAATGAGGATATCAAGTTGCTTACTTCTCCGTGTGCATGCTTTAACTCCATAATAGCATTCAAATCTACCCTAGTTATCTGAAGAGATCCAGAAGTCTGATAAACTATTGTGGAAAGATTAATAGGGATTTCTAAAGCCCAGGAAGAAATTCAATAGTGGGGGCAGCAGCTTATGTCAGGAAAACAGGTGATAAATGGCCCTTGCAGGAACCAAGAAAGAGAAGGGGAAGCAGAGTATCTCAGCAATTTGCACCATTCATTGCCAATAGATCTGTGTGCTGAATTGTGTTGATTGAACAAGTGCAGGCCTGCTCTGCCGCCAGTTCTGAAAAACACTTTCTCAGTCAATAGTAACAGATTGTTTGTTTGCTAATTGGAGAATAGTGTGGGTTGAGATCTAATCCAGCGGGTGTGGGGAGACAGGATTCTTAATCCATCATTTTTCTGTGTTGTATAAACACAGAAAGAACAAAGGCTTCAACAACACATTAGTCATTCATATCATTCAGATTTAAGAGATTAAATGAGAGCGCCATTTACCTTGTCTGCCTTTAGGGTGCAAGTGTTGGGTTTGAAATATGTGAATATAAGGCTATTGATGGGGGAAAAAGGCTACTAGTGATTATATATCAACTTTGGTGTCAGAGGCAGAATGCATCTGGATCCTAGTTGCTGGGAGACATGTCCTGTTTGTGAGTTTCCTTCCATGGGAAACATGGTGCTGCCTGTATAGACCTTTCATCCAATCCAGCACAACTTTTTATAAACTCTTATGAACACTGAGACCAGGAGATCCCCATGGTGATATCTTGGTATTTTAAAAATCTGAAACCACTATTTGTTACTGTTTTGCTGTGTTGTTGTTAAATCACTCTGTCTTGAGTTAGTACGACCACTGAAGCAAATGTAGGCAGCCTATGACCACATACTGCATCCATCAAACATATTTGCCAAATCTCTAAAGCTTCCCAACTTCATAATGTGGTATACAATATTAAAAGCAACTGAAAATAATCATAACCAGCAAAAAGAATGATAAATGTTTAAGAAGAGAAAAACAGGAAATTTGTAGCCCTCAATCTTGATCCCAAAGGATCCCACCATGTTCCCTAATCCAGGGCTTGGGGGAAGAGCCAGTTCCTTCAAAATTCACTTAAAAACAAACATGAGTAGGAGTTAGCTCTTTCAGGCTCAAACAAAGACAACATGGGATTCATCTTATCATTCAGATTATATTGTATGTAAGCATTCAATCAAAATTTAGGATTATATTTATGATCAACCATCAGTTTTTTATGATACTTTAAGAGGAAGGTTCATGCTTTGTGAAGTTTAGGGACGATGGAAAGGGAGAATGAGAATAATATGGGAGAGACAAAAGGCAAGAAAATTGCAGCTTAATATTAATGGCAATTATTTTATTTTTGTTTTGATTGAAAAGCAGAACCAAATGGTTATGCTAAAAGATTATGGGAGGAGATTAGTCTTCAACAAATAAATAAATAAATAAATAAATAAAATTAATAACAATGTTTAACTGAAGAGAATGTTTTGGGTTTTTTTTTTTTTTAGATAATTTGAGGCACAGTGAGCAAAGAGCCATCTGGAAGCTGAAATAGAAACATGAAATTCTGAGCAATGATTCTTGACCTTTTTGCTTAATAGGGTGACTATGTTTTAGAATTAGACCATATTTTAGAATATTGATAAAACCACTTTATTTTCGTTACCTGAACCTGCTTCACAAATGTTGTGTTATGCTTTTTTTTAGCAACTGAAGCATCCCAATTTGGTCAATCTTCTGGAGGTCTTCCGGAGGAAACGAAAACTTCACCTGGTCTTTGAGTATTGTGACCATACAGTCCTTCATGAACTTGACAAGAATCCACGTGGGTAAGTTGCCCACTCGTAAAATTCATAGAAAGAGAGCAGATAATGTCCATACCTTCTGCAGACTTTTCTTTCTAGATGTAACATATCTGCAACCATCAATCTTAAAGGGGGAAAAAAGGCCACTATGTGGTTGTCATGGATTAAGGCATTCTTGTAAAAGAATGGTTTGAGAGCTTGCTGTGGGCTCTTGCAAAGGAGATAATGTGGCTGAGATGGGAGCATGTATTCTAAAGAAAGGAAATAACTCCTCTTCACATCTTTAAATTGATAATTGTTGAAAAGATTTCTTCTGCCTCAAAGGCTTTTGCAAATCATGCACTTTTTGAGAAAGCCAACCCTTGCCAAATTATTTTAAAAGCCTGATTTTTGATATTTGTGTTAAACCTAGCACAATAGACACAGATACTAAAGTGTTGGTTTAAATGTATGATCAGACCTTGGAAAGATTGTCATTTTTCCTACCATGGAAATTGATTGGTCTGGAAAATGTTGCTGGCAGCTTTTTGCCTTTGTAACAGCTCTTGAAGAGGCCGGTCAGTTCTTTTCAAGAATCATAAAAGGGACAGCATTAGGGCACTTCTAGATGAGACTCTGTGCCAATTTGAAAGCAACTCAAGATCACTTAGAATAGATTAGAATAATAACTTTATTGTCACTTTGAATGTATACTAATCGGCATACATTAAAATGAAATTTCATTGCTCTCAAAGGGTCACCACCTCCAATATACACTACATACATATGACAAAAATAAATAAACTTGATATTATGACATCAACTATGTTGGAAAGTTGCTTTACTATATTTCTGGCTCTGTTGCAGTGGCTTTGAAATGGCAACAAAGGTATTAATTTGATTTAGAAGGCCACCGTATTACAAAATTATTTTGGTTAGTTTACATAATTAAAAGAGAAGAGAAAAACACTTTAAAAAGTGAGATTAAAAAACATACTCAGATAAAAATCACTCAGAACCTAAAATACTGCATAAAACCTACTAGGACTCACAGACAGCCTAACTCCAGGCCCGAGAGAAAATTTTAAAAAATTGCAGATCCCTTGCAAAGTGGAGCCATGTGACTCTCTGGTGGGCTGTTGTTCCTAAAAGCAAGCTTCCAGGAAGCCACTAAATGGCACTGTTTAATGGTGGGGACCCAGAGCACCATCACTTTGCCCAATTTTACTGATTGGGTGAAAACCATGGGAGACAGATAACCAGGACGTATACTATGAAGGATTTTGTAACTGACAAGTGTGGACCCAGAAGCCAACTGGCAGCCAGTAAACTTACAAAGCAGTAATGGCTCATGGGTGTATTGAGGTTTACCCATAACTGCCCTTGCTGCTTCTTTGGGACCAACTGTAGCTTCCAGATGGCCTTCAAGGGCAGCCCATTGCAATTGTCCAGTCATGAGATGACTAGGACATGAGTGACCATCTGAAAGTTCTCCTGTTTCAGGAATGGGCACAATGGGTTCACAAGATGAACCTGTGCAAAGGCCCTCCTAGCCACAGCTGCCATCTGATTTTTAAGCAGTAGTTGTGAACCAGTGAGAACCCTTAAGCTGTACACTGGTCTCAAATGGGGAAGTGCCACCCCATCCAAAGCAAAATGTGAAAAATTCTGAGATCCAATGGCTCATAACAGCTACAGTTACTCAATCTGAGCATAGCCTCTGGGCAGAACTGGGCTTTTTGTTACAATGCAATATCTTGTAGATATTCAGTTTCTTAAATACCAATCAATAACTGTTTAGTTTTAATTTTACTTCATGCTAGAATGGCATATTAATGCTGTTCTTTTAGATAATTGTAAGCATCCCAGAGTCATGTGCAGAGATGGGCAGCTATAAAAATCAATCACACAAACAAATGTTTACCATTTGCTGTAGGTCTATAAGATTCTTGTAGAGTCTACACTAGAATAGAAAGGGCAATCAAACAATTAGAGGATTAGGGTGATTCCTTTCTTTCCACAAGTGTTTGGCTCAGAAAGTAGGTAAGACAACATAACAAAAGTATAAATCAGGCATGACATAGGAAATGGGAACTTAATATTTTTTTCTGCTTTGATAGTAAGAACTAGGGGTCAACCATTGATTCTAAATGAGAACCAGTTTGATCTAGTGGTTAAGGCTTCAGACTAGAAGTAGGAGACTATGAGTTCCAGTCCCACCTCAGCCATGAAAGGCAACAGGGTGACCTTGAGCCAATCACTGTCTCTCAACCCAACTCACCTCACAGGGTTGTTTTGTGGGGAAAATAGGAGAAGAAAGTGTGTTGAATATATTTGCCGCCTTGAAGGGAGGATATAAATAAATAGATAATAAATATAAATGCAGGGAGTGTCAGAATATTAAAAAGGAAGTACTTTACTGTATATAACAGGGTATGGTTTTAAAATTGATTGCATACAAAAATTATATAATTGATAGTTATGGTTTTGAAAAGACACTGAGCAAATTCATAGAGGAATAAGCTATATGTTACTTTTGGAATAAAAGGTAGTATATCTGAAATACCAAAAATTTTATGTCTTGTCCATTCCTTTGAGCATTGGGATACATTTGCTGAGTCACTTTTTATCTAGCCCTGAATCTTATCTTCATATATATAAATATTTTACTGCTTTATGAATTTTAGTGTAAAATATTTGTGAAATATTTTTAAATACTTAAAGCAGAATAAAAGTATTTAAGTAGCTGCATCTGAGAATTGTTTTCCTTCATTTCTTATTTGCACTCCAGCTCGCTTCTTGCTTGTTCTTATTTTAACCCATAAATCCATTTTAAAAACCCACATTGAATATTCTAAATAGTTTGTCCCCAATTTATGTGTTATGTGGATGTGGGAATCATCTAGGAAAGATATTGAATTCTATACACCCTATTTTTGCTGTCTTTTCCATTTCTTTCCCTCCAGGGTCCCAGAACATCTTGTGAAAAGCATAACTTGGCAAACTCTCCAAGCAGTGAATTTTTGTCACAAACACAATGTAAGTCATCCCATTCCAACATTGCACTCACTGTACCAGTTTGTTTTTGCAGGTCTGCAGACTTTGAGCTTACCAAATCAGAGAAATATTTGTATTTCCACATTGTATGTTGTATTTCCATGTACCTCCATGTTGAAGAAAAAGGTCTAAATCTTCACCTATGTATAATTGCTATAATTATCTCAAGAGTGGATCAGCTACATATAAAACTGTTTTCCACATTTAAATCATTTTTAGAGAAATGTTTTCATTGGGGATGGCTGATTTGTCTCCATTTTTGACATTTTGCCAAAAGTGTCCTGCTTCCATGGTAAATTTCTCATCACTTAATAGAGAGGTTGGCAACTTTTTCAGGTTGGTAATTTTTTTAAAAATTTATTTTAATGCAGAAGATTGTAAAATTTGGTGATTCCTAGTATTTTGGTTATTTTAAATTTTTGAACAGGTGGGGAAGTAATAACTAGCATGTTGCTGCCTCTTACCCTAGAAAAATCTTCCACAAGTTGATAACTTTAATAGGGATTGTTGTTCCAGAATTCCCAACTTCTGGCCATGCCGATTAGGAATTTTATAGTTGCAGGTTGGGAAAAGACATTCTAACAGAATCTAGAATGTCCAGATTATGGAGAACATGCATAGCAATTCATGTATAAATATGTTTCTTGACACATCTCTCTTTACCAAATACCAAATACCAAAACTTCAAAGGAAGACAATAACAACAACAGAATTGGAAGGGACCTTGGAGGTAATCTAGTCCAACCCCCTGCTTAGGCAGGAAACCCTATACCATTTCAGACAAACGGCTGTCTAGTCTCTTCTTAAAAACTTCCAGTGTTGGAGCATTCACAGCTTCTGGAGACAGGCTGTTCCACTGATTAATTGTTCTAACTGTCAGGAAATTGCTCTGTGCTTCTAGGTTGCTTCTCTCTTTGGTTAGCTTCCATCTATTGCTTCTTGTCCTGCCTTCAGGTGCTTTGGAGAATAGCCTGACTCCCTCTTCTTTGTGGCAACCCCTGAGATATTGGAACACGGCTATCATGTCCCCCCTTGTCCTTTTTGTTAAACTAGACATATCCAATACCAGCAACTGTTCCTCATATGTTTTAGCCTCCAGTCCCCTAATCATCTTTGTTGCTCTTCTCTGTACTCTTTCTAGAGCAGGCATGTCAAACTGCCAGCCCGTGGGCCAGATGTATCACGCCAAAAACGTGCCCACCCAATTGCCAGCATGTGACGTTGCGAGTTTGACATGCCTGTCCTAGAGTCTCAACATCTTTTTTACATCATGGTGACTAAAACTGGATGCAGTATTTCTTTATTTTCTGCACAAATGAAACAGGATTGCTTTTGTTTATTTCTTAGCAATCATACTTCATAAAAAAGTGAGAGAGCTATATTGTCTCAAGTGTTAGATCTCAAGACTAGACTGCCAGGTATCTATGCCTGAGATTAATAAAATGAAGCATTGTGTTTTCTCCTTGAGTGTGTCAATATGTCTCTCTTTCTGTGTCTAGTGCATACACAGAGATGTAAAACCGGAGAACATTCTCATAACGAAGCATTTTGTCATTAAGCTCTGTGATTTTGGATTTGCTCGCATCTTAAGTAAGTTTATTATGTGAAATTCAGTCCTTTTTCACTAGGGCAGAAGGCAGAGATCCTGCAACAAATACATGAATGTATGATTTTTTCCCCCTGTTTAATCCTGTTACTAATGTTCTTAATGGATGAAAGGATGAAAACAGCAAAGTTGCTTTTTAAATTTTGTTAAGCAGTTAATTAATTGAAAGTAATTACCTTTGTATTTATCCTTTATCCTACTTTAATACTCATTTTAGAAAGAGTAAAAATGTAAGAGGATTGGAAAACATGACATTGAAATCTTTAGAAACATCAAAACATACAGATATACAAAATCAAATGCAACTTTGATCTCTATGTTAGAGACAGGACAGATGTTTGTTCCTAGTTCTACAGAAGTCACTTACATAAATTATATTTTTGTAGCTAAGTGCATGTTTTTTGGAAGTACATGAACCACAAAGCAATCCAACTGAATTATAGCAATATTCATGCAAAGACAAAATAAGATGATCAAAACAAGAGGTGTTACTTTTACTTTTTCTAAAAATGAGTACCAAAGTTTGTAAACAAGAGCAGGTTTGCTTCTTTTAGAGCAACTGAGAATGAACTTTACCATATATTGTTTGTAATTCATTTATTATTTATAAATATTCTTTCCTTTCCTTTACCCTTGAAAGGAAGATCTAGAGAGAGTGTTTTTAGTCCACTAATTGGTACTTCTGTTTCTGCGATCCTTTCCTCAACTCCTTTTAGCTGGGCCTTGTGACTACTATACAGATTATGTGGCTACCAGGTGGTATCGTTCTCCTGAGCTCCTTGTAGGTGATACTCAGTATGGCCCTCCTGTGGATGTCTGGGCTATAGGCTGTGTCTTTGCTGAACTGCTTTCTGGCATCCCTCTCTGGCCTGGAAAGTCTGATGTGGATCAACTTTACTTAATCAGGAGAACATTAGGTAAGTGAAGGTTACTGAGGAACAGAGATACGTCTGAGTTGGCTATTGTTTCTTCCGTCCTCCTCATCCCCCCACCATCACCTCTCGGGTATCCATGTGAAATTTGACTGTTTCCTGTGTAAACACGCTAGAGGAGCATGACGTGTTGCATTGAGCCATGGGACTATTTTAATTGAAGTTAGTTTTTGTATATGTTCATCAACTTTCTTCAGCAAGGTACTTGGGAGAGGGGTAAGAGAGACTATTTAAGGCATCCTTATTGCCCCCCCCCCAAGTCAAGGGTTGTTTACATTTAAGTAACTTTTACCAATCTGATGCCTTTAAAGGAAAGAAAAGCCAAAATCCAGCCCATTTTAAAGTGAAAGAGGCGCGGGGGGGGGGGGAAGGGTGGAAATCAGCAAAATTGAAGAAAAGACTTTTTTTGCCAGTCCTATAGACGAGTGTTTGGCTGGTTACCTAGGCACCCATGTTTCTGAGTCAAGCCATTCTTCTATCCCATCTTCTGCTTCTATTGCAAACCCCACACAGGATGAGGCCTTGGTGATGCAAATGTTTAAACTGACCCCACTGTTTGATTCTTGTTCAAAGGTGATCTCATTCCCAGGCATCAGCAAGTCTTCAGCACAAACCAGTTCTTCAGTGGGGTGAGGATACCCGATCCAGAAAGCATGGTGAGAGTTGCCCTCCTCAGTGGTCTTACACAAGCGTAGCACAGTATCACCACTGGAGTGACTTATTAGGGTGGCAAAAATGTGGATGACCAACAGATGCCAGCAGAGAGAGAGAAAAAACGGTAGCTGGCAGCCCAGACACAATTGCCTGAGAAAACAGAGCTAGTTTGCAAGTGTTTTCTCCTCTTTTCAGTGCAAGAAGCAGTGTTTTTGAAGGACCAGAAAGTATTGCTTTTACTGATTAGCTATTTAGGGACCCAGGACATTGCTTGGTTACCAATTGTTGCCTAAAAAGAATGGTTCTCTTGGATTGACTCTAGAGAGACATGTAACTAGGTGCAGTCTGGAGATCAACACCCAAATTGGTTTCTAGGAGAGGGGAAGGATTGCAATTGGAAACAGAAAAGAAAGCTGCAGACTGCAAGACTTACGGTAAAAAGCTGCAAAGCAGAAGAACCAATTTATCTCTTTAATTCTCTCATCTGTCCTGGGAACACATTCTCTTAAAAGAAAAATGCATTTTTGTTTTGTTTTGTTTTTCATTGTTGTTATAGGAATACAGTGGGGTGGGGGGGGATCCTCAATAACTATGAAGAAGATTCTGCTAATATTTATTTTATCTTTTTTAATCAGGAGCCTCTAGAAACGAAATTCCCCACTATTTCTTATGCTGCTCTGGCATTTATGAAGGTGAGGAAAATATCTTGATCTTTGTAGTCATTTATTGGAGCTCATAAATACAGCACCATCTCGTATGAGTGACCTTCAAATTTACTGCAATTATTCCTTACGTAGCAATCTTCAAATTTACTGCAAAATATCCCCCAAAATTCCTGTTAGATGGTTAATAAGGAAGATGGTGGGGGAAAAAACTGCAAGGATCAAAAGCAAGGTTTCAAATGGAATATTTAAATGTGATGCACTTTTTGTCTCAGCAAAACACTGAAACGTAGTGTGACCTCAAATTGTTGTTGAAATACAATTCATTCTTGTTTGTGCTGAATGGGTTTTGGCAGTTGTACTTCAGCAACAAGTACAATTAGAGTTGGAGAAGCAAGAAAAATCTAACCAAGCACACATTTCTGAAGCATCTAGAAAAAAGCTGGATGGTTGGCTGATGGTAGGAGGAGCAAGACACAAAGAAATGAGTCTTTTCCATTTTCAAGCTTAATGTGTGTGACTTTGAGAATGGAAATTTCATATTGCCCTGAAAATATATATTTTTCCTAACATGGGTGAAAATATGAAAATAGTATTTGTTGAAATGTGTTCCTCTTTGGAAATAAATAACTTGCGTGTTATTTATTGATAGCATTCTTTATAACATGGGTTCCGTTGATGCTTGTACCTGAAATGTAATCGTTCTCCAGCAGGATGGATGTGGAATCCACTGATGGTAATTTCAGCCTTCCTGCTCAGACGAGACTAAGACAGAGCTTTAGCCATGCCTCCCTCTGGGTGTGCCTTCCCAGTTTTTGTCTTAGTCTCAGCTCAGCAAGGCGCAAAATTCCAGGCTCCTCAGCTAGACTAGATTTATTCAGATTTAATTGGATTTCAACTACTAAATTTTCTAAATTGTTCTACCTTAATTGGATTTGACTTAAACTGAAAAAGACATGGCAAGGACTCTGTCCTTCTAAACTTTTACAGCTCCGTTGGAGGCTGCAAGCCTCAATTGGGTGGGGGCTCCCATCCCGACTGATCACAGCTTTCCGTGATCCAACCGATCAGCTGGTCAGCGGAGAACGGAGGGTCTCTGCAGGGCAGCTGCCGGTGTTTTTTTCCTTTCACTGCGAGCGTCGAAGCCACGAGGTTTTTTTCCTGCAGTCACACCCGGATTGCAGCGGAGGCTGCGCTACAAACTGCAAGTGATTCTGGCAAACGGAGGAAACAGGGATCGTCCTGTTTAATCATTTAATTACCGGATTTGTAGTTTGTTTCTTGTATTTCTCTGCCCTTCTTTTGCTAAAACTTAGTTCTTCGCTTCTTGAGGCTCAGAAGCGAGCGCGGCCGCCATTTTGACCGCATGGTCATAACGCAGCCGCCATTTTGAGAGGCCCACAAGACGGATGCCATATTGTTGGGACCTATTGAGCTACATAGCAACTTTTGATTTGCCTTAGTGCCTTGGTCTGCGAGTCAGGCCCGAACCAGGGGGTAAATAAATACCATATATCCATATCAAGTGTGGTTGATCTCTAAGGGGTTATCCTAAATTTCATGAGGCTTTGTCTCACCTTAAGTGCATTAATGTGTTAACTGCTTATTGGGGAACAGGTTCAAATTCTCAAGACCTGTGTAAGTGGAGTGAAGAGGTAATCTTTTGACTACCTGTTTCAAATAGTCAGTGGCCTTTAGCCACAGGGCCTAGACAGGCAGTATTAGAAGGCTGTCTGACTGTTCTTGCCATTGCCATTGTTCAGAGCAAGGATCGGTTTTCCATCTCTGACTACTTGATCTGCGTGCTTGGGTTCCCCCCATTTCTAGATATCCCTGATCAGGATTATCTAGACCGCAATGGCAGGCAGTTCCTTGCCCCAGGCGACTCATGGTTCTGGTGTCCCCCCTGCACAGGCAAAATGCAGATCAGATGATTTGGAAGTGGGGGGGGAGAGAAAAGCCAAAACAAAACATTTATCCGTCAAGGAGACTTCTAAAGCAGCCAAGTGAGAGGCCACGAGGAGACATCTGGCACTGGAAAAAGAATTCTCCAAGGCACAAAGGCTCAGGTCCAGTGAGGCTGAAGTGGTTTCCTCCATCTCACTGGACGCTCCCACGTTTGAGCCACTTTTTGCCTCTTCACAGGATGCCCCGAGGGCATGATCTCCTCAGGGGGAAACTGAGCAGGTTGGTCCTCTTCGCTCCTCTTCTTCCCCTTCCCACCAGGGAACTGAGAGCAGACGTGCCCCAATGGAGATTAGGACCAGTTCTAGGGAGCAAGCAGAGATGTGGTCCCAAAGCCAATTCCAGGCATTCATGCACCACGCCTTTAAGCAATTCATGTCCTCCTCTAGGAGCAGTCAGGGGCCTTCACACCCCCCACCTCCCCCATCTATTCCTCCTCCCCAGGTGGAACAGGACACGAGACCCGGGTCCGGTGTCTCTGAGACCTCTTCCCAACTAGGCGAGGAGGGATCATTAGATGTGGTAATAGCTGACACGCCTCTGTCAGAAGATGACGAGGCAGCACCTGAGGGTCTTTTCGATCCTTCTCTTTTCAGATTTCTTCTCTTAAAGCAGTGGTTCTCAACCTATGGGTCGCGACCCCATTTGGGGTCGATCGACCATTTCACGGGGGTCGCCAAGCAAGGCTGTCCACCATTTTTTTCCCCTTTTCCGGCGGGTACCTTACCTCCCTTGGGCTGGGCCAGCTGGTGGCCCAGCTGGTGGTCGGCCTGCTCTGTTTCTGCCGCTTGCCAGCTACGCCTGGGAAAGTCCTCGACTTACGACCAGTTTAGTCCTCGACTTATGACCGGTTTAGTCCTCGACTTATGACCGGTTGGGGGTCGCGGCATTAAAAAGGTTGAGAACCACTGTCGTAAAGGCATGCACCACAACCAACCTGACCTCAGCCCAGGAGGACAAACCATCCACCTCCACTGGCCAGGAGTCCAACCCATTATTTGTGGAGAAGGTCGTAGAGGATAAACAAATTCCCTGTCCGCTAGTTTTTCGGACTATGGTAGAGAAGCAGTGGTCATCCCTGTCCACCACGCCTTCTCCAAGCAATATGGAGAAGAAATTCTATAATGTCTCTTCTTCCTTTGCTTGTCTCTTAGAGGTGCCGGCCGTGGATGCTCCTTTAACCTCTCTGTTCTCCACCACTGCTATTCCAGGGGACATGGCTGAGTTCCTGAAAGCGGAGGACAAAAAGTTCGAGTTCTCCCTTTGTAGAGCTCACCAGTCTTTGGCATGGGCAATCAAGGTGGCAACTTCATCCTCTTTCTTTGCAAGATCTTTAGTAATGTGGCTCCAGGATCTTCAGGTGCTCATCCCGCCAGACCAGGCTAGGGCACACCAGACACTGGGCAAGCTAGTGGCTGCCTCAGAGTACATCGCAGATGCATCTCTTCACTCGGCCAGATGCTCTGCCAGATCTATTGCTGCCACAGTTGCCTCTCGTAGGATGCTATGGTTGAAACAGTGGCGAACTGACTTAAAGTCAAAGTGGCGCCAGTCAACCTCCAAGTATAGTGGAACGCACTTATTCGGTGCAGTCCTGGAACCACATGTCATTGAGGGCAAGGATAAGCGTAAGGTCATGGCGCACCCCTCTAAAAAATTGCATAGGCGGCCCCAACAGGAATACCGCAGACAGTCCTTCCATCCCAGCGGAACTTAGGAGTGAGGCAGCCCTTTCGGGCAGGGCAGTCCTGGGATTGGCCCAGAGGCTCATGATCCTATCCCCCCAGGCAGGATCGCCAACAGGACCGCCAGAACAGTGGAGCCAGGGCTCAGTTCCCAGACAAACGTCCCTTCAGGGGATCGGGCAGTCGTCCTTACAGGAGGTCCAAGTGACGCCAAGGAGGACTACCCCATAGGGGGTCACCTGGCACTGTTTTACGACATCTGGGAGGGCACAATCACCGACTCCTGGGTCAGAGACACCATAAGACAAGGTCTCTCTCTAGAGTTTCAATCTTCTCTCCCAGATCGTTTCATACAGTGCCCGGTTTCAAGAGATAGGACAAAAGCACAAGTAGTCACCACAGCCATTGCCCACTTATTAGATATCAGGGCCTTAGAACTGGTACCACAGAACCAGATGGGAAAAGGCTTTTACTCCATCCTATTCGTAGTTCCCAAGACCTCAGGAGAATGGAGGGCGATACTGGATTTAAAGGGTCTAAATTATTTCTTAACCTACAAAAGGTTCAAAATGCAGACCCTAAAGTCAATCTTGGCCAGCATCAGAAAGGGGGACTTCCTTTCCTCCATCGACCTGACAGAGGCATACCTTCACATCCCGATTCTTCAAGAGCACCGCAGGTTCCTGCGGTTCTGTCACGCGCACCAGCACTAACCGGTACAGGGCCCTCCCCTTTGGACTCTCCTCAGCCCCGAGAGTCTTCACAAAAATCTTGGCCGTACTGGCGGCACATCTAAGGATGATGCCAGTGCGCATACAGTGTTATCTGGACGACATACTAGTGCAGTCCAGATCCTTCCAGTCATGATTCGGATCTGGAAGTCACGATTCGGACACTTCAGGATCACGGGTTCTCCGTGAACTTCAAAAAGAGTCACACGACACCTACAAAACATTTGCTCCATCTGGAAACATTGATAGATTCGGGTCTATGCAAGGTCTATCTCTCTTAGAAGCGGCAGATCAGCATTCGAAAGCTGGTCCAGCAAGTTCGGAGGGAGAAGGTGGTGCCCCTGGTGCAATTATCCCAACTGCTGGGAAAGATGGTCATCGTTCCGTGGGACAGACTTCACTCCAGGAACCTTCAGTGGTTCCTTCTTCCTTTCCAGAGACGGAATATCAGTGCTTCCAACAAGAAAGTCAGGGTTCCTCATCACATACTGTCGTCACTCCTCTGGTGGACTTCATCCGCCATGACCAAGTGGACCATTTTCAAGGAGCCCCCCTGGATCACCTTGACCACAGACGCCAGTCTGTTCGGTTGGGGGGCCCATCTTCAGTTCCATCTGGCCCAGGGTCAATGGTCCAGGTCAGACTTGGCCCACAACATAAATTGGCTCGAGCTCAGGGCCATTCACCTAGCTCTCCTAAGGTTCTCCTCCCTTGTGTCAGGGCAACACGTATTGATCCTGACCAACAACATTGCAGCCAAGGCTCATATCAACAAGCAGGGAGGGACACGATCCTGGTCACTCATGCAGGAAGCCCTGACCATAGGGCTCTGGGCAGAGTCTATTCTGAGTTCCATCAGAGTGGAAGACATATCAGGGGAGGCAAATCAACAGGCAGACTCCTTGAGCAGGGCCACAGTGGACCACTCGGAGTGGAGACTGGACCCAAAATTGTTCAGGGAAATATCGCACAGGTTCGGCCATCCATGTCTAGATCTCTTCGCCTCCCTGGGGAACTCACAATTCCCCAGATTCTTCACCAGGTTCCCAGCAAGGGGAGTGGAGGGAACGGACACCCTCCGGTGCAGGTGGCCGGAGGGTGTGTTTTATGCATTCCCTCCCCTTCCGTTGCTGCAAGCGACCATACGCAAGCTGATCCAAGAGCAGGCGGAGATAATCTTAATTGCTCAATACTGGCCAAAGCATCTGTGGTTTGCCTACCTTGTGGATCTGTCGCTCTCGCCACCGTGGAGGATTCCCCCGCACCGAGTGGCTCTCAGCCAAGGGAATCTCCAACATCCGGATCCACAGTGGCTTCTATTAGCCGCCTGGCACTTGAGCGGGAGAATCTGACTAGGCAATCCTATTCCTCTGGGGTGATCTCGATGATCCAAACCTCAAGGCGCCCCTCGACTAATAGGATCTATGATGCCACATGGAGAAACTTCTGCTCGTGGCTCTCACCACTCTCCGTTACCATACCGAACATATTGGAGTATTTACTGGAGGGGCTAAATAAGGGTTTGTCACCCAGTACTATACGCAGGCAGGTAGCGGCATTATCGACGGTCCTCACTGTGACAACCTAGTTCCCTTGTCACAACACCCAGCAGTCAGTGCCTTTCTCAAGGGCGCAGTCAACGCTAGGCCGCCTACAGTATATCATTTCCCATCTTGGGATTTAGCCACAGTGCTGCAGGCCTTAACTTCTCATCCATTTGAACCACTTAACTCTTGTTCCCTTCAATTTCTTACCTTGAAGGTGGCCTTCCTAGTGGCTATCACGTCGGCCAGAAGGATCTCGGAATTAGCAGCACTATCGGTCAGAGATGACCTTTGTACCTTCCACAAGGATAGGGTGGTCCTTAGATTAGATCCTTCCTTTATCCCGAAGATCAATACGGGTTTTCATAGATCACAGGATTTGGTCCTCCCTAACTTCTGCCCTAATCCTTCTCATCGGCTGGAGAGACAGTGGCACAAGTTGGACGTGCGCAGGGCTCTGTGCCATTACATCAAACGGACTTCGGTTTTTCGAAAGTCTGAGGCCTTGTTTGTGTCTTTTCAGCCTGCCGCAATGGGTAAGAAGGTCTCTTCTTCCACCATTGGCAGATGGATTCGGGCTTGTATTTCCAGGGCTTACCTTTCCCAGTCCCTTCCGGTTCCTTCGCACATTACAGCCCACTCAACACGTAGTGCAGCGGCTTCAGCAGCCTGGTCTACCCAGGCCTCAATTGAGGAGATTTATAGGGCTGCAACATGGTCCTCTCCCTCTTCCTTCATCAAGCATTATAAGATTATCAGTTTGCAGCGGCGGAGGCTGCTTTTGGTAGGCAAGTCCTACAGCAAGTGGTTACTTCTCAGGGGACACAAGCCTAGACTTCCCCTCCCTATGGGGACATGAGCAGCTTTGGTATGCCCCATCGGTGGATTCTACATCCATCCTGCTGGAGAAGGGGCGTTGTCTTACCTGAACGCCTTTTCTCAGCAGGATGGTGTAGAATCCACACCCTCCCTGTTAAGGTAGTCTAGACATGTGTATTAACTTTTTGTTTGGAGCCTTGCGCCAAGACTTCGTCAGAGATACATTGCCTCGACAAAAACTGGGAAGGCACACCCAGAGGGAGGCGTGGCTAAAGCTCTCTCTTAGTCTCGTCTGAGCAGGAAGGCTGAAATTACCATCGATGGATTCTACACCATCCTGCTGAGAAAAGGTGTTCAGGTAAGACAACGCCCCTTTTACTCTCTGCTAAGAGAAATACATTTCATTTTCCTGAATGCTCTTTTGAATCCATAATTACATGTTAGTTGGTATGCATTTCGGTCTCCTGCTTGTGTTGTCTCAGGGCTGTCTCCATATGGATCCCACTGAAAGGTTGACCTGTGAACAGCTCCTTCAGCATCCTTATTTTGATAGCATTCGGGAGGTAGAACTTATGAGGGAACGAGAAAGATCCATTACACGGAAACCAAACCGGCCACCTCGAAGGCACATGCCTGGGGTAAGACACACTAGGCAATGCAAACCACAGGAAGTGAGCCCCCTCCCCCCTTGTTTGTGACTGTTACCTCACCTGTTCTATTTATTCCAATGTTTAAGACAATTTACCATTAAAAAAATTAAAAGCAAAATGAAAATCTGTGTTTAGAATAATTAGCATTGGTAAAAACTTTCAGAAGCCATCTGCTTTTACCATTTTCCTATATACTAGAGGAGTAGGGAGCCTCAGGATTATAGTGTTGAACTTTTCTGAGAAACTTGCATTGAAATAGGCTAAAATGAAGGGCATGCGCATGTCCTCCAGTGAATTATAATTTATACTTTATCTTTCATTTACAGTATCTGCCCCAATTAACCAGCAGCAACATTTTACCTGCTTTGGATAACAAGAAGTATTACTGTGGAACAAGAAAACTCAACTACCGTTTCCCAAACATCTAAAAAAAAAAAAAAAGCAAATGTCACAGCTAGTTCATTCTGTGTCTTCTTGTGTTCCTAACCATGAAGGAAACTTGGAAGACAATCACAGTATCTACACTTGCAGAAGCTAAAGCAAACCACAATTTTCTAGTTGAAAAGTGACAAACCTTGGAAAGAAAATATATGCTGAATGCGTGAGCGCGCACGCGCGCACACACACACACACACACACACACACACACAGTCAACAGAAGGTTTGAAATAATTTATCAAAGTTCAGCAGGAAAATGCCATTTGGGCCTCTTGGAAAATTGTATCTCTAATTATCAAGCCTTTGTAATTTATACTCTATGGGACAAGAATTCTTGCTTCTGCTGCAGCGGGAATTGGTGGAGGGGACCCATATATGCCAAATATATTTCATTCACAAAATCCCCTTGTGTCAAAGCAAGAGAGAACCCTTGGTCTTATACCAGATATGTAGTTAGCTTCCTTGGCAGGCTGAACCTGCAGGTTTTTTGTGCAAGGGGATGGAGAGGTGGCTTTGGAGGCTACAGACGGGAACCAGAAATGTCTGGATTCTAACTTTTTTCCTTTTTCGTTGTTTTCGCAACAAAATAAATAAAATGTAAACAGGCTCTTTAATTAAACATTTTGTTCCTTTAAATTTTAATCAATATTATTTTTACTAGAATAAGTAGAAATAAAATTTTAATATGTATATTTTCTTCACAGGATTCATTTAATATATTAAATATGCTCTCCAACGTATTTTAAAGACCACTTTCTATCAAAACAAGAATTAGAGTAATGATGTGGCCTCTGATGTTCAACATCAGAAATCTCAATATCATTAGTTATACTGTATTTATTATTGTGGGTTAGCATCCTCAAATTCCCGCATTATTTATAATAGGAAAGGAATTTTCCTCCAAAAGCTGATTCACAACACTTTTAATTATGACTGTAGAGGCCAGCAATCTCTATATTTACCTCATAGTGTCAACTTTTCCAATAAAAACATAAAAGACCCTTAAGAATAGAGACTTATTTCTCATCTTTTCCATACATTCTGGGATTCTGTATAGTCTTGGAGTTTAAGGTGCCTTGCATGCTTCTGTCTATAGCATTCTTCTCTTAAGTAGCCAAGGACTTCCACAATAACCGTGGGCTGATCACAGGATCAGATCACAGATTTAATAATGCAAATGATGTGACGTTGAATGGCAAGGATTTCATTCCAAGTCTAATTCCAACTCTAGTGCTGGCATTGATTTCTTAAGGGACTGAACTGTTCTTTCCTTCTCTCGTATCCCTGGCAGATCACTCAGGAACAAATATTCCAGGTTGCTGTTAGAAATTAAATAACAGGAGAAGAAAGATTACTGTTAGCAAAATAGTTACTCAGAGACACAGAAAGCAAAAGGTACCCATTTAACAATACTCACTAGGGTCACCAATATTTTATTTTAAATAGAACAAATGCTATGTCACTCCCCTCCAAAATAAATGTACGAGTATTTATACAGGTAAGTGCATGTTCATGTTTTCAATATGTCCAGAAAAAAGACTGATACTTGTAGTCCTGTACTTACGCCCACAACTGAATCCAACATTTCTATTGCTAAGCAAAACAGTTGTGAGTTTTGCCCCATTTTATATCTTGCCACAGTTGTTAATTGAATCACTGCAGTTGCTAAGTTGGTAACACGGTTGTTAACGAGAATTGGGCTTCCCCACTGACTTCGATTATCAGAAGATTGAAAAAGACAGATCACATGACCCTGAGACACTGCAACTGTCACAACTATGACTCAATTGCCCATCATCCAAATTTTTAACTACCCTGACATCAACTGAGAGACTAACTCTGCACCAAGTGGAAGATCAAACAGATTCCTTGCAAACCTAGCAGACAATTTTGTCTCCCCAAAAGTAGAGAAGGGAACTAGAGGATTAGCCATTTTGGATCTAATTCTCAGTAACAGAGATGAAATTATAGAAAGTGTTGAAGCCACAGGAACCTTGGGAGAAAGTGATCATGCAATATTGGAATTCAATATTATGGAAGCACAAGCAATAGAACAGAGTCAAACTAGAGTCTTGGACTAAGAGAGCTAATTTCAATAAACTTAGAGAGGGCTTGGGAAGGATTCCATGGATGAGAATCCTCAAGGGGAAAACAACTCAAGAAGCTTGGGAAATTTTGAAAAGTGAGATAATAAATGCCCAGTCCAGCACAATACCAACAAAGAGGAAAAATAACAACTCTCAAAAGAAACCAGCATGGCTGCATAAAGAACACTCTGATAAATTGAAAGATAAAAAGGACAAGTATAGAAAGTGGAAATAGGAGCACATAACTAAGAATATCAGCAAATAGCCCGAGCCTGCAAAGATGAAGTGAGGAAAGCTAAGGCTCAAAATGAACTAAGGCTTGCGACCAAAGACAAAAATAACAAAAAAAGCTTCTTTCAACATAAAAAACAAGAAAAAAGTGAAGGAAATGATTGGTCCATTAGTGGGGGAAAGTGGCAAGAAGGTGACAAGCAACAGGGAGAAAGCAGAACTATTGAACTCGTTTTTTGCATCTGTCTTTATACAAAGGGAAAAAACAAAAATAGTGCCATAAAAAACAGAATAGAAATGCAAGTTAAGATAGGCAAGAAAACGGTAAGTGAGCACCTGTCCAGCCTAGATGAGTTCAAATCACCAGGACCAGATGGATTAGACCCCAGGGTTCTCAAGGAACTGGCAGATGTGATCTCAGAACCATTGAACTATATTTTTCAAAGATCCTGGAGCACTGGGGAACTACCAGAGGACTGGAAAAGAGCTGATGTAGTTCCCATCTTCAAAAAAAAAAGGGGGGGGGAAGGACCCAAGAAATTACAGACCTATCAGCCTGACCTCAATACCTGGGAAGATTCTGGAAAAGATAATCAAACAACGAATCAGTGAACACCTACAGGCAAACAAAGTCATTACTAAAAGCCAACATGGGTTTGTCAAAAACAGATCATGCCAGACAAATCTTATTGCATTCTTTGACAAAGTGACAAAATTAGTGGATCAGAGGAATGCTGTAGATATAATTTATTTGGACTTAAGTAAGGCATTAGATCAGCTTTTCTCAACGTTTGTGTGACGGCGACCCCTGTCACACAAACGTGCCGTGCATGCGCGACGCCGCCCCCTGAGGGGGGAAAATGGCAGATCGCCTTGTTTGGCGACCCCCGTAAAATGGTTGATCGACCCCAAATGGGGTCGCGACCCATAGGTTGAGAACCGCTGCATTAGATAAAGTAGATCACAACTACTACTTGATAAGATAGAAAAATGTGGGTTAGACAGCATCACCACCAGATGGATCCGTAGCTGGCTGACCGGCCGTACTCAGCGTGTGGTCCTCAATGGAACCGCATCTACATGGAGGGAAGTGTGTAGTAGGGTGCCCCAGGGCTCTGTTATGGGCCCAGTGCTCTTCAACATTTTCATCAATGATTTGGACAAGGGGATAGATGGAGAACTCATCAAATTTTCAGATGACACCAAGCTGGCAGGAATAGCCAACACTCCAGAAGACAGGCTTAAGATACAGAAGGATTTGGACAGACTTGAACACTGAGCACTATCTAACAAAATGAAATTCAATGGTGAAAAAAGTAAGGTTCTACATTTAGGCAAGAAAAACCAAATGTACAGGTATAGTATAGGGGCTATCTTGCTCAATAGTAGTAACTATGAGAGGGACCTCGGAGTCCTAGTGGACAATCACTTAAATATGAGCCAGCAGTGTGCTGCAGCTGCCAAAAAGGCCAACACAGTGCTGGGCTGCATTAACAGAGGGCTAGAATCAAGATCACGTGAAGTATTAATACCATTCTACAATGCCTTGGTAAGGCCACAATTGGAATACTGAATCTAGTTTTGGTCACCACGATGTAAAAAAGATGTTAACACTCTAGGAAGAGTACAGAGAAGAGCAACAAATATGATTAGGGGATTGGAGGATAAAACATATAAGGAAAGGCTGCTGGAATTGGGTTTGTCTAGTCTAATGAAGAGAAGGACGAGGGGGACATGATAGCAGTGTTCCAAAAGCTCAGGGGCTGCCACAAAGAAGAGGGAGTCAAGCTATTTTCCAAAACGCCTGAAGGCAGGACAAGGAGCAACGGGTGAAAACTGATCAAGGAGAGAAGCAACTTAGAACTAAGGAGAAACTTCCTGACAGTTAGAACAATTAACCAATGGAACAACCTGCCTCCAGAAGCGGTGAATGGTCCAACACTAGATGTTTTTAAGAAGAGACTTGACAGCCATTTGTCTGAAATGGTGTAGGGTTTCCTGCCTGAGCAGGGGGTTGGACTAGATGACCTCCAAAGTCCCTTCCAACTTTATTATTATTATTATTATCAATCATCGCACAGTCAGCCAGATGTTCAGACTGGATTTGGCATTTTGTCTACCTATCGAGTCCTTATCCAGGACCTGGGATAGGCAGATGTGGATGTTTGATGGTATTACAGATATCGTCGCAGGATGGAAGCAGTTCCTAATAAGGCTGCCTTTTGCAATTGACTAATAGCGAATTTGTCAATGCCAATGGTGTTCAATGGTGCTCCAGTTGTTTTGGGATTGCACCCAAGGAGCCTATGACTATTGGTACTACCCTTGCTTGCTTTTGCCACAGTCTTTCTATTTCTATTTGTAGGTCTTTGTATTTTGTTATCTTCTCCAGTTCTTTCTCTTCTATTCTGCTATCTCCAGGCACTGCCACGTCCACTATCCAGACTTTTTTGTCTTTCTTATCGACAATTGTTAAGTCTGGGGTGTTATGTTGCAGGTGCTTGTCTGTTTGAATTCTGAAGTCCCAGAGCAGTTTAATTTTATCATTTTCTATGACTTTCTCTATTTTATGATCCCACCAGTTTTTGCTTACAGGCAAATGATATTTTTTGCAGATCTTCCAATGCACCATTGTTGCTACTTTGTCATGCCGCTGCTTGTATCAGTCTGTGCAATCTTCTTGCAACAGCTTACCAAGTGGTCCACTGTTTCTTCAGCTTCTTTGCATAGGCGGCACTTACTGTCTGTTGCTGTCTTCTCAATTTTGACTTTGTATGCATTTGTCCTTAAGGCTTGGTCTTGTGCAGCCAGAATTAGTCCCTCGGTCTCTTTCTTCAATTTTCCTGCTCTTAGCCATTGCCAGGTTTTATTATTATCTGCTTTCCCAGCTATTTTTTTCATGTATTGGCCATGTAGTGCTTTGTCTTCCCATGCCTCTATTCTGTTCTTCATTTGGTCTTTCTTGTAGGCCAGTTTGGTCTCTCCAGTAGTTAGTAAGCCTTCCTGATATACTAATTTCAGTGCATCTTCATCATTGTTCTTCAGATATTCTTCCAAAGCCATTTTTTCTTCTTCAACCATCTGATGTACTTGTAGCATTCCACGCCCACCTATTTGCCTTGGTAGATAAAGTCTATCAATGTCACTGCGTGGATGAAGGGCATGATTCATTGTCATTATTTTTCTGGTCTGCCTATCCATTGCTTTTAGTTCTGCTTGAGTCCAGTCCACTATTCCAGCTGTGTACCTAATGACTGGGATTGCCCAGGTGTTGATTGCCTTTATGGTATTTCCTCCATTGAGTTTGGATTTTAAGATCTTCTTCACTCTCTTGATGTATTCACCTCTAATCTTTTTCTTGACTTCAGTGTGCTTGATGTTGTCAGCTTGAAGGATACCCAAGTATTTGTAGTACTCTTCCTCATCCAGACTCTTAATGTTATTTTCGTGGGGCATCTTGATTCCTTCAGTTTTCACTATTTTTCCTTGTTTGATAGTAAGTGTGGCACATTTGTCCAAGCCAAACTCCATTACAATATCTTGGCTATATATACGGACAGTGTTGAGCAGCGATTCTATTTCAGATGATGTTTTTCCATACAGCTTCAGATCATCCATATAAAGGAGGTGGGATAGTCTGGCAGATGTTTTTGATGTTTGATAGCCATGTCCTGAGTTATTCAGTATTGTTGACAGAGGAAACAGTGCAATAACAAATAGTAATGGTGATAATGAATCTCCTTGAAATATTCCTCTCTTGATATTAACCTCTCCCAGCCTCTCACCATTGATCTGCAACTGTGTCTTCCATTGTGCCATCGATCTTTGCACAAATTTTCTGATGTTTCTACTGACTCCTGTTATTTCTAGGCACTTTATTATCCAATCATGTGGCAGAGAGTCAAATGCCTTTTTGTAGTCAATCCATGCCACATTCAGGTTGGTCTTCCTTCTCTTGCAGTTTTCCAAGATCATTTTGTCTATTAGGAGTTGATCTTTTGTTCCTCTGCTATTGGGGCGGTTTCCTTTCTGCTCAGGTGGAAAGAGATTGTTTTCAACTAGATGCTGTTGCACTGCATCAGCTACTACACCAGTTAGTAATTTGAAAGTTGTTGGTAAGCAGGTAATTGGCCTGTAGTTACCTGGTGTTGCCCCTTTTGCTGGATTTTTCATTATTAGGTAGGTTTTCCCAGTTGTTAGCCACTTTTCAATTTCTCCTCCTTGTAGTATATTGTTGAACTGCTTGGCAATGAGTGGGTGTATAACAGTTAGATGTTTCAACCAAAACCCATGTAGTTCATCTTCACCTGGTGCTGACCAATTTTTGATTTTCCTTGCTCTTTTTTCTACCATTTTTGTTGTTATTACTAGTTCTTTCATTTCAACTTCTGTTTTATTTGCATCCACCTCTTTATTATTATTATTATTATTATTATTATTATTATTATTATTATTATTATTATTATTATTATTATTATTATTGATCATCGCACAGTCAGCCAGATGTTCAGACTGGATTTGGCATTTTGTCTACCTATCGAGTCCTTACCCAGGACCTGGGATAGGCAGATGTGGATGTTTGATGGTATTACAGATATCGTCGCAGGATGGAAGCAGTTCCTAGTAAGGCCGCCTTTTGCAATTGACTAATAGCGAATTTGTCAATGCCAATGGTGTTCAAGTGGTGCTCCAGTTGTTTTGGGATTGCACCCAAGGAGCCTATTACTATTGGTACTACCCTTGCTTGCTTTTGCCACAATCTTTCTATTTCTATTTGTAGGTCTTTGTATTTTGTTATCTTTTCCAGTTCTTTCTCTTCTATTCTGCTGTCTCCAGGCACTGCCACGTCCACTATCCAGACTTTTTTGTCTTTTGTTATCGACAATTGTTAAGTCTGGGGTGTTATGTTGCAGGTGCTTGATTATTATTATTATTATTATTATTATTATTAGGGTACTGCAACAGTAAGTGTGAAAAACAGTTATAAGTCACTTTTTCAGTGCTGTAACTTCAAACAGTCACTAAACGAATGGTTGTAAGTTGAGGACTACCTGTACATTAACTGAAGCAATTAATGTACTGTAAACTTTCCAGCATACACAAAGGCAAAACATCCAGAGATGGTAGCCCAATCAGAATTCTAGAAAGACACATGGATCTGAACATGTATTATATTATAGTCTCTAATTTCAACAGTACAGAACATCTGCAGCTCAGGGTTGAACTGTGGGTTATTTCCTCTGAGCTGGGTTGTTTCCCTGCAAATGTACCCTTATCGGGCTAGGGAATCATCCTCCGTGCCTGGACGAGTGAAGACTGCTGGCTGTTTATATATAACAAGTTTCCTGGAGGTGGGGGTGCAGTCTCTCCTTTGATGATTCCTACTATAGGTTATCCTCAACTTATAACTGTTTAATAATGATTCAAAGTTATGACAGTCTTGGAAAAAAAGACTTGTAAACTGTACTTGCACTTATGACGATCACACCACCCCCGTTGTCACGTCATCACAATTCAGGCATTTGGAACCAGCTTGTGTTTACAATTGGTTGCCGTATCCTAAGGCAGTGATGGCGAACCTTTTAGAGACTGAGTGCCCAAACTGCAACCCAAAACCCACTTATGCATCGTCAAGTGCCGGGTGGGTGTGGCCCATTGGGTGTGTGTGGTCAATTGGGTGGGCGTGGCTATGGTGGTAATGGCAGACTGGGTGGGACTAAAAAGTTCAATCAATCAATTCCAACTTTGCAAGATCTTTTTTTTCCTGCGAGAAGTTGAAACTGGCTGATTGAACCTTTTTTTTTTTTGCACACGGCGACGGAGGCCTAAAGCGAAAAGATTTTATAAAACCCATCTGAAGGCCTAGGACTGGGGTGACGGCCCGCGTGCCCCCAGAGAGGGCTCTGAGTGCCGCCTCTGGCACCCGTGCCATAGGTTCGCCACCACTGTCCTAAGGTCATGTCATTACAAATAGTGCCGATTGGGGAAGCTGGATTTGCTTAATAACTATGTGATTTAATTAATGACCATCTGATTCACTTAATGACTGCTATGAAAATTGTAGTAATATTAGGTCCAACTTATCTTACAACTACAATGACTTAAGACAGAAGTTCCAATTCTAATTATGGTTGTAAGTTGAAGACAGCTTGTAATGAAGTAAAATAACCAAGCTCAGAGAACACCAAGAACTTAACTATCTCGAATTTATCTAGGCTGCAGGAGGGCACACAGCCCATACAATCAACACAACTACTTTATAAAATATAGAGTTGTCTTAATTGTCTTACATACCTGAGCTTATGCAATGCAATGATGCCTTTGTCTGTAACGTTCCCACAAGAGATGAGAAACAAACGCAGCAAGCTCTTCTGCAGGCTTGGAGTCTCGCTAATCCGTTGCAGGCATGCATCCTCAATGTAGATGCACTTGCAAAACTTTATTTCTTCAAGATGCTTTAGACCATCTGAAATAGCATAAAGAAAGAGCTTATTACAAAAAGCTTAGGAGAAGGGCTTCTGCTCCTATCCATATACAGACTGGATTCACATGATTATAAGTCACGATTTGGTTTGGTTAGTTTTAGTTCCGTTTGTTTCATGAACTTGGCTATTAATTTAAAAACTATAGTTTATGGCTTAATGTATTGCAAAACTATTCCATCATATGGAACATGCCAAGTCACTATTAGAACCTAGCAACAGCAATAGCAAAGCTTCATTAAGTACAGTAAGTAGAGCCTTTCTACTGGCATTAGATAAAATCAAACCATTCTGATTTTGGTAAAGTGATCCAGAGAGGTCATATATAATTCAAGATTATGATAATGAATTTGTGCCTTACATATTACTTGGGGTGCAACTGAATAGTTAGAGTTCTCTTCCCTTACCGTTTATTTTCGTAATTGTGGAGAAAATAGTTTAACTTCTTATAGTAATTTTAAAAAAGGTTTTTTTAGGAACTTCTGGTGAAAGCAATATTCCTCTTTACAGGAAGGACTATAACTCTGAGAAAAGGGCCAGGATCAATTTCTAATATCTGTTGGATCTTACAGGGCATCTAGAAGCTGTTAGAAGCTGTTGCCAGTCAGTGACTTAGCTGGACCAATGTTATGACAAAATCCACAACTAACCAAGATTTTGGCATAGTATAAGTTCAGTTTCCTGATTTGCACAGAACTCTAAATCATAATGGAGAGTATCATGTATCTTAAAATGCAAACAAAATCACATTCTGTTTTGTATTACTTGTAAGGCAAGTGTATTCCTAAATACAATCCTCCCTAACCTGGTTAAGAATCAATTGTGCTTTGCTTGTTCAATTATGAGAATTGAAACCTAACTCATTTGGAAGGCAACAGATCAGGGAAGGTTGCCTATTGTTTCCAAAATTACTCTTTTGGTAATCCTGTGAAAGATTGGCATGAAATAGGTAAAGGAAATTGCGTTATGGGCAGAGGGGGGATTGTCTTCCTGATTTCAATAGATATCATGAAGATAATAGTGGTGCAAATGAAATAACTGCTATGCACTATTATTGAAGTGAACTGCCCTTAGGCAGACTTCACTATGTACAAAAGCAATACACCAAATAGGCTGTAGTTTCTACGATGTCTTCTGCACAATTCTTTATAAAGGCAAGCTTCTTGTATCAGAGCAACACAAAGGGATTGGGCTAGCAGGCAAATAACAAACCTTTATCAAGCAATTTGTCTGGGAATATTTACAGATTGAATTAGTTATGTTAGGTTTAGTAACATACCAAAATAATCAAATCCCCTGTTCATGATGCAAGATTCTGTGGCATTGATTGCTTGGATCTTATATTTCTCCAGTGGCCCCAGAGGGAGTGCATTGTAATCTTGTTGCCATTTGTCATAGCCATGGTAGCGCACTGATGCACCACACCGAAGGAGCCACTCTGAAGCCGCTCTATCTGGACCAACAGCTTGGATTCGTTCTTTGTCAACCCTGGCAAGGAGGCATCACAATGAGTTCTTTCCACTATAGGCAGTATCTTCAAATCAACATAAACGGTGTAAAAAACCACAGATTAAACTAGTGTTTTAAAAATTGGCGGTTTTAAGATATGTGAACATGCTGGTTGGAGAATTCCAGCAGTTGAAGTCCATGCATCTAAAAGTTGCAAAGTGTGAGAAATACTGGATTAAAGATTCATTACATACAGATAGTTCTTGACTTAGGACCATTCATTTAAAAATGGTTCAAAGTTATGACAGAAAAAGTGATTTATGACCTGTCATCACACTTATGACCATTGCACAACCCCCCACAGTCATATTGCAATTTGGGCTCTTGGCAGATGGTTTGCATTAACAACTAGTTGTAACATTCTACAGTCATATATGAATACAATTTTTTTGAACTAACCAGCCAGCTGTATTTAATAGACAGGCTTGAAATAAAAGTCCTGGGGATATGTGAAAATTATGAGGATCATGGCAGACAAGGAATTTGTTTTTTTCCTTAGGTGATCCTGAAGAAACTATCTCCCCTGTATAAATAAAATATTACATCTATTAATAGCCTTTGTTCCTTAACGCTAGAGCATTCAGATGAAATACAATGGGCCTAAATAAGACAAAGTAGATTTCTCCCAATTAATTCAACGCAAATTACAATTCTTCTTTAGGGTTTTAAACTAGTTTGACCAGATCACGGGAATATTTATTTACTTATGTATTATGTAATATCCCACCATAATCATTTAAAAAAACTTAGCGCTCACAAGAGATAGCAAAAAATACGTAATTAAAAAATACAAAAACATATATAACTTCAAACAGCATCTGCTGTCAATTCTCCTTCAATCTTCTGGAAATGCTCCATTTTCAGCAGTTTCTGGAAGGTCCCTAAAGTTAGGCCAATCAAGCTTCCCACAGGAGGCTGTTCCATAGGGCTGGCCATACATAAATAACACCTCTGAGCTTTGGCCCTCCTGACCTCCCAACCAGCTGCTTTGCCTGGCATGATTTCAGAAATTAGCTGTATTAGTTATCTAATGTTAGGGTCAGCCTTATATTTGTACACTTCTGTGGAAGACAGCTGCTTAAAAAATAAATGTAGTGCATTCACTAAGTAAATCATTGTGTAGGCCAGAGTGGAAAATAGCCTTGGGGGAAGAGAGTTAAAGTTTTCCTATTAATAGACTCCTCCCCCAGCCCAAAGAAAGTTGAGAAAAATACTGCATGTTATATGTAACTTATAAATCATTTCCACCAATAAGTGTGGGATTCATTCACACAATAAGAAAGACATTTATTTTAGTTTTTGGCTTAATATGCTATATGAATCCAACCCTTGTGCTTTAAAAACCTTTGTTTCTGCATTAATGTGTTACGAGAACCAAGTTAATTGTAGCTAAATCCAATTATAAACAAACCATGATTCACATAACGTATTATAAACTCAATCGTAATTAGCGATCTTGAGAACCCTTTGGTGAAAAGATAATATATTAAATAAAAATAAAGAATAACAGAATAGCCGCCACTTTGGCTGTGAACATTTTGGTTTAATCTGAAACTACAACCTCAGTCAAGGTCAAGATGAAGTTCCTGCATTTCAGGATAAGCAATGTGGGTCCTGTGGCTGCTAGTGCAGGGGTTCTCAACCTTGGCAACTTTAAGACTTGTGAACTTCAACTCCCAGAATTCCTCAGCCAGCTTTGCTGGCAACTGTGCTAGTGTCTCTCAGAGGTTTCTCTTCTAGCCTAGGAGTCCCTGCCCCTCACTTGACTTGTTGCAAAACAAAGCACCAGCCTTTAACATTGAATGACTATTCTGGGCTCCATTAAGTTCTCAGAAAATCATTTAAATACCTAGGGAAATACCTAGTGGAGCTACTACAATAGTCATTCTGTGCACTCATCAAATGTATCCTAAACCAAAAAAGTTGCTTAATTCTGCTGTAATCAAACAGGAATACTTATTTCTACACTACCTTTCTGCGAAAACACTCAGAGTGCTTTACAGTCATTAAAACTACCAAGAATATAATCAATGCAACTGAAAATAAAAATTAAAAATGGCTTTCATCTTGGCCCTATGATCTCATATTCTAACATTATTCAACTCAGTTCTCATTAAGGAAGCAAACCGTTTCATCCCCAGAGAGTTCATACATGTGTAAGGTTTTCCACTTAACCTCACAATTGCCCCAGCATTACTCAGGAATTTAAAAGAGCCAAAGAAACTCCTGAGCCATATTAGATATATTAAACACTATTAAAAGATTGCAATCTCAAGAAGACAATCTCTTTGAATTCAGGGTTAAAAAGCCTCAGATTTCAAGTCAGAAACCAAAGATTAATCATACATTCACTCAACCAAAAAGTTCCTTGTATACAGAAAATTATGCTAGGATTCCTGTTCCCACTTTCTGGGAAGCATTGAATAACTTTCTTGCAGTCCCAAGGGGCAGGCACTCTATCATTTGTTTTCCCTAATTTTGCAGCTTCAAATTTTAAAAAGTCAGGCTCCTTTGTAGCAGAGGTGTTCCATGAATTTCAAAGCACTTGTATTGAATCATAAAAAGTGCACACACACCCAATTAATTTCAATATATGAGGCAAGATTGCCAAGTAGATATGAGCTTACAACTCTGTCTGCAACTTTCCCTAGCAAGTGCCTCCTACGGCAGGTCATGGCAACCTGGAGAATCTTTCCTACTATCATGAAAGAGCTAGGAAAATTCAAACCCCAGCTCACTCTTGGAGTGTGCAATTCTCAAGGCTGGTGAGAAGGCAATCATATATACAACTAGTTTCAGCTGGCATTGTACAAGCAACTTATTACTGTCCTTTATGGAAACTTCATTTTTCTTACTGATTGAATACTGCGTTTAACCATCCCCAGAAATGCCTCCGCAGACCACCAGGCGGCTGTCTCTTCAACATTTTCGTTTGGTTTATCAGCACTTCCGTCAACATCATGTAACTTCTGAAAGAGATCGTACGGTAGTAATGACAACAACTCAGTGGATTTCCACAAATCAGTCACATTACTGTGGTCAGTAACTTCTGCCCCGGGATGACGAGGCACATATAGATGGATTTGCACAAAAAAGCGCATTATGGCTCAGTGCAGTCCATTAATTATCCATTATCTCTGCACGATCTCGACTACAACATTGCGGCGAATTAGGGCAGTTGCCGCCATACGGCAAGAAAGGAAAGGGACAATGGCTGATGGAAAAAAGCTCAGACGTTTGGGGCTACTGTATTTATAGTAGGCAAAAGTCCCTTCCACATCTCTCCTTCACCCCACAACTTAGACCTTCAGGCCTGCCCAGCAATTCAGCACGGTGGAAGAGTCTCCCCAGCCCGGCTCCCGGGAGCCGTGCAAGGGCCGATGCCCCCGGGATTAGCTCCGCCTTGCCAAATCGAGGAGGGCTGCTGCAAAGAGGATCGAGGGGTGTTGCAAGCACACCCGCCAGCGGGATGAGATCACAGCCGGCGAGAAGACTGCCCCGACCTTCCCTCCCAGCGAGCCCGGCTGCCTCCCTCTCTGAAGGCCCGGAATGGCGGCCCCTTGTGGGAAAACGCACCCCGGGCAGCAGGACCCAGGCGGGATGGCGCAGTGCTTCTGGCATTCCCTCCGCCTCAGCGGGGTTCCTTCAGTCGTAGCAGGCCCCGGCGGCCCTGTGCGCTTCCGATCGCTTCCCCCCAGCCACCCACCCACACTCAGGGCCCGACCTGTAGCGGGCGGAGGAGGAGGAGTTGAGCGGAATTGAGTAGACTGGCTCGCTTGCCCGTCCGCCCGGCAGAGCGCGCAATGATCCCGGCGTGGATTCGGGCCGTCGGCGGGGCCTGGCGCCCTTGTTGGGCCGGAGGCCGGGCGATGCCCTCGCGGCCTCTCAGCGCTGACAACTGCCGACGGAGGAGGTGAGGCGTCTGTCGCGACCTCCGCGAAGGGCGGCTCGTGGCGTCGGTTCTGATCCGCGATCTTCGCCCCCCTCCCCGGCCCTCTTCTCCAGGACAGCAGCTTGCAGCACCGAGCGGGGGCTTTGCCACGATAACTTTTATTAGCCGCTGCTAGGTAGATATTCAACAGGGGGAGTTTTCCTCTGCGGGGGAAGTCCTTAAAGGGAAAGAGAAGCAGCACAATTTAAACTAACGCCCTGAGCTCAAGTATTTCCCTGCTTGTTGGAATCTGAGATGAAACTACATCAGCTTTTATGCACCTCTTCGTTTCCATGCCAGGAACAACTACTGCACAGTAGAGTATTACTAAATAGAAATTCAGAAATTGGCTGGGTTTAAAGAGTACACCTAAGCCATAATGAGCTTTGTCTGGTTGACATATGCAGCAGGTGGGATGAATCCTGCTATTTTAAGCCATAGTTTTAGCTTTAGCTTGCGCAAATCAGACATGCAGCAGACCATGATTATTCAATACGTGGCTTAATACAGGCAATCATTGCCAAATAACTGTAAGCTATTATAGTTCGTAATAAAAGTTGTAATCTTGATTTAAAAAAAAATCTGGGGTATGTGTCTTGCAAATAATCTTTTCAAGTTTTTTGACAGTACCTTTGATGTCGTTGTCATTGGTGGTGGAATTGTGGGTCTAGCCTCAGCCAGGGAGCTTAGCCTGCGCCATCCATCCCTTGTTTTTGCAGTACTCGAAAAGGAAAAGGAATTAGGTATGATATCTGAACTTGATAAAACAGTTGACAGACTTCTGTATTATTTCCACTCATATGTTTAACTAATAGGAACAGTATTTCCAGGTATTAAATATTATACCGGTAACCATTGTTTAGTGACTGCCTTGTTTAACTACAATTCGCACTTAATGATGCTTCGATGCTTCGTGACCAGTCCTTGGATTTACAATCTTCACAGAGCTATAAAGCAAAGGAAAGCTGAAGTAAAACCATAAGCACAATTACAGTTTCATTTAGTGGCCACTTACCTTAACAACTAAGTTGCTGGTTTCAACTGTGGTTATTGAATGTGAAGTACCTCTAATTCAGGTAGATACAATCCATTAAAATCTTTTTGATGGGCCAATTTTACATCTCATTTGTCAAAAGACAACATTAAAATTCCTAGTAACTTATGCTATAATTTCTTGTGGCCACTCAATAGAAAATGGATGCATTATTTCTAGGATATGGATTTTGTTGTCTACATAGAATAGTATGATTTCTAGTTTTCTGACAAATGGAAGCCCATCATATCTATACAGTTCCCTGTATATCATAGTTTTGTATAGGACATTCATAGCTGTCTCAGAAAAAAAAAATCAGAAACAAACCATGAGAATAAAAAATCTATTTTCTATTTGCTTCATATTTTAGTTTGAGTTTCTTAAATCTTACTGCTTAACATAAAGGTTTATAATATTTTGCTATTATACATGCTGTGTGGCTATTTTATGCTTTTTTCTATTTTACCTTGCTATCTTTTCCTGAACATTGAAATTATGTGAACTAACTCTATAATACTTTGACTAACAAAATATTGTACGTATTAGATCAATCAAACGATAGATGTAACTTTCTATTTAGCTCTCCATCAAAGTGGGCATAACAGTGGTGTTATTCACAGTGGAATCTACTATACACCTGGATCCCTAAAAGCCAAGTTGTGTGTAGAAGGAGCTGTTCTCTGCTATGAATACTGTGACCAAAAAGGAATCCCATATAAACAATGTGGCAAGGTAGGGTAAGTGCTGAAATTTTGCTGTTAATCTTATACAGCTCCAAATACAGTTGATTAAGTTACTTAATTTTCTTGGTGTGGGCTATACTAGAGTGTTCCGAATGGTTCTAAAGAGAAGCAGACTTAATCATTCTACAACTCTAATGCACTTGATTTATAATTATTATTATCCAGACAGGAGAATTGGCCCAGGGATCATAACAATAGATACCCACCAATCTGGGATTGTCTGATTTTCTTCTCTACGCTGATTTTTTCATTACTGTTTTATAATCACCGAACCAACTTCCAATCATGATATAATCTGCAGTCTTAAGAGTTACACAGAATGAAATGTTACTGATCAGTCTTTTCCATCATTGTTCTACAGAAACCAATATATATGCTTGTATATGTATATTTCTTATGAATATGATTGCATTAACTCCATTTCTTTTGTTCCATTGCATTATTGTTATTTTATATTTGCAATTGCAATATATATGAGCACAATCAACATATCTATTTATCTATCTTAGAATAATTGTGTCCTTTGAAAAAACAAAATTATATGTCAGTTGATTTTGATGGTAGGGAAGGATGAGTAATGTGACATCTCCCTAAAAATGCAGCTGTTTACAATTAGATCTAAAGGGGAGTGATTCTGGTGCTGTTTAAATTGACAGAAAGAAGGCACAGGTAATTTTACTCACAGGAAGGCATTCAAGATTGTTACCTTAAACTGATTGCCTGAATAGAGATATGTGTCCGCCAAATATTAGACACTAGGCTTTAAAATAAATTTCAGCTATAACATATCAGGTTGTTTGCACTAGTTCAAACTAGGCTATTGCTAAATTCTTCCAACTGTTCCCAAAATAAAGTCTAAATTGAATGCCTTTTGTGTGTGTGTGTGTGTGTGTGTGTGTGTGTGTCTTTGAGTCAATTTTTGACACTTGGCAAGTCCTTGCAGTTTTCTTGGCATGATTCTTTTTCATAAATGGTTTACCATTGCATTCTTCTCAGGGCTGAGGGAACGATGGGCCCAAGGTGACCCAGCTGGCTTCCTGCCTAAGGCAGGACTAGAACTAGATTTTTTTCAACTTTGCCATGCAACCCGCAGATTCCTCAAATTTCATGGTGAGCTCTGATCTAAATATTAACCAAGCCTCACCTTGCTTAGCTTTGAAGCCTAGACAAGCTAGATGCTGCCACCTGCTGAGTCAACAACTTTATTTACTGGAGGCCTAATGGTGAACAAGATAAGATAAAACTATTGTTTTCCCTTAAAGTGTTGGGGGGGGGGGAAACACTTGCATTAGTGCTACTCTTTTTCCTTTTGTGATAAGAGAAAAATCAGCCTAATACTTACATCACCCAGAGAAGGAGCAGGTATATAATACTTGTAGCCAGTTCAGGTCAACTGACAATTACTTTAAAGACAAGAGACTCTGGCTTCTATGGTTCTCTGATTCAAAGAAATCAGAGTCAGTAGGTTTTTTTTATAAAGAAAGAATATCAGCAAGGAAAGATCAGCTAAAACTCTTGTGGCCCACTACTTTATTTGGTCTGAATAACTAATTTCCCTCCATTTCTTTTTCTTGTAGCTCTTTATCTTTGTATTGATTTCATAAACTTGGCACAAGCCATGTCTTTTAATTCCTCTGAGCCATTTGGGGAGAAAATGATTGTCTGAAAAGCAGGATAAAAAGAGTAAATGAGCATAGCAAATTTGTAACATCCCTACACTCCTTAATTTATTATAAAACAACTCCAACTATAAATGTTAATTTCTGAAAAACCTATAGTGCAGGTGGTCCTCAACTTATGACCATGATCGGGACCAGAATTTCCATTGCTAAGCCAGGTAGTTGTTCAGTGAGTCATACCGGATTATATGACTTTTTTTGCCACAGTGGTTAAGAGCAGTGCTTTCTTTCTTAAAAAAAAAAAAAAAAGGTGCCGGAACTCACACCGGTCCAAACCGCCATGCCTACCCTAAAAAAAGGTTCCATCCAAAAAAGGTGCCGGAACTCCATTCTGGGCATTCTATGAGAAAAAAAGCCCTGGTTAAAAGAATCACTTCAATTAACCCAGCTTCCCCTATTGACTTTGCTTCTTGGAAGCCAGCTGCAAAGGTTGCAAATGGTGATTACAGATGCTGCAAATGTCAAAAATAGATGCCAGTTGCCAAGCAGCCTAATTTTGATCATGTGACCTTGGGGTTGCTGCAACAGTCATAAGTGCGAGGACTGGTTGTAACTCACTTTTTTCAGTGCCACTGTAACTTTGAACAGTCACTAAGTGAATGTTGGTTGAAGTAAACCTGTACTCTTTCAGTTACAGTCTGTACTGCTGAAACGCCAACCCCTCCAGCTAAATAAAGTTATGAAGCACAGTTAATTTATACTGCAGTTTTAACTGAAATCTAATTTAATCAAATATTAATTCTTTTTCACACTTCACACTGTGGTTATCTCATGTTGTTCCCCTGTAGTATTTTTTGTTCCGTGGTTGCTCTAGTTTCTTATTTCCTTGGCAGCTGATTATTGCAGTTGAACATGAAGAAATTCCAAGACTCAAGGCACTTTATGAAAGGGGGATACAGAATAATGTTCGGGGACTGAAACTAATCTCTCCCAAAGAAATACAAGCCAAGGAACCCTACTGTCGGGTAAGCTGATTTCTTGCTGTGCAATATCTAATCTGTTCTGTACAAATAACTTATTAAATGTGGGGTGGTACCGGGCAAAGTGTTAGGTCAATATCTCCATGCAGTTTAACAATAGCAGTACATTAAATTAAAGTTGATATAGAAAATTAAATACAGGATTTCCATACTCCACTTCGTGAATTTTTGTGCAGGTATATGCTTTATTTGTACATAATGCAACTTCCTCTCCTTTTCTGTTGAGTGTCTTTCATTTTTAAGGCCCTCCTCATTCTTCTTCCTTTGACTCCTGCATTGTGGACCCCAGTTCTTAGTAAGATGGTCCTGTTCTAAAGTTTTCTTGAACAATCCATTTTGGCAAATATTAGTCAAGTGCCACTTAGACGTGTTTTAAATTGCCTTTCTGTCATTCCTTACCAATAAGCAGCACTATCTGAGTAAGCATGTAGACCTAATAAGCATGTAGGCTGCCTTACTGAAAGTTGCATTGATTCAAATGGCCCCTTCTTTGTTCTTTCAATATTGACCCTGTGAACAGATGTGTTGTCCCTGCATCCACCTTTTCAGGGGTTGATGGCTCTGGATTCCCCATACACCGGCATTGTGAACTATAGGCAGGTGACCCTAGCCTATGCTGAAGATTTTCAGACAGCTGGAGGTATTGTGTTGACAGAGTTCGAGGTGAAACACATGGATATGGCAAAGGAAAGTGCTGAAGGAAGTAAAGAAGGTAATTTACAGTAAATCATTCATTTCTGACACCTCTCTAGTTATACTCTTCCCCAATGTTCTTTGGAATGTTCCTCTCAGGATTCACTATAATTTGCAAACCTTGAACTCAATGTGCATTAAGATGTGCGTCCACCAGCATTCCCCTTGCAGTCCCAAGATACAAATGCCCTGTCTTAAGGGACCTATTTTACCTCCTAAAACTCTTCAAAAAACAAAAGTTGGTCACTTTTAGAATACATCTATTGACGTGCTATGCAAAATCCAGAGTGGCCTTTAGGCAGACACAAATGTACTCTACAACAAAGTTTATTTCATTTGACCTTAGTGTGTATGAACCAGCCCAAATTACCATGTGCAACAAACACTTAAAAACAATCCTGGCTTAGCACAGTCCATGCACACAGACTGTGTATTTTCTATGCATTTAAAGTTCTTGCAGGTTGAAATTGCCCTCAACTTTTAGGTTGCTTTGAATAAGTGGCATGGTTCAGATGATTATATTTCCAGAACTTCTTCAAAAATTGTTGTAAATTTGATAGATACTAAATTTTACTTTAGAATTTATTCACATTCTTAGCTAGGAAATAGGACAATTGAACAACTTTTTTTCTTTGTAATTTAATAAAGAATAACAAATATATTTTTAGAAGCCATTTCAATTGGTCCGCTACTTGGTTTGAAATCTGTATTTAAATCCTTTTACTAAAATAGAATTTAGCAAGAAAAAGTTGTTTTATGCTTCATCACCCCCAGAATTCAGAAGAAAATATTTTCTGACCACTTTCGCCAAAGGATAACTAGTAATGTAAAGGTTTACTATACTTTGAAATACACTCAGGTTTTATGAGAAGGACTGAATGGAGCCAAACTAAAAAAGGCCGAGAAAAGAAACACAAGTGTTTTATGGTCATAAAACGTGCTTAAGAATATATATTACAAAAAAGTCAGGGGTTTTCTCCCTTTGCTAGCATCTTAATCAAGATCCTTCTACAATAAGAAAAAGAAAATGGCTCCAGATGAGCTCACTTTCTCTTTAGAAACTATCACTTGGGTTTTAGTTTTGCATAAAGGATAAAACCAATTGTTTCATAACCCATTTAAATTCATTTCATCTTATTATTTGTAGGGATGAAATATCCAATTGTGGTTAGAAATTCAAAGGTAAGATAATCATTCAATTCAGTGTTTTAAATACATATATTTGACCTGGTATTTTTTACTTACTATACATAAAAAAGATTTTACTTTACTTGCTGATTTAGTAAGTTAATAACTTTAGTTACTTTTATATTACACTCAGCTTAGAATGCTATTTTTGTATATGTTTAATTCACAGAGTTTTTGTAACAATGAACTCTGAAGATGTAGAACATTAAGGTAAAAATGACATATACAGAGTGATACTTATACAGACTGTATTAATAATATATTAATAAAGTTCTATCAGTATCTGCTTTTTATAATAACAGAAATACATTACAAAGTCTTTAAACATATCTTTGATATAAAAAAGTAAGGTTATCATACTTGTGTATGTTATTTTTCAGCCATCTGTGCTTTCATCTTCAATATATCTTCCGAGTTCATCTCTAAGAAATCTGTGAACTGAATTAATATATGAAACAGCATTCAAGGTTGAGAGAAAAGAAGAAGTGTAATCTTCAGGTTACTTAAAGGACAAATATATACTAAAAATAGTTCTATATAGCCCTCTATATAGAAAAGCAAATATAATTCTTAATATCTGAAAACATTTGATAAAGATAATAACCATATTACAAATCATTACAATAGCACAGTTCTAGTAGTTTTTACAAATGTATAAAATTCCAACTGTGCCTGTTCACTAATTGCTTGATTCCCTGAGAAGTTCTGACTTCAAATGCCAGTAACCCTGTCCTGTGGAGCTGCTGGACCTCTGATCTCTTCCATTTGCTAAGGTATCACTTGTTTGGCCAGTCTAGCTTTCTCCGGAAATCTCTTGCTAAAAGACCTACCTTTGATTAGAGCTTCTATTTCAGAGTAAAAAGTAATCCCTTCCTGTCCTGTTCTTAGGTCAGTTCAGACATGAGGAGCAGCATTGGAAGAAATGGAACATAGGGGGGAGATCTTTGGGAACTATTTGCTTTTGAGATTGTCTTAAGTATGTTATAGTTGAGGTAAATTTGTGCTGCTTTTTATTATAGGGGAAGGAAGTCCGATGCCGACATCTTGTGTCCTGCGCAGGACTTTACTCGGATAGACTCTCCCAGATCAGTGGTTGTGACCCAGAGCCCCGCATTGTGCCTTTCCGTGGAGATTATTTGGTGCTGAAGCCAGAAAAGTGCTATTTAGTTAGAGGAAACATTTACCCGGTATATCATTTCTCAGCACTTTTGCTTATTGGGCAGAAGGAAGTAAAGCCTTGGGGGTCTTAGGCACTATCGGTATTGCAAAAAGTTCTTTAAACTTTAGTAGCCTGGAAAGTTTCTCAATTCCATTTCCAGTTCACTGCCACTTATTTTCCTTTACTCTGCCTTTACTTAAAAAAAAAGTTCTTTTTTTATTTTGTTATGTATAATTGAAATGGGCCATTTAGGCCTTGATTCCAATACCCTGATTCATCCAAATTAAAGCATCTCTGGTAGGTGGCAATCTCACTTCTGTTTAAACATATCCAGTGAAAAAGAGCCACTATTATCTCTTTGGAAAAAATTGTCTCCATTTATTCTCCTTATCTCGATACAGTTAAATGGGAACTGTTTTGTTTAACCGCTTTATAGTTTATACATACACAATACAGACATTCAATACTTTCCAAATGAATTTTGATTTAGAACGTGTTCCATGTGTTTTGGTATGACAGGTACCTGATCCCCGTTTCCCTTTTCTGGGCATTCATTTTACTCCACGGATGGATGGTGGTGTCTGGCTTGGGCCTAATGCAGTCCTTGCATTTAAACGAGAGGGCTACAAATTTTATGATTTCAGTGTTCAAGATTTTATAGATGCAGCTGCTTACAGGTAATCTTTTCCAGTTAGTATGCCCTCCCTCGTTTTTCTGTTGTTATTAACCGTGAGCATTGCAAAAGCCTTAGACTGCTTGTGGTGGGAAATGTGGGAGAGGACTGTGGTTCAATTCAGGTTGTAAGTAATATTGTGTTTAGGAATGTTGGAAGAAAAAGCAAATATATATATTGACCCTATAAAAACCGATAGTTCAGTAGAACCATTTGTATCATCTAAGAAACTTAAGTGACAAGCGAAAAACAAAAACATTGACAAGATTGCTTATATATTTAACAAAAATAAAATGATTAAAAATGAACTAAAATCATATTTTTATTCAAAGCAGTTAGAAAAGCAACCAATTTTACAGCATCTGAAGAATGTAAAAATGTAGCGTAAACATTTTAGATAAGTCCACTTAATCAGATATGTAAAGTGAAAACCAGCAGAATAATTAAAGGTTTAAATCAAGATGACAGATATTAATCCCAGTACAGTATTTCTTAGCTACAGCGCTAAAATGACTTTGTTACTGATTTAATTCCTTCAGTGTAATTGGAATGCAATTATTAGTTTGTACTTTTAGTTGTTTGCATCTGATCTGTGAACACACACACACACACACACACTTATTTACTATATTTCTATATTGACGTTTTCGAAGGTCTCCTTAGAGTTTACAGAATTATGGATGATGAGAGAATTTAACCTTCTTAGCCAGTCAGTTCACAATAAACTATTTCCCCCCACCCAGTGGCTTATGGAGACTAGTGTTGAAGAATTTTTCATATGGGATGGGTGAAATGTACAGAGCATGTTTTCTAAATGCCCAATTGAAGCAGCTGCAAAGAATCATCCCTGAAGTTACCATCAATGATATTCAGAGGTAAAACAAATTTAAAATTGCTGAGATGTCTTGAGATGTGTTGTTCTTCTCTGCTCTCTTTCTAGAGTCTCAACATCTTTTTTACATTATAAAGTGATATTAACACTTCACGTGATCTTGATTCTATCCCTTTGTTAATGCAGCCTAGCACTGTGTTGGCTTTTTTGGCAGTGCAGCACACTGCTGGCTCATATTTAAGTGATTGTCCACTAGGACTCAGAGATCCCTCTCACAGTTACTTTGTGAGAAAGTTGTAAAAGGGGGGGGGTCATTGGACCCCATGAAACTGCAACAATCATAAATATGAATTAGTTGCCAAACATTCGAAGCTTGATCAAGTGACCATGGGGGATGCTGCAACGATCATGTGAAGAATTGTCATAATTCACTTTTTTCAGTGTCGTAACTTTGAACAGTTACTAAATAAATGGTTTTAAGTTGAGGACTACCTGTATTAGGACTGAAGTTTTATTTCAAAGATCTAGTTGAAGTAATGGTTGAATTTCCAGATTAATTCAATGCATCAAAATCAAATAAATTACTTGATTCAAACATTCTGCACACATGTATATTTTAATTGAATTGATCCTTTGAACTGAATCTTTAAATTAACCTGATTTATTTGTAACAATCTATTAACCTTGTAGGTTTAATACATTGTGTATAATCAAACTTGAATGATTCACGAAACCAAAGTGATTATATATATATATATTATTTTATATATATTTCATGTTTCTATCCATCTCCCTCAAAAAGGAGACGTCTTTAATATAATGCAAAGTTATCAAAATCAGTTTTTGTCCTGGCCCCATTTTCTTTTTTTATCTAACATCATCCATTTTTTGAAGAACAGACCTTTGTTTACATCTTAAATCCCAAATGCAAACTCTGAATCCTTGTGCAATTGAATTTAAAGAAACAAATCTTTCAAGGGCTTCTCTTGATTAGCCTCTCAGTTTTTAGCTAAAATCAAGTGTGTATAATTTAATTTTATTATCTGTTAAACAATTAGGATAAATTTATTTTTCTAAAAATAGCAATATTGTGCTACATTATATGTAAGTTTTGCCAACAAATGATTGCCAGTTATTGATGTCAGGAGATACATTTGTTTCATTTGTTTTGCAGAATGTATTTTTATTGATCTATGACCCAAAGTTTTAGGCTGTTCTATAATTAACCATGATAGTGCAGTAATTGTCTTAATTATCTCATATTAAGTCACTTTGGGGAGAGGGGTAGTTATCAAATTAAATATTGAATTTTTAATATATATTTTTTGCAGAGGACCTGCTGGAGTCAGAGCTCAAGCCTTGGACAGTGGTGGAAACTTGATTGATGATTTTGTGTTTGATAGTGGAACTGGAGACATTGCTGCTCGAATACTCCATGTCAGGAATGCTCCTTCACCTGCTGCTACCTCCTCCCTTGCCATTGCAAAAATGGTAGCCAATGAGGTAGAGCAGAGATTTGAATTGTGACTGGACAATGGAGACTTGGTCCTCTTTGCTCCTTCTCCTCCTGGCTACTGTGACAATCAAAGAAAAGGGCTGTTTCTTGTTTGGAGACAGAGAATTAGAAATTCAGTATCACAGTACTGAAACTATGTAAAAAGCACAGGAAGATCTATTAAATGTTATATTACTGAATTAAAAGGAAAATTGTGTTTCTATATTAGCGCAATTAGCAAACCAGAATCTTTCTTCTTTTCCTTAAGAGACCAGCTTGTGTTTGAATAAAGTTCTGTTTCCAAATAGAATAATGAGGAGACTAGACCAAAAGACCCATTTCTGCCTAGGTTTCTGTTTATTTACACAAAGAATCAATGATTGGCTTAGCACAGTGATGGCGAACAGTGATGGCGAACCTTTTAGAGACCGAGTGCCCAAAACCGCCCCCACCCCTGCTCCGCCTCCTGCCCTGCCCGCCCACGCCCTGCCCATCCCCTCCCCTGCCCACCCATGGGGCGACGCACCATCTCCATGGCCCGCCGCAGATTGCCCAGGCAGCCCTGCAGCACCATGACAGCCATGCCCTCCATCCACACCCAGTAGCATCATCTGAATGCTATGGGGCACGAGGGTGGAGTCTTGCCCCTGCTGCGTGGCTATGAACTTGGCTGTGCTGCTCCATGCGGGCCACGCCTGGGGGCGACTCTCCTCCAGGGGGGCTGCTGGTGATTGGGCCGCGGGGGGAGGCGGGGCTGGGATGACGACGTGCCTGCCCACAGAGAGGGCTCTGAGTGCCACCTCTGGCACGTGTGCCATAGGTTCGCCACCACTGGCTTAGCATTTTAAAAATACTTGAGCTGTGGTTGTAGACTTTTCTTAGAATCATCTAAAAAAATGGAGTCAATAAACTGTCCATTGATCATGGTATCAATAGAAAAGAATATTTGTGCACTGATGATGTTACCTGGTTGGGTAATGAAAGATAGTGGGTATTATACAGATAACTGGTGCCATCTTTATTAGAAGTTATGCTGTGAACTTCCAGAAAAAAGATATCAGTCAAGCGTCTTTAGTCTCCAGTTTTTATTTTTAGTAAAGGAATGCTGACAAAAATTTAAGCTGCTGTTGACCACAAGCAAAGTACTGCATTATCCTTACCAAACTCATTGAAGAAAAGGACAGCCGGTCCCAAATGCTGATAATAAAACATGGCTTTTGTCTTTCCATGTATATATTGCCTCTATGGTTTGTCTCTAGAGTTTTTTTTTCCTTTTGCTTTCTCATTGCTGGAAATTAGGCCATTCTCTAAATTGCTAGCTAATGAATCAGAGATCATTTCCTGATTTGATGTGCATACAGTCTTCTTTTTCTAGATGGCCCAAATATGCAACTACGGTATGTGATTGAATTTGGAACAGTCTTTTAAAATAAGTTAATGGAATATGATGAGATAAAAGCAGCATTGATCCAAACCATAATTAGAAGTCATATAGAACTTTATATATCAGTCAATAATAAAACATAAAAAGCAGTGCATAAATGTGGGAGTGCTGAACAAGGAAATTTTAAATGAGTTTTTTTTTAACTGAGTTTTAATGTACTGTACATTATTTTCTGTTCATCTTCAAATAGAATCATTGGAAGTTCCAGACATCTCTTTTTTTTTTCTGAAACACTAAAATCTCCATTCAGGTAGTCCTTGATTTACAACCACAATTGAGCCCAAAATTTCCATTGCTAAGCAAGACAGTTGTTAAATGAGTTTTGCCCCATTTTATGACTTTTCTTGCCAGAATTGTTAAGCGAATCACTGCAGTTGTTAAGTTAGTATAGAATCAGAATCAGAACAGAGCTAGAAAAGACCGTGAAGATCTTCTAGTCTAGACCCCGGCTCAAGCAGGAGACCCTATACCATTTCAGACAAGTGGCTGTCCAGTCTCTTAAAAACCTCCAGGTATGGAGTGCCCACGATTTCTGGAGGCAAAAGCTGTTCCACTGGTTGATTGTCCTCACTGTTAGGAAGTTTCTTCTTAATTTTAGGTTGCTTCTCTCCTTGATTAGTTTCCATCCATTATATCTTATCTTGCCTTCTGGTGCTTTGGAAAATAAATTGACCCCCTCCTTCTTGTGGCAGCTTCTCAAATACTGGAATATTGCTATCATATCACCCCCTGGTCTTTCTTTTCTCTAGAGTGGCCATAATATAGTTGTTAAGTGAGTGTGACTTCCCCATTGACTTTGCTTGTCAGAAGGCCACAAAAGACAATCACATGACTCATGGTCATTGCATCCATCATAAATATGAGCCAGTTGCCAAGTGTCTTAATTTTGAACCTGTGACTTATGGGGATGCTGCAATAGTGGTAAGTGTGAAAAACAGTCATAAGCCACTTTTTTCAGTACCATCATAACTTTGAACAGTCACTAAACGAACTGTTGTAAGTGAAGGAGTACCTGTACGTGTAACGAACATGAATCTTGACTTCCCTTTTCTACCCACTCCACTCCCATCCCAATTAACGAGAGGCTGTGTTAAACCTAGGAAAGCAAAGTACCTGCTACACAGAAGTAGATAGAAGTTTCTGAAACCATGTTCATATAGTACAAGTTTTTTACCAATAGGTTTTTGGTCTGGTCTTGATCCCATCAGACTACAAAACAAATAAAAACTGTAAGTTGTCAAAGTCACATTTGATGAAGTCTAAAGAAAAATTTCTTAAGAATGTTTCAGTAGTGGAATTCCTAATGATATACTGTAGTAATTTTTATTCTGGCAGGAACTAAGGAATCATCTGTTGGGATACTTTAATTAGACATTCTGCAATGAGCAGCCTTGAACAGAATTTCTGCACTAAGCAGACTTTTTGATCTAGATTTGGATTTATATGAACAGAAAACAACTTTGCTTATTTGGCAAAAATTAATCATGTTCTCTTGGTAGGCAGCAAATAATAAAAGTTTTCTACTGCCCCTGTAATAGCACATAAAAAGAGGCAAGGAAAAGGTATTCTGAATGTGATATTTGTTTCTGTAATTGGAGCAAATATTTATATTCTTAATTTTTATGTCATTTCATATTTTACTATTATCTGCCACTATGCTAGAGATTTCCATTTTAAGTATGGAACATACAAGACATTCTTCTGACATTGGAAAATCCACATCCTAGCAGTTTATATTCTCTCCCAAAAATGTATGTGGTTTAGAACTTTGGTCTTCTATATGATTCTACTTAACAGTCTATCTATAAATTCCTTAGGCCAGTGATGGTGAACCTTTTAGAGATTGAGTGCCCAAACTGCAACTCAAAACCCACTTATTTATCGCCGGGTGCCAGGTGGGCATGGCCCAATGGATGGGTGTGGCTGTGGTGGTCATGGCAGATTGGGTGGGTGTGGCCAATGTGGGTGTGATCACCTCGATGTTGCTTGTGGGGGGGACATCTGTGGGGGCCGGGCAGGGTTGGGGGAGATCCAGGAGGTCTCTGGCAGGTGGGACGGTGGGCAGGAGGCTTGTCCTGCGGGGTGAGGCAAGGCAAGGCAAACCAGGGCAGGGATGCCATTGTCACAGGGAAAGGTTAGGCAGGGGCTGGGGCGGCCGCTGCCTGACACCATCGGCCCTGCACACAGAGACCAGCAAGTGCATGGGTGCTGGGATGCATCCGTCCATGTGGGACCTCAGTCAGTTAGCAGGCGGCTGGTTGAAGAGGGATGGTTGCCATCTCCGGGGTGGCACGCATGCCCACAGAGAGGGCTCTTAGAGTGCCGCTTCTGGCATACGTGCCATAGGTTCGCTACCACTGCCTTAGGCGATTAAACAGTTTACTATTCCACTTTTTCAAGATTAAACAAAGTCCAAATATATTTAGGAATAGGTGAAACAATATCTCTTTCTACTGTACAATTTTAAATTAAAATGAAACTACAGTGTTTTGAGAGCCTATGGTACAAAACAAGCCACAAATCTCAGTGCATCCTTGGTTTTGATCCAATGAAGAGAGAAAAAATAGTTACACAGGTCAAAAATCTGTTGGAATATAGGAATTTTTCTATACACAAATTATTCATTGTTACCCAGTATTCTTTATTCTAACCCAGTGGTTCTCAACCTTTCTAATGCCGTGACCCCATAATACAGTTCCCCATGTTGTGGTGACCCCCAACCACTTATACATCACCTGGTGCCAGGGGCATGGCCAAAGAAAAGGGGGGAAAAATGGTGGACAGCCTTGTTTGGTGACCCCCGTGAAATAGTCGTTCGACCCCAAATGGGGTCCCGACCCACAGGTTGAGAACCACTGTTCTAACCAGTGATTCCCTATGACCCTGTTTCTAATTGTTGACTGAGTCAACAATTTCTACATGCAAAACTACAATTTACCACCAATGTACATCACACACCTTGGTTCTAATTTACATGAAAGCTGGGACATGACAATTGAAGTAAAGATAAGGATAGAGAAAGCTCAAACAGCATTCTTCAAAATGAAAAAGGTCTTCTGTAGTCATGACATAAGCCTAAGACTGAAAATCAGGCTTGTCAGATGCTATATTTTTTCTATCCTGCTCTATGGAGTAGAGAGTTGGTCTCTGACAGAAGGCCACCTGAAGAGACTAGAAGCATTTGAAATGTGGATTTACAGGCGGCTGTTATGTATAAGCTGGGTTGACAAGATCAGAAATGAGGTGATAGGCCACCTGGGAAAGCCAAGGGAAATCATCAAAACAATTAAAAAACAAAAATTAGAATATTTCAGACATGATGCGACACCCAGAAAAATACAGCATACTCCATTTAATCCTCCAGGGAATGATTGAAAGCAAACGAGGTCCAGGCAGAAGAAGAACATCATGGCTTCAAAATCTAAGGGACTGATTTGGACAAAACTCAGCAGCACTTTTTTGTGCGGCTGCTGATAAAAACAGGATCGTCAACATGATCACCAACGTTGGATAACGAATACAGCACAAGAAGAAGAAAAAGTACAACAGAGGGAAAAAAATTATTAAGTTTCAGAGACATTTATAATCACTAATGTGATTATGTGTGTTGTGTTTATTGGGTATTTTTATTTTAAAACAAACAGAAGTATTTCTACTGAGACTTAAGAAATTTTGTATACAATTCACCTGCATAACTTACGCATATTACCCATGGTTTTTCTTCATTTTAAAAACTAAAGGTAATCTTAGTGGATTAAATCATTTCATAAAATTTTTACTACAAAGACTACATGGATAGATGATAGTTTCTGAATTTAGTGAAAAACAAATCAAGAAAACTTGCACTTCCATTTATGCATGATGATTAGAGTTGAATTATCAAACACACAAACATACAAACTGAGTTATACATGGCTATTCCACAGTAAACTTTGGGATATCTCTCAAGTATGTTCCCTATGAAATATATTGAATGACATTCATCAAGTACAATTCTGGCAAGCAGAATCTCCATGTGAATACAAAGAAGAAAATTATTTAACCAAAAGTTCTTTGTCCTCCATGAAATGACAAATACATCCAGCCCATTGTGTCCTTTACATTCAAGATACAGTCAAAGACGTGTTTCTATGCATTTATAGTAAAGTTGAGCAAATCAAATGTCCAACATTCAAGAAAATTCTGTGTAAGATGGCATTGAATGTACTTCTGTTCAAAATTTTGTCTGTATTCTGGATGTAGCTACCTGAGAAGCAGCCCTTAATGAGTTTGGCCCATCACAAAAGGAATGTATTTTTAAAAAATACATTTTGCAATATGATGCTTTTTTATTTGGGGATTATTTTTGCATTCACCCAAATCTAAATCAAAAAGAACAGGGCAGTTTAATCTGCAATGTATATTAGTTTGTATCAGATCAATTACTGGATCCAATATAATGTTATTTAGCAAATTACATTGAATTAACTTTGGCCCAAACCTTTATTTTCAGTAGTTCACATGTCACACATTGCCAAAATATATAGAAAATGAGGAATGGGGTTAAAGAATATTACTTCACCACCTAGATTATGCAATGACACAACTGGAAGTGCATCTTTTAATTTGGTATCATCATTTGGAGACCTTTTTCTGGAAGTATGGAGGCATTGGCTGAGATGTCTTAAGACTATTATACAGTGCATACTTTTCTGTATTTTGGTTTCTACTGAATACACATATGTGCTTGTATTTTGAATGTAAAAACAGCTGTGCAATAGTTATATGACTTATAGGGCATTTTCAAGAGGTGTGCATTATTCCAGATGGCTCAAGGTTTTTTTGTACATTACCCCATTTCTACAACTGATGAAAAAAATACTTTAGCATAACACAATATACTATTGATAGCTAAGTTACTTAACAAGTTGTAAGGTACAACTTGTTTTTTACTAACTGTATTTCAAATATTCATGAAATAAGGAATAGGGATTGAGTAGTACTGATTCAGTACTGTTTTATAAAACAAGTTAGTTTTTTCTTCACTAAATGGAATACTTACTGCTCATGCATTGCTGAGGCAAGCAGAGGAAAGTGTCACATTTTTGTGTGGTCAAGAATCAAACTAAAGCTTCATTCCCATACTCATTTTCCAGGACATAAGATCCAAACTAAAGAATTGAGGTGACATGTTGCACTAATCCAGGATATGTGTAATCATGATTATCTAATAAACCATAGCTGAATGAATTCAGGCTATACACAAAGTTTTAAAACATGATTTACAAAACACTCTTAGCATAATAAACCCAATCATATTTAGCATCATGGTTACAAACCAAATAACATGGGTTTAGTTATTTATTTGAGCTAAGCTATGCCAATTTACACATTTACAGTATATGCTCCGCTTGATGAATTACAACATAATAAATAAAAGATTTCCAATAGGAAACTTAAAGGAAAGGATGTAGAACTTAATTGTTTTCAGTAAGTAGATTTGCAATTGTATTTTAATTGATTAAATGGAGGCAGTCACATTCAATCAAGGGAAACAATGTTGAGAATTAATAGTATGCTTGTTAAATATTAAAATACTCAAGCTTTCTTCAAAATGTCATCTATACCATGCTTTTATAATAAGCACATTTCTTTCAATTTATCTAGGAAGTGATATGGAATAATAATATTGATGTTGTTGTTGTTAATTATTATTATTATTATTATTGAAACAGACAGCTATCTGCCACATAACACCCCAGACTTAACAATTGGCAATAAGAAAAACAAAAAAGTTTGGATAGTGGACGTGCCATTGCCTGAAGACAGCAGAATAGAAGAGAAAGAAAAGACAACAAAATACAAAAACCTACAAATAGAAATAGAATGACTGAATCAAAGGCAAGCAAGGGTAGTACCAATAGTCATTGGTGCCTTGGGTGCAATCCCAAAACAATTGGAGTACCACTTGAACGCCATTGACATAGACAAATTCGCCATCAGTCAATTGCAAAAGGCGGTTTTACTGGGAACAGCTTCTATCTTGCAATAATATCTGTAACACCATCAAACATCCACATCTGCCTACTCCAGGTCCTTGGTAAGGACTCAATAGGTAGACAAAAATGTCAAATTCACTCTGAACATCTGGCTGACTGTGCAAGAATAATAATAATAATGATGATGATGATGAGGAGGAGGAGGAGGAGGAGGAGGAGGAGCAGGAAAATCGAAGAAAGAGACCGAGGGACTAATTCTGGCTGCACAAGACCAAGCCTTAAGGACAAATGCATATAAAGTCAAAATTGAGAAGACAGCAACAGACAGTAAGTGCCGCCTATGCAAAGAAGATGAAGAAACAGTGGACCACCTGGTAAGCTGTTGCAAGAAGATTGCACAGACTGACTACAAGCAGCGGCATGACAAAGTAGCAACAATGGTGCATTGGAAGATCTGCAAAAAATATCATTTGCCTGTAAGCAAAAACTGGTGGGATCATCAAATAGAGAAAGTAATAGAAAATGATAAAATTAAACTGCTCTGGGACTTCAGAATTCAAACAGACAAGCACCTGCAACATAACACCCCAGACTTAACAATTGTCGATAAGAAAGACAAAAAAGTCTGGATAGTGGATGTGGCAGTGCCTGGAGACAGCAGAATAGACGAGAAAGAACTGGAGAAGATAACAAAATACAAAGACTACAAATAGAAATAGAAAGACTGTGGCAAAAGCAAGCAAGGGTAGTACCAATAGTAATAGGCTCCTTAGGTGCAATCCCAAAACAATTGGAGCACCACTTGAACACCATTGGCATTGACAAATTCGCTATTAGTCAATTGCAAAAGGCGGCCTTATTAGGAACTGCTTCCATCCTGCGACGATATCTGTAATACCATCAAACATCCACATCTGCCTATCCCAGGTTCTGGGTAAGGACTCGATAGGTAGACAAAATGCCAAATCCAGTCTGAACATCTGGCTGACTGTGCGATGATCCATAATAATAATAATAATAATAAATAAAAAATGTACAGTAATGGATAAGGGATACCTTGCTCAATAGTAGTAACTGTGAGAGGGATCTTGGAGTCCTAGTGGACAATCATTTAAATATGAGCCAGCAGTGTGCTGCAGCTGCCAAAAAAGCCAACACAGTGCTAGGCTGCATTAACAGAGGGATGGAATCAAGATCATGTGAAGTATTAATACCACTTTATAATGCCTTGGTAAGGCCACAATTGGAATACTGAATCCAGTTTTGGTCACCACAATGTAAAAAAGATGTTGAGATTCTAGAAAGAGTACAGAGAAGAGCAACAAAGATGATTAGGGGACTGGAGGCTAAACCATATAAGGAACGGCTGCTGGAATTGGGTATATCTAGTTTAATGAAGAGAAGGACGAGGGGGGACATGATAGCAGTGTTCCAATATCTCAGGGGCTGCCACAAAGAAGAGGGAGTCAAGCTATTTTCCAAGGCGTCTGAAGGCAGGACAAGAAGCAACGGATGAAAACTATTCAAGGAGAGAAGCAACCTAGAACTATGGAGAAACTTCCTGACAGTTAGAACAATTAACCAGTGGAACAACCTGCCTGCAGAAGCGGTGAATGCTCCAACACTGGAAGTTTTTAAGAAGAAACTGGACAGCCATTTGTCCGAAATGGTATAGGGTTTCCTGCCTGAGCAGGGAGTTGACTAGATGACCTCCAAGGTCCCTTCCAACATAATAATAATAATAATAATAATAATAATAATAATAATAATAATAATAATTCTATCATGGTATTTGACTTGGAAAAGCTCATTCAGATATGCAACTCATCACTTTGTAACTAGCAAGTGATGAATGCATATTTATAAACAGCTGAACTTCTGTCTACAGTGTCTCCTATAAAGTAGTGAGGAAAAGGCATAGAGCAGTGGTTCTCAACCTTTCTAATGCCGTGACCCCATAATACAGTTCCCCATGTTGTGGTGAACCCCAAATGGGTGTGGCCACCAATAAGAGGGAGTAGGACAGCTAGGGAAAAGGGAAAAAAATGGCGGACAGCGTGGTTTGGCGACCCCTGTGAAATGGTCATTTGACCCCAAATGGGGTCCCGACCCACAGGTTGAGAACCACTGGCATAGAGCCATAAAAATGATTATTTATCCCTGAACCAGATGAACCATAACAAGCAATTTTCCCCATTTTTTATTTTATTTTATTTCACTATCATCCTTTGTTGTGTGCTCCAACCACCATCCACCAAAATTCCAGATTTCTTTTTCATAGCAGAAGTGTCTATCTCTTAGTCTTAATTACTTCAAAGCAAACATCTTATCCATCAGGCATTTCAGATTCCATATGTGCATCACTATAGCTTTGTTGTGAACTTTCATTTATCGGTCTATCACTTAGATCATAATAACTCAGCTCAGGTGTATAGCTAGGATGCCGAACTGATTGAATGTCTTCCTTAGGTTTCTCAAAGGATGATTCATCTGTTTGTTGATAATGAGATGCTAGCACTTTGCCAGTTTTAAGATTTATCCAGCTTCCTTTTGGCATGGATAATGAATCATAAGTGAGCGCGGTTTCATATTCCACCTCTATATAAGCTAAAGATTGTGCACTCAACATATTCCTACTTACATGAGAAACTAGCACTTGCTCAACTTCATCAATACTCTGCACTTCATCCCAAGATGGCTGAATGCTGAGATCTGATACAGCAATTTCAGATGGTTTGTTGCTACTGCAGGTTTCCTGACCAAATTTTGCTTCACTCAATTTCACATCAGATATGGGTGCTTTGGGACAACCTGCAGAATTTCTATTGTTCTCCAAAGCTGTTTTACTAAGCAAGCTCATACTTGTCTGCTGGCCATGATTTATCAGTAATTTTCCAGTTTTTCTATTTAGCCAGAAATCATTTTCTAGAGAAATTCTGCTATATGTCTGCAGAGCTTCATCTTCCCCCTCTACATATGATGATGAACTGTCAAGGGTACTCCTACTTGCAGACTCATAAGACTGCTGTGCATCACTTGAGGGTGTGCTCCAAAGGATGTCATTATAGTGAAATTCATGTTTCACTGACTGCTTACTTCCTTGATGGAGTTCCTGCTCCACATCCAATTTGCTGGTTATTTGGAGAGTCATCCCTTCTTCCTGTCCAGAGGCCATTATTTCTTGCTGTTGGCTGGCCTGCTGGGGTGATATATCTTCTGCCTGTTGAGATGTATCTATCTGCTGGCTGGCTTGTCGGGAGGCTGGTACCTCTGCCTGTTTGCTCTCATTTTGAGATATTTCTGTCTGCTGACTGGCTTTTGGGGATGCTGGTACTTCTGCCTCTTGGCTGGCCTGTTGAGATGATGTTAACACTGCCTGCTGGCTAACCTGCTTGGATGCTGCTATTTCTGTTTGCTGGCTAGCTGGTTGGGATGTTGTCACCTCTGGCTGTTGACTGGCATGTTGGAATGGCAAGTCTGCATGCTGGCTAGGTTGGCAGTATTTCACCACCTCGGCTACTTTGGATGCCACCATCACTACCTCTTGGCCAGATTGTTGTGAAGCTAGTAACTCAGGCTTTGGAACTCCATCTATTAAAGCATCCTCCTGTAGACTTCCTCTTTGGGACTGCAGCAACTTCTCTTGTTGGTTTCCCACAGTGGGTTCATCTTTGTAGGACTCTTGCAGTTCTTTTTCTGCTTCATTACCTTCAAAAGATATTAGTTCTTTTTCTTTAATCAGTGCTGCTGCTGCTGCCATCTGATTCTCAGGCTGAGACTCATCCTTACAAGTATCTTGCTGTGCTACAATTTTCTTTCTGTCATCATCAACACGATGTATTTTATCAAATTCAGTCTTTTTTTCTTCAGGCATGGAATTCCTAGAAAAACTTTCCTTAGATGTGAGATTTACTTTTCTTGCTCTATGCTCCTGAAGCCAACTTCTTTCAGTTTGTTGACTGCTACATGTCATTATTTTACCAGTTCTTCTGTTTTTCCAGGTATTCATTCCAACTGAAATAATGCTGTAAGTTTGCTGAGCCTTTGAAGCAAATGAAGACTTTTGTTTTGAATTATTTATGACACTTTCAAGAGTATTATCCCCAGCTACTTTGTTCACTTTATCAGCAACCAGTTGAAGTTCTGCCTCTACCACAGCAGGTTGTTTACTTTCCCATTCAGGCAGTAATGTAATGGATTGTTGGCTAACACTCCAAGACTCAGGCATGATGGTTTGTTCACTATCTGTTTGGGATTTGAGCATGATGAGTGATTCAGTGAACCTTTGAGATTCTGATGTATCAAGCTTCACACTGTCCCTCCTACACCTGGATTCTCTCACTGATTCAGTGTTCCTTTGGGATTCAGGGATGGCAGGCTGTTTGCTATCCCTTTGGGACTCAGATACAGTAAGTTGTTCACTGCCCTTTGGGAATTCAAGCTCATATGGGTGATCACTGTCTCTTTGGAATTCTGGAATAGTGGGCTGTTCACCATTATTTTGGGACTCAGATACAGCAGGTTCACCAAACTTCTGGGACTCAGGGCAGATGGGCTGTTCATTACATTCTGATGGTTCTGGAATAGCAGACTGTCCGCTGCCTTTCAAAAAGTCAAGCAAAGGGGGATATTCACTGCCTATTTGAGGCTCTGGAAAAAGGGCTTGTTCACTGTCCCTCTGGGACTCAGAAACTGGGAGAAGATTTGCCTTCTGGAACCCATATACAAGATGTGATTCAGTAATCGTCTGGGATATGAGTGTTTCACTGGCTCTCCTGGACTGGGGCAAGTTGGGTAGTTCATTAGAGTTCAGAGACTGTAATATGCTGGGGGGTGCACTTACCCTGCGGGAATGGGGCATGTTGGAAAATTCTATTCCCTGGGATTTAATCAAGGATGGTCCACTGGTCTCCCATTTCTCAGAAAATAATTCACTGGTTTTTGATTCACTTCCAAAAGGCTGTTCACTAGTCCTATGAAGCTGTATGTTAGGTGACTCGTTAGTTATCTGGGACTCAGGTTCTTCAATGGCTCTCAAGGATTCAGACACTGTACATTTTTCACTAAATCTTTCAGATACAGGAAAAACAGTTTCTTCACTGCTCCTTTGGGAGTTAGGGGGAGTTGGGTATTCAGTGACCTTTGGGGATTCAGATAAAGTGGGCTCTTCACTGCCTTTTTGGAATTCTGGGGCAGCAGATACCTGTCTACCTTTCCCGAACTCTGAGATCATGCATTTGTTGTTATCCCTTTGATATTCCGGAATGGTGACCTGGCCACCAACCTTCTGTTCACTATTTGTTTGAGATTCAGGAACAAAAGATTGTTTACCTTCCCACGAGTCTGTTTTAGCAGGCAGTTCACTTGCTTTCTGGGTTTCAAGGGATATAAGCTGTTTGCTGCTTCTTTGGGATTCTAAACTTGGGTAGTGCTTACTATTCTCATGGGACTCAAGCACAGCACCTTGTTCTCTGCTTATTTTGATCTCAAATGCAGTATACTGTTCATTAGTCTCTGACTCTGAACTAATTCTTTGAGATTTTTGAACCCCAGACTCATTACTTTTTGATAGTGCTTCTTTACTGGCAAGTTTCTGCTTTTTCTCTCTATAATTCTGAAGCCAACTATCATTAGTCTGTTGACTCTGGTTTTGCATTAATTTGCCAGATCTTCGGTTTAACCAAGTAGTTTCCTCCAGTGAAATGATGCTGTATGTCTGTTGACCAAATGACATCTTTTGTTTCAGTGGCACTGTCCTATTTTCAGAAGTGATAGTCACAAGGGGCTCCTTTGCATCATCAATCTTGTTTTCTGTCCCTAGGCTACCATGCTGTGATTTTTGCTTCAGTTCAAATAACATATCACTTTGATTATCTTTTTTTTTAAATTGATGACTATCGTATTCAAATTCTTTTAACCCAGCTGATGGTCTGCTGTGACGAACTTGTCGATCTTCTTGAGGGAAACTATTGTGACGAAATTCTTGCACCTCAGTTTGCTGGCTATCATAGAGAGAGTCTGGTAAATTGGCTGGTAGACTGGAAGAGCGAAATTCTGTAATGTCAACTGGCTTGCTTCCTTGGCCAAAATCTTGCCCTTTTTCTGGCAGACTGTCAGTGCAGAGGTCTGAAATAACAGGCTTATCTGCTTTTTGCAAGTCATACTGATGACTACCATGGTGAGATTCTTGCATTCCTAATTGTGTTCTAATTTTTGCAATGCTAACTGTATCAGTCTGTAAACCTTTTTCAAGCAACTCTCTTTTCAGACTCTGAGCACTATCTGTCTGCTGAGCTTGGTCAATTTTAATTTTTCGTATTTTTCTACGTCGCTTTATTTTTTGTTCCTCTGATTTTGTTTTTTCTGATTCTACTTGTTGGCCTCTTAGTTGGGTCTCCTGCCATACTCTAGATATTTTTGGCTCTTGAATATTATATTGGGATTCTGGTACCGCAGTCTGTTGACTATCTTGCTTTGATTCTTGTCCCTGGAGCTTTTGAATATTGCGCCGAGATTCTTGTACTGCAAGAGATCGACTACCTCGCCTTGATTCTTGTCCCTCTGACTTTTGATTACTGTGCTGAGATTCTTGTACTGCAGCTTGTTGACTAGCTTTCCTTGATTCTTGCCCCCGTAGCTTTTTAATATGATGCTGAGATTCTTGTATTGCAATAGATTGACTACCTTGCCTTGATTCTTGTCCTTCTGGCTGTTGAATACCATGCCAAGATTCCTGTACTGCAACAGATCGACTACCTCGTCTGGATTCTTGCCCCTCTGGCTGCTGAATACTGTGCTGAGATTCCTGTACTATAACAGAACAACTGCCCCGTCTTGATTCTTGCCCTTCTGGCTGTTGAATACCATGCCAAGAATCCTGTACTGCAACAGATTGACTATCTCGCCTTGATTCCTGCTCTTCTGGCTGCTGAATACTGTGCTGAGATTCTTGTACAGTCACAGATTGACTATTCCTCGATTCTTGTCCATCTGGAGGCTGAATACAGTGCCAAGATTCTTGTACTATATCCCTTTGAGAAATTTGTTCTAATTCTTGCCATTGTAGCTGTTGCGTACTATGTTGAGATTCTTGTAACACAGGTTTCATTTCAGAAGCCCCAGAAAATGTTAACAATGTTTCAGTATGTAATGTTTCTTTTTCTGAATTGTTTATCATGGATTGATGAAAAGGAAGTAAAAGTTCTGCAAGTGTTTCTGGGCCCCAAGCAATACTAGTTTGTTGATAGCTAGATATCCTCTGACTTGTTCTTTCACTAATCAAAGTCCTTTCTTTCATTAAATCTGCTTCGTTCAAGGGCTGTTCCTGAGAAAATGTTTTGCTTGGTAGATTTTGAACACAAATGGCTTGTTCATTGCTGTGTGGAGATTCCAGTCTATTTAAATCTTGGCTACAAAGGTGTGAGACTTGTGTCTTTATTTGCTGACTATCATGCTTTTCTACTTGTTCAGTTGCATAGCCAGATTCTTGCATACAAGTTTTTTTTATTTTTGTCTTTTCAGGAAAAATAATCTCCTGTTCAAAGCCCTCTTGAAAAGACTTTGGGGTTTGTAAAGGCTGGTAAGCAACAGGCTGCTGATTATTACAATAGGATTCTTGGTCTTGAAGTTGAGGACTGTTGGGCTGCAATTGTTTCTTAAAAGGTGTTACACTACTTGTCCTTGCAGAAATATTTGTCTGCTCACTTTCATCCATTATTTCTTTCCGTCTAAAAATGCTCACTTTGCTATCTGTTTGAAGAGACTTGTCCACCACATTTTTTTCAGAAATTATTCTTTTTATAAGTTCTTGTTCCATTGCTTGTGTAGAATAGCCAGTTTTCTGGTAGTGACTGATCTAAGTATAATTCTCATTTGGGTCAGAAGTAGGTTCCAGACTCTCCAAATTGAGTATTTCCTCATTCCCAGGATTTATCTGGGCAAGTGCAATTTCAAAATCACTCAGCTTTTCTTTTAGCAAAATTGCTAAATTAATTCTGAGGCCCTGAGGTACTAGCTTTTGTAGCATCAGCAAGCCAGATCTCCTTTCTAACCAAGCTGTTTTCTTTTAAAAAGCTACACGTAAAAGAAACATAAGTGCAACTTTTCTGATCCCAGTTCATAACGATTAATTCTTTTCATCAGGAATGTGACTTGGATGTAGGTTGAAACATTTTCTAGGTGATGGTAAACCTTTGTTGGGTGCGTGTTTCTTATTTACAGCCTGTTGGAATCATGGCCTTTTATGTCTAGATTAAGGAGTTAGCAAGTAATTTGTCTGATGATCGTTTCCTGTTCTTACTCCAACTGCCTTTGTTCTACAAGCATCAGAAAATGGTCTGTGACATCACGGCACAATGTGCTCCAATCATTTATCTTACATCTAAGCAAGATTCTAAGTCCAAGTCTTTAGAACTAAGATTAGAGTTCATTTTTGCCATTCAAGGGCAGCAACTGAAGCCTTGACTATTCTTCTTACTGTCTTCTAAAGAAAGTGGCTTTACAAAAAGGTAACTAATAATAATTTCCCTTAACCAATTCTTAAGTGTTGCCTTATGGCAGAAATGTCAAACACAAGGCCCGGGGGCCGGATGCGGCCCTGCAAAGTGGTTTCATGTGGCCCATGAAGCCATCCTGGAAACAGTGAAGGAATGGCCCCCCGCTGCCTTGGCCCTGGCCCAGGCCGGCCAGGAGCCATTGTACAATTTTGTGGTGGCCATCTATGCTGAAACACATTCAGTCTTAACTCCACAAGGCCATCTGGAAACAGCGATGAACCAGCCCCTGCTGTGTCAGCCCCGCCCCCTGGATGCATGCTGGGGAGGTGTCACCCTTTGTGAGGAATGAAGAAATGGACCATGCCTTGGCACTTGCCCTGGTCCCACCCCCTTCTGCCAGAGACCCTCAGATCTGTCCCACTCCTGCTCATGTTCCCACAGACACCTTTGATGCGAACAATGTAGAGCTGGCCATGCCCACCCAATAGGCCACACCCACTCCATCCACGCCCACCCCGTAGGCCGCAGCCACCCTGGCCACACCCACCCAGCCCCCCTGAGGGCAACCACAATGCTGATGCGGCCCTCAATAAAATTGAGTTTGACACCCCTGCCTTATGATTATGAAATATTTTAGAAAATTGTTGAAAACAATGGGTTTGTAGAGTACAAAACTGATCATTTCATAATTTTCTTTTGCTAGATTTTCTGGCGGCCTTCACCAACTTCATTCCTTGGCTAGAAATTATGAGAGATGCAATTCAGCATGTTTGTACGGGACATAAGACAGAACTTTTGATTTTAGATGACAGTTTGGCTGGCATGAGGAAAAATTTCTCCAGGTCACTTGGCTGTATGAAGGTATGGAGGTGTGAAACAGGTCAGTATTTATGTATTTATTTCATTGATTTATTGAATTTATTTGCTGTCTATCTAGTAGGAAATGACTTTGAATGGCTTTCAGCATTAAAACATTAAAAAAACTAGCAACTAAATATCTTTAAAAGAATAAAAATAGAAATCCCAATCAAGATATAGTTAAAAGATGGGGAGAGAGGGAATAGAATGCATGGAGAGGGGATATTATTACCTCTTAATTCAACAACCGCCTCCAATATGATGTTCCCCGATGAAGGACTCAGGCTATCTGGCAGGCTCCTGTGGAAGGACAGAATGGTGGGAGCCAATCTCATCTTAGTGGGTAAGATGTTCCATACACAAGGCCCTTCTCCTGGACTCTGCCAGCCAGAATTCCTTAATTAATGGGGCCTGCAGCATGCCTACTCTGCTGGCACAGGTGGGCAGGACCTCTCAATCTCTATCAGCATCGATTGGGACCAGCCTTGGAGAAGGAAGCCACACCAGTGCAAAACTGAGTCACCCAGTCTCAAACCCCACAGCTAGTCCAAAAGAATACCATGTTCAAGGTCTATCTCTCAAGGCTGCTGAGAGATCACGGAGAGCAAGGATGGTTGCACTACCCCATCCCAGTCTTGCCAGAGATCATTTACTAGTACGACCAATGCCTTTTCCATCCCCTAATTGGGTTTGAATTCTGGCTGAAAGATAATCTGTTTCATCAAGGACCTCTGTAGCTGTCAAGCAACCACCTTTTCTACCACCTTACCTAAGAAGGGAAGATGGGAAACTGAACAGAAGTCTGACAGGCAGGTGGGGTCAAGTGATGGTTTTTAAGGAGGGGACAAACTGGAGCCTCCATAAAGTGCCCTGGGAAAGTCCCCTCCTGTAGTGAGAAATTTATCACTGCTTAAAGAATATGATATTCTCTTTCAGTTTGTTTTGTTTTGCATGTTGTCTTAGTTCTAAACACAATATAGCAACAATAGTCCATTATTTGGAAAGACCAGTTTCTGTGCATTCTGAAAAACAAAATTATACTGATGAGGCTGGTTTCAAGTCTGCATGCTTTCACTGGTGCAGGGACAAAGTATGCTTATCTGTGTATTTGCAGTAGAATATCAAAGCACAAGGAGCCAAAAGATGCTGCCAAGAAAAGGTACAGAGAAAGTGTAATCACATTATCTCACACTTTGAAGCTCTAGAAAGAAAGCTAAAGAACCCGGAATTTTAGGTTGCATTCTCATTAATCCTTTCAGGCTATAGGAGTAGACTGGAAAGAGAAAGAACACTGCCAGGAAATGACAACACAAAAATACAGATTATTAGACAGCTAAGATTCCTTCCAATCCTATAATTCTATGATACACACAACAATATGAAATCAGTTTCCAGTTCTTTAGCTGGTGTTTGCCATCAATCATATTGATTTCTTCCCAAAAATCTAGGTTGTCATAATAGTATATGCGCAAATCCATGCAGTGTGTACTTATGTAATTTGGTAAATGGAATTTTTTTCAATGCACAGATTTTCTAAATGCTGTTTAAGGCTTTTTCATACAGTATTCAGTGTGCATATACTATAACCACTAGAACAATCTCAGCCAATGTATGCCATAATGTCTCAATTTTAGTTTTAATACTTGAAACTTTGTGATCTTCTCTGATTCTTTATCTTCAATTATCCCATAGTATTGCCACATCAATTATCCACATTTTCTTCTTTTCAGCCACAGTTAAATCTGGTGTATGCCATAATCTGTTTTATTTATTTTCGGGAGGGTGTGTGTGTCAGTCCATAGGTTGTTTCAGTGCAGGCCTGCATTGGCTCTGTTCTTATTACTTGTTCTAAGCTATTATTATATTTCTATCCCACCCTTTTTATACATAACTCTAGGTGTTGAACATAACTAACACTGTACTGCCTATTTTCGAGATGCTTGTGACTTATATGCTCAACCCAAATACCTACATTATAGTTGACAGCTTTTTCTCATCTAGTGTCACCGTCCATCAGAATTACACCTGGAGTCTAAGTTATCAAAACTGTAGAAAGATTAAAATATTTCAATGCTGGTTAACTCATTCTTGAGAAAGGAGATTGCCTCTTAAGGAGGCATTAGTTCACCCCCTCCTCAAGAATCACTAAATCCCACCATACTGGACAATTTTTTTAGAGAATGTTGTGGGAAAGGTGGTCATGCAGCAGCTTTAGTGAACTCTGGATGAAGCAGATTATCTGGATTCCTTTCAGTCAGGATTCAGACCTAGATATGGGATAGAAACAGCACTGGGTACAATTTTGGATCATGTCTGGCAGGAGTGGGGTGGGGAATAATACACACATCCTGGCTCAACCTCTATTTTCTGATATGTGGGAATGATCTTGGAAGCCAGGGCAAGGAGATTCAGCCAAAGGCAGTCAGATAAAAGGCAGCTTAGCCAATAACAGGAATGTGATTGGGGCAAGAGGCGCAGAAGAGTTCCTCTTTGTTTTGGGGCTGAAAAGGATTAGATTGGGAGGGAGAAATACTTTCAGTCTTACAGTCAGGAAACACAACCTGATGAATTAATTCTAGTTATTGTAAGGTTACATTAACATAATCTTGCAAGTCTGGAAGCACTCCTCTCCCCGGCCTCGTTATGTTGCAAAAGTATTGTGGAGATTTGAAGCTCAACATGTTTCCTGTCTGCGTTGCCAATCCATATCTTGACGAAATAGGTATGGATTGGCAACGCAGACAGTAAATGTGTTGAACTTTAACTCGCCACAATACTTTTGCAACATAACTAACGGAAAGGAGATTGGGGGAGTATCTCTGGAAGGTACCTGAGGATGATTTTAGAAGCTCGATCGAACGAGAGGGCCGCAAAGGATTAGGCAGCTTCTGGGGCCGCATAACAGCGAAGCCTCCTATTTCTTCCTGGCCATGACGTTTCTGGTACTACGACCGCTCTCCGCCCGCACTTCACTTGAGCGACTACAGAGCAAAAAGCCGTCCTCAGGGAAAAGCAAGGCAAGCCGGCGGCCCCACCTCTATTGAGTATCCGAAGGGGCCGCCTTCTTTTCCCATTGGCACTTGCCCGACAGGCCGACTCCCTCTTCCTCCGGTCCTCTTCCCGGGCCGCTAGAGAGCGCAACTGGACCCTGCCCGGTAGTTTAGGCCGGCCTCTGCGTTTGCGCAGTGCGCGTGAGACCGAGGCAGCCGCGGCCCAGGCTTGGGAAAGTAGAGCGGCGGCGCCTGCTGCGGCTTGCGGCGGGGCCCGCGGCTTGGGGGACGCGGATGTGACCGCGGTTGGCCAGGCCTGCGGGCAGGGCCGGGGAGCAGTTGAACCGCTCCGTTGCCCCTTCCTCTCCTCCGCCATCCATCCCAAGGCGCGGGAGGAAGAAGAGGGGCTATGCAGCCGCCTCAGCCGCCCCCCTACGAGTTCCTCAGCGAGGAGAACGGGCAGAAATGGCGGGGGCTCCTCGTGCCGGCCCTGCGTAAGGTCAGTCCTTCCTGGCAGCGGCGTCCTGTCATGTGGGCGCGCTCTCTCGCACGCGGTCCTCCAAGGTGGGGAGCTGCAAAGCAACCCCCCCCCGCCGCCTCCGTTGCCAGGCGTCTCCCGGACAGCGGGGATCCTTCTTGTCAGTCCGCAAAGTGCTCTCGCTCCCTCCTCCCCCCCCCTTTCGGCGGCTTCAGTTTACCTCACACGAAGGGTCCCTTCCGAGCCTTAGGAAGCCGCCCCCGTCAGGGCACGCCCCCTTTAACCTCTCAATAAAGCTGCCCTGCCTCAGCCCAATGCTCTCCGTGGCCCCTCAGGCGCCAGGAGATCTTGCCTAGGAGCTTTCCTTTTCTGCCACCGATTTCTCACTACGTATTGCGTTGCAGGTGTCATGTAGTGCTTCAAGTCTGTGTCGTGCGAATGGACTGAGGGGCTTTTGGGTAGGTCGCTGCCTCAGCTCAACCTACCTCACAAGGTTCTTCTGAGAGAATATTCTTTGTGAACTCCCTAGAGTTCAATCTCAGCAATACACAAGAACTTATTTGCAGGGTTAGAAGAGGGAAGCGGTGGCAGTGTGGAAATTCCCCATTCTTTCCCAAGAGAAACTTTCTTACTTGTTGATAATTAAACTTGTATGCTGCCTTACTTGGGTTTATGTTCTGTACATTGGTTAAAAATTCCTGGAGGAGATATGGGATTTCTTTCTAACAATGAACAAATAAATATAATGCAGGTAGGTGGTCCTTGCGTACCAACTACCTCATGGTGTGACTGAAATTAAAATGACACTAAAAAAAACCCTTTACAATCAAGCCTCACAATTATAACCATTACAACATTCTGCAGTCACATACGATCACCACTGAGGTGCTTCTCAACCAGTTTGTGACAGGCAGAGTTAATAGAGAAAGGGGACATAAATTCATAAATTGTGATAATGTGATTTTTTTCTTGTATATATTAATCTTAAACTCAGCATCTCTTAACTCAGAACCTTTCAGATATATTAAGTTGCAATCCAGGACCTGGGCACCTAGTTGAAGATAACAGGAACTGTATGTTGTATGTTCCCATCTTTTTACATGGAACTGCCAAAAGGCATCTTCAGTCACCATGTGACTCAGATGTTCTTCTGTACAATTACACAGATCATTCTATGGTATATTATTCTTTAGTTGGCCCCTTGTATAGACACATTTCCTGCCTTGTATTTACCTCTTCTGTATGCACATTGACATCATGATCATATTGATCATCATGCTCCTGTAAATGTTTTATGTAAGGAAGGCAGTTGAGTAGATTTGTATGTATATGGAAACTGCAAATATACCAGGCATATTCAAGCACACTATAAAGATATGGAAGGAAGACAAACTGCAGAATTTGAGGTATTTGTACTGCATAATGTTGACTATTGTTGGAATAATGAATTCAGTCTAGGTAAGATGCTGGTCCAAACTATGTAATGTGATTTGTATATTTATTTTTGACTCAATAAGAATGAGTCCTTTTGCTGTGATGGATTCATAGTAAGCCTAGCACTGTGAATGAACTAGTAATCTGAGTCATTGACTTATCTGTCTGAGAACAAACCAATTTTTATATCCTTCCATAATCAGTCAAAGACCAGTCAAAGACTAGTCACAGAATCTGCCTTTCTTCTAAGAAACTGAGGAATGTTTTGATTGTCTTGCATGGTTTAGTATAATTTGATTTTTATAGCATAGCATTATATTTCAGGAAATGTGCAAGAGTTTTGTGATTGAATTGAGATGGAGCTTTCCTGTATTAACCACCCATGTTGTGATTCTAATTATACCACCGGCAATATCTATTTCTTTTTAAAATAGTTTTCAAAACTCAGAAAAATACAAGCAGAACTATATAAGCATTTTTCTCTGACCTAGTTCATGTGCTGAACTAAGACACGATGAATTTATTTGATTTATTATGTTGCATGAACCCAGGAGTCTGTAACACATACTTTATGGTTTAGTGTACTTTGGAAACTCAATCATTTGTGAATTACTTAGTAAATCAAGTTAAGTGGCTTAACATTGTATGTGAACCCAGTTATATATTTTGGCCTAATTTATTTTGTCCACAAAGTTATTGTAATTTGTAAACCATCATATTTTATACTTTCAGTATACATCCCTCTCTCCCCCCATCCTTGTATTTTATGGCAAGTTGAGAACATGTCATAGGCACTGTCACAAAATGCCTTCATGATATTTTAGCTTTTTGCAAAGAAGATAAAGTGAGTGCTTCATTTTACTGGTAAATATGTATATTTGTATGTATGTATTTATATGTACATACACGCGCGCACACACTTTTCCCCCCAAGGATGCCTCCAAAATACTCAGAGGAATTGTTGAAATACAAGTTATGTTTGAGGCTGATGCTTTGCTTTGTAACATGCTCTCCATTCATTTTTTTTATTAAAAGAATTTAAAAAAATTGACAAGCCTGCCAGATTTCAAAGAACATATTATTGTTCCAAGAGCAATGCTTTGAACTTGGCTTAGCATGTGAGAGATGCCAAAGCAATAATTTCAGTGAGAAGATACTTGCTATTTGATAATTTTAAATTTATTCCAATTTGTATTATACAAATGTTATTTCTCTCCATGAAAAAAATACAGAAAGATGATTTCTTCTCCCTTCCGTAAATTTTATGAAGGATTTAAGGTTACAGAAAAATCCATATGATATAATAGAGACAAAAACTATTTTTCCTGGATTATCTTTTATCTGTCTGCTGTTTTTTGTTATAGAGCTAAATGGACAATGTTTGTCCATTTTTTTCTCAGTTACAATGTAAGTTTGTATATAGGAAGATTTACTTTTTTTACTGTAACTTCAAAAAATTAACTGGGATGGGGTTAGAAAGTAATTGAACTAGACACATATCACTAAGGCTAAATTAAAAAGGTAACGAAGGGTGTGAGTTAGTTTCAGCTCCAAGTGACAGAATATCCAGCAGTTTTCTTGGCAATAAAATGAAAATATCTTTTTCTTGGTCAAGTGGAAATAACATCCCAGAAGGCGACAGTGGCAAGCCACTTTCCTAACTTAGCCAAGAAAATTATTTGGAGTTGTCAACAGGAGTTAAAATTAATTAAAGGACATCTTTTTTAATACTATGTCTTCATTTTTAACTTTTGAGTACTTAAATAATTCATTAGAAACTGCTCATTTTTAGTATTTACAGGTTTTTATATTTGTGCTGTGTATACATATTTTGTAGTGTAAACTATCAGGGGTTGTCTCTTGAGCCTTGTTATACACAAGCATTCTATTCCTTGCAGGGGCCTTTTATACTATAGTCTTGAGGCCGTGTAGTTCCTTATTGCTAAGAGGTGCAAATGGTTAGAGACAGTTATCAAAGAAATCCCATGCAAATATTAGGTAAAGTATGTTTTTCACACAATGTAATAAGTTATCAGTAGAAAATTCAGGGGGAAAAATTAATTGATTATTGCAATACATTTTATGTGGGGTTCTCCTTGAAGAAGATTCAGATATATTTTAGTAAAGAATATGGTGCCAAAAGTCCTGACTAATTGTGGGAGATGATCATATTGTGAGGATTGTATTCTATTAAGTCCTTCATGGCTTTGAGTCACAGGAGTGCCTTTTTCTCTTATATTCATATTGGAGCCTTGTAGTTTTCATCAGAGGCCTATTATTAAGTACCTTCATTTGCTGATATGGCTAATGTAATGAGTGATTCAGAAACGGCTTTTTTAGTACTCTTGTGTCAGTGTGACATGCCATCCCTAGGGAGGGCTACTTTGTATTTCTACTTTCTGATTATGTGCCTGAACAAAAGCATCAGGTTTTCAAAGTTTGTGAGGAAAGTTATAAATAACTGCAACTTTTCAGAGTTTGTGAGGAATGTAACTACTAAATTAATTTTAATACAGTACGTTTCAAAATAACTTATTTCAGTGGGGGTGAACATGCTTGCATGCACAAACTTGGTTGATAGACTTCAAAATTCCCTATATCTTCAGAAATTTAGTCATCTAAAAGAGGGTGTTTTCTAGAATGAGGGAATTGTAAGAAAGTACTGGGTAAAAATATTTTTGCATGATTCATAGTTCTAAATTTAGCAGCATTTTTTCCATTCCCTTTCAAATACCAAGGTTTTGAACAATTACAGAAGATGGTAATACTAGGTTATTAATGAAATAAAAGCTTACCCATATCTTCTACATAAATATTCATTATTAGATATTTTATTGTGGAACACTCAGAAAAATGAGTCTTTTAAAATTATGAGAGATATGCTATTGTTGTCTGTATCTCTGTAATCATTAGTTTGTCTTCTGATGGAACATAACAGTTATATCTTTCTGCAGGTTCAGCAGCAAGTCCATCCCAACCTTTCAGCCAAGGAAGATTCCCTCTTTTACATCGAGGAACTAATTCTTCAGCTATTAAATAAATTATGCATTGCACAGCCACGGACATTTCAAGATGTGGAGGTATGAATGCAATGCATGTGAAGGGAAAAAAAACAGGTGTTTCCTCAAAAAACAATGCTAGTGTGAAAAGAGGAACTGAAAAATTCAACAAATTAAATCATGCAATGGAGAGAGTATTACTTCTCTAAACGTAGATCATGAAATATGGAGAATTTTAAAAATGTTATGTGGATATACTGATCAGTATTATCTGGTATAAGCTGTTGTACATAATGAATATAAAATCAGCAAAATGATATTTTTAGAGAGCTAGTTTAGAGAGTAGTTTACTGACAGCAGACATTTACAGGTAGTCCTTGACTTATTACCACAACTGAACACAAAATTTCTATTGCTAAGGAAGACAGCTGTTAAGTGAATTTTGCTCCATTTTACGACTTTTCTTGCCACAGTTTTTAAGTGAATCACTGCAGTTGTCATGTTAGTAACACAGTTTTAAGTGAATCTGGCTTTCCCATGGACTTTGCTTTGTCAGAAGGTGGCAAAAGGTGATCACATGATCCTGGGACACTGCAACTGTCATAAATATATGCCGGTTGCCAAGTGTCCGAATTTTTATCATCACAGGGGTGCTGAAACATTTGTAAATGTGAAAAACGGTCATAAGTAACTTTTTTCAATGCTGTTGTAACATTGAATGGTCACTAAATGAATGGGTTCATTCAGCGAGTGTTCAAAATTGGTGCTGAACAAAAGGAGTTATGACCGATGCCTGAAGTTATGGCTGTTACAGTCCTCTTCGGTCACCTGATTAAAATTTTCACTTAGTAGCAATCCTACCCTTACAATTTCAGGTATACTGCAACTTCCCCTCACCTACCTATTTCTTCCGCCACCCACCCATCACTGCTGTGGCCTTGGTGGTCTCATCCTGCTCACTGGGTACTTCTCCCCACCTCCCCAGGGATCTCTTTTCTCCATCCCATGGCCTGGAGGACTGGGCCCTCTCCCAGCCCATCACAGCCAGGAGACCCAGGCCCTTTCCCTGTCCCCATTATGCCCGCCTCCACAATTACAGAAAAAGGCAAAGGTAAATGGACCCAGGTATGAAGGGGCAGGAAGAGGGCCTGGCCTTCCTAGCCCTGGCAACTTTCATGTGCTGGTAGGTGCTGAGGCTCCCTGGGCCTGCCCATCCCCTGAGGGACTGCTGTGTAATTGCTTAATGGCCTGCACAATAGCAATAGCACTTAGACTTATATACTGCTTCACAGTTCTTTACAGCCCTGTCTAAGCAGTTTACAGAGTCAGCATATTGACCCCAACAATCTGAGACCTCATTTTATCGACCTCGGAAGGATAGAAGGCAGAGTCAACCTTGAGCCAGTGAACTGGAACTACCACACTGCTGGCAGTCGTCAATCAGCAGAATTAGCCTACAATACTGCATTCTAACCTCTGCACCACCATGGCTCTTAATGCCTCAGTAGCTTAATGCACAATTGGGAGAGTGGGATTGCCATCGTGGAGCAAAGTGATTAGGTGGGCATCTTGCTTAGCAACTGCTTCATTCAGAGACCAAGAGTTTGGTCCCAATTGTGGTTGTAAGTTGAGGACTTACCTATAATGCTCCTTTACATTGTAGTGTACAAGAGAAATTGCATGGTTATTGCAAATAAACTTATATGTTTGTGACAGAGAATAATTTTTCTTAATTCCTAATGGTGTGTTCAGTGCATTATGCTTTTCCCTCACAAGCAGAAGAATTAAAATAGTATTTTGAAAAGTATTTTGAGCCAATGCAGTGCTGCATGGCTGTTGTTTGGAAGGGAAAAGAATACTCAGAGAAATAAATTATATACTCTAGTCAAAATTTAAAGAAACAAACTTGGTTCTCTTTTTTTGTTGAGAATCTGACAGCTGGTTTTTTTGCACTGGGGCAGGAGCGTGTTCAAAAGACATTTCCTCATCCAATTGACAAGTGGGCAATCGCAGATGCACAGTCAGCTATTGAGAAGCGAAAACGAAGAAATCCTCTCCTGCTGCCTGTGGACAAAATACATCCTTTATTAAAGGTATATTGGGACAAAAATATTGATGATTTAATATGACATTTTTAATCTGCTAAATTTAATAATTTCCTTTCCTATCCTTCATTAAGACACTCTTCCCTGAAAAATATGAAATAATTGTGAAATGGCAAAATATAACTAGACATGTAGAAAAATATATCTTTTCTTGGGCGAAAAGTGAGTGTCCTATGATTAGAAAAGAGGAAAAGGTTAAATCGGAGAAAGAAATACAATTTCTAGTTGTAGCATTTATAAATAAACTCCACTCTTATTTGTGACTTAACAAACTCACCCATCAGTAGGAAAAATAAAGCGGGTAAAAAGAAATCTAGAATGGCACCAGCTTCCCGACAGTATGTAGAATCCTATACATGGAGGTTATATTTCTCTTTTTGGAGGCTTTTGTGTGTTCTGCAGGATCATTGATTCCAAGTTAGTGTGTGTATCCTTGCACTCTTTCCATCATGAAATAATGTTCTTTTTGGGCCCTGTTGTCATCAAATGAATTTGTGTGATGTCTGAATATTTCCCCTCAAAAAAGATTATCATTTTCACAATAGTCTGCAAGAATTCCTCTTAAAACTGCCAAATGTCAGCTGTCTTCTGCCAGCTGCTGATAAACTCCAAACACAGAAGGAACAGGTGACCAGCAAACTTTAATGCAAAAGAAAAGTCAGCACTGGGAGTGAATTGCTCCCAGTGCTTTACATAGTTGTGCTCCACCCACCAACCCCACCCCACTTAGCAAGCCAGCATCCGGTCCGTATGGATAATAGGCGTAGTGCACCACCCTTCCCCCCCCCAGACACACCCACGGAGCCTCTGCCGTCCCAGCCATTTGTTCTGATAACGAGGCAGCTGGAGGAAGGGAGACGCAGCAAGGTAAGGCACAATCGCTCCCTCGTCCTGCTTATCTAGTCCCTTGTCCAGCTGGTAGGAGGAGTGTTCCTGGCTTCTGTCTCCTCTGAGGACGGCACTTGCGGCGTCTGGCTGCATACTCCCCATCTCCCGGCCCATGGCAAGCCCAGGGGCTTGACAGGCGGCCCCCTCTACCAGGGCCCCTCCTGGAAGGCAAACAGAGACAGGTGAGCATGCGACAATTCGATTGGTCCCTTCCGTGGCCCCTCCCCCGGTTTTCCAGGGTGCTGGCGATGGAAGGCCCACACCAATCGCGGAGCATGGACGTCTTCCTTTTGCACCCACGACGCCTCCGACAGAGGGTACCCTTTCCATCTCACCAAGTAGTGGACTCGTCCACGACGGCTCTGGGAGTCCAGAATTTCTTGTATCTCGAACTGGTCGCCGGAAACTGGGCCTGGTGGTTGGGCCGCCAGTCCCCTGGGGGGACTCGTTACTGGCTTCAGCAGACTCCCATGAAATACAGGGTGCACCTTTCTGAAGACCTGAGGCAGCCGTAACCGTACGGTTACCAGGTTTATCACCTGAAGCACCTTGAAGGGACCTACGTACTTGGGACCCAGCTTCTTACAAGGCATCCTCGAACGTAGGTACTTGGTGGAGAGGTATACCCAATCACCCACCTGAAAGGGCCTGTGCTCAGCCCTTCTTTTATCGGCTTGTGCCTTTGTGGCCGCCCCCGCATTGGCCAATGCTTCCTTAACCTTAGCCCACAGACCTTCCACTCGTGCCATCCAATTCTGGGGTGTACACGGCAAGGGGACCCCCTGGGGCCACTCGGATCAGAACAAAATCCACCCCATGCACCACCCAAAAAGGAGTGAATCCTGTGCTGTTATGCACAGTGTTGTTGTAGGTCACTTCGGCGAATGGGAGCAGGTCTACCCAGTCTGTTTGTTGGTATGACACGTAACAGTGTAGGTAGCGCTCTACCATGGCATTCGCTCACTCGGCTGTTCCGTTGGTGCTGGGATGGTATGCTGAGTTGAGGCCCTGGGATGATCCTATGTATATAACAAAATCCCTCCAGAACTGTGCGGTAAACTGCACCCCCCGATCTGATATAATACGCCAAGGAACACCATAGGCCCGGTAGATATGGTCAATAAATAACCTGACCAAATGCCAAGCAGATGGTAGCCCCTTACAAGGAACAAAATGGGCCTGTTTGGAAAACAGGTCGATTACGGTCCAAATAACCGTGTATCCTCGGTTCTCTGGTAAATCTACAATGAAATCCATGGCTATATCCTCCCAGGGACAGGTTGGATCTGCTACTGTCTGTAATAAACCCAAAGGCTTTCCAGTACGGGGTTTGGTCATAGCCCAGACATGGCAACTTCTCACATAGGCCTCTACGTCCACTTTAATCCGGGGCCACCAGAATTGACGCCGTACGAGATGTAATGTTTTTAGGAAGCCGAAATGGCTCGCCTGTTTGGCGTCGTGGCACTGCTTGAGAAACAAGTGCCTCAGTAACTCTGGTACGTACAGTTTATTGCCTTTCCATGCTAAACCGTCCCTTTGTGTCAAGATGCTGGGATGGTCCTTCAACCAGGGATCGTTCTTAACGGCCATTAGTAGCTGGTGGGTCAAGTCACCCGTCAACTCGCGTGGAACCGCTCAAGCGACCCCCTGTTGGTAAGGCGGCATAATCACCTGTACAACCTCCTCCCACCTGCTGTGGTATTGGGGCATGCGAGACAACGCATCGGCCAGGAAGTTCCTCCCTCCCAGCATATACTTCAGAGTGAACTGAAACCTGCGGAAGTATTGGGCCCACCGGACGTGCTTAGGTGATAGGCGTCTCGGCATTTGCAAAACCTCAAGGTTCTTGTGGTCAGTCCACATCTCAAATGGCATGGTCGCCTTCTCCAGTAGATGCCTCCACGTTGAAAGAGCCCATCGCACCGCAAAGGCCTCCTTCTCCCAAATCGCCCATGCCCTCTCAGCAGCTGAAAATTTCCGCAACGTGTGTGCACATGGCTGCAGCATGCCTTGGCTGTTTTTTTGCAACAACATAGCCCCCACAGCTACGTCACTGGCGTCAGCCTGGACTACAAAAAGACTTTCAGGATCAGGGTGGAGTAGGACCAGTTCCTTGGCAAACAGGGCTTTCAGGTCCTCGAATGCTTTCTGACAGGCCATCGTCCACTCCAGCGGTTGTCCGGGCCGTAGCTTACTCGCAGTGTGCTTCGTACGTAACAAGTTAGTTAGGGGAAGGACTACCGCAGCAAACGATGGAATAAATTGCCGGTAAAAATTGGCGAAGCCCTTGGTCCGGTCCCTCAATACATCCATGGTGTCTTGGCCAGGAGCGGTGGAATAGCTCCATTCATCCTCATCTTCCCCCGTCAGCCACCCTCCCACCAGTCCATCAAAGACACCCCAGGTCCTGGCGTTGTCACCTGTCCAAGCTCCACATTGGCCAATGCAGGGCTGGGCCACCATTCCCCAGACACTGCAGCAACCCCAGGGCCCAGGGTCTCACCTGTAGGGCCTGCAGGTCATGGTTCCATTGCCTTAGGCCTGACTACTGGCTGCACCTCCCAGGCCTCAAACTCAGGCCCTGTTACTCCAGCCGGATCGGCCTCAACTGTCCCAGTAGGAACCTCCTGTTTACCCTCTGCCATCGTAGTCACAGTCCACAGCAACAGGCAAGAAGAAGGGAACAGGAAAATAAAGGGATCAGAGACATCTTTTTCAGGTATCTTGTGTTGTGTTGCCTTGCTTGTAAGTATGTTTGCGGTATCCAGCATAATAAATGGGAATTTGTATTCTTTTTTTGTTAATTTTCAGGAGGTTCTTGGTTATAAAATAGATTATCACATGTCTCTTTACATTGTGGCTGTCCTGGAATACATCTCTGCTGACATCTTAAAATTGGCTGGCAATTATGTTTTCAATATACGACATTTTGAGATTTCCCAACAGGACATTAAAGTATCCATGTGTGCTGATAAGGTGAGGTTCTATGGATATCCCAAATTTATATAAATACTTCAGCTCAATTATATAATTGTTGGGTATTGTTCTTGCCTGATGGCTATTTCATCTTGCCATAAATAGTATATTTGTTATAGAGGAGCTTTAAATTACGTTTCTGTGTCAATAACATCTCCTCGAAGAAATTATGACACGTTTCTCAAGAAATTGTATTATTAACATTAGTCAATAAAATATTGAATTCGATAGTTTTTCAAAAAGGCCATAACTTCATATTGGATTATAAAATATTTGCTCATCTGTTAAATATCTCTTCTCTATTTAGGTGTTAATGGATATGTTTGATCAGGATGACATTGGTTTGGTTTCCTTATGTGAGGAAGAACCTTCTTCTTCTGGTGAACTTAATTACTATGATCTTGTCAGGACTGAAATTGCAGATGAAAGACAGTATCTGCGGGAGCTGAATTTGATCATAAAAGTATTTCGAGAAGCTTTTCTATCTAACAAAAAGTTGTTTGTGCCCAATGTAAGTTGGTCTTTGCCAAATTAGCCCTTTGTTCTGATACAATGTGTGTTTTGAAATAAATTTAATTATGGTAAAACTCTTGAAATCTTATTTTAATAAGCAATAGGTAACTAAATATCTGCCTCACTGCATGTTAATTTTCTAGTTTCTCTTTTTAAAAAGTGTTATTTTTCAAAAATGCAAATTCTTTCTTTATGGAATCAAAATGAATTACCTTATTCTGATGCAGCAGTTGAAATAAATAATAAATAAAGCATAAAATTGCAGTTGAAATTTTGCCATATACTATTATTGATATACACAATACATGGAGAAGTTCATCTTGGTGAATGGTTTCCATTCAAAAGAGCAGAATTTCTTATGTAAAATGTCACTTTTTCCATAAATTTTTATTTAAAGAACAATAGATGAGGCAAACATTTTATAACAGATAAGAAATTTGTGTAGAAAAAGAGACTATAAAATAATTCATCAGTCTTAAACAGTGTTTAGATTTGACTTATCAACATTCAGATACCTGTACTTCAACTCCCAGAATTCTCCAGCCAGAATGCTGGGTAGGGAATTCTGGGAGTTAAAATTCAGACATCTTAATGTTGCTAACATTGAGAAACACTGGTCTAAAATAATACAAAAATCTTCCTTAATCTTTTGGTTTAATTTAACTTATTCCATCAATTTTTAATCAAATAGCAAAACATTTAAAACATAAATATAAAAAGATACACATTCAGAATGGATTTTCTTTTCCTCAGGATATTGACATGATATTCAGCAACATCACAGATATCCATGAGTTGACAGTGAAGCTCTTGGGATTAATTGAAGACACAGTTGAAATGACTGATGAAAGTAGTCCTCATCCCCTGGTTGGCAGTTGTTTTGAAGATCTAGCAGAAGTGAGTTAGCAATGCTATTCCCTTTATTATTCAGTGGGGTATGACTAATTCAGATTTTTCGGTGGGTTTAAGAATGAATTTCTTCTGCTATGAAGGATTACTGTGTTTCCCTCTCTACCTACAAATATATAATGAGCCTATTAAAGTGCAGGCATTTAATACATTTATGTTATTATAAAAAAAAAAAAATAATTGGGAATACAGACTTGAAGAATATACATGGTAGGCAAACCTAAAAAGTCTTTTTCTTTTAAAGCCTACTTATTCATTATGAGTTCTTCCAGTGTTTTTCTAAATTTAAAAAGCTGAACTTAATGATACAATATCTTAAATTGGAAAAGTACCAGTTCAAGTATCATGTTCTCTCAGCTTATTAGCAATTAAAGATTGTCAAAGTTATATTTTAACAATTGGTAAATTACTGTAATTGTTTCTTTTGTCACACATGATGACAAAATATTCTTGCAGAAAACAATGATGAAATGGCTTGTATTCTTCTGAAGTACTAGTTTGTTGCAGAATAGATCATACAGTATGTGGCCTTAGCTTCTTTTTCTTTAATTTATTAGAAGATACTAAGAATTTGCCTTTCTTCTTCAAAAGTCTTTGCTGAGATAATCATTTTCTTAAAAATATGATATATAGAGCAGTTCTTTGGAAAGCTTGCTGATATTTCCTGAGATATTTTCATGCTTAATTAAACCCAAGATCAATTAAACATAAGTATTATCTTTAAGAACAACCAGATGTTGATAAAATTGGGTATAACTTAGTTTTAGAATAATATTAAACCATGGTTTGTTTATAGAAGTGTTGCATTGCCCTTCTTTCTTCCCTTTAACACATGAATTAATTTCTTCATTTCCTAGTTTTCAGTAACTGGAATTTTCTGTTATTTAATGGCTTGTTTCTAAAAACAATTCGATGAATTTTCCAACTGTGATTTGTCAATTCACACCTAATGGAGAAACAGGAACTAAATAGGAAAACTGTTGGACTATGCAGTTGTTGCACATCAAGTATATCACTTGATAATCGTTTTGATTTCTAAACTATAGCATGTTGTTATGATGAACTGATATGTATGCTAGGTTTTGGAAATTATCACTGGATTCATTCTCAGATGAAATATTTCTAGTTATCTGTGTTCTATATACTATACTTATAGTTGTATATTGTTTAAATGCACTTGGATAAAGCTATCCTTCCTATATATTGATCCAATACCTGTATTGGATGATGTTTAGGTGATTTAAAAATCCTTTTTTTAAAAAAAAATTATTGAAAAATTAGTGACATCTAATTTGAATGGCATTTCATTATCCAAGTTGGATAGATGATATTCCATTTAATATGTAAAAGTAAAACTATTAAAATTTCTCTTATACAATTAGTAGTTTCTCTAAATCACATATTTCACAATGCTTATTCTATTTTTCTAGGAACAAGCCTTTGACCCATATGAAACCTTGTCGCAGGAAATCCTTTCACCACAATATCAAGAACATTTTAATAATGTAATGGCTAAACCTGCTGTGGCCTTACACTTCCAGGTATATATACAGATTTGAAAGTTCTAATATAAAAGTAAAGCAAAATGTCTCTATCTCATATGTCAGCAATCTTGATAGAATGATTTAAATTGTAGAATTCAGATATTGTTGAATTCCAACCCTTAGCATTTCCCACCTGTACTGATACAAATTGTAAATTTGCAATGTTGGGAGGTCATCTTGATCAATCACTCTTAGGGAGAGTAACAATAGCATTAAATTGCCTCCATATGTATACAGTCTGCCTGACAGCAGACTTCATAAAAAGTTTTATAACCTTTCCCAGCCTTGTGAGCATCAGCAATTGCTTTTCAGATATTCTCAGAAATCTCCTTTATTCAAGCCTTGACACGCTTACACATACCTGCTTTGTAAGGATCAGATTTGATAGTGAATTTCAAGAATTCTGTTCTTTAAGATAGGACTGCCCATACTCACACCTGATTATTATTCTGTTGATTGAAACATCTGGTTCTAATTTCCCTTTCAAATAAACTCATAATCTAAAGGTTCATATACTTTTGCCACACACACATATGTAGCTTTGGATCATTTTCCTCAATAAATAATAAACAAGTATAATATTTATGATGCATTAATTTAATTTGGTCCTCTTTTAGAATAAAACTAGTGTTGAAAACATATGTTTTAAGTAATATTTATATAAAAATATTGAACATTCAAAAGGATTAACAAACTTTTAAGCACCACCATTTACACAGACATAAAACAAAAAATTAGCCATTTAATTTTCCACCACTTGTTTTCTGGATTCGAGTTCTCCTGTCTAATGAAGACTTATAAGAAATTTTGAAAGCTTGCAATTAATAATTTTCATTGATCTAATAAAAATACTATTCTTTTTCTTTCTTCAGTTGAAGATTGCCCATATTGCCATGTAGCTGCTTTGGCTATGGGTATAGATTATACCTATGATTTATAAAGACAAGTTCATGTCTTCAATGGGCTATATCAGTGGTGGCGAACCTATGGTACGCGTGCCAGAGGCGGCACTCAGACCCCTCTCTGTGGGCATGCGGGCCATGCCCCAGAGATGGCAACCGTTCCTCTTCAACCAGCCACACGCTAACTTGTCGAGGTCCCACGTGGCCAGATGCATCCCAGCATGGCTGGTTTCCTTCCTCCTGTCCCATCCCTCCTGTCCTCGCATGCTCTCCTTTTCTCGGACACGAGCCACTGCATCGCCTCCTCAGCTGTCTGCTGGCCATCCAGCTCAGAGGCGGCTTCTCTGAACTGCTGACGGTAGGCTGCGGAGCCCCAGAGTGTGCCGGTCAAGGGGCCAGCAGGCTGTGGCTCCTGATGGACACTGTTGGCCCCCATGCACTCGCTGGCCTCTGTGTGCATGGACCAATGGTGTCAGGTAGCAGCTGCCCTAGCCCCTGCCTCACCTTGCCCTGCAACAATGGCTGCCTTGCCTTGCCTCACCTCACTTCACAGGACAAGCCTCCGGCCCACCGCCCCACCTTCCAGAGACCCCGTGGATCTCCCCCAACCCTTCCAGCCCCCACAGGCGTCCCCACGAGCAACATTGAGGGGACCACGCCCACCTTGGCCACACCTACCCAGTCTGCCATGACCACCACAACCATGCCCACCCAGTGGGCCACACCCACCTGGCACCTGGCGATAAGTGGGTTTTGGGTTGCAGTTTGGGTACTCGGTCTCTAAAAGGTTCACCATTACTGGGCTATATGGTTCTCTCAAATGTGGTATTTGACAGGCAAAAATTTGCTGTCCATAACCTACATTGATTCTTTAATTAAGATCACAGTGATTTCATTAAAGTCTTTACAGTTTAATTATATATCTGTTACTGAACTAAGTTCTTTCCTCAAACAATGAGTATTCCATAGAATCTCTAGAGCAGTGCTCCCAAACCGTTGCAGCATTCACACAAAGAATGGAAGCTTTTGGGGTGCCTTTTATGTGAGTGGAGCTACATATGCGTACCGGCCCACCTCTTGCGCAGCCCAGTTCTGAATAGGCCAGAGCTTGGTAATGGGCTGCAGCCCGGGGGGGTGAGGATCCCTGCTCTAGAGAAAGTCTAGAGATGATGATATGTGGGTAATCTATGGTTTAAAAGATTTACTTTGCTGAAATGTACATAAAACCTTCCTCTCATCCTACTAGATGCAATAAAATTATCCTAAAGGCTTTTATTGTTAGGATGGCCTATAGGGAGGATGTCTGTCTGTCTGTCTATTTATCTTTTTCACAAAACATGTATGTCATCCTCTCGCTTCTAGGCAGCTCACAGTATAATTTTGAATGTCTTCTGTCTCTTTCATCATTTGTTCTTCCTATGACAATCATTGAAACCAGATTTACTTTTTTCCTTCAGTCAATTGCTGATGGCTTTAAAGAAGCAGTACAATATGTCCTACCGCGTCTCATGTTAGTTCCAGTTTATCACTGTCTGCACTATTTTGAATTACTACAGGTGAGATATGCTGTTTAAAATAAATTACAAGTAAATTCCATATACAGGTTGAATGCAAATATGCTAAATCTGGATTAAATAAAAATCTTGCATCTGTTTCATACACCAAATTTGGTCATTTAAATGTGAACTATTTACTATTATTGTTGTCTTGTATAATTTTTCATTTTAACCTGACTAGTGTTTGTACTGGAGTTTAAAAAATAAAGTGTGGATTTACTGTATCTGACATCAAGTTATAGATACGCTAAAAAGACAATGATGTTTTATTAGCATGAGTTAATATACCCAGATAATAGATGAGCCATTCCCAGCTTAGTGCTTTCCAAATCTATTGTCCTATAGATTGTATTAGTTAAAGACTGAAACCTCTTGGAAGCACCAGATTTAGATGTGTTGAAGGCTCATTAGACTATCCTGTGTACAGGCCCCGCTAGGGAAAAAAAAAACACAACTTGCAGAAAAACAATAAGGTAAACATTTCAAACACTTTGAACAGTTATCCGTTTTGTGTAACAGCTAAGAGATATTCTTCCATTAATCAAAATATAGATATACACAACTTGCATAATGTTAAGTGTAAATACATTTAAGGCAATCAACCATGGGTAGTTAAGCAATTGATGGTCCATTGATAGTCATTTGACAATATTGAAGGAAGTAGAAGACTTTTATATTGCGTGGGTCGGGAAAGGGTTGCGAAGATATTTATAGACCCCTCACATCCTGGACATAAATTGTTTCCTCTCCCTTCAGGACAGTGTTACATTGCATGCCAAAACAACTAATCAGAGGGACAGTTATTTATCATATAGTATGGCCATGGTATTATCACTTATCTTTCTTATTTTCTTCTTTACTCCCCCCTCTTATTGGTATTGCGATGATGATGATGATGATTCTGTTACTTTGCATGTACACTGAGAGCTATTGTACCAGAGACAACTTCCTTGTGTGTCTCATCACACTTGGCCAATAAAGTATTCTATTCTAACTACCAGTTGTTTCTTAGTTGCTTGAATTTTTACAAAAGATGTTGTCTAAATGATCTAGGAGCATGAAACTTCATGATATTTCCATATTTCAAGATTTATGAAATAGTTTCAAGATTGAAATGTTCCCAAAAAGTTTATATCAATTTCTTTTGTGCTGAAAACATTTGAAGTGAAACATTTTGTACATCCTTATTTTTCATTATTGTAGCTACCTTAAAATTTTATTTCCCTTTCAGTAATTGAAAATGAACTTGTAATGTGTGCAGAAGAAAAGTACCAACATTTGATTATTTAACCTTAAAGAATGCTCTTTATTACTGCAGCTCAAAATTTAAATATAGAATTAGAAAAACTCATCATATGTCCTTTGTCAGATGTCCTGCTCTGATATCCAATCATGGTGCTTTTTAATTTATGCTTATCCATGAAAACATAGCAAAAAGTGACTTGCAACTCTGTTTGGTAATGTATTCTGACTGCTATTTCAATTAAGTTTACTAATCTGCTTTAAGAATGCTTTTAGAAAATTTTTTAAAAGGTGTAAGTATTAACAGGATAAGTTATTTATATGTGCAACTGCCTGAAATAAACATGGTCTTTTATCTTTGAACTAATCATTTTTGTTTATTTGAATTGCTAAAATATTGTTTTGTGAAGTGTGCAGGGAGATGTATTCTTAGATTGTATACAATTTGTATTTTGGTTACTCAAATATCTATAAATTCTTCTCTCCTAAACTCTCCATAAAATTAAAATATTTGTTCTTTTCAGCAACTTCAAGAATGCAGTGAAGATGAAGAAGACTGTGAATGTTTAAAACAAGCCATCACAGCTCTCCTGAATCTCCAATGTAGTATGGAACGTATTTATAACAAACATTCACCTAGACGTCGGCCTGGGTAAGAAAATTAGTCATGGCATTGTTCTATCTGCGGTTTAAAGTCTTTGGGAACATTAGTAAATATGTTGACATTTGAAGAGAAAGGCAGATAATGTCAAAGGAATTAATGCTGTGAGTCAGCACCCTGACACTTTCTTTTCCTTCTTTTAAGGCCTTTTTACACATTTTGTTTTAAAAGTAAGCAAATATGTTTTGCACAAACTATAGCTGGTAACTGTCAAGTTTAATCTGATAAACTATGCTTTTAGGGAGCCTGTATCTTGGTTCTACAACCGCCACGTAAGAAGCAAGCATCTGGCCATAAAAAAAATGAATGAGATCCAGAAAAACATTGATGGTTGGGAAGGCAAAGATATAGGTCAGTGCTGTAATGAATTTATAATGGAAGGCACACTGGCAAGAGTAGGAGCCAAGCATGAACGACATGTATTTCTCTTTGATGGTTTAATGATCAGCTGCAAAGCCAACCATGGGCAGTCACGACTTCCAGGTTATAGCAACGCAGAATACCGACTCAAAGAAAAGATTATTATGAGGAAAGTCCATATAGTTGATAAAGATGACACTTGTGAATACAAAAATGCCTTTGAGCTAGTCCCTAAGGATGAGAACAGCTTTATCTTTGCTGCCAAGTCTGCTGAAGAGAAGAACAACTGGATGGCAGCACTGATTTCCCTCCAGTATCGTAGCACCCTGGACCGAATGTTGGATGCCGTACTATTGCAAGAAGAGAATGAGCAGCCCCTGCGACTCCCCAGTCCAAGCATCTATCGTTTTGCAGTGGAAGACTCTGAGGAGAACATGGTTTTTGAGGACAATCTTCAGAGCAGGAATGGGATTCCAATCATCAAAGGTGGAACAGTGGTGAAACTCATTGAAAGACTAACTTATCACATGTATGCAGGTATCTGGATTTCCAATATAATGTTTTCACATTAATGACTTATGGAAGTTATGAGTTATGAAATATTTAATTTGGAATTGTGCTTGCCTTTCTAGATCCTAATTTTGTACGTACTTTCCTTACTACATATCGCTCCTTTTGTAAGCCGCAAGAGCTCCTAAGTTTGTTGATAGAAAGGTAAATAAAAATCTTCCTAATTCCTTTGTGATTAATTTTGATCTCATATTAACAATTTAAACATTGCTATATTGGTAAGCTCTTGCAATAATTTAAATGTTTGGTAATTTATTTTTGAGCAATCTATTTTAATGGCATTTCCTAATTCCTTTTTTCCAGAATTCATTACATACTTAATTACGTAAAGCTTTTAGAAAGGTTTATGTGGTTTGGCATATAAACCTGAAACAGTTTGGACTCAGTTAAAAATAGGTCATAAAGAAAGTTTGCTGGACAAAGATTGTTTTCCTTATAAAATAAATAATAAAGCATTGCATTAATGTTTGGATAATTTGTGGTATACTACTAGTAGTTATTTAAGTCCTGATGGAACAGCTGGAGCAAATATTACAAGCATCACATAGTATATGTTTTAAAAATGTGACAACAGTTTGCATAGTGTTTTGCCCAAGCAGAATACAAGTTTCGTATTTGATACTAGTGTAAGGATGAAAATGGACTTTCAGAAACAGTAACAATTCAGAATTACACTATTGCATACAATCCATTGGAAAGATAAGATAGAAATATTGACCTGTAACCTAAATTTTGATTTTCTCAGAATCCTTTAGATTATTTGTTTGGTTTGCAAACTTCCTGACTATGAAAAAAAAGACTGGAAAACTGGTCAAAAGAAACTGAAATAATTTGAACTTTAGTAATTGTGTTTTATGACAAAACTGTTATGTGAGAGAAATGATTGAATTGCCAACATTCAAGCTCAATCCAGTGACAAAGAAATTACTCTTTTATAATTGGCAGCTGCATTCCATTTGTACATTACGCTGCTGATTAGGCTTCCATTAAAATAGAAAAATCACTAGTGGCCAAAAATGGCATATCCATTATGAATCTTACAGTTGAATCCTATTGCTGATGTACAAGGTCGGATCGAAATCAAAATAATTGAAGACAATTTGAGCTCTTTGAAAAGAGATAGAAATATTTTATTTGATATTGCTGCTTATACAGAAATATTAAAATGAATTGGATTAATAAATATATAGATCCTCAACAATGTAAAAGAATTAATATTTAAAAAGAGAAGATCAAACTTTTCTTAAGTATTCTTAATTTTTAAGCCTGATGACTAAGATCTTGATGTCAAATGCTGGATGCCAGGGTGTTATAGTTCTATTAGTTGCATTTTATATATCTCTTTTGTTATATTGATTAGAACACTATAAACCACAGAGAGTCTTAACTGAATAAATATATCAAAACTAAATGAAGAAATTATTCTGCTTATCCCTTGTTCCAGTTATCATCAAGAATGTGTTTCCAAATCTTTCTTCTTTCTTTGTATTCTGGATTTGCTGTTAACTGTGTTCCAACTTCTTCATCTTTGTTAGATTTGAAATCCCTGAACCTGAACCAACTGAAGCCGATAGGCTGGCAATAGAGAAAGGAGAACAACCAATTAGTGCAGACCTTAAACGTTTTCGCAAGGAATATGTCCAGCCAGTACAGCTCAGGTTTGAGCTTTTATCTCCTTCATGTTTTTTTATTGTATTATTAAGTGGGGGAACACCGAGGTGGTCACTTCACATGAGAAATACAAAGTTTTCCATGGGGAAAATTTTATTATTGGCTAGAAACATGCTAGCGTGAGAAAAGGTTATGAAATTTAAAGAGATAATTGATAATTTGTATTTATATTCCATGATTATTTGTATGAACTTGTTCTTATTTCTTCTTCTTCTTCTTTCTCTTTGTATATTTGTGAAATAATATGGTAAACTATAATTAATATGTAATATATTATTATTTTAAAGTGATTATAATTAATTAATGTTAAGCATTGCTAAGTAGTGAAATGAATGAGATTTATTGACTAATTTGTTATTTATGTGATTATATGGAAAGTTGTTTAATAATAGAGTAATTATTAAGATTTAATATGTAAACCCAGACTGGTAGACTTGCTGAAGCGATGTTATTTTGTGGGATTAATCCCACATTTGTGTTATCCGTTTTCCCTGGTCTAACCTTTTTGTATGTTTCCGTCAGCTTACCCTTTTTGACCCTATCCCCTTATTACCTTTATAAAACTCAATAAAATATTTATATATATATAAAAAAGAAACACAAAGTTTTCTTTGCTTGAAAAGAAGTTCTTTATATGAAAATGAGAGAGTCTGAAAGCTTATCTAGGAGTTTATATTCTAGCTTTTTTAAAACATAATTTTTATTGGTAAGATTCAAATTAAAAATAAAAAAGATATAAAGCTTGTGAATACAATTTAAACAATTCAGATTATATATGAGAGCCAATTTGGTATTGTGGTTAAGACTATAAACTGTGAGATTGTGAATTCTAGTCTTGCCTTAAGCACAGAGCCAGTTTACAAAGCTGTAAAATATTTAAAGGTGAAATATCTAAAAAGAGTCACTTATTTTGAGAGACGGGCAGCTATATAAATTTCAAAAATAAATATCTGGCGTCAGCTAGTACTAGAACATTTATGAAGACATAGGGAGAAAAGAACTGTACCACGAATAGTATACCACAGTGATATTATTTTCATTTATTTTGTCAAAGATCCGGTTGTAGTCTTAAGTTATCCCTGTGCCTAAGCATGTCTCAAAATGGATTTATTCTGGGAAGTTTGCAATGTTGCATTTTTATAGTTCCAGCAATTCCAACTATGATTTGTTATCATAGTAAGCCCCATCCTTTTTTTTTTCAATTGAGGAAACTGTTTCAGATGCCATCTCATTTAACTATATCTATTTTATTATCAGTTAGCAACTCTCAGCTTCAGTTTGTGAAAATTAAAAATAGTAGAATTTTTTTCTCTTTTCTCTCTTTTCCCCCCTTAAGGGTATTGAATGTGTTTCGGCACTGGGTAGAACATCATTTTTATGACTTTGAGAGAGACCAAGAGTTACTCGATAGACTGGAGACATTTATTTCCACTGTAAGAGGTATATAATTTTGGTTGATAATTTTCTTTAAATGTGAGCACTCAGCATTATTTCATGGTTATTTCCTAAATTCCAGTTATTTAGCTTTTTACATATCCTGAGTGTTCTGATGATCTGTCCTTATTCATGGATCAGAAGACAATGGTAGTTTCAGTTATTATGAGACAATGTTATTATATCAATTTCCTTTTTCTGTTTACAAAAAAAGCATTACATTATTACATAACTATTCTGAACGCTTCAGCTTTAATGCCTTGCTTCTTCCATTAAAAATTAAGTACGAGTATCGTAATATCATGCATTTTTAGGAAACCTGTATTCATTATTACATGAAATGAGAAGAACCATGCTTAAATCATTCATGCTTTCATATAGATAAATGTAAAATCATACATGCCATTTTTATGTAGAATACTGCAGTTCTGACATGTGAATGTCTGCTGAAAGATTGTTTTGCCTGCCATTCCAAATTACAGACATTTGTTAATGATGATGGTTGAGAAGACAGACAAAAAACAGAATGAAATGTGCATAATGTAGACTTAATAATAATAATAATAATAAATACAAGATAACAAAATACAAAGACCTACAAATAGAAATAGAAAGACTGTGGCAAAAGCAAGCAAGGGTAGTACCAATAGTAATAGGCTCCTTGGGAGCAATCCCAAAACAACTGGAGCACCACTTGAACACCATTGGCATTGACAAATTCGCTATTAGTCAATTGCAAAAGGCGGCCTTACTAGGAACTGCTTCCATCCTGCGACGATATCTGTAATACCATCAAACATCCACATCTGCCTATCCCAGGTCCTGGGTAAGGACTCGATAGGTAGACAAAATGCCAAATCCAGTCTGAACATCTGGCTGACTGTGCGATGATCAACAACAACAACAACAACAACAACAACAACAATAATAATAATAATAATAATAATAATAATAAAAAGTTGGAAGGAACCTTGGAGGTCATCAAGTCCAACCCCCTGCTCAGGCAGGTAACCCAATACCATTTCGGACAAATGGCTGTTCAGTTTCTTCTTAAAAACTTCCATGTTGGAGCATTCACTGCTTCTGGAGGCAGGTTGTTCCACTGGTTAATTGTTCTAACTGTCAGGAAGTTTCTCCTTAGTTCTAGGTTGCTTCTCTCTTTGCTTAGTTTCCATCTGTTGCTTTGGAGAATAACTTGACTCCCTCTTTGTGGCAGCCCCTGAGATATTGGACTGCTATCATGTCCCCCCTTGTCCTTCTCTTCATTAAACTAGACGTACCAATTCCAGCAACCTTTCCCATATTTTTTTAGCCTCCAGTCTCTTAGTTATACTAAGTAAGGCATAGGAGGTTTCTTTCAATAGTCTACAATTGGAAGAATGCTGCTTTTTCTTAGTGCAAATTTAAGTTCAGTGGTGGTGATTCTGATTTCTTCTAATGCCTTTGGGTATTAGTCTGCATATTTCATTGCCCACTATAATGCTAAATTAGAAGACCAGCCTTGAAGGTTTTCCTTAATTTTGCAATGTAAATGCTATTGGCCTGGTTGTAAAAATCATACACATTCTGCTAAATCGTATGAAAACGGTTTATCATTACTTTAGAATGGGAAGAACCTAATAATTTATCTCAAATGTCTCCTTTTACACTGCATTTTTCAGTGCATAAAATACATTTTAAGAAGTGCATACTATATATTTGCTAAACAATTTATTATCTCAGATTTGATTTATAAAATATTTTCCCCAAATGTGATGTTAATTGTTAATGTAGGTAGTCCTCGACTTACATCTACAATTTATGTTGCTAAGTGAGACATTTATTAAGTGAGTTTTGTCCATTTTTAGGACCTTTCTTCACACAGTTGTTAAATAAATCATTGCAGTTATTAAATTAGTGACACAGTTTTTAAGTGAATCTTGCTTCTCCATTGATTATGCTTGTCAGAAGGTGGCAAAAATTGATAACGTGACCCCGGAACACTCAACCATCATAAATATGAATCAGTTGCCAAGCATCTGAATTTTGTTCATGTGACCATGCGGATGCTGCAATGGTGGTAAGTGTGAAAAATGGTCGTACGTTTTTTCAGGGCTGTTGTAATTTTGAACAGTCATAAATGAACTGTTGTAAGTCCAGGACTACCTGTAATGAAAGTTGTTCTGTTGCACACTTGCTGCATGAAATAGCAGTGAATTTGTGCTGTGTATCTCTGATATTGAAAGCCTTCATCAATCTACCAGCAATGTCTGATGTGTTTTCCAGGTAAATCCATGAAGAAGTGGGTGGAATCCATTGCAAAGATTATCAGGAGGAAAAAACAAGCTCATGCAAATGGCATAAGCCATAATATAACATTTGAGAGCCCTCCCCCTCCAATTGAGTGGCATATCAGCCGTCAGTTTGAGACGTTTGACCTCATGACATTGCATCCCATAGAGATTGCTCGGCAGCTAACTCTCCTGGAATCTGATCTCTACAGGTGGACAACTATTTTGTTGGGTTGACAACTCCTTCCATTGCATAAATTAAATAGTAAAATGTTCTTTTGTTAATCAAATTCATTGTGCAGAGTTAATTTGAAACGTATAGTACACTATGTTTGATATTTATAATACTATAAGTACTCTTCAGGAATAAGCTAATGTAACATACTGGTTGAAGTATGTCAGCAATAAATAGTAAATCCTGAAGTAAACAGAATAATGTAAAGTTTTTGGTGGTAGAGCATAGATTTTGTATCTGCCAAGTTTGATTGTTGGATCATTTCTGTTAAAAGGATTTTAGATAGAAGCTTTGAAAAGAAATTCTGTCTGAAATGTTAGTTCTGTCCATTGGAGTAGTTCATAAAGGGTATCCTGACTACAGCTCCCATTATGCCTTTCATTGACTCATGTGATTGGGTCGATGGGAGTTTCAGTCCATCACATCTTGAGTATAAGATTGGAGAAGGCTAAGACTGATAATCCTGGATCAAAGAGAGCAGTGTTTTGATTCATCTTAAGGCAGGTTATATGTGAAATTGCTCCCATAGGTCACTAACTCAGAAGTTGTATCTGTGGTCCATTTCCTTCAAAGTAATGTGAAGAAAGATACTGAAGTGACTTTCATAAGTAAGAGTACTAAGTACTGAGACAATAGACTTAACTTAATTCAACTTTAATTTAATTCATCCAAAGTATAATAGTGCTAAATATATTTATAACTGAGCACTTAAATAATACATAGCTATTTCTAAAAGAAAGTAAAAAAATAATTTATGTTCCTGTGGACCCTACTCATGTTTACTATTTTCTTCTTTGAATAATATAAAAGTCAAACAAGTAGGGTAGCTACATTTATTGTCGTTAAAAAAAAGACCACTTGGAATGACAGTTGTGTGCCATCATATACGGTTGTCCTTAGGATTTTCTTTGGAAGAATTACTTAGCAAGTAAAAAGGGAACAGCCCATAGTATCTACACAGATTATTACACTACAATTTCACTAAATGAAATGCCTGGAGCTCCTTCTGAATCTTCTGTATATCATACTCTTCCAACTGTGCACATCTGCACCTTCCTACACACACAGTCATTTTGTTTTTTTCTGTATCAGGGCTGTCCAGCCTTCAGAACTTGTTGGGAGTGTGTGGACAAAAGAAGATAAAGAAATCAATTCCCCAAATCTACTGAAAATGATTCGGCATACAACAAATCTTACACTTTGGTTTGAAAAGTGAGTAAAATCACTTATATCAAGATACACAATTTTTATCAGCTCAAGAGCCAGAAATTTGCACAGAATGGTGTGACATAGAGGAGGAACTATGTTTGTCGGGTTGAAAGGGAATGCCCATTAAATTCACCAACTGTAAAACATGCAAAAAAAGGGGGAGCAATTTTGTTGTATCACCCACTCCATTGGAGTCTTAGGGCCACACAATAGTTATTGGCTGATTGTATTTTTTGTGCCTGGTGTAGCTGCTAAGGATGGGCCAGATTGTAGTGGAAATCTAAAGAAATTTGAAGAAAGAAAATAGTTCTTTCAGACATAGATAATAAATGAATATGTGATGGTATTATTCATATAGTACATCTGGATTAATGCAAAATGAGAGTAAGACAATAGTTTTAAAGTAGCATCCAACAAACCTCTACTGTTTTTTTCTCCTTTTTCTAAATTAGGTGTATAGTAGAAATGGAAAACTTTGAAGAGCGAGTGGCTGTATTAAGCAGGATTATAGAAATTTTGCAGGTTTTCCAGGACTTAAATAATTTCAATGGAGTTCTTGAAATAGTCAGTGCAATGAATTCTGTCTCCGTGTACAGACTAGACCACACGTTTGAAGTAAGTCTTGGTGGCTGACCAATAATCAAAGTGTGACCAATGATACAGTTGTTTTATACTAATGGCAGATCAGTTCAGTACAAATGTGAATAACATGGTGAGAGTTATTTCCCAAACTAAGATTTCTGATAATCTGTGTTTGTACACTTAATTTAGAATTTGCAGGATAGATACCAAAGTAGAACACCAAAAAAGACACCAGGTCTTTAATAAAGCTTATAAAACATTTATTAAGAAATAGCCCATAAATATTTACAATGTCAGCAGATTATGACCCCCATCAGCCAGATGAACCCTAACTGTGTCTCACAAGGAAGTTGGGAAAGGGGGCAAATCTTACAGTCCTTTTTTCCCCTCCCCCATCCTGTAGAATCCTTACCTTAGTTTTGGGTAAATTAGCAAGGAAAAATCAATGTCTGTATTTACATTCATTGGAGAGGAAGAGATTACAAGAGACTAAGCAAATACACAATCTGGAATATACTTTGAAAGTATGGGTATTAGCACCAGCATGCTTGACGTGCCCCTGGCTAGGCCATTTAGGAATACAAAAGGAAGCCTTTGGGATCAAATGATTAGGATCATGCCCATTTCAGAAAGCAGTGCAAGCTGGTTCTGGGTGCTAATTAGCAATAGCACTTATATACCTCCTCACAATGCTTTACACCCCTCACTAAGTAGTTTACAGAGTCAGCATATTGCCCCCAACAATCTGGGTCCTCTTTTTACTGACCTTGGAAGGATGGAAGGCTGAGTCAAGCTTGAGCCGCTCAGAATCGAACTCCTGGAATGAGCAGTGAGTTAGCCTGCAGTACTGCATTCTAACAACTGCATACACACACACACACCAGTTCTTAACTAATCAAGGCTGCAGAGCTGAGGTAACTTGCAGATAGCACCTTTGCCTGCACACAAAGAAAAGCAGTTCAGGAAGAGACAGTTCATCCAAGCAATATCCCGTCTGCAAGGGGGGAAATTCTGGGAAGGAGGGAAAGGAATAAGAAAATAGGAAAAGTACAAGCTATGCACAAGATACTAGATAAAATAACGCTTTCTTTTTTTGTCAACTTTGCATCCTGCCTTTTGTATAGGAGTTCAAAGCATATATCACATCACAATATAGTATAATAAATCATGATGAGATTTTGGGGGGGGAATTAAATAAGGTTTCCAATCTGTGATAATGTAAAGTAAATTCTAGCTCAATATTCATTGCTCCATTTTATTCTGGGTTTACCAATTATTGAATTATTTTGCATTATACTCAATGAAAAGTTTTTACTATTTTATTCTACAGCCATTTATTTCTGTCCTTAGAACATGTATTTTAATAACAAAAAAAGAGAATATATAGCAACCAAGATGATTCTGTGTAAGGCAATTGGACAGCAAAGAAAAGTATTAGCTGAGAAATGATATAGAACAGAGAGATGTTGTGAAGATTTCACAATTTCTGGTCAGCATTGAATATTACACAGATCAATCCTACAATATCAAAATGTGGATTTTTTTTCTATCCAATATCAGGCACTGCAAGAAAGAAAAAAGAAAATTTTAGATGAAGCAGTAGAATTAAGTCAAGATCACTTTAAAAAATACCTTGCTAAACTCAAATCAATCAATCCACCATGTGTGCCTTTCTTTGGTAAGTTACACAACAGAGACGGAAAAAATGGCTGTTTCTTATATTCCTGTTAATCCATAAATAGTTAAGGAAATTATGACATTCTTTCTAGGGTGTTTTGCAGTATCCTTTGAGAGAGTGCTTTTCTGCTGCATAATTTTATTTCCTTGATTATGAAAACCGAAAGGTATTTCGATTTGAGATGATTGCTGAAATGCCGTTAGAGCAGTGGTTCTCAACGTTTGTGTGACGGCGACCCCGTCACACAAACGTGCCGTGCATGCGCGGCGGTGCCCCCATGCGCGGCGCGCATGCGTGGCGGCGCCCCCTGAGGGGGAAAAATGGCGGATCGCCTTGTTTGGTGACCTCCAAGAAATGGTCGATCGACCCCAAATGGGGTCACGACTCATAGGTTGAGAACCTCTGCGTTAGAGTATGGTTCCAAAGAAGTACTGTGCTAACTAAATTTATTTAGTATACCATCAAATACTGCCTATTTTTTGTACATTTCAGCCCACTTTGGGGGAGGGGATCTAAGGTCATAACATATTACTGGAAGGCATACTAGAAATTAGTAAGCTTATTACTTAATGGTCCAAAATGGTTTAGTGGTGTGGCTTCTTTGAGGTTTCACTGAGTTTTGTCAGGAAATTGAGTCATTCTTAAGTTATGGTTATTCCACAGAAGCTGGTCATTTTTTCATTTGCTGCTATTTGGAGTTGGACAGCAAAACTTTCACTTCCCTCTCATCTTTCAGACGTGTATCAAAAATTCTCTCAGGCTTGGGAGAAGTGTGTAGGGTCTACAGGGGAGAAAGGAAATCTTGGTGTCTGTTTTACTGATGAACAGGCATGAACACAACTGTTTGTCTCACTGAAAAATGTACTATAAAATATGTTCATAGCATGTTATTTTACATTCTTACTTGATAGGTGTTGCATGTGACTTATGAGGAATCTTGCCCCTTATTTATGATTGATTTTGATAATTTATTACACAGTGCAACAACCCATAAAAGTAGGTTGAGTTATTACCTGGATGCAGAAAAATAAAAAAAAAATACTTCCCTAAAATGTCCTCATTAAGTTCTCATAATCTGAAACGTCAATTGCTTCTGCTAGACGTTCTAAAGCTCAAAAGGTAATGCAATACTTCACGAGTAGTTATCATTTAAGGCTAATTTTTCTGAAGGAAGCATTTCTGTTATGGTCATAAACAAAAAAGAAAGAATGGATGTGAAGAAGCTAATAGCCTTTTGCCCTTTCCCTCTATTTAGGGATATACTTAACAAATATTCTAAAGACAGAAGAAGGGAATCCTGACTTCCTAAAAAGACAAGGGAAAGGACTGATCAACTTCAGTAAAAGGAGGAAGGTGGCTGAAATCACAGGAGAAATCCAACAGTATCAGAACCAGCCTTACTGTTTACGTGTTGAACCAGACATCCGGGTAATTGGACAGCACTGCAGAGAGAGTTCCCTCTGGATCTGATAAGATGACAAATAGTGTTTTGGTACTTTGCTGATAACTAAGCCATCAGTGTAATGCAGGTGCAAAAAAAGACAAATGTTATCCTGAGCTGCAATAATGGGCAGATCACTGGAAATTTTCCATCCTGTTCTGCCAGGTCACACTCAATTCTAAGCACCACATTTCATTACAGACAGCAACAAATGGGAGCAAATCCAGAGGAGGGCTACCAGGAAATCAAGTTTTGTGAGGAACCATTAAATTATCTGGATATGTTGAGCCCTCAGAAAATAAACTGTACAGAGATATATGATAGCCCCTTCAAAATATCTGAAAGGTTGTCACACGGAAGCAGAATAGACATATTTTCTATTGTCTAAAAGGCAGTACTAAAACCAATGTGTTAAAAGTATGAGGAAGTGGGATCAGGCTAGATTTCATAAGAAATTTCCTGATGATAAGAGCTACCTGCCAATGGAATAAGCTGCCAATTAAAGAAGTGGATTGTCCTTGCTAGAGGTCTTCAAAGGAGATCGAAGAATAATTTTTCAGAGAGTTTAAGTGGAGAGTTGTAGACCTTTCTAAAGTCAATTATGTGATTGTACATTAGTGTTTTCTACAACGTTAGGATTAGATTTAGCAGTAAATCACTTAAAACAGGGGTGTCAAACTGCCGGCCCATGGGCCGGACATGTCACGACAAAACCGCGCCCAACCCATTGCCGGCAATGGGGAAAAAGCTCTGATATGTCGCACGACATCACGTGACATTGCAAGTTTGACATGTCTGACTTAAAGTGTCCAGATTCTTAGATTTTCTTGATGAAAATAATAGCTTGTGAAAATAGGTGGGAGTACACTGCAGCCACCATTTAACTGAACTAGCCATTCATATTCTGGACAGGATTTTTGCTTTCAGTTTAATATGTATGGAAGTACAAGTACTCCTTGAATTACAACCATTTAACAGTAATTCAAAATTGTGATGGTTTCAGAAAAAGTGATTTAGAACCTGTCATCACATGACTGTTGCGCTATCCCTGTGGTCACGTGATCACAGTTCAGGCATTTGGCCGCCTGCTTGTCTTTATGACAGATTGCATAATCCTGCAGTCCTGTGATTGTGACTTGCGACCTTCCCAGCTGGTTTTTGATAAAGTAAATTGGAGAAGCTGGGTTTGCTTAATGGCCTTATGATTCGCTTAATGACCACAATAAAAACGGGTCTTGTCATGTATATTCGCTTAATGAATACATTAGTGACCAAAATTCAGATCCCAATTTTGGTTGTAAGTTGAGGATTTCCTGTAGAGTCATTTGTTATATACACTGTGCACACATGCAGTCCAATCCATAAATAATGCCAAGATTGCTCAGGCTATCTGAGGAAGAAAAATATGATACAGTGTTGACTGATTGAGAGCCTGGGAACAAATGGGATTCCTAAAATCTTACTGGAGGCGGGGGGTTGCATATGCTGACACTGACTTCTTGTTATGATACTTTTTTGTTTTTTCAGAGATTCTTTGAAAATTTGAACCCCATGGGAAATTACCCGGAAAAAGAATTCACAGACTATTTATTCAACAAATCTCAAGAGATTGAGCCCCGAAATTGCAAGCAGCCCTCTAGATATGTAAGTATTCAAAGAGTGTTCAGCTAGTCCTCAGTTAATGACAGTAATTGGGACTGGAATTTCGGCTACTAAGTGATGCAGATGTGATGCATAACATCACATGACTGCATCATTTAACAACAGCAATCCCAGCACTCTCCATTGCCATCATTAAGCAATGATCAAGGGTCACTGAGCCCTAGGTAGCTCACTAGCAGGATGGCAGTCAGGCAGGCAGGCAGGGCAAGGTGTGTTATAGGCAGGGATGGCTACTACCTGGAGGGGAAATGGCCCACGAGGCACATCATGAACACAACAGGGCCAAGAATGGCTAATGCCAGGCAGGTGAGGGTGCACAAATGGCCCACAAGTGTGGCGGGGCTGGGCAGGGCGGGGCTGTTGCTGGGTAAGCAACTTACTGGAGCGACTTGCAACCCTCCCTGCTGGCTTTCCCATTGACTTTGCTTGTGGGATGGTTGCAAATAATAAGCATGTGACTACAGGGTACTGTTATGAGCTGGTTGCCAAGTGCCTAGATTGCAATCACTTGACTGTGGAGATACTCTGAGGGCTGGAACTTTTGAGAACATCATGAATTTCTTTTAGCGCCATCATAACTTCAAACAGTCACTGAACAACTGGAAGATAAGTGAAGACTACCTGTATAGCAGTCCACTTAATAGTGTATATATTTGATTTGTAGAAAAAATAATGGTGTGCGCTGAGAGATGTGTGCCGTTTGCAGAGATACTGCTCTTTTCTCAAACCTGGCAAGGTTTCTATGAAAAAGTGTAATAATCTCAATGTACTAACACCACAACATTACTTTGTAGTGTTAAATGGCACTTTTTGGTGGAGTGTTCTGAATTATTCCACATAATTAATATTTACATTAATCTAAGCCCTCAAAAGATGTTTTGTTTCGTTTCCAATGGAGAATTCTATTTCAAAGCAAAATAAAGATTTTGCTTCCTTCTGTATCAGAGGAGGTATCAAAGGCATGCAATCAGTTGTAGCTTGAAGGGAGTTATTGTTGAAATTAGTATTTCATTCTAAAAGATGGCTTAGGAAGGAAAACAAATTCTTAGTTTAGCATGATTAGTCTTTTTTGCACTGATTTATTTCCTTGTATTTCTAAACATAAAACAAAATAGCTCAAAGGAACAAAATAGGATAAAACTGGGATTTTTTTTCTCCCTCTTTTAGCCTAGGAAAACAAGCTACTCTCTAAAATCTCCCGGAATTAGGCCAAATGCTGGCAGGCACAGCTCCACATCTGGCACATTGAGAGGCCATCCAACTCCTCTTGAAAAGGAACCATATAAGATTAGTTTTAGTAGAATCACTGAAACTGAACAGGAGTCTGCAGTATCGGCACCAACCTCACCAAACATACCATCCACTCCTCCAGTGTCTGCCTCATCAGAAGTCAGTGTATTCATAGACATTGATCTCAATAGCTCCTATGGTAAGTATTCTGAATGACCTTACATTTTTAAATTACAATAATAAAACAAAACTAGATTTATTTCTGATATTTGCAGGTTTACTGCTCCTATCATATTATGATAAGTCTGGCTTAGAGGATGAGAGGTGGATGGGAATACTGAAAGATTCTAGTCACTGAGTTAATGTATTCTGAATGCAGCATTTTTGTCTTTTAACTTTTGAGATCTAAAACAAGCTGTATTTCTTTTTATGCCATTTATAACTGAACTCAAGTGTTAATGGCACAACGGAGATCAATGATTTAACCCCAAATCTTTATGCTCACCATTTCTTTTCTATTCCTTAACTTTTTATTAGACCCATGCAAAACATTTAAACAAAGAGCCGCCTTTGAATCATTAAAGCCAGTCCATGTTTTGCAAAGCTCATATGCTGTTTCAGCAGTTCCCATCTGTCATGAATGAGCCTGCAGAGCTCTTTGTGTCTCTTTCTTCACATGAATGTATTTTAAATTCTAAACAATATTTTGGCAAGGAAAAATTCTTGATTGTGTCCTTTCTGCCTTTTCTTCACAGGTAGCAACAACAGCATATTTGCTCCTGTCCTTTTGCCACAGGCAAGTAAGTACTCTGGTTGTTCCTTAGAGTTCCATTGTCTCTTTGTATATGTACGCAAAAGAGCAGCAAGAGTCACTCTAACCCTAAAGTTGTATGATCTTTGGCCCTATCTAAAGCGGATAAGGGGAATAACCAGTGATCCAGTTAATATTTTGAGGAGGTGATTTTTCAGATTCTTCTAGGGAGGTTGGGGCTTTGGGAGCAGTTTTGAGGGAAAATATGAGCACCTTAAAGCTTGGTGAGACTTCAGAAAATGCCAAACCTCCTAAAAAATTAGAGCAATTTCTTCCTGTTTTTTGAGGATTACTGTGCATAATGATTTATTGATAACATTTATATTTGGCCAGTTTGGTGTAGTGGTTAAGGTGCTGGCCTTGAAATGAGGAGACTGAGTTCTAGGCCTCCCTCCATAAAAGCCAGCTGGATGACTGTGAACCAGTTACTCACTCTCAGCCCAATTCACCTCATAGGATTGTTGTGGGGAAAAGAGGAGGCAGGATTATTAGGTATGTTCACTGTGTTGAATTGATGTGTGTGTGTGTGTGTGTGTGTGTGTGTGTGTGTGTGTGTGTGTGTGTGATAATAATGATAATAATATGGCCACCAAACTCAAACAATATGACTCCAGATAGTGTTTAAAGTCATTAAGCAGAAATATAAATCAGCACTAAAACAAAACAACGAAATGGCTATTGGAACTAAAATGCATTGTATCCTACCAGGACTTTGCTCATTCTGATCCACAGCCTGTGGAAACATCCAGCTCTTAACTGCCTTTCTAAAGGCTTTCAGGCTTGTGGCCAAAAGCCAGTTAGATACTCAAAATCTTTGCAGTTGTTTCTTTGACCACGCTATTGTAAACCTCCAAAATACTAAAAAAAAAAAAAATCCTCCAAAAATGTCAGCTCCATTCACTGTAGAAAACTGCCCATAGATTTTCTCATCCTGTCCTAAAGACAGAAACTATTAAAACATAGATAGATAAAGCAAAACGTAAACAAGTATATACAGGTAATCTTCAACTTACAACCATTTATTTAGTGAACATTTGAAGTTACAACAGCACTCAGAAAAGCAACTTACCATCATTCCTCACACTTTATAATGTCATAGCATTCCCACAATCGTGATCAACATTTGAGTGCTTGGTAACCAGGAATGTATCTATGAGAGTTGAGCACCCTGGAGTCACGTGATCACCATTGGCAACCCTCCCAGATAGCTTCCAACAAGCAAAGTCAACGGCGGAAGCCAGATTCGTTTAATGACCTCATGATTCACTTAACTGCAGTGATTTGCTTAATTATGGCAAAAACTATTGTAAAATTTGAGTATGATTCACTTGGCAATCGCCTTGTTTAGAATTAAAATTCTGGTCTCAGTTGCGGTTGTAACTCAAGGACTATTTGTATCAAAAATACAAAAATAATTGCTAGGGCAATTTATACATTTAAGAAATAAGGTTTCAAAAGATTAAGTAAGCAATCAGACACGCTTAAGTCTGTCTACTTTTTTCTTCAGAATCATTCTTTAGTTCATGTGGAAGTTTGCATAAATTAAGTGAAGAACCCCTGGTTCCTCCTCCTCTGCCTCCTCGCAAGAAGTTTGATCAGGAGCTTTCGAACTCAAAGGTAATCTTCTATTTAAAAGAATATTCTTTAAGTGTACAGTATTTGTAGATTATGAGCAAAGCAGAGATCTTGAAGCTTTATGTGATTTGATTTTACTGCTCAGTCTCTCTTCTTTATTTTCTTGTGTTTGTGCATCCTCTCAAACCATCACAAACTCACCTGCTTGTTAATCAGCTCATGTGCCAATTTTATGTCTGCTACATTAACCGTCTCAAACGTGGCTTGTTGGTATTACTAGGCATTTTGAAATACCCATCCTCAGAGCTAAATTCCATTCATTTTGGTGGAATTTTAAACCATTAACTTTAAAACAAGCTGTTTTAATGTCTGAGGAGTTGACATTATGATGAAAAGGAGGAATGGAACGTTGTATTTTGAGAACATCAGTGTTCTGATTCAGGAAGGAAATTTGAAGATGGAGACATATGAGGGTTAATGCAAGTTCTTGCTCAAAATAATTTATGCTGGGAACAGTTTAGATGATTCTGCTCTTGTGTGTTTCAGGGTGGTTCCAGATCTGATGATGATCCTCCTGCTGTCCCCCCGAGACAGCCTCCTCCTCCAAAGATACAACCACGAGTCCCAGCTTACACTGGTTTGTTTGATCAGCCACTGCAAAGCCCTCCACCACCTCCACCAAGAGACCCTCTGCCTGACACTCCTCCTCCAGTACCCCTTCGTCCTCCAGAGCACTTTGTGAACTGCTCATTCAATCTTCAGCCACCACCTGTGGGACACTTTCACAGAGAGCCCGACTGGCTCCGGGAAGTTAGCACATGCCCAAACTCCCCCAACACTCCTCCGGGCACCCCATCACCTCGAATATTGCGTCGCTGGTGCATGCTCAGCCCAAATCTTAATAGCCTTGCAGCACCTCCAGTCCCACCTCGCCAGAATTCCAGTCCTCAGCTACCAAAACTGCCACCAAAGACTTACAAGAGGGAACTTTCTCACCCTCCTTTGCACAGACACTCCTTGCTAGAAAATGCAGAAGCTCCTCAATGACCTTCATTATGGTAGTCATTGACACTGGAATAGCAGCTCCTAACTTTACATTTTCTTCTTAATTTATTCCAATGACACCATGTATTTGAGCCCTTTGTCAGCAAACACATGCACCAGAGTGCTGCTGATCAAGACTCATCCTCAAGCATTGGAACAACAGCCTTCAGATTCACTCTAGCCTATTTACTCACACCATCAATCTTCTCCTCAGGGGATCAGTAACACTGCCTTCTCCTCTTCCTCTTCAGTGCTGTGACAAAGAATACCATATTTTGCACTGCAAATGATACACTACATTAATTTTAAACTGACATCAGTTCATTGCACTGAGCCAAAACAAAAGTGGTTGCTGGTGGATTTTTTTATTTCCAAACTGGAGCATGAGCAACCTTTTCTCTCTATATATATATGGGTGTGTGTGTGTGTGTGTGCGCACGCGTTTGTGTGTGTGTGTGTATTTTTAAAGGTGCAATTAATTGGAGAACTTTCTCCAAATTGGTATCTTCAAGCTGTATCCCAACAATCCCAACCAATATGGCCTTCTAGAAAGCATCAGGTAAGATGCATTGAGAAGTGCTCATGAAGAGTTCTCACCCAAGCCGAGTTGCAGTGAATAGATTCATTTCAATTTGTTTTACCTGGGAGAACTTTCAAGTGGATGTGCCCAATTGATGCCATAATTGATGGACGTCCCACCAAAATGAAGACATATGTCATGTTTCTAATTTTGTTTTTATAAACCTCTTCAGATAATTGCTTTTCAGGAAAAAAATTAAAATCAAGAGGTTTGTGCTAGACCATTATATTACTCCTGTTTTCAAATGTTAGATGACATCGTGTCTTAATTTTTGTAGTTTTGCTGCTGAAATTGGGAAAAGATAAGTGACTAAACCAAGAGAGTGCACTACAATTGGTCTGCTTAAATGAGAAGCAGAAAGGAATCTGCTTCACCCACTTGTTCAAGGAGAATTTAGCTTGTGTGTCCTATTCAGTTGTGCCTTCATTGTTTAGACAAGCGGAGGTGTCTTAAGCTAAAAAGTTGCCTGCTATTTCGAGGAACAAAGCTATTGCACCATATTATGTACAGTTGTTTATAATGTATAAATTACAAAGTAATAGCCTGTATACATTTCTGTGATTTGAGATCTCTTCTGCAATCTGTTCTTTGCATTATACTATTGTAAGCATTTTCCTACATATTAGTGATTATCGTTACCCTTCTTTCCTCAAATTACAGCTTCATTGTCATCATGGGATCCCTTCTGGAAATGTAGCATTTAAACCAGCAGATATTGAAGAATGCTATTTGGACATTTTGAAACTTAAATAAGACCTTTCTCTGACCAGTTGAATTCTGTTCTTTTCCATTCAAGCTGGCGTATTAAATGAGTCTGGTTGAAGGATTTAAAAAAATCTGGAGAGGGTCTGGTAGCACCTTTTTCAATTAACTTTTAAAAAAAGCATAAGCTTTCATGAGCCACAACTCACTTTATCAGATGTGTAGAGTGGCTAGACCTTGTCCATTTTAATATGGGTGGACGTCAACTCCCAGAACCCCTAGTCAGCATGCTGGGTCAGCCAGTATACACAACCATGGCTAAGATAGAAAAAAAGTGGGATAGATTGATATAGGATTTAAATAGGGATGATGGGAAAGGAGGGGACAACAGGTTGGTTATGTAGATACAGGTTACATGTGAAACAGATTAGCAGTATCTTATCAATTAACAATTGTTGTGTTAAAACCCCTTTGTATTTGTTGATATCTTGAGCTTGCCTGAAATCTTTTGAGGTATAGGTAATAGAGATGGACTAATGACCACAATTGTGACTGGAACATATGTTGTAAGTCATTGAGATCATAATTCTAGTCAAACCTAATTTTACGACAATTTTTACAGTGGACATTAAACCATACAATTGTTAAGCAAATCCAGCTTCCCCATGGGTGTTTTTTGCCAGAAATTGGCAAAAAAGATCATAAAGTACAATCATGTGAACCAGTTAACAACTGCGATCGCTTGACTATAGGGGTGGTGCAGTGGTTGTAAGTGCAAGTGTAGTTCGTAGTCCCTTTTTCCAAGGTCATTGCAACTTTTGAACAATTGTAAAACAAACTTATCATAAGCCGAGGATTACCTGTATGCACATTCAGCAATCTCTTGCTCAATGATGGCTTTAAAACAGGTTGATATAGATGCTACCAGGCTTCCTTGGGGTTTTTTGTGACTAGGCTCTTTCACAATGCTCAAGTACTGTAAAATCCAAAAGCCTTCTCTTGACCGGTCTGTGGCTTTTTAATGTTCTTTGTATCAGAGTTCTTAACCAGACTAATAAATCACCTGATCTTAATTTTTAAGAAAGTCTGCTCAAGTCATATTATTCTTGCAAGATTGTCATGTTAAAAAAAATAAATGAAACTCCTTAGCATGTTTGGATCAGAAATGGCTCTAGGCAAGTTGGGGCTGAAGGCAGAAAATCCAACATGGTGCACTCCTCCTTTCCACTACTACAGAGATTAAACAAGTTGATTATTTGCCCAATAATTTTCATGTCACCTGCTTGTGGTAAACTATTTTACCCTGTGTGATATTTAGGCCAAAAATTCAAAGGGGTGGTGGTGGTAGTGGTGGTTCAGAAAACAATTAAAACAGTCATTCATAAAATTCCAAAAAAAGGAAGTTGCAAGAAAACCTTATGTTACTTTTTTGGGAGAAGCAATTCTGACTAGGACTGTGTAAAATAGGATGTGCTCAACCTAAACCAAGACTTTTCAGATTAGAAACAATGCCATTTTGAAATTAGAAGATTTCCAGAGCATTCTGGAAAGTTGGGAGTTTCTATTTCTATTTCAAAATGGAAAGTTTCAAGCTCAGATGTGTTTTCAGTTCAAAACAGTCTGCATATGATTAGTTATAAATTTGTGTAAATATAGAGAGGAAATGACATGTCACAAAATTACACCAAATGATATATTTAGACTAATGCTAGAGAAAAACCAAGGAAACTGTGAGTTTTGGAAATTGAAAGATTTCACTAAAACTTATCTGTACTCTTGCTATGGATGTCTATGGAATTCTCAATCATCCAGGTCATGGTTGTCTCAAAGGTGTTGTTCAAAAGGCAACTGGGCTTTCTTTCTTTTTTTCCTTGATGACATGACACTTCTCATCCAAGAACTGAAGAAGCTTCTTGGATGAGAAGTGAAACATTTTCAAGGAAAAAAACAAGGAAGTCCAGTTGCCTTTTGAAATGTACTTTTGGGACATCTTATGGATATTTTTTACCAGGTATTACATCAGATACACACCAGTTTCCCTAACCACAAAGAAAACTAAAAGGGCTCCAATGTAGTACTCCTTACCAGTTGTTATTTATGCTCTATTATTGGTGCATGTAGCCATTAGAAGTTTGCAAGTCTTATTTTAATATTTATTATGCTCTTAGAGCCAGAAAAAATCAAATATGCATAGCTTGCAAGTTAAAACTAATGTTAGGGCAACAGATAGGAGGGGGAAAGAATGTATTTGATAGTAAAATATTACACCATATTATGGCATGTTTTGTTCTGAGTTAAGATGTCATATGCACCCATTTTGTTATACAATTAACAATTCTGACTCATTACATGTGAATCCATTCAACAGTGCTTATTCAAGAAACTCTTGCTAAACGATATATGGTCTGTTGTACCATCTGAATCCATCCAACATATTTGAAGACAGGTCCTGTGAAATGAGTCCCATTTGCACGTAAGAGGTTGATATTCATATGACTAATTAATAAAAGGTTTTTGTATGTTCAGTTTCAAATATTAAAACAAAGTCTTGATAACTCATGGAAACTTAGCTTTACTTCCTGCATTAGAAAGGTAAAGATTGCTTCTGATACTCATTTAATAATACCCAATTTTTAAACTTAGAAGAACCTACATCAGAACTTACCACAGGGCATTACAGTTTCATGGAAGTTTGCCCCAGTGAGGCCAGGAATGGATGAGAAAGTCTTTCTAAATACATAAAAGGTGATTTGGAATATTTGTGGTATCAGTTCTTGAGACAATAAGGTTACACTCACCTAACATGCTTTATGAAGTTGGGTGAAGATCTAATGGGTGCATTTGCATCATATAGTAATCTGGGTTTGTGATAACCTTGTCCAATTTATGATTTAGCATAACCTGCTTGGATAGCATCAGACTGATTGCAGTATGCAAACCCAAGAAATACAATCATTCAATAACCAGGTAAAGCCTACAGTATTATATTTATGCAGCCAGAATGGGTCTGATTGCTGTGTGAAAGTAACAAAATAGCTTTTCTTGTTATTATGTAATATGAGGAATAGAATACTTTATACACAGGTAAGTTCATTCTGACCTACACTGTTTCATCTATGATCACCTTTCTCTTAACAGGAGGCAGCAAATATAAACATACTAAACTAGATATTCAGAATAACAAGACTGTGTGATTGATATGGGTTATGGGCGGCTTTGCGTGATCTTGGTGTCCCATCCTACAAGTGGTGGGATTCAAATATGTGAACAACCGGTCCTCTGTGTGGATGCCGCTTCCGGAAGTCCATTCTGGGCCTGGGCAACAAAAAATTAGCTACCAGTTCTGCTGAAGTGGTGTGAACTGGCTGAATCCCACCACTGCATCCTGATCAGACTCATCAGATCACTGTCCACTGATCAGGAGGCAATAGTGATAACACCTTATGGTGACATAGATTGATTCAAAATCAGTAAGGGAGTCAGGGATGTATTTTATCAACTATATTGTTCAATCTGTATGCTGAAGTGATCATGCGGAAATTAGATCTGGCTGGTGTTAGAGTGAAGATTGGAGGAAGAACCACAAATAATTTGAGGTATGCAAGTGATATATAACACTATTGGCTGAAAATAAGGAAGATTTGAAAAAAATGATCTGGAAAAGCAAGGACAAAAGTGAAAAAGTAGGATTGAATCTTAATATCAGGAAAACAAAGATAATGACAACAGTTGCAGATGGACATGAGACGTTTAAAATCAACAAGGAGAAAATTGAATTAATTCAAGAATTTATCTTCCTTGGATGTAAAATTGTTCATAATGGCAGTTCTACTCCTGAAATCAAATGCAGGATAATCTTAGGCCACACTGCAATGATTAACATGAATAAGATCTGGAAAAGCAGAGATATTGATATAAATACAAAAAGGCTAGTTAGAGCGATAGTTTCCCCTATAATGATGTATAAGAGTTGGACACTAAGAATGGTTGATTAAAGGCTTGAAAACTTTGAATTGTGCTGGTGTAAATTATTGTGTATACCATGAACAGCTAGAGTAACAGGTGTTAAATTGTATAAAACCAGACACAACACTAGCTAAAATCATAAGACCACGTCTGATTTACTTTGGCCATGTCATGTGTGCAAATTTATTGTAGAAGGCAATGATGCTAGGAATGGTTAGTGAAACTAGAAGGGGCACCAAGAACATACTGGCTTTTATAACATCAAATCTGATACAAAGTTGAACATCCAACAACTGAAAGAAGCTATGCTTGACAGGATAGCATGGACAGCTTTTGCATATAACGTCACCAAGAGTCGGATATATCTTAAGTGGTTAAACCAACCAACCAATGTGTGTTTGTTCAATTTCAATAACTGCCTATCCTCTGGGCAATCCACAATCAAATCAATTGAACTAAGTACAACATTATGGATTAGTCATTTTTTCTGAGCCCAAGCTACTTCATGGGATGGTTGTGGTTGGGAAAATAGTAAGAAATGTATAGAAATAAATACAAGTGTGACATCAGCTGAGAAAAAAAATACACGTTAATACATTCAACAAACACAAAACCAGGTTTTCGAGGCCTGGCGAAAGGCCAGCAGGATCGGGGCCATCGTAATCTCTGTGGGCAGAGACTACGGCCCTCGTATACACATATACTCACACTTACATAAGGCAGCTATTTTGCCTTTTGCGTAACTGAACTCACTCATGGCTACACTATTACTACTGCAATTGCTAGTGCTGCTGCTGCTGCTATTCTCACGTGCCTGTGTATCGTTATTCCGAGACACGCCTTTCGCGTATGAATTCACGGAGTAAGGAAACTTAGCAGTCTCCGCGCTGATCCCTCGAAGCGCCGCCGGGCAGTTAACAGGCAGAAAAGAGCCGCCGCCGGGTTCCCCTTCCTCCCTCCCAGTTAGAGGGCGCCGCCGGGAAAAAAAGGCCGCTTGGGCGAGCCTTGCCCGCTCTTCCTTCATGTCGTCGCCGCCGCCGCAACCGGCGGTCTTCTTCGAGCGGGAGCTGCCCCGGCGGGACGGCTCCGGGATCCTCCGGCTGACGCAGCGTTCGGCCGGCGGGACAGGCTCGGTGGTGTGGGATGCCGCACTGGTGCTGGCCCGCTTCCTGGAAAAGAGCGCGGCGCAAACAGGGCAAGACACAGAGCGGCGCGGCGGGAGTCCGGTGGCTTTTCTCCGCCACAAGGCCGTGCTCGAATTGGGCGCTGGCACCGGCCTCGTGGGCCTCGTGGCCGCTAGCCTCGGGTACGGGAGCGAGGGCAGGCAGGCGGGCGGGGGGGGGGATCCTGGGCTGCCGGCCCTCCCTGGCCGTCGCTGCGCCGCCTTTGGCCTCCTGCCCTGCGCTGGATGTTCTGTTGTGCCCTGGCGGAAAAAAGGGCAACATCAACGGGGCGTAAATTTTTATCTGTGGGGCTTCTGTGTGGCAAGCAGCTCTTACAGCCGCCCCGGGTTCCTCCTGATGGAAGCGGAAAGGGGATGATGTCTGCCTCGAGAGCCCTGCAGGCGCTGCTATCATCTAAAAGCCTTCCCTGTCAGAGATTATTACCAAGAAAGTTTTTCTTTAATCTTTTGGAAATGTATGTATGTATGTATTGATTGAGTGTTCACATTTCTGAACCTCCCGTCCACCTCAAAGAGGGACTCTACACAAGTAAGCTACTACTTTGAAAATGTACACCGTGGCTATTGAATAAATTCAACTTGGATAGGCTCACATTAAGGCATAAATAACTGCTTACAAATTGTAATGGCTGTATTAAAGTTAAGCAACAAGCAAGCCCACAATATGCTTTAGCATGCCAAGTGAACAGTTAATCACACATACAACACTGATGATGCAAAATTCCCTCTATATGTTTGCCATTGGAAGATGAGAGAGAGAGAGAGATTATTTTTCTTCTAGGACTGTAATAAAAAAGTTATTGCAATTATTTGAAAGTAAATCAGACTATATTTCACTTCTAATATTTTCCAGCTTAATTTTATGTAGTTCAATTGCCAGGAGAACTGGCTCTGCATTGCCTAATATATTCTTTGACAGGAATTTGCTGGACATGATTTGCTTTGACAGTTCAAACTTCTTAAAAATTGACATTGTGGAAGGGAGCCATGTTTGTGTACTGTGGCAAACCATCAGAAGGGATTCTGACAGCATCTTTTCTAACTAACACTTCTTATTAAAAGGCAAATCATTTTATCAGATACACACAAATCTAAATCTCATATTGGTATAGGCCAGTGTTTCTTAATCTTGGCAGCCTGAAGCTGTGTGGACTTCAGTTCCCAGAATTCCCCAGTAAGCATAGACAATTTGAGAAACCCTGATCCAGCCACTTTGTGCATTAGATGAAGTGAGCTGTGGCTCACGAAAGTTTATGCCTTTCAATCAAATCTGTTTAATCAGATAAAAGGTGCTACCATCCTTCAAAGAACTTGAGTGATGGGTTTTATGCTTTCATGCTGTGTTCTGTCTTGTATTGTTTGAATAACATTGGGGACCAGGAATACTACTAATATGTTTTCCTTCCACCTTTTTTGTAGAGCAAATGTTACTGTTACTGATTTGGAGGAAATTCAGGATTTATTAAAAGTGAACATTGAGAATAATCAACATCTTGTATCAGGTTCCATTCAAGCCAAGGTACTGAAATGGTTTGTATTAATTTTTTATTTAGTTTAAGAAATTGAGAATCAGACAGTTATGACATCAGCCTTAATAGAGTCTAGTTTTATTTTATTTATAAATCATATTTATAAACAGACAAGATTAACAAGAAAGATGAAATATTTTTGGCCTACCTCACTCTATAATAAAAGGATCTTGATAAATTATTGGAATGAATTATATATATTTAAAGTTATAGTACAAAGTATGATAAGACTTTGGAAAAAAATAAGTAAATGGATACATCAGGAGATGTGCATCTAACTGTATACTGCTTTGAGAAAATTGGCTAAAATTCAGGATCTATGTAAAATAATGAATCAAATGTTATTTCCATATTTTTTATTAGATTGATTAGATTTATATGGCCATCCATCTCATATAAAGCAACTCTGGGAGACTAATACAATACAAACACTGGAGTTGGATGGCCAATAAGTTTAAATTATTAATAATAACAACAATATTAATTGTTGTTGTTGTTAATTGCGAAGTCGTGTCCGACCCATCGCGACCCCATGGACAATGTTCCTCCAGGTCTTCCTGTCCTCTACCATCTTCTGGAGTCCATTTAAGTTCACACCTACTGCTTCAGTGACTCCATCCAGCCATCTCATTCTCTGTCGTCCCGTTCTTCTATTGCCCTCAATCTTTCCCAGCATTAGGCCCTTCTCCAGTGAGTCCTTCTCATTAGGTGGCCAAACTTTTTGAGTTTCAACTTCGGGATCTGGCCTTCTACAGAGCAGTCGGGGTTGATCTCTTCTAGGACTGATCGGTTTGAACGCCTTGCAGTCCAAGGCAATCGCAGGAGTCTTCTCCAGCACCATAGTTCAAAGGCCTCAATTCTTTGGCGCTCAGACTTTCTTATGGTCCAACTTTCACAGCCATACATTGCAACTGGGAAAACCATGGCCTGGACTATACGCGCTTTTGTTGGCAGGGTGATGTCTCTGCTTTTTAGTATGCTGTCTAGATTTGCCATAGCTTTCCTCCCCAGGAGCAAGCGTCTTTTAATTTCTTGGCTGCAGTCCCCATCTGAGGTGATCTTTGAGCCCAGAAAAATAAAATCTGTCACTACCTCCATTTCTTCCCCATCTATTTGCCAGGAATTGAGAGGGCCAGATGCCATGATTTTGGTTTTCTTAATGTTGAGTTTCAAGCCAACTTTTGCACTCTCCTTCTTCACCCGCATCAAGAGGCTCTTTAGTTCCTCTTCACTTTCTGCCATCAGCGTGGTATCATCTGCATATCTTAATAGAATAACTATATTATATAACTATAATATAACTATAATAACTATATTATATAACTATATAGTTATTCTATATTAATAGAATAACTAAATACTATAGTACACATCGGAAAAAAAATGATTGTTCATTATGTTAATCTATCTTCATGGTTTTAGGCTGGGTTACTTATTATATTTCCCCAGTGGTGTCCTGTTAGATTTGGTAGGAAAGGCCTATTCCAGGTGCCACCTGTAAGAGATGCCATGGAAAAGAGTCAGGAAAAAGAGTCTTTTCAGACAGGGCATCCACCCTCTGCAATATCACCCCTTCAGAGTAATTATGCCCTGGTCTTTTGCAAGACATTACAAACTTGGTTTTGCCCTCAAGCCTGAGGTCACAATAGTGTGGGTAAGCTTGTTTCTGGGTCATACTTCTATTAAATATAAGATGTTATAAGTGTTCTCTGCTGCTATCTTTTTATATTGTTTTTAATTGTGGTTATTTTTACTCTATTTTTAACTGTTAACCCCCAGAGACATGCATGTGAGATAGACAGCTATATAAACTACTTAAATAAGTAATCCTTAAGTCTTTACTCCTTGTATTCACATATTTAGGGGGGAGGATGTAACAGACTTTCTTCCTGCACCTGATTTCATATTGATGGCAGACTGCATCTACTATGACGAGGTAAACTGCATTCCATTAATATCAGTGGGTTAAGAATAGAGTTGAAGGCAGGCAAAGAATCTCTAGTCTTGTAATTGGGATTAAACTTGTGACATCCTTTGAACTGATTTTGATGCTGCAAGATCAGGGTAGATATGCCATAGTAAAATGATAATCGGGCTATTTTTTCTTTGTATAGTAGGATGACCTCGTGAATACCTTTGGGATTTTGACCAGCAAACTGAACATTTGAGTCTTAAGTTTTGCTATAAGATTTCTGAATGATTTTAAGGAACCCACTTTGCCCAAATTCTTTAAAATTGTATTTATTATGTTTTAAAAAACAACACTCTCCTTCCTTCAAAGAGCTAAGGTCCTTCATGCTTCTTGTAATTTCTGTGAGGTATATATAGGCAAAATGACAGTGACTAGCCCAGTGAGCTTCATAACTAAGTAAGATTTTGAATCCAGATCATCCAGTTCTGATCAGATGCTATACGTTTAGGACTACAACTCCCATAAACCTCACTCAGCTTGACAAATTATAGATGATTTTGAAAGCTGGAACACAGGCAGTTGGGAGTTTTTTCACAGAATGCTGTTCAAATATTTTGGATTGTTATTCTTTTTATTTATCCTTACTGGTAATAAAGCAACTTGTGTTCAGCCAACTGTGTCCATTTGGGGCAGCTTGCATTATTTCTTAGAAAATATTTTTTCTTGGGAAATCCTTGGATAAGTTTCCTTCTCAGGATTCTTCAAACTCTTCAAGAATATTCATCAGCTATCACCTATTTCATTCTGTGAATAAGATGGAGTGATGATTGTGGAACCAGCCCCTAATCGTAGAAAAGTGGTGGTTGTGTCCTGTTTCCTGAATTCCTTCATTACTTTTTTTAGCCATTAGTGTAAACTAACAGTACAGTTTCATTTTGTATTAACTGAGCTGAGGTTTCTTAGAATTTTTAGGAGCTATTTCCAAATAGCTATAAAAATTGTAGCCTTTCAATACCTCATGACTATCCTAGGTCTACATTCTGATCTTTTCTCTGAAATGCGTCTACTTGCACTTACTACTGCTATCTGCCTGGTAATTATCCCAAATAACTGAAAGTTTGAGAGGCCATCAAAAGAAATAACACCATATTTGCTAATACAGTGATCCAGTTGCTTGTATTCAGTTTTTTGAAGTACAAATTAGACTGAGCCATATATAAAGAGTGGGTGGAGACTAAATGTCAAATATTTAACTTTTACGGATAGTCACTAGAACCATTGGTTAAAACTCTGAGGGACTTGGCTGGCTTGGATACTTTCATCCTTTGCTGTTATGAAGAAAGGACTGTGGGACAAAACCCAGAAGTAGAGAAAAGATACTTTGAGGTGAGTCATATTAGAGCTTTTCTTGATTTGGAGGAATCAAATTTTTCTTGGGAGGGGGGGGTTTCCAAGAGTAGAAAGGCAGATTTTCAAAACCAGGATTGGTTTTGAATACTGAGTAATACTGAGTAATGATTTCATGCTTTCTATTGTTTCCTAAAACAGTCATAAGTAGCACAAATAGCATTTTGAGAATACTGTGGTATTTAAGAATTTATTCTGGTATAATTTTAAATCACAGCTTCTTCAGAGGGACTTTGAATTGCAAAAGGTTCCCTTGGATGAACATGATGAAGAATATCGGAGTGAAGACATTCATATCTTTATCATGCAGAAGAAAAAAATGGTAAGTGTTAGCCTTACTGGTTCTAGAAATGAGTTAAACATGTGTTCTAGATAACCAACCCATTTTCTTTCCTTGCAAACCGATTGAATAAAAATGACTTGAAACCCTGACTAAGTTTCAGAGTTGTCTACTTCAAATCAGATCCATCTTTATTCTAGTTATAGATCAGCATAAATTTGAAATCCTTTATCTCTTTTTTTTTAACCTGACTCTGAGTGGTTTAAAAATTGTTATAAATAAGAAAACACCACAAAACAAAAAAGAATAAAAATGCACTGATAAGATAAAATCAAATGGGAAACAAAAAAAGGAAGAAAAAGAAAAAAGGGGGCTTCACACATGCTTGTCAGAGGCCGAGGTGAAAAGCTGAGTTTTTAGGGTTCTTCGAAACACAAGTAGAGAGGGAGCCATTTGAATCTGTGGGGGAAACCTTATTCCAGAGGGCAGGCATTGCCCCACAGAAGGCACACTATGGATAAAATATTGTCCCAGTGCAGATACAATGCTCGCTAATTGTAATTAGCATCAATGCAAATTAACACAGGGCTGAGGGAAGAAATTGTGTAGCTTGTAATTATGGAAAGAAATTGTTTTTGGTTGTTAGATTCAGCCAAATGGTGTGCTACATTTTTCAGAATATTTCATCATGAAAACCGTGATGCTGTTATCTGACCTCTAATTTACAGAAGAACTCCGAAGAAAATTGGAAATTAAAGAATTTTTAATATATTTTCTGCAGAACATCTCTGCAGCCAGTATCAATATATTGTTTTATACTAAAATGATTTCAGGAAAAAAAATCAATTCTCTTGAAAAAGAGCTACAGGCTGAACAAGAAAGAGAAGGAAAAAGAAAGAAAACGAAAGAGAGAGAGAGAAAGAACCTCAGAATGTCAGATGAATAGTTTTGTATAATTATGCATAATATGCAATCCCTATTGGGCAAAATCGGTGTTAATATTAATATTTTATTAGAAAATTTATATATTAAAATTCTTGCTTCTATAACATTTAACTGGGCAAAATGGTGCATCGTAGGACAATAATTTTTGAACCAAGGTATCACAAATGGGCTTACCATCCTGCTGGGAAAGGAGGGGCAGGGAAAGGAGAAGAAAGGAAGGAAAGTAGGAATAAGAAGGGAAGAAACTCTCACACACCTTTCCTGGCCCATGCAGCCCCCTGCACTTTCCCCAGCCCATGTAGCACCTCTTGACCCTGACACATGTTCCCTGGCCTTTGCTACCCTCTCTGTATGCCTTTCCTGACCCACACAGTATCTTTTGCACCTCTCCCTTCACTCTCCCTGACCTGTGTCCCCCTGGTGTGCCTTCTCTGACCCATGCAGCATCTCTTGGGCATTCCTCCCACACCCTTCCTGACCCATGCTACCTCCCTGCACCACTCTTTACCTGCATGGCATTTCTCATGCCCATTCCTGATCAGCAACCCCCCACATTCTTCTTGACCCATACCACCTCCCTATGTACCCTTCTGCATGGCATTTCTTGCACCCATCCAGAGAGGCTTTCCAAACCACACAGCACCTCTCATGCATTCCCCACTTATCTGCTTGCTAGCCTTGGACTTGCAACTTCCTGCTGGCATCCCCATTGACTTTCTCTTTGCAAGCTTCCCACAAGTAAAGTAAATGGGGAAGCTGGCAGGAATTCTAGGGAGGAGGGAAGCAGGGAAGAAAATTACAGAGTGACATGGAGGGAGGGGGGAGCATTTCTGATCCTCCTTACCAGTTTCCTTACATGTAAACTCAATGGGGAAGCTGGCAGGAAGTCGGAAGTTGCTCTAGCTCTCACTGTGTTTTTGCCCGCCTGTGGTCATTCTGTTTCTCTGTTTAGTAAAGAAATATCTCTGAAAGAATGATCCAGCAAGTTACTGTCTAGTTTGTTATAAAGATGTAATTATTTATTAAACTGTTATTCCTATCTTAATACATCTTTGCATATTCACTGAACTGAACTGCGTAGTTTCAGATTTCTGCTTTTATTTCTTTTCTAATATATTCAAAAGAATATATTGAAAATATAGTCACAAAGAGAGACAAAAATTAAAAGGCAAAGTCTGCAGTGTCATTGGGTAACAGAGAGTTGTGTTTTTGTACAAAGGTGTATGTAATCTTCAAATTAATACTAAGCTGCCTAGTGCAATCCCACATGACGATTTGTTTATTTGTTTGTTTAGCAAATTTATGTGCTCACCTTGCGGTGCTGGTGTGGTCAATCACAATAATACTATATACTAGCAACATGTTTTATTTTGGAACTCAAGGCAAAAATGTACAAACAACCTGTGAGGTAGGTAGGGCTAAGAGAGTAACTAGCTCTAAGTTATCCAGAAAACTTTTTTAGATTATGATGGAATAGCACTTAGGTCTCCCCATAGCTTCAACACCTCTTGCTGTTTTTTTTAATTTGGCTCCCTGAAGACATCACAAATTCAACATAATGACCTGCAGGAAGAGCTAGACACACCCAAGTAGGCCTCTGCGAGAAACCAGGATCCTAAGAACCCATACAGACTTTTATCCTGCAAGCAGTCACACTCAACGTGCAGTGTCA